>NC_059328.1:30072500-30697500 GCF_018350155.1 Leopardus geoffroyi
TCGGGTCAATAGTAGCCTATGTCACAACACCTACATCATTTCACCCCTCTTCATCTCCTCACACAGGGATTTTATCATCTCACATCATCACAAGAAGGGTGAGTGTGGAACAGTAAGATATTTTGAGATCTCTACACCACATTCACACTACTTTTATTACATTATATTTTTCTAGTTGTTCTATTTTATCATTAGTTATTGTTACTCTCCTGCTGTGCCTAGTTCGTAAGTTAAACTTTCTTATAGGTACGTACAGATAGGAAAAAACATAGTAAGTGTAGAGGTGGGTATTATCTGTAGTTTCAGGCATCCACTGGGAGTCTCCTGTGGATAAGAAAAGCTATTGGTATAGGAGAGAGGAAGCTGGTAGGCCAGATGGAAAACCATGACCTAGGCTTACTTTTATTCCTTCTTGACCACAAGGCAATTATGTTTTATATTCATGATTTCCCTCATCCGGACGATTTAACTTGCTCATTGACACTTGTACCACATGCTAATGTATTGGGTTTAAGAAAATCTCTCCTTTTATACTTTTACATATACCAGGGGGAGAAATGGAAAATCCAGGAAAACGTGTGAAATCCAGAACATTCAGCCAAGTTGGGTTTTTAATTTCTGTTCTAAAAAAGACTCCTCAGTGGTTTGTGTTCAGCTTACAACTGGTTCTTCACTGTTTTGAGTGCAGACCGCTTGGGGAATGAGGGGAAGGCCAGGTTCCCTTAGTTGGTACATGGGATTTTGCACACAAATTCAGGACTCTCCAAACACTTCCACTGACTCCCAGGGTCATGCAATGAGCTTCCTGTATTAGAAGTTTGCGTTGGGGGCTCCTCCTGGGTGGCTCAGTAGGTTAAACGTCTAATTTTGGCTCAGGTCATGATTTTGCAGTTCGTGGGTTTGAGTCCCACGTCAGGCTCTGTGCTGATAGCTCAGAGCCTGGAGCCTGCTTCGGATTCTGTGTCTCCCTCTCTCTCTCTGCCGGTTCCCACTCGCACTCTGTCTCTGTCTCTGTCTCTGTCTCTCTCAAAAATAAACACGAAAAAACTTTTTTAAAAAAAAAGAAGTTTGCCTTGAAGAATATCTAGCAAACCCCAGACTTCAAATTCTGTAATCATTATAATTTCCATGGCCTGAAAAACATTATTCTTTTGGCATTTCACAACTGGCTACAAAAACTGGATCTTTTTTTTTTTTTTTAAGTTTATTTATTTTTTTGAGAGAGAGAAAATGTGAGCTGGAGGGGGCAGAGAAATAAAAAGAGAGAATCCTAAGCAGGCTTCTCACCGTCAGCACAAAGCCCTGTGCAGGGCTTGAACTCACAAACCATGAGATCATGACCTGAGCCAAAACCAAGAGTCAGATGCTTAACCAACTGAGCCACCCAGGAGCCCTGAGACTGGATCTTTCTAGTTCACTTCTTTCCAGACATTATTTGCCTTCTCACTCACTACCAAACTGAGCCCCCGGCCAAGAATCATGACCTACGTAATGCATCGGTGTATATACATCAGGACAACACCAGCGGCTGTAACAAACAAAGCTCATAATCCCAAGACCTCACATCAGAGACGTTTATTCACTGCTTATGTAACATCTCGATGCAAGTGCTTCTGGTCATCAGATGGCCCTTCCCAAAAGGGTGATCCAGGGATTCAGGTTCCTTCCATGTCGAGGCTCTGCATTTGTGACAGCGTTGTACTCATCGGCAGCAATCCGGCGGAAGGAGAAAGCATCGTGCGCGGAGGCTCATGCCTGAGAGGATTTTGATGGGCTAGGCCCGGAAGCGGACGTCACTTCCGCTTGCATTGTGTTGGCCAGAGCTTAGCCACCTGACCCTCCCTAGTTGCAAGGGAGGCTGGAAATGTTTAACCGGGGCCCAAGGAGAAGAGACAGCCTGTTTGTTGAACAGGTGTCCTCCCTCTGCCACAAAGGGTGCCTACAGCTACTCTGAAAGAGCTCTGGGGAAAGCTGTTGAGAGTCCTCAAGTAGACATTTTCCTTCCTCCTTTTGTAGACTCAGCCTCTAAGGTGCTCTGCTACTACTAAGAAGGCAGACCTTTGCTCTGGCGTCAGACAGATGGGACTTCAAGCCCAAGCTCTACCGGTAACTAGCAATATGTCCCTACAAGTTCCTTAGCCTCCCTGTGCCTCAGTTTTCTCAACTGTAAAACGGACGACAATAGCTCTAACTTCGGGACATCGGGTAGATTATATGAGAAGGCATAAGTAAAGCTCTTAGTACAACGGCTGGTGAGTTGTAAGCACTCAAATATTACAGTGCCAATGCTACTGCTAATAATTATAACAAAAAGAGTATTCTCATTCTTATAGGCTTTGAAAATGAAGAAACAAATCTGAGAGACAAACACAGATTCCTGTAAGAATTGAGATAAAATGTGACAAGGGTCTGGCCTGGGGTAAAATTAAAAAAAAAAAAAGAAGAAGAAGAAGAATACCAATTAAGCACTGTTATAACCATTCTCTTGAATCTGAAAGAAATCAAGAATAAATAATTTAAGGATCCAATAACACATTGCGAGAGGAGAGTCGAGGACCTACAAAAGCATAAAGTGGCCCAGATCTCCAGTTTGGAGGTTTTTCAACGTCACCAATACCCCTAAGCAAAATTAAGGTCTCTTTATTCTCATCCTCAGGTATCTGCGCTGCATTTCGCATTTCACAGTCTACCTGTTTTTTTCTTGCTGCAAGAATTATTCTGACTTCTTTCCCAACCATCCTCCTCCTGCTGATTGACCATGGCTTTCCCCAGGTTCTGCCCCCGCCCCCTCAGTATGCCAGCTCAGTCTTCATTCGGCTCAGCCTTCTCCCCTCCATCCAGCTCCAGAGAACACTTGCCCTGAGATCCTGGGCCCCCTGGCACCTGAATGAGTTCCTTTTTGCCAAATAGCTTGCCTTTCTCAATTACGCCATTTCCATCAATAGACGGCCACTGGGGTCACATAGTGAGGAAACAGAGCCCAAAGAACCTTCGGTCTTAGACACCTAACCAGAAGGAGCTACAGTGCAGCACAAAAGCACCCTCCAAGCACAGAAATGGCAAACAGTTCCATTTCCAAAGTCAAGACAGGTGTTAGGGAAATAGCCAGTGGGGCTGTAAGCTTACTTCTCAGTTCATCTTCCAAAGCTGTAAAGCCAATGCCTTTTCTGGGACAAAGCCCCAGAACAGAGAGTTCCAGCACAGCTTTTCAGAATAAGATAAGCCCAGTCTGCTCAAAACAATTAACACTCCCTTCTCAGCTGACTCGTTACCTGGAACACAAAGCTTGCTTTGCCTATTTAAATAGAGAGAGGAGAAAGGATATGGAAGGAAAGGGAGGACCATTACCAAAGTGAATGTACCAGCACTTGTCTTTAAAAATAACAAAGAACAGGGGCGCCTGGGTAGTTCAGTCAGTTGGGCGTCAGATTTCGGCTCAGGTCATGATCTCACGGTTTGTGGGTTCGAGCCCCACATCGGGCTCTGTGCTGACAGGTCAGAGCCTGGACCCTGCTTCAGATTCTGCGTCTCCTCGCTTTCTGCCCCTCCCCGACTCATGCTCGATCTCTCTCTCTCAAAAATAAATAAACATTAAAAAACTTTTTTAATAACAACATTGTAGAAGATTAATATTCCATTTTAGTAGCCCAAGCTTTTTTGTTCTGCAGGTTATGTTGTTTTAAACCAAATTAATTGGGGCGCCTGGGTGGCTCAGTCGGTTGAGCGGCCGACTTCAGCTCAGGTCATGATCTTGCGGTCCGTGAGTTCCAGCCCCACGTCGGGCTCTGTGCTGACAGCTCAGAGCCTGGAGCCTGTTTCAGATTCTGTGTCTCCCTCTCTCTGACCCTCCCCTGTTC
The DNA here is from genome assembly GCF_018350155.1 of Leopardus geoffroyi. Classification (NCBI taxonomy): domain Eukaryota; kingdom Metazoa; phylum Chordata; class Mammalia; order Carnivora; family Felidae; genus Leopardus; species Leopardus geoffroyi. The sequence goes on from NC_059328.1 coordinate 30,076,358, forward strand.
ATGCTCTGTCTCTCCCTGTCTCAAAAATAAATAAAAACGTTAAAAAAAATTTTTTTTAATAAATAAATAAACCAAATTAATTGTCTGCCGTGTGCCTTCTGATGTTTGGTCACTTTAGCTCAAAAGATGCTTTTCAAAGGTAAGGGTCTTGGGGCACCTGGGTGGCTCAGTCGGTTGAGCGTCCGACTCTTGATTTCGGCTCAGGTCATGATTCCAGGATCGGGGGATGGAGCCCCGAGTCAGGCTCCATGCTGAGTGTGGAGCCTGCTTGGGATTTTCCCCCTCCCTCTCTCCCTCTGCCCCTTTCCTCCCACTCACACACACACACTCTCTCTCTCTCTCAAACAAATAAAAAACAAAGTGTAAATGTCTTAAAGTGGAAGTTATAACACTTGTGTAACAACATATTGGGAGTAACAGGCACTTTGAAGTGGGGTCTGGTGGGGGGGTGGTTTCCTTCCACTATTTTCCTTCAGTTCAGTTCCTCATTATAACTGTCCTTTTGCGATTTTCACAATTCTAAACAGTTCTGAAGATAAATTGATGTATCTAGTTCTTTTTTTTTTTTCTTTCAACCTTTATTTATTTTTTGGGGGACAGAGAGAGACAGAGCATGAACGGGGGAGGGGCAGAGAGAGAGGGAGACACAGAATGGGAAGCAGGCTCCAGGCTCTGAGCCATCAGCCCAGAGCCTGATGCAGGGCTCGAACTCACGGACCGCGAGATCGTGACCTGGCTGAAGTCGGACGCTTAACTGACTGCGCCACCCAGGCGCCCCGATGTATCTAGTTCTTTTTACATTAAAATCTGTCTTTGCAGGGGCGCCTGGGTGGCTCGGTCGGTTAAAGCATCCGACTTTTTGGCTCAGGTCATGACCTCATGGTCCGTGGGTTCAAGCCCTGCGTCGGGCTCTGTGCTGACGGCTCAGAGCCTGGAGCCTGCTTGGGATTCTGTGTCTCCCTCTCTCTCTGCCCCCAACCCCACTTGTGCTCTATCTCTCTCTCAAAAATAAACGTTTTTTAAAAGTTTTTTTTTTTTTTTAATCTGTCTTTGCAGAACAGGGTCACACCTGGGGATCGGAGAGAGATGCTATGGCCCCAGAAGAAAGAAAAACAAAGGCTGTGGAAGAATAATGTATTGCAGCCTTTTCCCTTGCAGTGTTTTAGCTCTCAAGAGTGAAATAATTACAACAGACCTCATTTGAGGCAAAGGAAACTGATGAAAGCAGGTAATTTAATTCAGATATGTGGCTTTTCCTTCCATGGGAGTTTTTAAGAGCACACACATCCACGACAGATGGCTTAGGAAGCACGTAGTCCTGTCTGCTGTATGTGGAATGTGGAGAAAGCCGCCTTGTTAAAGCCCCTTTGAAACTCATAATCCCCAAAGTGAATGATGTTATGACCTCTGGCCTATCCCGCCCCTTGTTAAAAAGCTGATGGTAGATACAAAAAGTGAAAATCACAAACTGCTGCCCTTCTAAAATGTCTCAGATCAGTCCTGAATGTTATTTCAGGGGAAATAACTTCAGCAATTCTTTGGATCTCTAAGTTGGATGTACACCTGGGTGATCCAGACAATTTAAACTTTCAGGCAGGGCAAAAATGTAGGAGCAGGAAAGCGAAACGCTGTGTTTAAATAGTACAACACCGCCACCTAGAGGTCAAACCCTTCGGGATTGGACACAAGGGCCAAACCAAGGGAAAAGTTATGCTTGTCGCTACCGGGACCAGAGAGGCAACCCCTCCTTCGCATCAAAGTGGCAATGAAAGGCGATTTAAATGAGCACAGGCTTTTTTTTTTTTTTTTTTTTTTTTATGAGATATTGAGGAAGTGCTGCGTAGTAGAAAAATATGCCTCCCCCATCACAACGGACAAGAGCAGGTGCTGAGCAAATCACCAAGAAAAGGCCGGGGAGCAGACAAGGTGCAGGGATGGGGGAGTAGATGAAAAGGCAGTGGTTACAGTGCTTTTTACGGAGGATCTGGCATTACAGCTCACGGGAAGCTGATTCCAGGTTGAAAGAACCGCGATTGTGAAAATATACAGGCTTTACTCTCTTACACAACCAGGTCACCGAAGGTTGTATTAAGACACTTGGAAATGGGGGCGCCTGGGTGGCGCAGTCGGTTGAGCGTCCGACTTCAGCTCAGGTCACGATCTCACTGTCCGTGAGTTCGAGCCCCGTCAGGCTCTGGGCTGATGGCTCAGAGCCTGGAGCCTGTTTCCGATTCTGTGTCTCCCCCTCTTTCTGCCCCTCCCCCGTTCATGCTCTGTCTCTCTCTGTCCCAAAAACAAATAAACGTTGAAAAAAAAAAATTTTTTTAAAGACACTTGGAAATGGACTCCTATTTACAAACCCACCGAAAACATTTCAGTAAGGTGCCCTTCAGTGTATTCATTACACACTGCTTGAGTAGGCATTCCTTTTTTTTTCTTCCCTTGAGAGAGGGTGAGAGCGAGTGAGTGAGCAGGGGAGAGGGGCAGAGGGAGAGAGAGAGAGATAGAGAATCTTAAGCAGGCTCCACACTCAGTGCGGAGCTGATGCAGGACTCGATCCCACAACCCTGAGATCATGACCTGAGCCAAAATCAACAGTTGGATATTCAACTGACCGATCCACCCAGGCACCCCGAGTAGGCATTTTTTAGAGGGTCACATAAGCTTAAGAACATGGGGTATAAACCAACGTAAAAAGCTTCTCTATTGCAGTGTTCTCAGAACCTTTAATATTTGACTGAAAATAGTCATTCTCCAAAAGACTACAGAATGTTCCTTCCAAATTTTGACTATAGGATTCTTTTTCCCCAAAACATTCCCATGGCAAACCCTGCCTCCCTACTTAGGGAAGCAAGGCCAAGTGGTGGTTTAGAGACGCAAGTTCTAGGGGCGCCTGGGTGGCTCAGTCGGTTGAGCATTTGACTTCGGCTTAGGTCATGATCTCGCAGTCCGTGAGTTCGAGCCCTGCGTCGGGCTCTGTGCTGACAGCTCAGAGCCTGGAGCCTGCTTCGGATTCTGTGTCTCCCTCTCTCTCTGCCCTTCCCCTGCTCATGCTCTGTCTCTCTCTCTCTCTCTGTCAAAAATAAACATTAAAAAAAAATTAAAGACGCAAGTTCTAGAATCAAGCTGCATGGATTCCAATTCTAACTCCACCACCCACCATGGAGTCCCTCTATGCCTTTTTTTCCACCCTCAAAATAGGAATATAGTACCACCTTCACAAGGAATAGAGTACCTCCACGAAGTAATACACATATACCCCCTAAAACAATTGGTAGGAGTGGCTACCCCTTCATGTCTCTCCTGGCGGCTCCTCATGTCCACAGGCTTCCAACTCTGGGCCAGCAGTTCAGGGAAAATGCTATTCACAGAAACACTCCAGCCAGGCCCAACTGCTGCCCAATTCCCTTTAAAAACTATGTTCCTTTGGGGGTCTCTGGGGGACACAGGGGAGTGCTTTAAGTTACTTTACTAGCTTAGATGGAAAATAATGACGTTCACGAATAACCTCTTTTGGATAAACCAGAAAGGCTTTCAGCATTTGCAAAACAGGACAAATAGAGAACCCTAACAAAATCCACAAATCACAGGCATTGCTTTCCCCAACTATAAAGCTTGCAAATATCATAATTCTAGCTTTAAAATCATTTGTTTCTCTGTGAATGCACAGAACTCAAAATGTAGAAGGTAGATTAACTGACAAATACCTTCAGCATCTATATTGGGACTTCATTGTGTGTGTGTGTGTGTGTGTGTGTGTGAGAGAGAGAGAGAGAGAGAGAGAGAGAGAGAGAGAGAGAGGTTGCAGTTCTCTCTGAGGTAGCCTGGAACAGATAAGCAGGCAACCCCTTCCTAATAGTTTTATAGGATTCTTCCATTTCCTCAACATCCTGAGTTGTCTCCCTCATTCACTGTCTCTATGTCACCCTTTTTCAACTTTTCTCCTTAGTCACTCCTGAATTTATAATTTTCCATAGCAGTAGGAGAAAATTTTTTCTCGGGCGCCTGTGGGCCATGGTGTACTCATCATGAGGCATTATTTCTGTTTAACCGATAGAAGCCTGAGGCCGGAGACACGGGCAGGCAGCCCTGGGCCATCACATCCGGAACGCAGGCCCCATGGCACGCTAATGACATCGAGGACTTCGTTGACCAACCTTGGTTTACCAAGGCAGTGCCAGTTTACACCCATCACTCTGGCATAATTATTGATGGCATCCCTTCCACTCTCAACAGCATCCTGGGTTGGAGTTTGATTTATATGGTCATCCCATCTGCGATTCCAGACAAGGATTCTTTACTCCTCTGGACTTCAGTTTCCAGAATTTGAAAAAGGATACAGGATGAGGTATTTTAGGAGGTTCTTTTTGTAATGTTTATGTGCTTTCCGTTTCAAAGTCTTAAAACTGAATTCTAAAGTCATCTGATCAAGAAAATTAAAAGATCTTTCAACTTCGGGGCGCCTGGGTGGATCAGTCGGTAAGTAGCCAACTTCGGCTCGGGTCATGATCTCACGACTCATGGGTTTGAGCCCTGCGTCGGGCTCTGTGCTGACAGCTCAGGGCCTGGAGCCTGTTTCAGATTCTGTGTCTCCCTCTCTACCCCTCCCGCTCTTGCTGTCTTTCTCAAAAATAAACTTTTTTTTTTTTTTTAATCTTTCAACTTCTATCCACCTTCCTCCCTTCTATAAATGAATGTATACCCCAATCAGTTTAGATCCCACCTAACTAGATCAACATAACCAACATTTAAGGGTCAATAAGAGTATACTAGGGGACACCTGGGTGGCTCAGTCAGTTAAGCATCTGACTCTTGATTTCAGCTCAGGTCATGATCTCACAGTGGTGAGATCAAGCCCCACGTTGGGCTCAGTATGGAATGTAAAGCCTGCTTAGGATTTCTCTCTCTCCTCTCCCTGCTCCTCCCCCACTCATGCTTGCACTCTCTCTGTCAAAATTAACAAACACTGAAAAAAATAAAAATTAAAAAATGAGTATCCCGAGCCACCTGGGTGGTTCAGTTGAATGTCCAACTCCTCGTTTCTGCTCAGGTCATGATCCCAGGGTTGTGGGATCAAGTCCTGTATCAGGCTCCACGCTGAGTGTGGAGCCTGCTTGGGATGCTCTCTCTACTCCCCCATCTCCTGCTTTCCCCCCAACCCCTCCATCTCTAAAATTTAAAAAAAAAAAAAAAGAAAGAAAGAAAGAAAAAGAAGAGTATCCCAGTCACTAGAAGAAATGAACAAACCTGGAATTGGCACAAATTTTGTATACGGCGTTGTACTTAATTCATCTCCTTACCCCTTCCTGGCTTTAGATAGAACACATCAGTCATGCCAACCCTGAATACTCCCCACCATGAGAGAAATTTGTTGGTATGAAACACAACCAAAAAACCACGTTCACGGAGGCCTAGACTTCCCCACCCTAAGCAGAAAGGGGCCAGGAGAGAGGTCTGGACACAGGTATGAAATTCCTGCATCAGGACAGAGCTTGAAATCCGAAAACATATGGCATGTCAACCATACGTGGCAGCAAAAGAAATGGGTAAAATGAGACAACCCAACGCTCCATCACCCCACCCTCTTCGTGGCTGAGGCAAAATAAAAAACAGGTTTTGGAGTAAATACATTTATTGATACCCATTTTATATACTTCAGTGAAATAATCTATAAATATAAAAGCGTTTTCTTTTGGATATCGCCATGGTCCATGTAAATACTCAACAGTCAGAATCATCTGCAGGAAGCACTTCAAGTCACACTGTTAGGTTTACAGACCTGAATATACATATTTCATTAAACAGTGGCACTTATGTACTCAAGTGGTCCAGTGGCTTTGGATACAGGACTACTGGGCATGTCGAGTAAAAATAATGTGTAACTTTAAATCAACGGACAGGGTATCAACCATCAACAAAAAGAAACAATTACGAATTAATATCCTAAGCGAAGAAAGTACCACAGTTGACACTTGGTGTCAGAATACTGGAGACAAAGTATGTTTAATGACACATGTTGTGGCGCCATGTGCTCTCTCCGACTCCCAGTGGACGGCCCACCAGTGCCTTAGGGTCATTCATGGTTAACAAAACAGCAATTCTTAAAGAATCTAAACAGCTTAGAACAAAAGGTGTGTAGCGGCTGGTACCAAGTTTAAAGAAAAGTGAGCTAAGTATTTCAACGACATGATGAAATTTCTCCCCTGCCTGGCAGGAGGAGCTTGTGGGGAAAACAAATTTGTTCAATTCCCATTGTTACACCGACCATGATCACTTATCTAATGGAGGAGAAAGAACCCAGGTATCTGGTACCCGAAACACAGGTGCAGATCTGTCTTCTGTCTTAAAGTTTCTTCCTCAACACTCCCCAGAGAACTAATGCAGCAGCCACTGTGGAGCCTTGCTCTAGACCTGATGCAGCATAAAACCTTCTCATTTCTTCGGTAACAAGTACAGGAATGTCCTTTGCTGCGGTCAGACCATGTGTCTTCTGAGTTAGCAAGCAAATGCATTTAAAAGGTCTTAGGTGTGCAACGTCCAAACTTGAAATCTGAGAGGCAGTGTTAGAACTTAAGCAAGGCAGGATTTTTAGAGACTACTCAAATGAAAACCTAAGTGAAGCATATAAAAATTCAGTTCTTTCTATTATTTCCAACTGGTAATTGACAGCAACATTCTCCGGTAAGGATGGGTAAGTGGTGTTATCTCCAGGTCCAAAATATCCCAACTACTTAACACAGGACCCCAAAGAGGAGAATGACACACTTGAGTTCTGGGGTCTTTAGAATTCTTTCTTGCCATTTTTAAAAAAAAGAAATAGTAGCTTCAGCTGCACACCACTGGTTGAAGGGGTTTTCATCCAAATGAGAAACTCGACCCCTCGTCTCTAGTGGGACAGGCACCAGGATTCCCACAAGCGGCAACTCCCATGTCCTGTAGCACGTGGCATCTGACCCTGGAGTGAAGAGTAAGCTGGCACAGAGCCCCGACAGCTGGAATTCAGGCTAGATGGCATTTCGCGGCGTGCCATTGTGTGCCAATGCTTTCAGGCTGGGGGCACTGGTCTGGTGACCACAGCTCCTGTGAGAAGTCACACCCACCTCAAAAACCTCATGAATAGCTTTTCGGAAACAGTGGAAGTTGTAGTCTATTAAACCTGCAAGAGAGAAAAAGAAGATCAGGCCCCCTGAACATCAATGGTGAAATTATCCATTAGGAAATATTTAGCGACAAAAGAAAATAATTGGTATGTATTTAAAAAAAAAAAAAGCATGGGAATTTTATGAGGAATTTTCTATGCTAAAGCATGTGCCCAAACTGTTAACACTCGTTACCTCTGGGGCCTGGGAATAAAGCAGGTCAATAAATAAAACAACCAGGAAGGTAAATGTGCTAAGAAAGCTTACAATAAAATCTAAAGTGAAAGTAACACATTTTTCAAATTATCAGGCTTTGCCTTTTACAAGTCTTTCGGGTGGCCAACGAAGGGCTGAAGGGGACGGCTCGGCGCAGCAACCTGGCACACTGCTCGGGAGACGCCTGGGGTCTGGGAGGTACCAGAGAGGCCCGTCAGGCAGATCCTCAGGCAGCCTCCACCTGCTCCTCAGCAAGGCAGCGCCTTCTGCATCTGTTTCCTGAATGGTTTCCAAACAAGATTTTGGTCAAACAGTTCTGTTTGTGACAGAAATGGCCAGTTACCTACCAAAAATCCATTCTTCCTTAGTAAAAGAAACCCAATTTTGGATGAGCACAGTGGTGCTCAGCTAAAACATTACATTTCCCAGCCTTCCCTGTAGTTATGTACGGCCACATGACCAATTCTGGCCACTGAGATAAGTGAAAGCACGTGGGACCTCTGTGAAATCTCCTTAGAAGGAAAAGGATGCATTCTTTCCCCAGCCCTGTTCCTCCTTATTGTGTGGAATACAGAGTTCCAGGAGCCATTCTGGACCATGAGGTGACCTTGAGCTGAGAATAGGAGCCAGTGAGAAGAACAGAGGTCAGAAGAAGCATCAATGCCCTTGAGAACAGTGTGACATACAGACAACCACACAAGAAACCAATCAAAACAACATGGTGTCAGGGGCGCCTGGGTGACTCAGCTGGCTGAGGGTCCAACTCTTGATTTCGTCTCAGGTCACGATCTCATGGTTTGTGGGTTCAAGCCCCGCAGCGGGCTTTGTGCTGACCACGCAGAGCCTGCTTGGGGTTCCCTCTCTCCCTACATTTACTACTTCTCTCTCAGTACCTCCCCAACCCTCTCTCAAAATAAACAAACTGCTTAAAACACACACACACACGATATGGTGTCAAAATGACTACAAATGTCAAAGAAGTCTAAAAGAGGGAGAGCCCAGTGCAGGGCAAAAGCAGCCAATGAAAAAGCCTCAGGGAGGAGGCAGAACTTTGGGGGTACAGGCAAGACTTAATTAAGCAGGAAAGAGGGGCAATATCACCAAAAAACCAGCAGGGAGCTGGAAGTGAGAAGACAGCACAGGTGGAAGACGCTGGCATGACCGCAGACAGGGACAGAGAATTATCACTGGGAAGCAGCTGGAATCAAGTATGAATAAGGAGATTACAGCCAAATCTGGGAGGTCTCTCAGACTCAGAAAAAAAAAAAAAAAAACTATAAAAGTTTTTGATAAGTTCAATTACATTAAAATAGACTTCTGTGAAAACGGTAAAAAACTGACGATCAGGGAGACTTGAACACTAGCCAGAGATTTGGTGATATTATGAAACCACCGTTCATTTTTTTTAATGTCTATTAATGTTACTGTTATGTTCTTAAAAGGACACTGTCTCCTAGAGATACCTGCTGAAATCTGTATAGACAAAATTATTTGATCAAGCCAGAGGTTTGTTCCGAAATTATCCGGTAGGGAAAGAAGTACAGAAATGAAGTACAATTGGCTATGATTTTGAGAATCATCCAATCTGGGGGATAAATAAAAGGGGTTCATTGTGTTATCTTCACTACTTTTTTGACAGTTTCCACAACAAGAGAGTAAAAAATAATAACGATTTGGCTGGTAGGATAAACAGAAAAGCAGGAAGCAGGAAGATGGGCACATGGACATTCACTGTGTTATTCTACTTCTGCATATATTTGAAAGTTTCCATAACCAAAAAGTGGTTGTTTTTTCATTTTTTTTTTGCAGTTTTATTTAAGTAATCTCTACACCCAATGTGGGCTCCAACTCATGACCCCAAGATCAAGAGTCACACGCTCTTGTGACTGAGCCAGTCAGGCACCCCCTTTTTTCCAAGTTTGGCTGTTTTTTCTTTGGTTTTGTTTTTTAAGATTATAATGGAGAAAAACGAAGCACTTATAAGAACTGGCATAAAAGCTACTTGCCACGAAGAAAATGTCTGCCTTAACCAGTAATTAAGGTAAAAATTAGAACCAAATAAGATACCATTTCACACCTACCAGATTGACAGGCATTACCAAGGACATGAAGTGACAAGAACTCCCACCCACACAGTCCTGCCAGGGGTGAAACTAGTAAAGCTACTTCGGAAGGCAATGTTTAATAAAGCTGAGGTTGTATGAATACATCTCTATAAACTCCACTACTAAATACAACCTAAGAGAAATTCTCCACACATGCAAAGGCAAATGTGGTCATTTGTCACATCTGCATATTTGTTGCAAAACTGTATGTGATTTTAAAAATAATCTACATGTCCAGCAAAAAGAAAATAAATTGTGGTATATTCAATCCATATAGTATGGTGTGGAGAGAAAATGAATGAACTGAACATACATGTTATCAATACAAATAAATCTCAAAAAAGATCTTGAGTGAAAAGAACAAGCAAGTTGCCGAAGACCATTCACGTTTTTACATCATTTACACAAAGATACACAATACGAAGCTCTATGTTAAGGAAGATACAAAGTAAAGAATAAACCATACATAGGAAAACTAAATACTACATTCAACATAGTGCCAAGGAGACTTCAAGCGAGAAATACATAAAAGACAAGTATGTCTCTACCATGTTTTAGTTCTGAAGCTCAAAGGTGAATACACACGTTTTTGTTTTACCCCAAAATTTTGTGTATCTGATGTGGTTTAGTAACATTAGTGAAATGATATTCACTCATTCAACATTAAATTACTACTAAAAATGCAGAAGGAGCAGGAACTTGTTACAGTGAACAGCAGAGAGCTATTATAGATCCATGAGAACTCGAACAACATGATGAAAGTCGTTTTCTGAAAGCTAGTCTGCCTTTGGAATAAAAGACAACACATACCAAAGCTCTGAAAACACATGCCAAGTGCATAACCTCAAACAGGACTTTACTGCAGCACCACAGGCCTGGATTGGAGTCACTGACAGTAGCAACAGAAAGGAAACCCAAGAAACAAATAGTAAGATTGGGTGAAAATTCAATGTCAACAGTATAGGAAAATAGAAAAAAGAGAACACAGAATACCTTCTGTGAAATGATGTGCAAGGGCCCCTTCAGCAATGCCACCACACAGTTACCTGACTACAAGATATCTGAGCTTGGACACCAGAAACCGTCATAACTAGTAACAAAAGTAGGTAGCCAAGAGGGTCATGAAACAGAAGTGAAAGTATTCATCAGTTTTGACACCACGTACAATAATAGTCAAATGAAGTGAAAATGTCTTACTGACAGCTCCAAACGTGGAACTGGAATATGGGCCCAGGTCAGAGCTGGAGATGTGAATATTTCAATCAGCTACATAGAGAAAATTAACTGAAGCCACGGCTTGCATGCGCTGGCCAGGAGAGAAAGTGAAGAAGCGAGCAGAAAGACTTGGCTCTGAAGAATGTTCAGGCTGAGAAAAATGGCCGGAAGAAACTTGAGAGGTGGTCAGAGAAACAAATACATAAAATAACCTGGAGAGCTCAGCGTTAGGGAAGCACACAGAGAGGAAAACTTACAGAAAGGAGGGACTGGCAGGGCCATATGCTTCCGAAGGCTGAAGAGGCTACAGAATGAAGAAAGGCCACTGTGCGTAGCAGGAAGGGACCTGGGAACCTGCCAAAGAAACCTCGGTGCACAGACTCGGGTGGAAGCCAAACAACAAGCACTTGGACATGTATTAAAAGGACCCCAAATAAGAAAGGCTGGAATTAAACACTTGATTCAACATCAAAGATCAAAAGAAGGATAAAGTCTGGACTATACATGGAAAGGAAGGGACAAGAGTAGTTTGAGCTGATAATCCTCTAACACTGCAATATTATTTTCCCTTATTTCAAGAGCCTAACAAATGAGGACAAAGAACTTCCAATAAAAACAACCTTTTAAAATGCCATTACCTTTTCGTTCAAAACTTTCTTCCCTAAGAATGCAGACCAGTGCCAAAAATTTAGTCACTTCCTTTAAATAAAGGACAGTTGTATTATTCAGCTTGATAATTGCCATAGATTCTTTGTCATAAGCACTTCCACTTCCATCTTCCTTTAACCTGTTTAAAAAGAAAATATTCATTACAGGTTTCCCAGCAAGGTGTTCTGTCACATTTAATTTGCACAATGACGAGTCTTTCTACCCAGTTTCCCAAGTGTCTTTTGAGAAAAATTACTGGCTTAAATATGCTGGAACAGAGCTTCTCATTTAAGAAATACGGTTCTCAGACTAGGATGCAGTATTCCACGTGTTCACACCATCATCTTGTTTACCTAGGATACATGGAGTTCAACAGGTTTCAAATCTTCGTCAGTCATAACTCATCTGCGCTGACCGCATGCAAATAAAAAAGGCCCCAACATAAGAGGGCTGCCATCGGGGAAAAAGGAGGAAGCATAAAAACTAAAATGAATAGAGTCTGTCAAAGGCACCATGGAATCCTAATCCTCGCTTACGAAGCGAGCCTTCAGGTCTGAAACCTATTTTATTTTACTAGAATTGTCAGAATTATACGTAGTTATCCTTCAAAAGATGTAAATCAAGAGTCAAGTAGGAAGCAAATATAATAATAAAACACACCAAAGTGTGTGCATGGATTGTATGAAGAATGATAATGGAGATTTTCTCTTTTATAACATGCCTTATGATGTATAATGTATTTTACAATGTACTTTACACTAAAAAAAATTTTTGCAACTAAATTTGATTTTTAAATTATAAAAAAAGGGGTTATGAAATTTTATTTTCAAGAAAAAGCAAATGTTCTATTTGTCCATTTTTAAAATTAGGAATGGGAACAAGAAACTTTCCTGAATAATATAATAAACAAAAATCACGTTTTTACTATGGGGAAAAAAAAGAACAAAGGAGAGCCTGTAAGCACAACAGTGGAAAATAGAAATAGAAGACAGGTAAAGAACAGGTAAGAGAAATGCATTCTCCTCCTCAGAGGCAGCTGGAGAAAGACGTGGACAAATCAGGCTGAGAGACCAAGGTGAAGGGCAGGAACAGAGCAATGAAAAAAGAGTTCAGATCAGGTGGAGAGAGGAACAGATAAAGGACACAGGTACCAGAAAACAAAGGTAATGTCAGAGCGTCAGAAAGTGCCTTGAGAGTGTTGATGTTAATACATAAGGGGGATCAGGGCTATTATAAGCAACAGAGGCTGTTGGCTTTTGAAATAACAGTAATTCTCCAGAGTTTTCACTCATCCTCTGGACTATTCTATAAAATCACACACTTTTTTAGACATTTATTTTGGAAACGTAGATGTGTGGGTCAAATTTTTCTATTTGCGAGTCCTTCTGACATCCAAAATTCTGATTTCCTGTTTCTGAGCTCTATGAAAGATTAAGGATCCCTCATTCCCACAAAGCCTGAAGTTAAATTAGGAACCAGGACTTACTCTGTTATTCCAAATGTTTTTAATAAATAAATCTACTTTTTTGATCTAGCTAAGACCCTAAGGGAGAAGACACAGTGCAAAGCCCCCAAATAATGGCAGAAACTTTCAGTGATAATGAAGTCTGGCATTAGCACACCTTTTCAACTGCTCTTATCCATCCTCTCTGAAGGAGTAAGACATAGCAGTCCATCTACAGAGAAATCACGTTCCAAGTTGAAGAACTATGGTCAGAACAATTCCACTCCACACAGTACCTGCTAGAAGCCTCAGAAATTAATCCCTCTGACAAACTGAACAGGTAGTTTTCCATCTGTCTGAGATCTTGCAAAAATATGTACGTAACTTACCCATATATACAAGATACATCAATTACAACATCAATCATGTCACAGCAAAGTTCATAAGATTGCATATCCACAGGTGAACTGTCTGTTGCAATGTAGATTTTGCTGACAACATCGAAGAGAAAAGCTTTTTCAATACCTGAATTCTTGGAAAAACAAAATTGGGCAAGTGTCAGTTTTAAGAATCAAAATTTGTAATTTACCTAATATCCTGAATGACTAACACACAAGGACATTTTTAAATGTACCACCCCATACCAAAAAATCAAAAGGTATTTGGTTCAGAGACACTTCTGTTATCCAAGGAATAAAAGTGGAATTATTTCTCTGCTCTGATTTACTAACTTGATTGCACTAAATCTGTTTCTTCTTCCTCCTTTACTTAAATGGATCATTTGCTAAGACGCCACCAAAAAAATTAACAAAAAAAAACCCTCCAAAAATCAAGCCATCCTACATTTTCAATAATCCTCTCTTGTTACAATAATCAATCTCTGATTTGAATGACCTTGCTACCAGAAAGACTTTCTGTGGCAATTAGCAAAACATAAAAGAATTAATATTATGTCAACATCTAACATACCCCAAAGCCCCAAAGAACTGGGGATCACTACATGCTGAGTCCTTCAAAGTAATGTCTGGGAAATATAAAGGTTGAATGTTAAATTTATTGAAGGAATATCCTGTTTTATTAAGCTGAATCCTCAAAATAAGAAAGGTGAAATATGATACTAAGATTACAGTTAGCAAGGAAAGGAAAAGATCAATTTTTCAATGTGACCTCCAATAAAGCAGAGATTAAGCAGGCGTCAAATTCCCAAAACCCAGTCTTTTCCAGTTACTACTCCTCACGCAGGAAACAGATATTATGATATTTTTCATGAAGATTTTTTATTAATTAAGAAATCATGAAGAAATTTTTCATTAGTCCATTTTAAGACCAAAAGGGTGAGCACTAAAGTGCTCAGAAAATAACTCAAGCCATTTTTTTAATGTTCTTATGATTTATTTTACATGTTAAGTGTGTCATTAGTCTTTCGGCCTGATTCAGACTAATTCAAGCCAGTTTTTGGAGACACAATTTGATAACACAAATATATTCAAGAAAATGGAATCAGAGACTGTAGTGAATTAGCTCACTTACTGATATAAAGATATTTAATAGGTTTTCCAAAGTCGGCAGTTGTGGGATGAGTTTCTGCACCACCTTACTAAAGGCTTCAAATATTGAATGGTCATAGATACTAGTCAAATAAAAGCTGAAAAACACAACACAGTTTGATTATTTTGGAAAATAAAGTGACAATTATCATAAAATATAAAATTTTAAGTTTCTTATCATTTCATTTCAGGAAGTTGAGACAAAGCCTTTTTACACAAATGCAGCTTCCCCACTTGGTTTGTAACCATCCATCCCGTTACTGCATTTACACAGAGGGCAATTCCCTAGTACCCAGAAAAGCATTTCCAGATGCAGAAACCTGAATATTCACCTAATTCTTTGCAACCTGATCCAAACAGCTTGATTTCTTAAGCTAATAACTGACAAAAACCAAGATAAAAACCAAAAGAGATGACAGAGAAGGGTGACATTTATTAAATAAGAATGTAATTCATGTCTCTACTAAAATGTCATCTCCTCAGAAAGCTCTTTCCTGACCACCCCCCCACCTAAAACAGCACCCCTTTCACCTAATTTAATTTTCTTCATAGCACTGTTAAGTACCTAAAATTACACTATACACTTATTTGTAAGTACTTTTGAGCTGTCTTATTCATCAGGATGCGGGCTTCACGAGGACAGAGATTTGACAGTCTTGCTCATAGCTATAACCCCAATGCCCTCAACAGTGCTCATAAATATTTGTTCAATACACAAATGAACACAATTGATGCTTAGAATTTATATAAATAACATATTTAGAAAGATAGGAGCTAGGGCCCTATTGAGAATGGAACAGGAATCTGGTAGCCTAAAAGGACATACAGCGGAGAAGTAGTATCTATAGATTTAACAAAACACATGTGAGAAAGAGACACTTTTTAACATTTTAAACAATACAATTTCACCTGCTTTTTAGGTCAGGAAGTATACTTTTCATTACACAGTTGTTCTATTTATTTACAAGCTTATGTTAAAGTCAGAAACACAGAACTGTGGATTTCACACTTTACGGGTAACTTAAAAATACTTTCAAGGAGCTGACCTAGGACCCTAACCCTACGCAAGATGGGGCTTGCCTTTAGATGTTAGAGCAATGAAAGAGAGAGACCAAGATGAGCCCCTAAAGGCACTAAGGACAAAAGAGTATTTTATTGTTTCCTGTAGGCAAGAAGGTTAGCAATGTGAGAAGATCCTGCAAGGTCTGTGACACCTGGAGGTAGATGGGGACATGGAGAACCTGAGACACACAGGGCATTTAGTAAGCTGAGTTTCTAGTAACTGGAAATCAAATGAAGCCTAATCTGCAGGTATGCTAGTAATTAACAAAAGCTAGATGCAAAATTCTACAGAGGTTAACAAGGCCTAAGGCCCTATAAGGAACTAGAGAAAGGGATGGCATGTACCACTGGGGTGGGCTGCCCCAGAAAGGGACACAGAAGTAGTGTAAAGATTAGAATTCCCATGGGCACTAGGGAACACAGGACAATCACGGCCTAAAATCCACTGTTAATAGTAGATTCCCAACAAGTAAGATTGAGGAATTTAATAGGGATGCATTTTCATTTTCTCTTACAAACGTTGAATATTTTTTTAAGTGTGACTTACTAATAAATATTTTAAAATTTTAATCCAGGCAAACTATAGACCAATGAGGTTTTTTTCTACAGGACCTCCTAGAAAAATAACTGAAAGACCTTGGAGCCTGAGACCCTAGGGAATATTAGGGATAGGGATGGGGACTGGCTTGAGCCTATAAGGAAGTCACTGTAACAGACCAGGGATAAGGAAATAGCTACACGTGTGTCTCCCTGCTTCCTCTTTAAGCTTTTACATCATCAAGAGAACATTTTCTTGGGTACTTTTTATCACTCGTATCTACCTATGCCACCAAAAAATGACAAAATATAGAATATCCCTCATATACTTTCAGAAGACAAGCACATAAACCATCAATCCTATCTAGTAGGTGTTTTTTTAAGTAATAATTTTTAATTACATTTAACTACGAATCAGTTCTTTAAACTTAACAGGAGCCCTAAACAGATTTATAGACTAAACTCACCTAACCCAAGCTTTAGAGATTCATAAAAGCATAAACTGGTTTTAAAAACATACAAAAGATACATTAGAGTCCAGATTTGAAACCATATCCTCTTTAAAAGACCCTTCCTACTGGGGACGAAAAAAAAAAAAAAAAGTATATATATACATATACATATATACTGTGAAGAATCAAGCTACACAGTTCTACAACAAATGTGACAGAGAGCCTTTGAATGAAGGCAAAAAGAAAGAAAAAAAAAAAAAAAAAGATGAAACCAAGAGAGGGAAGTCCCAAAGCAGATTTATGCCATGAGGAAACAGGCTGATCCCAGTCTCTTGAATTTCTACAAGCACCAACGAAAACACTTAACATGACTTCAATCTCCAGGAAAATGCAAAAAACCAGGAAAGTAACTTCTCAATAACATCAGGCTCCCAAAACTGAATTCGACATAGAAGAGATCAAGAACATTACAGCTTTGGGAAGGATATACCAGTAACAGAAAACTACGTGTTTGTAATGACAGAGATGGGAATACATTTACACATTTTTCAGGGCTCTCATATCAAACACACATGTTGTTACCTAAGGTGGAGTTTTTCTAGCCCAGCATCTGCAAGGTCATCATTGGCCCTTTGATGAATGTCCCTCTGTGTTTCTATTTTGTGATCATCAGACAGACCATCAACTTTGTGAATAAAAACCTCAAAATTCATGTCTGGGTTAACTTTGTAGGCTTTAGAAACAGTAATGTGAAGTCTTGTTAAAGCCTCCATGTAGTCATCCTGTAAGTCAGAACAAAATATTTTTTTAAAAAGAAATCTTGTAAAAGTCAGTAACGAGTTAAGAAAGCCTCAAACCACCTCTTTCCCCAACCATAGAAAATATATTATTCTAATTATTCACAAATACTCAAAACATTCAAATACACTAACATACTTTAATCTCTCTAAATCTTTAATCTCTCCAGATAAAAAATGTAATTACCAAGTTAAAGCTTGCAATTTTTAAATATTGGTAATATAAGGAAATGGACATGTCTTCCCAAGAGAATTTTTTAAAAGTAATCCCAGCTCTGCCATTTATTAGATGTGTGACTTTAAGCAGGTTGCTTAAACTTGTGATCTGAGTTTTCTTCATAAAAATTGGCCTTACCATACCTACCTCACGGCATCGTGAAGAATAAATTAAATTGGACCAGGTATGTGGAAGCATCCATTACAGAGCCTGTCACTCAGAAAGCATTCCCGACTGATGTTTAAGCTTATATAAAGTAAGCTTCTTAAGGACAGGGACATGTCCCATCCTTCTCAGTGCCTTTCACATGCTAGGCCCTCAATAAATGCTTGTTGAGCTAAACCCAATTTGGACAGCCAAGGAAACCAGTCACTTTAATATTTACTCAGTTCTCCTCGTCCTCCTTATATTAAGGGCAAAGAGGAGATTTTTCCAGCAAGTGACATCACTATTATAATAGTTAATGACGTACAGCAATATCCACTACTAACAAATAAAAGTGGAAACCTGCTCATTA
Organism: Leopardus geoffroyi; assembly: GCF_018350155.1. Classification (NCBI taxonomy): domain Eukaryota; kingdom Metazoa; phylum Chordata; class Mammalia; order Carnivora; family Felidae; genus Leopardus; species Leopardus geoffroyi. The sequence continues at coordinate 30,094,254 of NC_059328.1, forward strand.
ACTGGAACTCAAAGATAATAAATAAGCCACTATCTCCTCATCATCTCTTATTCTGCACTCGCACAATGGCATGCCTGCTCCCAACACACCTCTGTGGCTGCATCTCTCGTACCGCAAAGACATCTACAGGCAAAGAAATAAGCAGCAAGAAGCACATGATAAAAGAAGATAAACAACTTTCCTTTGTTTCTACATCTTTTGACAGCAGAAAAAAGAAGTAAACATCATTATTCCTAACTACCTGTGCATCAATGACATATATCAACGCTCCGGTTCCCCTGAAGATCATCTCGTAGTCAAAAGTTGGGTCAAAAAAGTCCATTTGCCCAGGAAAATCCCAGATCTGGAAATTCACAAAGGAGCTATTGGAAATGTCATCTTTATAGATCTTGTTGGTACTTTCCAGAAAGAGGGTCTCGTTGGGTGACATTTTATGAAACACCACCTGTTAAAAGAAAGAAGATAATTTTATAACTATTCAACTTTGTACTTCAAGGTCAAAGTTCCACTCTGAATTTACATATAAAAAACGTGATCCTACAGCAAAAATGTTTAAAGAGATAAAAAAGTGAATGGTGTATCCATCAGTACTCACTACCCTTTGGCTTCTGAGAGATGAGAAGACACCAAATTACTTTCCATCAGGCCTATTTTGGAGCTAAACTTTTCTGCTATTTTCTCTGCGCCATATTCAATCCTAGTTGTTGCCATGTCTCTCGTGTTAATTTCGTTTTCTGTTAAACTTATTAATTCTGCCAAAATCTGCTTTAAGATTACAAAAACTTACAGCTAAAGTTTAAGAATTTTTGTTCATTGAAAACTTACTGGGATGCCTATATCAGGCTCTGGGAAATCATTAGAAACGTAACTGACTAGACTCTGTCTTCACTGAGTTTGCAGTCTTGTGGAAGAAATAAAACAGACAGTAATTATACCAAGTAGAAAGTGATATATGGGGGGAAATAGTGATACATGGGGGGAGGGGAGGTGACAAGGAAAAACAGCTCCCATGAAAGAAGAAATAGTAAAGGTAATGATTAAGAATCAGGATAATCACAATCCATACAATTCTAACATAAAGCTAATTTGTCCCTGTCACTTTCTAGAAAAGGAAAATAGGTGGTTACTCCCAAGGTCTAGTCAATGAGTAACAACTGAGAAGAATGAAATGCAGTTTGCTAAAGCCCTACCATAAATGTACTCACATTTTGCTACAATAAGTGAGATGATAAATAAAACCCAGCAATCCAGTAAATTGGGAAGTAAACACAACACAGTAATCCAGTAATTTCGGAAGAAGGCTACTTTTTAAAGCCATCACGTTTACAAAATATCACAGATTTATTGTGGACAGACCTTTGCAACAGACTGGAAAGGGCAACAGACCGGATATCTGGCGTTTTAATACCAGCTCACTTGTGTGTTGGGGTGGGGGGTGGGGGGTGGCGGCTAGGGGAGGTGGTCAATCTTGCCTCAATTTCCCCCTTACTAAGAAGGGTCTAGCCCTCCATCTGTTCCTGGCAGACCCGAAGTGAAAGCAAATGGGCTGACCTAGGTCTGCAAATACTCTCGAGGTCTCAGAAGATTTTTGTATTGGCACACATACGGGAGGACTTCACGAGTAACTACACTCGCCTGGCCACCAGTACTAAAATTGGAGGAATAACAGCCCCCGAGCCCCAGGAAAGTTAAATTCTCCTTCGTAGTAGTAAGAAGAGCAAGCATTAAGATGGCCAGTGACTTAGTCACAGCTCTTCCAGACGCTGCTCCCTGGGGCTCACCTGGGAAGCCCTGCAAACTCAGGCCACCTGAAGTGAGAGGAATACACAAAAACCGGGTAGGGGAGGGAGTCGGACAAGTTCTCCAAGTTGGGACCGGAGTGTACGTCCCAGTTTCGGAAAAGCACTCAGGGGCTGGGTCCTAGGGGGCGGAGGTCCCGGGTGGTGGCACCGGCACCTGCCTCCCTCCAGCCAGTCTCGCTTTCGGGGACCCGCTCGGCCTCAGCTGACTTGGGCGTGGACTCTCAGGTCGGGGTCCTCCGCGGGCCGTGCCTCTGGCCCCGCTCCCCAGAAGACAAGAAAACGCGCGGTGGGGTAGCCCTACCGGCCAGCCCGGCCGCCGCCCTCCTCGGGGCCCCCCACCCCCGCCCGGCGGCCACCCGAGCCCCCGGGAGGGGGAGAGAGGGCCTGGGGGACCCGGCGCGGCCCCACTCACCTTCTGGATGGAGGACTTGCCGCTGCGCCGGAGTCCCATGAGCAGAATCCTCGGCTTGGAGCTGTCAGCGCCCCCCGGGCCACAGCCTCCGCCGGCCCCCGCCCCAACCCCACCGGCCGCGGCTGCCGCCTCCTCTTCCTCCTCCTCCACGCCGTAGCCGAAGTCCTTCGGGAACGAATCCGCCGCGCCGTAACTGCCGGCCAGGGGCGTCTCCTCCGCCCCGTACTGCAGGGACATGGTGCTGGAGCCGCCGCCGCCCGCGCCCTGACAGGCCAGGCCAGGCCAAGCCAGGCCGCCGCCTCCCCAGTCCGCCGCCGCCGCCGCCCCCGGCAGCCGCCACCGCCGCGCGGCCCGCCCCCTGGAACCCGGCTCTCATAGGCTCCGCGCCGAGGCCCAGCCTCTCATTGGCCGCCCGAGCTGCCACTCGGGAGCAGCAGGGTAGGTGGTGCCCGTCACGTGCCCGGAATCACCTGACTTGGAGCGGTGGAGGGGGGAGGAGGAGTCACGAGGAGGGTGGCCCGGCCGGCCGAGCCCTCTGCCCTCCGCCCTAGCGAGCACCCCGGTGCTGCCCAGCCACGCGCGGTGCTCCTCGCCGCTCCCCTGCCTTCTTAGGAGCTCTGGAGGCCATCGCAACGGGAGATGCTCTCTGGGCATTTGGGGGAAGAACTAGTTGTGCTCCTACAATGGTACTCGCCCGACCAGTATTTATTGATGCCCGCGATGCCCTGGGGGGACAAGGGACACAAAACTGAAACCGACTCGGACCCTGCCTTCCCTCAAGTTGCTCGAAGATTGATAGAGATCGGATCTCTGCGTAAGTAGCTTCGGTACGAGGTATGAAATGGAAAGGTCAAAGGTGAAGATAACAATGTTCGGGAGTTGGGAGGGTGAGAAAGTCTGTAAGGAGGTGGTGTCTCAGGAGGTCTAGATGGATGGACCTGGTAGGTAGGGAGGAGCAGCCAGTCTGAGTGAGGGTAAAGCCTCAACCAAAGGCAGAGCCATGGGTGTGATGCAGTTCCTTCTAGCAGGTAGCGGGACCCTGAGAGGAGAGCAAATGCAGCCAAGCTAGAACTGCTTATCCTCCTTCAGCAAAACAGACAGTGGATACCACCACCACTTTAAAGTCAATAGGACTCAATTTTCCCTCCTTCCCACCTAGTCAGTCTACTTTTCATGTAATTTACCCCCCGCCCCCAATAGAACATTGCATCTTCTATGACCTTCAGTTCACAAACCAAAGGAATGAATAATGAAAGCAAATTAAAGCCAATGCTTTCACCAAATACGTTTGAGATAGCTAGAGGATTTTTCATCCTTGTCAGGAGTTAGAATTGGAAATTTGACGAACCAAGATCCTCTTAAAATGGAGGTGGTGGTGGTGGCACTGAATTTCCAAAGAAACGAACTTCTAGATTGTGAAAAGAAAGCATGTTCTTGTAAGTCTGGGACTTGGCTACGTCTGAATCTGTAAGTGGAAGGTAGGACAGACACATCCTTAGAAGTCATCTAGTCCAATCTCTCGCCTAAAGAGAATCCACCCTATGACACCTGTGGCTGTTGATAATGCAACATGCACCTCAATAGTTCCAAGGGAGGAGAGCTCACTATCTCAAAAGGCAGCCGCTTCCACTGAGGTAGGATTTTGTTTGAAAGTCTCCTATTCAGACCAAAAATCACACTCCTTGGAGCTTAAAATGACAACCCTTCAAATATTAGATTGCAGTCTTCATTATCCACTAAATCTTCTCTGTCCCACATAAAACGTACTCTGTTCTTTCGACCATCGCTTCTATGGTGATGTCCGATAGAACTTTCTGTGAGGATAGAAATGTTCTGCAACGATGTAGAAGCCAGTGTGGCCTGAGCATTCGAAATGTTGCTACTGTGAGGAACTGAATTTTTTTAACTTTAATTGCCAGATGTGGCTAGCAGCTCCCATACTGGGCAGCACAACCTTATATTTTCAAAAGCCCTCTCTCTATTGATCGCTCACTGTCTTTTACATGCACGTGAGCTTGTCAACATCTACCAAATGTCTGGCACCCACAATGCAAAATGACCAATACAGCCGTCAGGATGACTGTTTAGCATCTGGACAATACTTCTATTATGCTTTACAGAATGGATTTTTTTAATATATGTATCCAGAGTATATGTGGCTCATACTGATAATCACTGGAACTAGTATTTTGTCAGCAATCCTAGTGCCTAGACTTGTATTACTGCATTTTTTTTTTTTAACCTAAACATAAGACTTGACACTTCAGCTTTTTGGTGCAGGCCCCGAATTTTGGGTACTCCAAGTTGTTCTTTTCAAGTTTGTTTCAATATAGTCCACTAACCAGCCAACTTTGTGGCATTTACAGATTTGGTATTACACCATGCGACCCATGTGTAGTCTTTTACAATTTACAAGGCACTTTTCATCCATTATATTTAATTTGAACCTTACAACAACCCTGTGAGGTAGGCAAGATATGAAATCTACATTGTATGGACAAGGCAGCTAAAGTACAGCAGGAACTGAATGGATGAGATCCTTTTTCTACTCCACTGAGCAACTTCTTGTATAGTCTCTTCATCCAGATCCTTGATAGAAATGATGAAGAAGATCTCCAGAGGCCAGGCTGACTCTGAGTTCTTAAATAGCACTGACTGGTACAGCAGTTGAAGCAGGTCAGCTCCCCCCCGCCCTCCGTAAAAGTGCAGTTAACCAACCCACAGGTTGCCATTCTGTCCAAAAGGATAGTACAAGAGACAGTAACCTGAGTTACATAAATAGTAATACTAGTCCCATGGGAAAAAAGCAAATGAGGGTTGGCTGCCAGAAAAAAAAAAAAAAAAAAAATCTGCTTGTCTGTATTCCACAAAGGGGCTGTCATACCAGTTGCTTAAAGAAGCCAAGTCTCCCTCCCTTCCAAAATCCCCATGGGGCCATGTTTTATTATTCTTATGATTCTCAGCACTTCCTATCCCACATTGTAATTGCTTATGTATATGTCTTATAACTAATTTCAAGTCATTTATCTTTATAATACCCAGCACTCAGCCCACTGCTGAGCATGTAGGAGGCCCTCAAATTGGTAAAAGATAAACCAATTCCAGTGAATGTTCTTCCAGTAGTGTCTGGCCCCCCTCCAAAAACGAACTTGTGACTAAAAGAGACAGACCATTGCCACATTCTTGCCAACATGACTGATTAAAATGCCCTTACAATTGCCTGGTCACAGTTTCCAGCAAGTGCTGACGCTTTTGCTAGTTAAATCAGCTGTCATCGGTTCGCTTTGTTTTCTACGTGTGTTTTGACCAAAGCGTAAAGACAGGTTCTCTAACAATAGGGTTAGAATATATGAAACAGGATTCTTAATAATGTCAGTCAGCAATAAGGAAAATAAGTGACCAATAAAATGAAACACCTGATTGCAGGTCTTCTAAAAGAAAGGAAAAAGACTAACAAACAAGAATATAGTGCTTTACCATTTACAGATCTTCACATACATTCCATTTGACCCTCACAACAACCCTGTGAGGTAGGCAGCACAGATACTATTCTCATTTAACATATGAGGAAAGTGAATCTCAGAGCAGTTGACTGATGTGCCCAAGGTTCTACAGTTAGTAAATAATTTGTATTAATATCAGTCTTTGGCCTAAAAATTCAGCACCCAACCTCCCCTCATACTTGCCCTACCTACTTCACAGGGATAATGAAGATAAAATGAATTCAAGGCTAGAAAAATACTTTGAGGGGGAAAAAGCACTGTATAATTATACCCGCAAACTATAATTTTCCACGATGTATGGCTCATTCCCCTTCTTATCCCAGCTTGTGCATGAACCCAGAATTTTAGATTGCCTCTGTTCTGTGCTCAGCTAAGCAACAAGTAAGGCAGGGGAACAGTGTGATCCTGCTTTAAGTTATTATAAATTACAGTCAGGATAACTGCTAGTATGGCAAATCGAAAAACAACACAGGCCAATGTGCAGCTAGGACCCACTGAAGCACAGAGCAAAGCAAGGCAACGTTATCAGGTAGGGCATGATTGCATAGAAGGACACGTGGTGTCAGAGTTCACACTGGCACACACACAGTTATCTAAGGCAGAGTGGTGGCAAAGAAGAGTTATTTGTTCCACGTTATATAAACAAGAGCAGAAGATTCATGGGAACCCGTGCAAAAGCATCTTCTGTCACACACATCTTTCCAGCTGCCTACAGAGGATATAAACAACAGTGTCGGCTTCATTTTAAAGAATGAAGGTACCTGTGCTCATATCCTGAACTAAACCAAGGAACAGCTCCATGCTGAACTTCCTTGGCTAAAATACCACCAGTACCATCATTCCTAGTCAGACTAATAAACAGAATGTCTTTTAAGTTAATGAATTAGATGGCTGTGTTTAGATTTTTTTTCAGGATTCACTTTGGATTCTCCTGCTTTTAAGACCCAAAGAAAGTTATATTGAGTTTTTATTGGTGATTCTAAGTATATGTGTTTATAACAGTTAAAGTGTGGTAGGTGAATTCAACATATTAAAAGAGTTCTATAGCATCTGTTCAGAAAAGATTATATACTATACAAACTATTCAAGTCATACAAAACCATTTTGTCAGTGTCTTTTCAATTGAGAAGACTCCTATTCAGCACGCTTCTCCTCCTGAGGTGGTTCATACTGAGCAAGCTATAGGGCAAAGACAGAGGAGTTTAGGTGAATCTTATTCTAAATCGGGTAAAAAACTTCATAATAACAAAACAAGTTAACTATTATATTCAACTTAATTATTGAATCAGTAACTTTATAAGAATATTCTACTCTCTTTAAGCCACTTAAAATTAATACACTTTAAGATTTAATGCAATCAGGTCTGAGGAAAACTCTTTTTCGTATAAACCTTTAAAATTACTGGGAACCCAAAATTGAATTCCAGTTCACACCGCACTGCTCAAATACTTGATAGGCAACAACCTATCTGTATCTTCCCAAGGATGTTGTGGCTTCTGATAAGGTACTTTCTTCGTCTTTACCAAAGTTTTACTGAGCTTTCTCTCAAAAAGCAAAAAAAAAAAAAAAAAAAAGAATAATGTAATATATATTAATCTAGCTAGTCAATGAAAAGCAGCTCATGTCTGACTTAAAAGGTCTAACTTAACCAAGAAGTTAACTGGTATTTGTGTTGTGGAATCTTGAATAATTTAAGGTACTGCATTTTCTATTATTCTAAACTGGTTCTCTGCAAGAACACTAGGCTGAGATTGAGATTATTCGAATTAGCTGTCAGATGCGAGAAGAGAGACTTTGCTGTGCTTTAGTTCCCTCACCTACAAAATGGTCTGTGTCCCTATCTCACTTACTTCGCAAGGTTGTTGAGAAGATAAATCACATTATGAGAACTGCCTAATGTAAAATAAGTTATGTGATTCAGAATGTGGTAAAACCTCAAAGGCTCAGAGATGACTAATTTGAAGCTTATGAAGATTCTCACAGGAATTTAAACAAAGAAAAAACTTGAGCAATAGACAAAACTCAATGCAAACAAATTAACACATTACAGGGCCACCACAATACGACTGTGCACATTGCACACTACACAACTGTAAGAGGTGCCTTTCACAAAGCAGTGACCCTACACTGACCTACTTACATCAACTGCTTATGATTCCCCAAAATTTCCATTTACTCATAAGCAGCATTAACCAATGTTCTCAAGTTTTTCTTGATGCAGGTTCCCAAGAACCTCTTCTTGACTACACTTTGCTTGTCCTATTTACAGTCTGCCTGTGGTTTTCTCATTAGGGCGTCAGTTCAGCCTTGCAGTTAATTGAGATTATTTCTCCTCCTCCCTCCCCTACTATCCATTTTAGTGAGGTTCTGATCTTATAATCATTAAAGGTGAAATTATTTTTAACATGAATTCTTTTAAAACATTTACCTTTGTTTTCAGTTTTTTATTTTCTTCTACAATAGCTTCATATTTCTCTTTCATTTCTGCCAATTCTAGGCGAAGCAGCTCTATTTCTGGATTTTCTGGGGTAGCAGCTCCTAAGTGATGCTTTAAAAAACTAATATCAAAGTTAAGAATTTACTTGAGCTGAATGAAACTAATGAAATAGCTCAGAGTAGTATCAATGTCTCTGATCACAGTCACCGCATCTTACCGCCAGCATTTACCCAGAGATCATCATCGCAAAACTTAACAGAAAGTAACTTTTTCAATCATCAAAAATATTTTAAATAGTATCTATGTGAAAAAACAAGAGTTCCAAAAATAAGTCCTTTTTCTGACTTGAAAGATGAAAAGGATACTCCAAAGCACTATTAGGTTTCTCTGGTTCTTCATATAAGGCTACCAATACTGCAAATCAAAAAGCAGAAAAAGCAATAATTAAAGTCTTAAATTTGAATGACTGAAATTATATTCCACAGCCCAGTAAGTATTAAGTGCCTATTATACGCCAAGCACATTGATAGGACTGCCATGCCATGGCACACACAGCAGATAACCTCCCTGTTCTCAACAAATTTATACTCTAGTGCAGAAGATAAGCAAAGGACTAAACCAAAAAAAAAAAAAAAAAAAAAAAGAAGAAGAAGCATCAAGTGTCAATACAGGATGATGGATTATGGGAGCACATTGGAAAAACACCTAACTCAGCCTAGGGCACCAAGGAAGGCATCCTAACAAGGGGAAGTAAGACCTGAGACCTGGGCTATGAGGGTTTCAGATAAAATGGGAAGGTGAGGGGGTGGGGAGGGCAAGAGAACACATATTGAGGAACTGAAAATTCAAGTATGGCTAGATGGAGCTGTGAACAATGTGGCAGGAAAGGAAGCTGGCAAGGTGGTCAGGAGGCCGACCAGGGAAGATCCTGCAAGTTCAGTTGGACTTTGATCCTAAGAACAACAGGCATATAATTAAACAGTTTTAAGCAGGAGAGTGACAGGATCACTCTTGACTGCTGTGTGGAAGATCCAGGGTGGGACAAGGATAAAGGCAGGAGGAGCAGTTTAAGAGGCAGATGTGGTAATTCAGCTGAAAAAGATAGTAACCTGCACTAGAGTGATGGAGGGGTGAAAACAAAGATAAATTTGAGAAAATTTTTGGAGAGAATCAACAGGGCTATGATAATTACTGGAAGAAGCTTTGAATTGAAAATATGCTTCAAGGATAGAGTTTCATACACAACATGCTAAATAACCACCAACCAAAAACTTCACCAGTAATCAACATGCTTAAATCAACATTAAAATACATACTTCAGTTCATATCCAAAAGCTTACATCAGCACTGACTTGTTCATCTTCTACTGAATAAATTCCTCCTAGGATTTACTACTCAGATATAAATCTCTCTAAACCAGTAGTTAAGGTTTTTTTTGTGCAAAGAACCCTCTGAAAAGTGATAAAAGCCAAAAAAATGTAACTACACACAAAAAAATGTGCATCTCTAGACCCCAAGTCAAGAAACTGTTGTAAGACAACACTCTTCCTTTTTAGTTTTTTAGCTCTAATAACTCATCAAAATATACACAGAAAAAATCAAATGGCAATGACTTAACAACCAGCACTGAGTTCTGATAGTTACTCTTCTAAGTGTACTTACAACACTATTTTTTGAGAAGTCGGTATGTCTACATCACCACCACCCTCTCCTCCCCCCTCCTTTCAGTGTTTCTCTTTACTTTTTTTTTTTTTCAATATATGAAGTTTATTGTCAAATTGGTTTCCATACAACACCCAGTGCTCATCCCAAAAGGTGCCCTCCTCAATACCCATCACCCACCCTTCCCTCCCTCCCACCCCCCATCAACCCTCAGTTTGTTCTCAGTTTTTAACAGTCTCTTATGCTTTGGCTCTCTCCCACTCTAACCTCTTTTTTTTTTTTTCCCTTCCCCTCCCCCATGGGTTTCTGTCAAGTTTCTCAGGATCCACATAAGAGTGAAAACATATGGTATCTGTCTTTCTCTGTATGGCTTATTTCACTTAGCATAACACTCTCCAGTTCCATCGTGTTGCTACAAAGGGCCATATTTCATTCTTTCTCATTGCCACGTAGTACTCCATTATGTATATAAACCACAATTTTTTTATCCATTCATCAGTTGATGGACATTTAGGCTCTTTCCATAATTTGGCTATTGTTGAGAGTGCTGCTATAAACATTGGGGTACAAGTGCCCCTATGCATCAGTACTCCTGTATCCCTTGGGTAAATTCCTAGCAGTGCTATTGCTGGGTCATAGGGTAGGTCTATTTTTAATTTTTTGAGGAACCTCCACACTGTTTTCCAGAGTGGCTGTATCAGTTTGCATTCCCACCAACAGTGCAAGAGGGTTCCCATTTCTCAGTGTTTTTCTTTAAATAACATACTCAAACTTGTTTTTTTCTTCCACTGATTTCCACCGATCTCTGCCAACTAACTTTTAAGACATGAATACTCTTACCTTTTCTACCTCTTGTTCCCCACCCCGTTTCTTTCAGCTTCTAAATTGGTCAGTGGTACTACAAGGTTGATAATTACAGAACATAATGTAAATAGCAAGTTTCCTGTGCTTTTCTATAGATGAAATATACTTCCTTTTAATCAGACAAGAAGCATGCCATACCCCGCGTTTCCCTTTTTTGCCTTAGCAGCCGGGATTTTTAGAGGTTGAAATGGTACTCAAAATAACTCAAATGCCTCTTTTTCCAAATGACTTATCTTTATCTTTAGCCATATAGTGTTTTAATGTTAGAAGCAATTTCAGATCCTCTTGGAAATAAGCCGGATAAAAATTCTAAATTAAATATGTGTAAAGTACATATGTTTGAAGCTGAAAAACATCAGATTTTAAATACGTCACATCAGTAGGTACTATGTTGTCTGGCATTATTTAGGAGACTGGAAATCTGCAGTGGTTGAGGAGTTAGATGCCAGTGGATGTGAGCAAGGGAAAAGAAGCCTTCAGTGGTTTCCAGTCTCATGAAGGAAGATCCATGTATGGCACAAGGCTGTACATCTTCAGTTACCTCCTGCCAAGGTCACTTCTCTACCTTTTAACATTCTTTTACTCGGTCTAGCCACTCCAGCCTCCTTGAACTTCCTGGAACTCTTAACATCACATTTCATTCAGGTCTCTACTCAAATGTTACTTCTTGAGAGAGAAGTAACCACCACCTCTTATGAAATGGCACATCCATAGCTCTTTATCCCCTTTGCTGGTTGGTTGGTTGGTTGGTTGGTTGGTTGGTTTGGTGTTTTGTTTAGAGAGAGAATACAGGCAGGAACCGGGGGGTGGGGGGTGGGAATCAAGCAGGCTTCACACTCAGCATAGAGCCCAACACAGGGCTCGATCCCACAACCCTGGGATCACAACGTGAGCCATAATCAAGAGTCGGATACTCAACCAACTGAGCCAGCCAAGCGCCCCTCCTTTGCTATGTTTCTTATTCATAACACTTGACAGTGGCTGGCACTATGTATTTATTTATTAGGTCTCCCCCAACTAGAATATAAGCTCATTTAGAGCAGGGACATTTTTTTCCACTGCTGTATCCCCAGTGTCTAGAACAGAGACTTGAATAAAATGGTTAAATAAATGAAAGAAATGAACCCACAGAATTTTTTAAAGGGGGGGGGGGTCAATGAAATTTCAAGCATTTGTGACACTTCAAGAGAGGACAGAGCATAGCACTTTCATAGGTACTCCTGTATGTTTGCTGAAGTGTAATTGCAACGAGATAGGGAAACTGGTACCTGAATCTAACGTAGGCAGCAATTCAAAATTACCAGCCCATGCATGGGAATTAAAAGCCCTGCTTTCTGCTAAGACCCAAAGTTATTATTCTCCCAAAATTGTCTCCTAACCTTTGCTTCTGGCCAAAGAGCAGTTACCAAATTCTTTCTTTCCCAGACACCTCTCATGTGGACCCACGTCGTTATCCCTGACAGCTCTTCTGTTCTACACCCTTGCAAGTTCTAGCCAATGAGTTGAATGATGCATAGCAGGCATTCACGTTATTGCTGAGCTAATGAAATAAGTAGTACCCCCAACCACCTCTTGGAACTCTCCAGTTTCAAGCTCCTTACTCATCTTAGGTCTTGAACCCCCCCTCCCAGAAACAGATACAGTGTAATAGCTTCTATTTTAAAAAGTGAAAACAATATAACCATTTTTATGTGTCCTCAAGCTCTTTAAACTGTAATCCTACTTATGAAATCTGCACAAAGTAGGAATTGGTATAGCCTACGAAACCGGGGTTGAAAACCACAGCCAAATTTACTATGAATCGCCTACTTTGGGGACTGAGTTCATTTCGTTATTTCATAGACAGCTTTGAAATCTGGTTAATTTTCCTACTTGCCCTTTTTTCGAAGGAAAATGCTTCTTTACGTAATTTGGGGTCCGCAAAAACTGTAAGGAGGGAGGAGTTAGGATCTCAAGGTCTTTATCAAACATACTCGCTGCGGCCACTCGAGGCAAAGCAACGGAAGTTGGAGGGACTTTGCAACAGCTGCAGGAGTTTCACTCCCCGCCCGGAGGGTGGTAGCGTGAGCAAGGCTATCCCACTCGAGCGGCGTCCGACAGCCAGCAGCCAGACGTGCGCCAGTCCCTACTGGACCCCGAGGCCCACCTTGCTGGACCCCAGACAGGTCCCACCTGTTCTCCCTCCTTTCCCACGCCTTGGCCCGACAGGGACGCAGCGCCGAGGAGCACGACGTGGACACGAGGAACCCTCTCCTAGCCCATGCTCACCCTTGGTCAGCGTGTCCAGCACCCCCGACTTCTCCAAGTACCTCCGGAACTGCTCCCGCTTCGAGTCGGCGGCCTGAGGAGACACGGCGGGTCAGTAGCCGAAGCCCAGGGGCCAGAGCAGGAAGAAGGCGCTGGGAGTCCGGCAACCCCGCCTCCGCCTCGCTGCCGCAGGCCCCCAAAACCTGCGCGCGCACCCCCATTCCCACCCGGAGCCGACCAGCGGCTGGCTACCGCCCGCACGCCCCCAGCCACGCCGCGCCCCCCTCACTTTGTAATGGGCCATAGTGACAGCGGCAGCGGCGTAGCTGGCGCCCGAGACCGTGGCTGGCGGGCTCTGAGCAGCACTGCTCATGCGCGGAAGGCCGCGCGCGCCTGCGCACTTGCGAACCACGGTGTGAGCTCGCGGGGGTGTGGCCTGTTTTCATGGCGACCAGGACGCTCTGGTTGCCCCATAGTGAGCTAAGCCGAGGGAGGCTGCGTACGCCCGCCTCTCCGCTCCCGGCTCAACACCTCTCCTTCCTCTTCCGGTCCTCGCGGCAATTCGGTTGCCTAGCGAGAGGCGAGGGTTTGGTAACTCGGGGAGGGTGTCCAGGTGGGGCCAAGGATGGGCGTGGCGCCCGGGGGCGCGGCCTGCGGAGTCCGGGAGCGCTGGGACTAGCTGGGTGGGATCTCTGGGCAGCGGTGTGGGAGCGGACCAGTCTCAACCCGGGCCTCATCATTATTAGGTGTGGTAGCCTATACGTGCTGGCTTCTTGGCTTTCGTCCCGAAAAGGTGCGCACGACCGACGCAGGGCGCCCCTTGGGTTTCCAGTGGCTTGAGAAGAGCGCTTGGAGTCGTATGTTTCGGCTCCAGCTTTTACTTTTGCAGTTTGTTTTGTGGCCGGCTTGATGTGGGCCTTTGGAGGGTGAGCAGTAACGTGCTAATAATAGGCCTTTTGAGCTCTTTCTGTGTGCCTGGTACTGTACTAAACACAACGTTTCTTATTTTAATTCTCACACTATCCCTGTAAGGTAGCTACAGTTAGTAAAGTGTCGAGGTTAGAGGACTAGGGAGTGTAGAGATACAACTCCAATCTGGACACTGAATCACGATGTTTTAAAGCCACCAATCATTTTAAAATTTTATTTACTAGATAGCAACATTTTGATTATACTCAAGAGACATCAGGTTGCAGTCTATATAAGGAAACGAAATTAAGTCCCAGGGACAAACAATTTAACCATTGTCCAGAAATAAAAGATTAGTAACTAAAAGGGAGACTTATGTAGAATCAGTATAGTCTCCTAAGGCTCTGCTCCCATCAAGGAAAAACGTAGTTCCAAACCATTAAGCCTGGATTCTTAACGTGACGTTCCCGGAATCAGTTTTCACGAATTCTGAAGGGAGCCTGTGAAAAAAAGTAATCCTGATCCGGTAGCCCTCCTTGAATTTAAAACTGCCCCATCACCATTTAGAATTAATGTGTTTTTCCTTTTTGAAGTAGGTTTGCAATTGTCTGCCTAAACAGCTCGTCTTTAGAGCTGCCCTTATTTGTTTTGCCTGCTCCACCACCACCACCACGCTAGGGTACTATAATATGCAAGATGTCTAGAAGTCAACAGCTGTTCAGATCTGAAGGTCTGTGGGAGCCCGCCTACCGATGAGGTTGTTTGTCAGCAGCGCTAAATGATTTGGAGGGCAAGCAGTAGAATTATTGCAGCTTCTGATCAAATCAGATTCTAAGGACAACCGTCCCGAAGAATCAGGAGTGTCTGGAATGTCCAGACAGTCTCCCTGGGAAGGAGGAAGGGTTCTGTTTGTGCCCTCTCTGAAATGGCCCTTGAGGTTTCCTTTAAGAGGTGACGTCCGATTTTCACCTTCTGTAGAGGGACCCCATGTAGCACTAAGCCACCTCCGTTTCCAAGCACAGTTAGCTGGCAGAGAGAAAGCTGTTTGAGGCGACTGTCCCACGTGGTCGTCTGGATCTATAGCAACACCTGGAATAGAACCTTGACCTCTAGAGTAGTGGTTCCTTTTGCTGTCTTTGCCATCGATTTCTTTCTTTCCCTTTAATGGGTTACCCACTTCTTTTCTAAATATTTTGCGACTGTCTTCATTATTACATGAGCTGATGTGTTGAAGGTGACTACAGGTTGCGCTAAGTGTGCACATCTCATTAGAAAGTACAGTTTCTTGCCCATCCAAAATGCATTTCTCATCATTTCCATTGTGATGGTCAGGATCTGCCTGAAATGCAGGTGAATTTAAACTAGGGCACACTGCTGTGTGTGTTTGCTTTTCCATCAACAAATAATAATCAGGTGCAGGAGAGAGTCTCTTCAGTGAATTTGCAGATGTGCTCTGATATTTGGCAAGATTTTGTTTTGACTTGTTCACAAAGAATTCATTGTGCTCATCCTTCAGTTTATATCGTCCCCAAAGCCCTCTTTTAATCTTTTTAAAACCTAGGTGGAAAATTTCTAGAATATTTAAGAAAAGTGAAACGGTGGCTATAGACTGCATAAATAACAGGAATATTGTCTTTTCTGTTGGTCTTGAGACAAAACAATCAATTATATTTGGACATGGGTGGCTGTGGCATTTAAATAAAGGCTCTAAATGAAATCCATACAAAAGGTACTGTCCAATCATGAACCCAACCTCTACCACAGAGCGAGTGAAAATGTGTATCACGTAAGTGCAAAGCAAGGTCCCCCTGAGTGGGGCTTTGCTTAGTTTCCTTTGTTCCAGCTGACAAAGTTCTTGCTCCAGTCTCCTCCTGTCCCAGGGCATTTCACACTCCATCCCCTTCAGTGCCCCTCTCAGCTGAGCTTTCTTCCTCTGCCTCTCTTTCTCCAGAACTTTCAGTCGGTACAAAGCATGGCCCATATAGACCAGGGATGGTGAAGACACAAATATTACCTGCAAGATCCAGTATCTAATGAGGGAGATGGGAAAGGCCTGGTCATAGCATACATTTCTGCAGCCGGGTTGTTCTGTATTACAGATGAAGCCAGACTGCTCGTCGTTCCAGACATCTTCAGCTGCTACACCCAGAACAAGCATTCGAAATATGAACAGGATAGTGAGCCAGATCTTTCCAATTATGGTGGAGTGGATGTGAACTTCCTCCAGGATGCCTCCAAGGAAATTCCAGTTCCCCATGTTTATTTAGTCAGCCATCTTAGCTCTGAATCCCATCAAATAGGAGGCAGATACATTCTTCCATTCTGAAGGGCATGCTATTCCGTAAAGCAAACCTATGGCTAAAACATGAACAAAGCATCACTCTTTTAGTGTGCTGGTTGCTTTAATTTTTTCCTAGAGATCTGTGATAATCTTATGAAGAATATATTTAAGATACCAGGAATTTTGAATCACTTATGTTTAGACCTCATACTGCAACAAAGAAGGGGAAAAAAGATACCTGGAGGAGGGGTTGTGTATATTCTGTATGAAGAACAGAACCGTAGATGGGGTGCCTGGCTGGCTCAGTCAGAACAGCATGCGACTCTTGATCTGCGGGTCATGAGTTCGGGCCCCACATTGGGTGTACAGATTACTTAAGTAAATAAAAATTAAAAAAATAATAATAAAGAATAGAACTGTAGGATTCCCTACAAGAAAGGAGTCTTGTTATTATTAGCTGAAGCTTACTGTTTTACTTTGTTAAACTGAGAACTTCTGAAGAGGTTCCTAAAACTACTGACATGATCTTACAAACCTATTTATTAAGATTATATAAAAATTATAGCCAGGGCACCTGGGTGGCTGAGTCAGTTGAGTGTCTGATTCCAGCTCAGGTCATGATCTCACTGTTCGTGAGTTCAAGCCCTGCATCGGGCTCTGTGCTGACCACTCAGAGCCTGGAGCCCACTTCAGATCCTGTATCTCCCTCTCTCTCTCTCTCCTCCTCCCTAGCTCGTATTGTCTCTCTTTCTCAAAAATAAATAAACATTAAAATTTTTTTTTAATTATAACCAAAGTCAGTGATTTTTAAATCTCATTTACACACAAAGGAAAATGAACGTGTTTCATTTAACAGTTCACTAAGATACAGCATTTAACGAAACCAGAGAAAACAGATCTGGCTCTTGCTATAGGAATTTAGATTTGTTTTTAATCCACATTTAAATGTCTAAATTGCTTTCTGGCAGCTGTTGAGCATTTTCAGAAATCAGAAATTTCAGTAATATTTATGAATATTCGTAAAATTCTTAATTATCTATGAAAAATTTTGTACATTTTTATCATCTTAAAATGAACTCCAAAAATTCTCAACTATTTCTGTACCACCAGAATGTTATTAGATAGTTCTTGAAATAAATAGATGGCTGATGTGGTGGTTGTATTATACATACTTTCACTGTAATAATATTTGACATATTTAAGACATATATCTTGCTTTTGAGGAAGGAGCAGGTGGGTAAATCATAATTCAGATGCTTGGATTATCAGATAGTATGTTCCATAGTAAGGTAGATATACTAGGGTATCGAAGAGGAAATATATCCCATGGGAAAGATTAAAAAGAGGGAATGGTTTCATCACTTAGGTATAAAATATCAGTGTGGTGTCTACTCCTGACACATGTTGCACTGTATGTTAACTAAAATTTAATTTTTTTTTTTTTAATTTTTTTTTCAACGTTTATTTATTTTTGGGACAGAGAGAGACAGAGCATGAACGGGGGAGGGGCAGAGAGAGAGAGAGAGAGAGAGAGACACAGAATCGGAAACAGGCTCCAGGCTCTGAGCCATCAGCCCAGAGCCTGACGCGGGGCTCGAACTCACGGACCGCGAGATCGTGACCTGGCTGAAGTTGGACGCCCAACCGACTGCGCCACCCAGGCGCCCCATCTAAAATTTAAATAAAATTTTGAAAAAAATTAAACTGAAAAAAATATATATCAATATATATATCAATATATATCCTATATCCCTCATCTAAAGGGAAATGTTACATATGCAAGTAAAATCCTGGGATACTGTAGCTACACGACATGTTCATCATAAAAATCTTATGAGGTAGATATGTTGTTTCCCCATTTTACAGACAAGGAAACTGAGGCACACCTTAAATTACGCAAGGTCACACAGCTGAAACTGGCATTAAAACTCAATCAGTGTAGGGGTGCCTGGGTGGCTCAGTCAGTTAAGCATCCGACTCCGGCCCAGGTCATGATCTCACAGTTTGTGGGTTAGAGTCCCACGTCAGGCTCTGTGCTGACAGCTCAGAGCCTGGAGCCTGCTTCCCATTCTGTGTCTCCCTCTCTCTCTGTCCCTCCCCTTCTCATGCTCTGTCTCTGTCTCTCTTTCTCAGAAATAAACATTTAAAAAAAAAAAAATCAGTGTAGCTCTAAAATCAGTTCCTATTCTCCTAAACTGTTATTTTTCCTCTTTGCACTGAAACATTAAGAAATCATCTGTTTTCCCTTAAGTTTATTTAAATTAGGTATGTCAAATAGTGGTAGTTGGGCTTTTTAAACAATTAGTTCAAAAGTCTTTATTTAGTTCCTTTTCTAAAAGCTTCATACAGTTGAAAAGATTCAAAACCATCAATGTTCTAAAATTTAGTTGTATTCCTGAGATAGAGAAAATTTCTATTTTATTATGTTAATAGTAGTATATTCTTTGATCCAACAATCCAAAACACTTTCAAGTGTAAGAAATTGGTATTATTCGTGTTGTTTATAATACTCACAAATTGAAAATGTCCAAAATAACTATCAATACAAGAAAGACAGCATTGCACTTAATAAATAACAGTACATCCATGGTATGGTACTATGCAACCAATAAAAATGATAAATATATACTAATATAAAAAGACATTTGATAAATTGTTTCAGTTTATAAAATAGAACAGTATGACCCCATAATTATATATTTTTTATAGGTAGAGATGCGTCCAAAAAAGCCCAGAAGGATATTCATCGAGATATTAACTATGATTATCTCTGGATGGTGTGATTACAATTAACTTAATTTTTTGTAATATGTATTTTAGTTTGTTTTTACCATGAGCACTTTTATAATCACACACACAAAAAAATGTTTTTCTTCTCCTTAAGGGACAAGAGCATAATATTTCCTGAAAGAAGGAGCAGTAAATTATTCAGCTACAAATCTTAGGTTCTGAAGCTTTCATAACAAATGACATGAATACTAGTCTACATAGATTCAATCCCATAGAACCCAAAAGCAAAAAATAAAAACATTTCAAACAACTCTTTCTTAATTTGCTAAAACAGAGATTAACACAAACCTGTTTAGATAAATCTGAGAAGCAAATCATGCTTATTCTCTGAATGTGCCCCCCTTTGCAGGTGTAGAGAGGTTCAGTTCCATGCACTGAGTCAGCCATCAGCTAAGATCCTTTTGTGCTCCTCCTTCTAAGTTGGCTGCATCCAATAGAACTTTTGCAGTGATGTTGAAATTAACTCTGCATTGTCCAATAAGGTAGCCACTAGCTATGTATAGTCACCGGGCACTTGTGCTGTGTCTGTGTAACACGGGAACTGAATTTTTTATCTTATTTAATTTTAACTAAAATTTAAAAGCTTCATGTGCCTAGTAGCTGCTTTATTGGACAGGACAGATAAAGAATATTTCCAATATTTCCAATAACACAGCAGTTTAGAAGACTACAGTTACGAGCCCCAAATTAAGCTGAATAGGTGGTTCCTCTATAATTCAGAGATGCTAAATTTAGAACACCAGATGTTTGGGTGATTTTGTTTTTCTTTACAGTAGTTTTGCCTCCTGGGGAAATTAGATATCACTGTTTTTGGTTATGTGAACGATGTGGCTGGTACCAAAAAGTCTTTCTGACTAAATAGTAACTTCTTAGTCATCAATCTTAATAATCAATGGGTCATGTCCAATTTCATAGTTAAATGAATTCTGTTTCTCTGTCTAGTTTTCTGTTACATACAGTTACATTTCCATTTAGGTCATTAAAGGTCTCTCTTCAGAGCTAGTGACCTGATGGGTTGGCCATGGCCATGACAAAAGACTATTTCTTTGCTGGGCTTTTTTTTTTTTTTCCTAAGATTTTTTTTTGTTTTTAAGTAACCTCTACTCCCTAGCATGGGGCTCAAACTTACAAGCCCAAGATCAAGAGTCACATGGTCTAGGAACTGAGCAAGCCAGGTGCTCCTTCCCTGGGCTTCTTTGCCAACTAACACATACTTTTCAGATTAAATGCAACTATTTCATAGGGGAAAAAATTATACATATATATTCATATTTGTATTTATGTGTTATATAACTTACATATTATGTGTAATACATAAACTATGCATAAATTATTAATAAACTTGAAAAACACTAAGCCTCATTAGTAGTCAAATACAAATTTAAATGAAGTATTTCTTTAACTATCAAAAGTGCAAATTTTTTTAGACATTGGCTATTTCATCTTAATGTTTTATTTTAGAGAGAGAGAGAGCGAGTGAGAGAGAACACAAGCAGGGTCGAGGCAGAGAGAGAGGGAGACACAGGATCCAAAGTGGGTTCTGGGCTGACGTCTTTTTCAAAGACATACCTGCTCTTGGCACGAGTGTAAGGAATCTGTTACTATCATATACTGTCAACAAATGGATGCAGCTACTTAAAAGGCAGTTTTTTGTTGGTTTTTTGTTTGTCATTGGTGTTGTTTTAAGTAGGCTCCATGCTCAACGCAGGGCTTGAACTCAACAACCCTAAGATCAAGACCTGAGCTGAGTTCTCAAAATAAATAAATAAACTTAAAAAAAAAAAAAAAAGACCTGAGCTGAGTTCAAGAGTCGGACACTCAACCAACTGAGCCACCCACGTGCCCCCAAAATCTATCAAAATTAACATAGCATTTCTGCTTCTGGATGTTCAAAATATTCACTCAGCAAACATACTCAAAGACACACTGCATGTACTAGGAAGGTCACCTAGCACTGTAGACAATAGTACAAAAGCAGCAACTTCAATGTCCAGTAGAGACGTGGTTAAATAACTACAGTACAACTTTCTCACTCAGCAACTCCGAAAATAGGGTCCCTATGTCACATTGTAAAGCAAGTGACCGAACAATCCATGTAGTATAATCTCACTTATCTCGTTAAAACATACATTTCATATGTATATTTAATTAGCTAAAACAGAGAGATTAACCCAAAGCTTAGTTGAGGTAAATCCGAGAAGCAAATTCTCCTTCGAAGTTCGATCACAGTCATCTTCAACTTGTTTTCTGAACTTGTCCCTTTGGGGGTACAGAGCAGATTCAGTGCCATTCAGCGCAGTGAGTGATTAGGCATCAACGAAATCCTTTCTGCACACGCTGGACAGAAAAAGGTCTGCAAGAATACACACCCAGCTGTTGACATCGGTCACCACCAAGGGAGAAGAGCAGGGTTTGGGACGGGAAGATAAAAGGGACTCTTATCTTTTAAGTTCTTGTTCGAATCTTTGTTTAAGCAAAAACACATGCATATTCTCACGCTCAAAGAATATGTTTTTAACAAATCTCAGATCCGTTTTTCTCAAAATGTTGAACTACTTTTCTCAATATATCTAAGTAAGTATGGATGCTCCTTTCAGAATATAGCAACGTGTTTAGCTAGTTGTTTATAAATAAGACATGTTGGGGCACCCGGGTAGCTCGGTCGGTTAAGTGTCCAACTTCGGCTCAGGTTATGATCTCGCAGTTGGTGGGTTCAAAGGTTCATGGCCCACGTCAGGCTCTGTGCTGACAGCTCAGAGCCTGGAGCTTGCTTCATATTCTGTGTCTCCCTCTCTCTCTTCCCCTCTCCTGCTCACCTCTGTCTCTGTCTCTCAAAAATAAACATTTTTTTTTAATTTTAATAAATAAATAATGAAACAGGTCAATGATGAAAGAAAAAAACATGTATTCCCTGTGTTCAGGTGGCCCCAAACTACCATTTTGGAAAGAGAATGGCCAACAATCCAGGTTCTATAATAGGAAAGGAGACAGGCTACTCAGCTTTCAGACATGACATTTTACCTTTTGTAAATAAATTCTGCCCACTCCCAGGAAAGCCACCAGCCATGGAAAGGATGAAAATATCTTATGGGTGAGAATACCAAAAGTCCAGGTACCCAGTGTGCACAAGAAAGCTAGTTCTAGGTCCCTTGGGATCCTAGACATACTTCTAGAATCTTAAACTAGCAGTCCGGGAAATTTTCAGTCTTCTTTTATAAGGTATTTCTACCATTCATGGGGTGCTCTCAGTAATGTTTGTTCGTATACTCCAAGATACTCTCAACGTTAAGTGTTTGGGGAACACAGCATCATTAGACCAGTAAGGAAGGATAGTATGGGCTTTTGAGTCATTACCAACCTTTAAATCCTGCTCCCTCCTAGACAAGTTACTTGATTTTCTTTTTTTTTTTAAATGAGTTTCCATGTCCTCCTCTCTAGATGCAGAGTAATAGCCACCTTTCTGGGTTGTTGAAAAGATTAGCAATAATGTATATAAAGCACCTCATCCACCCCAAAGGTGATTGAAAGTGATTATCAATAGTCTGGCACAGGTACAAAAAGTTTTTATTATCAGCACAGTACAGTATTTGTGGATTATATCAAGCAGTCTCTACAATATATCCTCCAAGGAGACCAAGTCTCTTTTAGAGGATACATACAATGCACACCGCATGTCTGGAAAGAGCCAACCCCTGCTTTTTCTGTCCCTCCCCTTTTCTCTCTTCCTTTTCCCTCCCTCTGCATTCAGAAGCCCCTTCCCTAACCCTGATTCCTTTGTAAACAGTCTTTGCAACTGATGACTTGAATCATGTTTTGACCTCTTTATAAAACTGTTAGCATTTGCAAGGACTTCTCTGTCTCTTCGTAGACTTCAGTTTTTTTTTTTTTTTTCCCAGATAGCTCTTTTCATTATTTGGCTTAGACTAGAGGCAGGTCAGTTTGCTGGGGACAGGAAAATGTTGAAAAACACAGCAAATAAGACACACGCTGAATAAGCTGCAATTGCTATCCAAAATCTTGGGTCCTTCAGCAGTGCCTTATCAAAGCAGCTGAACACAGTGTAACCTATGGACATTCCAGCGAATCCACCCGCAATGTGGGCTGCAAAAGACACCTTGGGAGGAAGGGGGAAGAAATGGAAATAAGTGAAGAACATGCTAATTGCATATTTCAATTGCATCTCTAAAAAAACAAGTACCATCAGAGTCAAACAAGAGCATTAAAAGCCTGAGGAACAAGGCAGTGAGGCCAAAGAGACACAAAGCTGCATGTGCAAAGAGATGTTCTAAAAACATACAAAGCTAAAACATGTTATTTCATCAACTCTCCGAGTACACAAGAGAGCCGTGTTTCTCATTCTCTATCATCATCGCATTGGGGATGGTTCTACATAATCCTGAGAGAATGTGTTGCATCGCCACAAGGGATCTCTGTGGGAGCGCTGTCTGACCCCACATAAATGGAATGTCAGAATGAGAACATAGATAATATACACACAAATATGCAAACAAACTACCAAATTCAAAAACTAATCACCACGAAACTGGAAATCTTTGTCAGTTTTCTTTGTATTGCAAATTCATCCAGACCCAAATTTTCTTTGCTGTTTTCAATCTGCTTTTTATTCTCTAGGGACAGTAAAATCCCTTCTCTCCTGTTTCGCTACCAATAGCCACCCGTAGGTCAGGTGCAGGGAAGCAGAGCCGACGTCAGGGCTCTGAGACAGTTAAGTGAAAAGGACAATCCAAAAGTCTTCAGGAATTTGCTTAACTTCCAAATGGAAATTTGGCTGCCCTAAGTCATAGTCTTGTTGTCCCCATTTGCTGACCCTTTTAAGCTACTGATAAACAATTTTCACTTAAAAAAATAATAAGCTGGTGGCGCCTGGGTGGCTCAGCCAGTTGAGCGTATGACTCCTGATTTCGGCTCAGGTCATGATCTCACGAGTTCGTGAGATAAAACCCCGAGTCGGGGGGCACCTGGGTGGCGCAGTCGGTTAAGCGTCCGACTTCAGCCAGGTCACAGTCTCGCGGTCCGTGAGTTCGAGCCCCGCGTCAGGCTCTGGGCTGATGGCTCAGAGCCTGGAGCCTGTTTCCGATTCTGTGTCTCCCTCTCTCTCTGCCCCTCCCCTGTTCATGCTCTGTCTCTCTCTGTCCCAAAAATAAATAAACGTTGGAAAAAAAAAAATTAAAAAAAAAAAAAAAAAACCCGAGTCGGGCTCTGCGCTGACAACATGGAGCCTGCGTGGGATTCTCTCTCTCTCTCTCTCTCTCTCTCTCCACTGCTACTCCCTCTCAAAATAAACTTAAAATAATAATGATAATAAACTGAACTCACCGGTGACCCATTTGCAGGGACAAAGAACCTTCTGTAGAGAGCAAATCCCATATCCGACACAACTAGAAAGAAAAACAACCTGGTGAAGCCCCAGAATCGCCACAATAGTGCACCAGATGTTTTTGATTCCTTTCTGACAATGGTAGCTGCTAACATTTATGGAGACTTACTCTGTGCCAGGTGCTGTAGTAAGAACCTTATGAGTATTCACTAATCCTCACAACAACCCTAGGAAATAAGTATATCACTATCCCATTTTACAGATGTATTCATCCAACAAGTATTTATTGGTTATCTTCTCTGTGCCAGAGAAGGTGGTAGAGATACTGCAGTGAACAGCCCTGCCTCATGGAGCTGACAGTCTCGCGGGGGAGGCACACAAATAAGTAAAACACACAATACATCAAATGGTGGTAAGGGCTATAGAGAAAATGCAATGAGAGGAAGGAGGATTAGGAATGCTGGGAGTAGGGTGTAATTTTTAACAGAGTCGGGGACAGTCTCACTGAGAATATGACATTTGAGGGAGATAAGAGAGCAAGCCATGCTGACATCTGAAATAAGAGTCTTCCAGGCAGAGGGAAGAGCAGGTGCAAAGTCCCTGAGGCAGGAAATGTGCCTGGGGTGCTGGAGGAATCCCAAAGCAGAGTTGCTGGCTGGATGGGTGGTTTTCAAAGCATGATTCCCTGCCCCTCCAAGCATTAACATTCACCTGGGAACTTACTAAACATTGAAATTCTCAGGCCCACCCCCAGCCTTATTGAACCAGAAACTCTGAAGATGAGGCTCAGAAATCTGTTTTAACAAGACCTCCAGGTGATTCTAGACTACAGTTTGGGATAAAATTATAGGTGAGGGGCGGGGGACCAATCATGGAAGGCCTTTAAGGAGCCAGTGTAAGGACTTTGACTCCAAGTGGTAGGAAACCTTTGAAAGCCTTTGAGCACAGGAGTGATATGATCCGACTTACGCTTTTAAAAGATCATTCTGGCTGCTATATAGGAAAGAGCGTAAAGGAGCAAGGCCAGGGGCAGGAAGACCACCTAGATTATTGATATTGCCGTAATCCAAGTGAGGAATTACCGTGGCATCTTATACATAAGGAAACAAAAACACAGAGGGTAAGTGCTTGTCCAAGGCCACACAGCTCAGAGGCAAGGGCAGGATTTGAACCTTAAGAAGTCTGTCTATGGAGGGGCGCCTGGGTGGCTCAGTCGGTTGAGCGTCCGACTTCAGCTCAGGTCATGATCTCGCGGTTTGTGAGTTCGAGCCCTGCGTCGGGCTCTGTGCTGACAGCTCAGAGCCTGGAGCCTGCTTCGGATTCTGTGTCTGCCCCTCCCCTGCTCATGCTCTGTGTATGTGTGTCTCTCTCTCAATAATAAATAAACGTTAAAAAAAAAAAAAAAAAAAAGAAGTCTGGCTATGGAGGCTTGCCTCTCACCCACCGCACCA
Organism: Leopardus geoffroyi; assembly: GCF_018350155.1. Taxonomy (NCBI): domain Eukaryota; kingdom Metazoa; phylum Chordata; class Mammalia; order Carnivora; family Felidae; genus Leopardus; species Leopardus geoffroyi. The sequence goes on from NC_059328.1 coordinate 30,119,950, forward strand.
ACTGCCTCTAAGAACCACCAGGCCAAGAAAGGAAATGAGTCCACATTCTCCAGTGGAACAGTGAGAGCCCAGAACTTAGACATTCTTCAAATAAGTCAGATCCATGATGCAGAAAGAGCTCCTGGGGTTTCTTGGCCTAGAAGTCCACCCTCCATGTGCCCTGCACTTGGAAACATCTCATGCAGCTGTCACATTCCACACCGCAACTCCCTGTGCTCCACTTAGTGAACCACTGTGTCCTCGGAGATGGAAAGACCCAGTCCTTGCCTTTGGGAAAATAGCATCAGGACCATGTGTTCTGCCCAGTTCCCCTTTCAATACCGTATTGATCAGCGTTCAAGTGACTAGACAGGAATTGAGGTCGAGGAAGTATTCAATTTAACTATAAATGACTAGTACACATAAATGCTGGATAAATGTGGCTGTGTCCTATTTTCAATCATTTGAATTTCTTAATCCAGTATAAATAACAGAGATAGAACTAGAAAAGTGGAAGAAAACCACTGGAGGAGGGGGTAACAACTGGAAACAGTTCCTCTGGTCTAGTCTTGCACAGTGGGAAGCCTCCTTTCAAAAAGCTTTTGTAACCCTCAGCATGTCAGTTTCTCCAATCTATTTCTCTCTGATCATGTCCTTCCTGCAGATCTCTGCCTAGCTCTTTCTGCTTCCTAGGGGAGTTTGCTTCTGCCTTGCTGCAGTCTCTACACTGAGACATGTCTTCCCACCTGAAAAGAAGCCCCTATTCCAATGAACCAAGTTATTGTCCTTGCTAAAAGTTTGTCACTAATTTTAAAAGAGTTGCCTTTATGCTGATTTTTTCGAAGAGAGAAAATGTGAGCTTTCTTTTTTCCAAAGGTTAGCTCAGTTGCTTTGTTAGAAGACATATCCAACAAATAATGCTTCAGGAAGGAAGGTCCTCAAGGCCAGGCCAACTGTCCTTCACAGTTAAGAATAATATTTACCAGTTTTTAAACATTTTGTTTTAAAACTATACATTTCGCAAGGAAACAGGTTTAAAATAAAACTGTACTTGTGTTTTGTTAATCTGGCGTGTGTTAACTTTTCTCATCTTTAATAGTAGGCAAACCAGGCGGAAGAATCTTTAGAAATGAAGCGTGCCAGGAGGTGGGGAAGGCTAACATTAGCGGCTCTTACCTCCTCTGTAAGATAAAGAAGCCGCTTTATTACTTCCCTTGGGAATGACAAAATGTTACATAAACTATTTTTGGAGATTCCCTGTGCATGAGGAAAGGGTTTTTACTCCAACATTGAAGAGTATTAAAACCATTTCCCCATCAAGGGTTTGAGGCTCATTTTACAAAAGTCATTCATAATTACCTAAAAGAAACAGACTGAAACCCAGGTAACCTGTGTGTAGCAACATTTTTTTTTTTTTTTTTGTCACAGGACTTGTCCCTTGGTCCTGATAGTGACGCTCAACAGCTCAGGTGACCGCTCTCTCCACAGCAACTCTCCTCACTGACCCCAGGCGCTCACTCTCCTTTCTGTGCTCACAACTTTACCTCACATTTTCAGCTTCCCACGGACAAAAATAGTATAGAGAGTATGTATAAGCTATAAACAAGTCACTTATCTTCTCCCAGGATGAAATACTGTTTTTACAGCTAAACTGTCCATAAACTGGATTTAGTCTCTTTCCTCAGAGGTAGTTGGCCCTGTTCCCAGCAATGTGGATAATTGAACTCGATACCAATTAGCAGAACCATTTTTGCTTACCATGGGGACGGCCCAGATCTTGGGTTTTATCAAGCGTCACCTCCGTGTTGGCCATCAAGTATGAGCCTACAGTCCAACCCCCGGGTCTGCCTTCTCCCCACACCCTCTGTGCGGCTCCGGCTTCAGCTGGAGCAGGTTCAGAGACACAAGGCCCCAGCTCGCCTTGGCTCCCTTTGTCTTCTACCCAGTGTGTCCCCGCCACCACCCAAGATCCCCCCTGACGTTCAGACCCGGCTAAAATTTCCACCTCCACTCCAGACTGAGCACTCTTCCTAAATTTTTTCAGCATGTAATTCTCTACTGTAATTCTTGGAGATTTCCAAAGCCACATCCGCCGTCCTGCTAGTTCCCTGACCTCTCAAATCCTTCACCCCCTGCTCCTGTCTTCAGCCCTCAGCCAGCACCCCATGCTTGGATCCTAGATCTGTTTGGGGTTTTTTGTTTGTTTGTTTGTTTGTTTTTAATCTGAGAATTTAGAAATTGAAGAAAAAATAGATTAGGTCAGTGGTTTTCAAGCTTTCCCTCCTCAGACAAGATCATATACAGAATCCAATGTACGAATGAGAAAAATCCAGAATATAAAACAGGAAGTTATTGTGGTTGAAGTAGACAAAATATCTGACTCTCTTGACTTCCCCCACTCCAGAAAGAAACAAAAAAGCAAAACCTCATTACTGAGGCACCGCTAAAAACCACCCATGAAGCTCTGTGAAAACTCCTCCATTTACCTTTCTGCTTAAGGCTAGGGAGCCACAATTCTTTGTCACTCCTTGCCAGTGTTTAGGAAGCCTGAGGCCTCCTGGAGGGCAAACCAATAAAATGGAAGGTGCGAAGTGTTCACAAAACAAACTTACTTATGAGGATGATGATCAGGAGTCTGACAATTCCAAAGGCAGGGATCATTTCTCGAAAATTCTTGCAAAGAGATAAATAATAACAGTCATAATACGAGCTATCTGTTGGCAAGTGAAACCCCAACTGTGCTCTCTCTTCATCTACTTTTTTGTTTAAAGTTTCAGTGTCCAGTATTTACAAAATAAAGAAACACGGCAACAGCCCAGTTTTCAAACGCATTTGGGAAGTACAAGGGTGGTGCCCTTTGGAGAACAAAATGAAGCATGATATTTAACTCTGTGATATAAACTACACATAACTGAATTAGCAGGAAATAATCTAAATATAAATAATATGAAATCAACACTTAACATGTCATAGTTAGAGAGATGATTGATAGATATAGATGTCAAACTAAGTCTGAGAAAATATGATTTTTTTTGTTAATATACATTCGATGCTTTATCCTCTTTCCAAATAGGGGCTAGCTAAGGGTCAACTAAACTTTGAGTATTACCTTAATTTTTTTAGATAATTTCCCCCAAATTTAAAATATTGGTTAAAAAAAATAAAGTTTTAGCTTTGAAAAATCTCAATCCAGTTTACAGTATCCTCCTGTGTTACCAAAGAACTGCTGAGTCAGAAAGATATCTCCACTTTTGGGGCGCCTGGGTGGCTCAGTCGATTGAGCGAAGGACTGGCTCAGGTCATGATCTCACAGTTCATGGGTTCGAGCCCCACGTCGGGCTCCGTGCTGACAGCTCAGAGCCTGGAGCCTGCTTCTGCTTCTGTGTCTCCCTCTCTCTCTGCCTTTCCCCCACTCATGCTCTGTCTCTCTCTGCCTCAGAAATAAATAAACATTAAAAAAAAAAAGATATCTCCACTTTAAAATTTATTGAGTTACATCTCCCTTCCAAGTTATTAATTCTCTTCCTGAAGAGTAAAGATAGTGAAATATCCATGTTTATTCTAAATCAATTATTTTCAAACTGTTGGGGTCACAACCTACAGTAGGAAACAATTTGCATAAAAATCCAGGACACATATAAATCAAACAGTATTACGTGTGCTATAAACTAAATTTTTTAAATTATTTTATTTACTTTCTTATTTTTTTTCCAAGTAGGCTCCATCCCCAGCATGAGGCTTGAACTCATGACCCTAAGACTGAGAATTGCACGCTCTACCAACTGAGCCAGCCAGGTGCCCCTCTTTTTGTTTAATTTTTGGTCACAATCCCTGAAACTATGTTCAAACCACTAATGGGATTGCAATCCAAAGTTTGAAAAACACTTTTCTAAATGACATATTTGTGGAATAGTTTTATAACTGCTTCATATTTTTCCTCCTAGAATATTTTTAAAGTATACCTATGTGGTTAACGGGTTAACAACTAATCAGGATTTAACACTAGGCTGAGGCTGTTTTGACAAAGTGGTTGGCAGGGCGCCTTGGTCGCTTAGTTGGCTGAGTGTCCGACTCTTGATTTCGGCTTAGGTCATGATCCCAGGGTTGTTGGATAGAGCCCTGAGTTGGGCTCCACATTGAACATGAAGCCTGCTTAAAATTCTCTTTCTGCCTCTCTCTTTGTCCCTCTCTCCTCCCTCCCTGCTCGCTCTCTCTCTCTCTCTCTCTCAAAATAAATAAATAAATAAATAAATAAATAAATAAATAAAAGTGGTTGGCATTCACACATACTATACCACGGGAGTATAACATGGTATGCCAACTTTGGAGGGCAAGTTAGCATTTATCTATGAAAATGTAAAGCCTTCATCCAATAAATCCACTTCTAGGAATTTATCTTAAAAAAAAAATCACAAATACAAAGAGATAAATATAAGAGAACATTCTTACAGCATTATCTACAAGTGTGAGAAGCTAGTCACCTCAATTTTTTTTTCGGTGAAGGATTAAATCAGGATACAGCTATACAGTATGCTCTGGAGCCCTTGAACAGGCTGCAGTGGATTTCTGTGTACTGATATGGGTAGATGGGGCCAAGATAATTCTACATTAAGATGTACAACAGTATCTTTAAGAGTTGGTCCATTTTGGTAGCCTTAATTTTGGCAGGATTTTGAATACAGACAGAACAAGGTTTGAGGGGTGCCTGGGTGGCTCAGTCAGTTAAGCATCCAACTTCGGCTCAGGTCATGAGATCAAGCCCCACATGCTAACAGCACAGAGCCCACTTCGGATCCTCTGTCTCCCCATCTCTGCTCTTCTCCCACCCCTCCCTCCAAAATAAACATTAAAAAAAGAAAAGAAAAGAAAAAGGTCTGAAAGGAGGTATATGAAACTGTTAACAGATACTGTGTTAGAGATTTTGACTTTCTATTTTTCAACTAAATTTTTTTTTTTTAGTATGCGTAATTTTTGAGGTCAGGAAATAAAAATAAAGATGAAAGATGAAAGAAAAATTCTGGTGCCAAGAAGGAAGATAAGTGCTCCGCGAATACTGATAAATGAAGATACCATGATTCCCAAATACCAGTTATCGTTTAAAAGAAAAAAGTCCATAGATTCCATTCCCAAAGTTCTTACCACTAGAACATTCATAAAATAGCCTCCCATCAGGGCATAGACTCCTCCTGAAGCACCCACAAGATATCTGAGTGGGTCGAAAATGGAGCTGGCAAGGGACCCTAAAGAAAGAAAAACACAAAGGATCAGACATAACTGTAAGAATCATGAAAAGCAAATCTATAATGTAGAAGTTGGGACGTTTGGACCATTACCATATTAACAAGCAACAAATTTATTCTGTTCGTCCCTTCCATACTATAAAGGTATAGACGTGTGGGCTAACTACCTCCATTTTTTCTGAAATATTAAACAACATGAAGACAGAATAACAAGAACAAAAAGCACAGACTCTGGTGCTCTGGAGCCAGAATTACCAGCTGTGTGGCTTGAGCGAGTTTCTTAACCTCTCTGCGCCTTCGTTTCCCTAAAAAATGGAGATATTAATAGAACTTACCTCAATGCATTGTCGGGGAAGTAAATTAGTTGATGTAAACACTGCCTGACGTGTTATGTACTTATTAGTTATTGTTTCAAAATATTGCATACCTTTAGCCAAAACTATCAAAATACCTGAGACATTCCAACATTTTTTAAAATGTTTGTTTACTTTTGAGAGAGAGAGAGAGAGAGAGAGAAAGCAAGAGGAGCAGAGAGAGAAGGGAACAAGCTCTGCCCTGACAGCAGGGAGCCTGGTGCAGGGCCCAAACTCATGAACCCAGAGATCATGCCATGAGCCAAAGTCGGACACTCAACCGACTGAGCCTCCCAAGCTCCCCGATATTCCAACATTTTGTTATCTAATGGCTAGCTTTCTCATGGAGTCAAGATGTAGCCTCGGAACCCTTCTCAACACAGCATTCAATCAGATCCACCAAGAAAGATGAAACTGTTTACTAACCCAAAAAAGGCTTTAAAACCACTTTATGCAAACTCTAAGATGTTCTCTCTGTACCGCTCGGTTCTACTACTCGATTTTTTGCTTTGAAGACCTTCCTTCATTCCTTAGGATACTATGTGATACCTACTTCGTGCAAGAAAGACAAAGTGGCCTTAGGAATCCTACAAACAGGGGAGTAAACAATTACCATAAGATGCAGAATAAAACAACTACTGTGATTTCTTAAATGTGATGAATTTGCTATGGAAGCACTTAGGAAGGAATGGTTTTTTCAGCAGAGGTGTGGAGGCCCTGGCACTCTGAGAAGGAGGAGATAACATTTTGGTTAAACTCTAAAATATCTTTGGGGCGCCTGGGTGGTTCAGTCGGTTAAGCACCGACTTCGGCTCAGGGCATGATGTCACTGTTCGGAAGTTCGAGCCCCACGTCAGGCTCTGTGCTGACAGCTCAGAGCCTGGGGCTTGCTCAGTTTCTGTGTCTCCCTCTCTCTCTGTCCCTACCCTGCTAGCATTCTGTCCCTCTCTCTCTCTCTCAAAAATGAATAAATGTTTAAAAAATTAAAAAAAAAGAAAAACAACCTAAAATACCTTTAAGATTTGGAAGGAAAACAAAGGAGGAGAAAATATTCAGAACTTAGGGAACCGGAAAAGCAAAGGCATAGAAACAAAGGTATATGGATGACTAAAGATCATTGAGTCCAGTAGGGTTAGGGCAGTGGTCCTCAAATGTTAACCTTCAGACTAGGATTGGAGTGATTGCATCTTAATTACATGAGTAATTTATTTTTAAAATACAGATACAGGGCACCTGGGTGGCTCAGTCGGTTGAGCGTCAGACTTCTGGCATAATCTCGCGGTTAGTGAGTTAGAGCCCTGCATCAGGCTCACTGCTGTCAGGGCAGAGCCCACTTCGGATCCTCTGCCCCGCCACCACCACCACCCCCCACTCATGCTCTCTCTCAAAAAATAAAATAAAATAAAATACAGATACAGGGGTGCCGGGGTGGCTCAACTTGTTACATGACCTACTTCAGCTCAAGTCATGATCTTACGGTTTGTGGGTTCGAGCCTCATATTGGGCTCTGGGCTGGTGGCACAGAGCCTGCTTGGGATTCTCTCTCTCTCTCTCTCTCTCTCTCTCTCTCTTTCTGCCCATCCCCCACTCAGTCACTCTCTCTCTCTCAAAATAAATAAACTTTGAAAAAATAAATAAAATAAAATACAGATACAAATGTCCACTTCTGGCCATGATGGAGTAACAAGAATAAGATTTTCTCTCCTGCTTGAAACAGTTAAAAGCACTGGACAAAATGAAACAGTGATCTCCAAAATATTGGACATCAGATGAGAAAGGACAGTAAACCCTCAGAGGCAAGAAATAAATGAGGTGAATTTTCCGATCACCCAGCTTACTGCCTTGAGAGAGAGGATTACAGGCTATAATGTGTGAAGGGGGAATCCAGGTAGATCTCAGTGAACTTTAAGTTGATGAGATAGAGTTTGAAGTCCAGATAGTAGGGTGCCTGAGTGGCTCAGTAGGTTGAGTGTCCAACTTTGTCTTAGGTCATGATCTCACAGTTCAAGGGTTCGAGCCCCATGTTGGACTCTGCACTGACACCTTGGAGCCTGCTTCAGATCCTCTGTCTCCCTCTCTCTCTCCCCCTCCCCTGTTCGCATTTTCTCTCTCTCAAAAATAAATAAACATTAAAAATAAATAAATAAGGGGCACTGGGTGGCTCAGTCAGTTAAGCGTCAGACTTCAGCTCAGGTCGTGATCTCATGGTTCATGGGTTCAGATCCCACGTCGGGCTCTGTGCTGACAGCTGCAGCTTGGAGCCTGCTTCAGATTCTGCATCTCCCTCTTTCTCTGCTCCTCCCCTGCCCTCATGTGCTCTCTCTCTCTCTCTCTCTCCCCCCCTCTCTCAAAAATAAACAGTAAAACAAATATTAAATAACTAAAAAATGAATAAAGTCCAGATAGTGCTAGGCAGCTGGAATTTGCAAGAGAGACCACCAGAGAGGAAAAGAGCTGCACAGAGAGAAGCATGTGAGGAAACTACCTGAGCCAAGGAAACTTCCACCAGAAAGGAGTAAAGGGAAGAGTAAGTAGCTTTGCTCTCACAGCACCAGAGAGGTTAAGTAACTTTCCAAGCTGGAAAACTGCATAATTCTTGGGGCATTGGTTAAAGTACACAGAAGAGTCCTGCACCAGTAGTGGGTAATAGCACTAAACATGACTCAAAAACACAGTTTCACCTTGCAAATCTTATCAAGGTTTCAAACTACTTCCAAGTAACCGTGTTCCAGAACACATTCAAGGGATATTTATAGGAATACAGTAATATTCACCATCCAAAGGTTAAATGTCTAGCATCCAAACAATAACTATCAGACATGCAAAGAAACAGGAAACTACGACCCATAATGAAGAGAAAAATCAATCAATTCAAACCTCCCCAAACTGACACAAGTGTAAGTTTTAGCAGATAATGCTAATAAATAATTATTACAACTGTATACCATATGTTCAAAAGTTAAGTAGAGACATACAAGATATAAAACACTCAAACTTTTAAAGATGAAAACTACAGTGTCTTGACGCACCTGGCTGGCTCAGTCAGAAGAGCATGTGACTCTTGATCTCAGAGTCATGAGTTCGAGCCCCACACTGGGTGTAGAGATTAATTATGTACATAAATAAATAAAACTTCCTTTAAAAATAAAGAAAACTATAATGTCTAAGATGAAAAAAAATAAACTGGTTGAGTTTAATTACAGATTAGACATTGCAGAAGAAAAGATTAGCAAACATGAAGATATGGCACTAAAAGCATCCAACATGAAACACAGAGAATAATATTTTTAAAAAGAAATATAGCATCAATGATCTGTGGGTCGATTTTAAGCAGCCTATTAAATACATAATTAGAGTCCCCAAAGCAGAGGAGAGAAGTCACGTACAGAAAAAATAATTGAAGAAATTATGGCCAAAATGTTTCCAAAGTTTTATGAAAACTATAAACCCACCAATCCAAGAATCTCAACAAATTCTAAGCACTGGAAACATGAATAAAACTACACCAGGTCACAACAAAGTCAAATTGTTCAAAAGCAGTGGAAATCTTAAAAGCAGCCAGAGTAAAAAGACATGTTTCATACTGAGGAACAAAGGTAGCAGATTTCTCATTGGAAATAATGCAAATGAGAAAATAGGAGAGCACTGTCTTTAAACTACTGAACAAAAAGTACAGTCAAGCTAGAATTCTATGCCGAGTAAAAATATATTTCAAAAGTGAAGGCAAAATAAGAACTTTTTTCAGACACACAAAGGCTGAAAGAATGGATAACCAGCAGACCCATAGAAGAAATGTTAAAGGAAATCTTCAGGCAGAAGGAAAAATATCAGATGGAAATACGGAATTACACAAAGGAATGAAGGGCACCGGAAGTGGTAAGAACATGGTCGAACCCACAAGATTTTGACTTATTACTTAAATCCCTGTAGAAGAGGGGCGCCTGCGTGGCTCAGGCGGTTGGGTGTCCGCCTTGGGCTCAGGTCATGATCTCGCCGTTCATGAGTTCGAGCCCCAGGTCGGGCTCTGTACTGACAACTTGGACCCTGGGGCCTGCTTCGGATTCTGTGTCTCCCTCTCTCTCTGCCCCTCCCCCAATCGCACTCTGCCTGTCTCTTTCTCTCAAAAATAAATAAAAACATTAATTAATTAATTAATTTAATAAGAAGCCCTGTAGAAGATACCCGTTTAACAGTTTACCTACTTAACTACTAGAAATAATAAGTGAATTTGTCATCATTGGAGGATAGAAGATCAATGTACAAAAAAAAAAAATCAACTTTATTTCTATGTCATAGCAATGAGGAACCAGAAATGGAAAATTTTTTAAACAGTACCATTCACAGCACATCAAAAATATGAAATGTGGAGTTAAATCTGATCCCCCCAAAATGTGCAAGGGCTGACCCTGAAAGCACAGTTCCTAATATTTGAAAAATGATAAGTCATACCTCATCGAAACTTTAAAACTCCTATTCTTCAAAAGATACCATTAAAAGCATGACAAGACAAGCAACAGACTAGGAGAAAATATTTGCAAGTCATATATCTGATGAAAGACTTACAATCAGAATATACATTATTATATATAATAAGAAATACAATCCAATTTTAAATGGGGCATAAGATTTTTTTTTAAATATAATTTGAGAGGGAGAGAGAGCACATGCACATGGGGGAGGGCAGAGAGAGAGAGAATCTCAAGCAGGCTCTGCATGATCAGCACAGAGTTTGACACTGGCTCAGTCTCACAAGCTGAGATCATGACAGGAGCCGAACTCAAGATTCAGATTGTCAACTGATTGAGCCACCCAGGTGCCTCTAAATGGGCATAAGATTTAAATAGATACTTTACCAAAGAAGGCATGTGGATAGCAAGCAAGTGCATGAAGATGTTCACCATCATTGTTAGGAAATGCAAACTAAAACCCAGTGAGATCCCATTATATACCCAATAGATTGGCTAAAATTAAAAAGAATGATGATACCAAGTGTTGCTGAGAATGTACAGGAGATGGACCTTCTGGTGGAGGTACAAAATGGTACTATAGTTGGGGCACCTGGGTGGCGCAGTCGGTTAAGCGTCCGACTTCAGCCAGGTCACGATCTCGTGGTCCGCAAGTTCGAGCCCCGCGTCGGGCTCTGGGCTGATGGCTCAGAGCCTGGAGCCTGTTTCCGATTCTGTGTCTCCCTCTCTCTCTGCCCCTCCCCTGTTCATGCTCTGTCTCTCTCTGTCCCAAAAATAAATAAACGTTAAAAAAAAAAATTTTTGTTTAAAACAAAATGGTACTATAGTTGACCGTTGAAGAACACGGGTTTGAACTGCTCAGGTCCACTCTTATGCAGATTTTTTTTTTTTTCCATTAAATACAGTACAGTACTGTGAACGTATTTTATCTTCCTTATGATTTTTTTTTAAGTTTTATTTATGTGGGGCCCAAACCCACAACCCCAAGATGTTTTCTCTAGTTTACTCTATTGTAAGAACACAGTACATAATACATATACAAAATATAGGGGTGCCTGGGTGGCTCAGTCAGTTAAGCATTTTGATTTCGGCTCGGGTCATGATCTCATGGGCTTTGCTCTGAGTGTAGAGCCTGCTTGGGATTCTCTTGCTCCCTCTCTCTCTCTGCCTTCCCCTGCTCGTGCACCCACACATTCTGTCTCTCTATCAAAATAAAGACTTAACATATATACATACATATATATGTATGTATATATGCATTATTTGACTGTTATCAATAAGGCTGCAGGTCAACAGTAGACTATTAGTAGTGAAGTTTTGGGGGAGTCAAATGTTATATGTGGATTTTCAACTGTGTGAGGGGGGTCAGTGCCCCTACCCATCAAGTTGTTCAAGGGTGAACTATACCATGTATCACATAACCTAACAATCTCACTTATAGATATATATTCCAAGAAAGCAACACAAAAACTTGTACACAAATGTTCATAGCAGTGTTATTCATAATAGCCAAAAAGTGAAAACAAACCCAAATGTCCATCAATTGACAAATGAGTAAAACAAAATGTGGTACAACCACACAACGGAATATTGTTCAATAATAAAAAGGAATGAAGCACTGATATATGCTACAACATTGGTGAACAATGAAAATATTATGCTAAGTGAAAAATGCCAATCACAAAGGACCATATATGGCATGATTCTATTTATATGTAATATCCAGAATGGGCAAATCTAAAGAGACAGAAAGTAGATGAATGGTTGCCTAAGACTGGGGAAGGGGGTATGGTACAGGGTTTCTTTGGCAGACAAAAATGTTGTAAAATTCAATTGTGATGATGGGTATATAACCTTGTGAATTAAAAAAAAAAAAAAAAACCCACATTGAATTATATACTTTTTAAGTTTATTTATTTATTTATTTATTTTGAGAGAGACAGAGACAGCACAAGTGGGGGAGGGGCAGAGAGAGGGAGAGAGAGAGACTCCCAAACAGGCTCTGTGCTGGCATCCCAGAGCCTAATGTGGGGCTGGAACCCACAAAACCGTGAGATCATGACCTGAGCTGAAACCAAGCGCTGGACACTTAACTGAGTGAGCCACCCAGGCATCCCTGAATTATAGATTTTAAATGAATGAATTGTATGATACATGACTTACATCTCAGTAAATCTACTTTAAAATGCTACCAGTCTCGGGGCGCCTGGGTGGCTCAGTCGGTTAAGCATCCGACTTCGGCTCAGGTCACGATCTCACGGTCCGTGAGTTCGAGCCCCGCGTCGGGCTCTGGGCTGATGGCTCAGAGCCTGGAGCCTGCTTCCGATTCTGTGTCTCCCTCTCTCTCTGCCCCTCCCCCGTTCATGCTCTGTCTCTGTCTCAAAAATAAATAAACGTTAAAAAAAATTTTTTTTAAATAAATAAAATAAAATAAAATAAAATGTTACCAGTCTCTTAAATGTTAAACATATCCTCTGATAGGATCCAGCCATTCCATTCCTAGGTATTTACCCAAGAAACCCAAAAATATTTGATTACACAAATACTTCGTTACCCAAAAAAAAAACTATCTGATACACACAAATGTTCTAAGTAGCTTCATTTGCAATAGCCCCAAACTGAAAACAACCCAAATGTCCATCAGCAGGAGAATGGACAAACTGTGGTATATCCCTGGCAATAAAAAGGAATCAACTATTTAAAAAAAATTTTTTTAATGTTTGTTTATTTTTGAGAGAGAGACACACAGAGTATGAGCAGGAAGGGGCAGAGAGAGAAGGAGACACAGAATCCAAAGCAGGCTCCAGGGTCCGAGCTGTCAGCACAGAGCCTGACATGGGGCTCAAACCCACCAACAATGAGATCATGATCTGAGTCAAAGCTGGACACTCGACTGACTGAGCCACACAGGTGCCCCAAAAAGGAATCGACTATTGATACACGGAATAACATGCGTAAATCTCAAAATAATTATGACAATGGACCGAAGCCAGACAAAAATAGAGTACATACTCTATGATTGCATTTATATAAAATTCTAGAAAATACAAATTAATCTATAATGACCAGTAACTGCCAGGGAAGGAACAAGGAGGGGCAATAGAGAGAGATTCCCAAGGGTCATAAAGAGCAATGGATATGTCTATTATCTTCACTGTGGTGATAGTTTCCTGATTGTATACACATATCAAAACTTACCATATTATATACTTTAAATGTGTGCAGCTTATTATGTGTTAATTATACCCCACTAAATAGAAAACAAGACAAAAACACAGATCCCAGGGCCATATGCCCACAGATTCTGATTCAGTAGATCTGGGTGGGATCCGGGTCGCTTTAGCTAGGACAAGCTCTCTAGGTGATGTGATGATCAGTCAGCCTGGGGAACACGGGTGGGACTGCAGAACAGCACTTCTCAGTCTTAAATGTGCATACAAATCACCTGTGGATGTGTTCGAATGCAGATTCTGTTAGTGGGTCTGGTGTGGGGCCCAATAGTCTGCATTTTTAACGAGCTCCCAGGTGATACCAATGCTGCTGCTCCATGGACCACCTTTGCCAGGAGCAAGGATGGGGAAACGAAAGTTATTTGACATATTAAGGAATCTAGAAAAAAAGCAACGGTGTGTACTTATCTCCAAACTCATCAAGTTGTATACATTAAATATGTACCGATTTTTGTCTGTTCATTATACCTCAAAAAAACTATTTAAAAAAAAACATTTTACATCAAGTTCCCCCTAACCTCTTCATGTATAATTTCTTTTTTGGAATATTAATAAAGATTATGCTTTCCAAGAAAAGGGAAGAAGTGAAAGGCAATGGATCCACATAGTGGAGGGTGACAAGCAATCTTGGATGTTTTGACTTTCTTCTGGGCACTGGCAATGTTTTAGGAAGCAAATAATACCATCTAATCTATGTTTGAGGAAGGTGACCCAGCCAACAGTGTGAAGGGTAGACTGGAATGGCAAAGAGATACCTGCCAAAAAGCTGTTGCAAAAATAGGCAGAGGATGTGAACAGGTTATTCACCTTCTCTCTTCTCTCCCTCCTCTGAAACCGAGGAAAGGCTGAGTCCACACGTTGAAATCAAGCTGCAGGGGAAACGGGCACTGATGCTAGAGCCAGGCAGGACCCCATCAGCACAAAGGTTTTCAAGGATGTACACAGGAATGGAAAAACAGGTGTGCGCAGCAATGGAAAACAGAAGGTCGAAAAACAGGATCCACAAAAGTAGGAGGGAAGCAGGATGGTGAGCTGTATCACTAAGCATTTGCCAGTTCTATGCCTTTAACACATCTCATGAATGCTTCCTGCTCTGTGGCCCCACTCCTCTGGGACATATGAAGGGAGAACTCCACGTGACAGTGGAGGCAAAGATCACACTCCTGCGTCTGCAAGCCAAGGGGTGCCAAGGACTGATGGCCACGGCCAGAAGCCAGGGGGAAGAGAGGAAGGATTCTCCCCCACAGTATCAGAGGAGAGCATGGCCCTAAATGACACCTTGATTTCAGACTCCTAGCCTCCAGAACTGTGAGGCAGTGTGGTTCTGTTGCTTAAACCATGCAGTGTGTGATTCTTTGTTATAGGAGCCCCAGGAAACGTATACAAGCACCCACTGCAGTAGAAGTATCTGAACTTATTTATGGACTTAGTATGTGTATATACGTACTACTACACTCATGCAGGTTTGTTAATGGTGGGTACATTTTATTGGTTTTCTTTCATAGACTAGTATTTTTTTTAATATAAAAATAGAATTTTTAAAGGATGAAACATTGACTACATGATATTTTTAAATCATTTCTACTTTATTAATGGTACAAAAATGTGTATCAAGCCATGAAGAGACAAGGAAGAGACGTAAATGCATATTGCTCAGTGAAAGAAGCCAATCTGAAAAGGCTACATGCTGTACGATTCCAACTATCTGACATTCTGGAAAAGGCAAAACTATGGAGACAGTAAAAGGATCAGTGGTTGTCAGGGGTTGGGGGTGGGGGGTGAATAGTGGAGAACAGAGGATTTTTAGGACAGGGAAAATACTCTGTATGATACTAAAATGATGGATACGTGCCTTTACACATTTATCCCAAACCATAGAATGTACAATGCCAAGAGTGAACTTTCTTCTGGATTTTGGGTGATTATGATGTGTCCATGGAGGTTCATCAATTGTAACACATGCCCACTCTGTTGGGGGATGTTGATGATGGGGGGCTATGCATGTGGGGGGGGCACGGGATGTAGGGGAAATCCTTATGCTTTCCTCTCAATTTTTCTATGAACCTAAAACCACTCTAAAAAATCAAAATAACTTATAAAATCTTTCAATGAGCAGATTTTTAAAATAAGCCTCATTCTTTTTTTAAAATCCTCATTAAATATCACAACCCTGAAGTACAAAGGTATACTTCTTTTTATTTATTTATTTATTTATTTATTTATTTATTTACAGATACAGCCAACTGATTTTTGACAAAGGCCCAAAAAATTCAATGAAGGAAGTAGAATTTTCAATAAATTGTTGTGAAGTAATTGGATATCAAAAAAAAAAAAAAAAAAAAAAAAGAATCTCAATCTAAACCTCACATCTTGGGGCGCCTGGGTGGCGCAGTCGGTTAAGCGTCCGACTTCAGCCAGGTCACGATCTCGCGGTCCTTGAGTTCAAGCCCCGCGTCGGGCTCTGGGCTGATGGCTCAGAGCCTGGAGCCTGTTTCCGATTCTGTGTCTCCCTCTCTCTCTGCCCCTCCCCCGTTCATGCTCTGTCTCTCTCTGTCCCAAAAATAAATAAACGTTGAAAAAAAAAAAATTTAAACCTCACATCTTATACAAAAATTAGCCAATTCAAAAAGGGGTCACATATTTCAATATAAAGTGTAAAACTACAACTTTAGAAGATAATGGAAAATCTTCAGGACCTAGGGCCCAGTGAAGAATTCTTAGATATGACCAAAAGCATGATTCATAAAGGAAAAATTGATAAATCAGAGTTAATCAAAATTAAAAACTTCTGCTCCATGAAAGATTATTAAAACAATGCAAGGACAAATACACACTGAGAAAAATGTACCTGTAAACTACATATTCAGTAAAGGGCTAGGATCTAGAGTATGTAAAGAACTCTTAGGATTCAATGGTTTAAAAAAATCTAATTAGGAAATGGACAAAAGACATGAACAGGTATTTCACTAAAGAGGTTATACAGATAACAAGGAAGCACACAAAAAGGAGTTCAACATCATTAGTCACTGGAGAAAAGCAAATTAAGATCATGATATCACTACACAGAGCACAGCTAAAAATAAGAAAGGTGACAACACCAAATGCTGATGAGGATGTGGAGAACGGAATTACTTATACAATACTGGGAGGAATGCAAAATGGAACAGCCATTCTGGAAAACATTTTGGCTGGTTCTTAAAAAACTAAATATGCAACTACCATACAACCTAAAAACTGTGCTCTTGGGCATTTATCCCAGAGAAATGAAAACCTATGTTCACGAAACTCTGTACTTCTGTTCACAAAAACCTGTACACAAAGGTTTCTAACAGGTTTATTTGTAATAGCCCCAAACTGGAAACAACCCAGGTAGTCTCCAACGAATGAAGCGTTAAACAAATGGTGGTACATCCATGCCATGGAATACCCCTCAGCAATAAACATGAATGAACTGTTGGGGCACCGGGGTGGCTTGGTCGGTTCAGCCTCTGACTCCTGATCTTGGCTCAGGTCATGATCTCACAGTTTATGCGTTCAAGCCACATGTTCGGCTCTGCACTATCAGCACGGAGCCTGCTTGGGATTCTGTCTCTCCCTCTCTCTGCCTTTCCCCTCTTTGTTCTCTCTCTCTCTCTCTCTCAAAATAAATAAATAAACTTAAAAAATTTTTTTAATTGTTCAAAAAAAAAAATGAACTAATGCTATATGCAACAACCCACATGAATCTCCAGAGAATTATGCTGTGTGAAGACAGCCAATCCCAAAGGTGATATATATATATATATATACATATATATATATATATATATACACAATATATATATATATATATATATACACACACACACATACATATATATGGAATATATATATATGGAATATATATATGGAATATATATATGGAATATATATATATACACATATATGTATATATATGTATATATACATATATATTCCATTCATACAACATTCTTGAAGTGAGAAAATTACAGAAATAGAGAACAGATTAGTGGTTGTCAGGGGTGAAAGAGACTGTGGGGTGGGAAAGAAGAGAGTATGGCTGTAAAAATGCAACGTGAGGAATCCGTTGTTTTGCACCGTGGCTGTCTCAATGTGGATCTCCTGGTTGTGATACTGTACATAATTTGCGAGCTGTTACCATTGGAAGTAACTGGTTAAAGGATACATGAGATCCCTAGGTATTATTTCTTACAACTGTGATGTAAAAAGTGTAACTAAAAAAAAAAAAAAATGTTTACAATAAATAAATAAGTGGATGGATGGAAATTCTAATATTTTCTGCTCAGACCAAAGTGGGTCATCTTAAGGCACACCCAGTTTCAGAGATCACAGGCATATGCTGCTAGCTCCTACTGAGGTTTTGGGCCCCTCCAGCTCTTCTCTACATTCTCTTCAAGCTTTCTTTCTTAAATGGAAATTTGCTCATGTTACTTCCCATGATCACTAGTCTGACACATTGGGCCTTCATGATCTGGCTGTAGGTCTCTCCCCAATATATGTGCCGGGACACCAAACTACACATGACTTCCAACTGTACAAAACCCTGTCTGACTGTGACATACCTGAGGACAGGCACAACGACTTCTATCTGCTTATCTGTTTTGTTTTGTTTTGTTTTGTTTTGTTTTGTTGAGAGAGCTCATGAGCAGAACAGAGGCAGAGAAAGAGGGAGAGAGAGAATCTTAAGAGAGAATCTGCAACCCAGCATGGAGCCTGATGCTGGGTTCAATCTCAAAACCATGAGATGATGATCTGAGCCAAAATCAAGAGTTGGACACTTAGCCGACTGAGCCACCCACGTGCCCCTCTATCTGCTTTTTTTTTTTTTTTAATCTTTATTCACGTTTGAGAGAGAGAGAGACAGAGTGCAAGTGGGGGCGGAACAGAGAGAGAGAGGGAGACACAGAATCCAAAGTAGGCTCCAGGTTCTGAGCTGTCATCACAGAGCCCAACGTGGGGCTCGAACCCAGGAACCAGGAGATCATGACCTGAGCCAAAGTCGGACACCCAACCAACTGAGCTACCCAGGCGCCCCTCTATCTACTTACTTTACCTCAAATATTTTAATTCTAATCAACTTATTTCTTTTTTTTTTTTTTTTTTGAATTTATTTTACTCACCATCTTGAGATCAAGAGTCACATGCTCTTCTGACTGAGCCAGCCAGGCAACCCTCGAACTTATTTTTTTCTTTTTTAAAGCTTTATTTATTTAAGTAATCTCTGCACCCAACATGGGGCTCAAACTCATGACCCTGAGATCAAGAGTCACATTCTCTTTTGACTGAGCCAGCCAGGCGCCCCTAATTAATTTATTTCTAACGCTTATCAAATTCCCTAGCACAGACTAGGAGTGCAATAAATCTTGACTGAAATGTTTATTACTTTTTGCTTTGTTTATTGCTTCCTAAGAGACACGGATTCTGTATTACCCTCAGAACACTAACCTGCAATCACTCCAGCCAGGTACACCAGCCCTACTCGGAGGCCTTTGTGGACCATTTCCAAGGGAATACCCAACATGAGCTGCATAACAAGATTCCCCAGGATGTGCTGAACTCTGTGGAGACAAACACATTATGAGTAACCCACATAGTTATTTCTTTGGGACATTAACAAGGTAGTTACAGACTTGCTTAACTCAAATTCCATTCTCTAATTTTTTTAGGTGACTTTTTAAAAATAAAATCTCAACACGGAGCTTCGATATGTAAGATTAAAGGACATTTTAGAAGTATACATTTATAGGTTCTATTTTATAACAGTAACTGACAACGTCAAACAGAGAGTGATGAGGCTAGCTTAGGGAACATAAACTTGAATTTAGGTTTAGATGACAATTGCCATCTTACGTCAGCCCCAGCATCTGATTTTGTTTCAGTTGCATGGTATTGAGAAAATCCTAATTCACTCATATTGAGTTTAAATTTCAATAGTTTGTTTTGTTTTGTTTTTGTTTTTGTTTTTTTAAAGTAGGCTCCACACCCAAAATGGGGCTTGAAGTCACAACCTGAAGATCAAGAGTCACACGCTCTACAGACTGAGCCAGCCAGGCTCAGGTTTTTAAACAAGTCTTGCAATCTTAGCCTATTCTTTTTCATTTTTTTTTTCAACGTTTATTTATTTTTGGGACAGAGACAGAGCATGAACGGGGAAGGGGCAGAGAGAGAGGGAGACACAGAATCGGAAACAGGCTCCAGGATCCGAGCCATAGGCCCAGAGCCTGACACGGGGCTCGAACTCACGGACCGCGAGATCGTGACCTGGCTGAAGTCTGACGCTCAACCGACTGCACCACCCAGGCGCCCCAGGCTATTCTTTAATAAAATAGAGATGGCAAGAGAAACCCCTATTCCCACTTCTACATTAAAAAATCGAAAAACAAAGCTTACCAAAATGAAAAAGAAAGTTTACCCAGTAATATTAGCTAAATTTAGTATCTCCCATTACTACAGTTTGCATAGAACATAACTGACTATACAGGTGGTTTTTATTATAGTTTTTAAATAGGTAAAAATATTTTTTTAAAAAATTCGTATTCTTGGGGCGCCTGGGTGGCGCAGTCGGTTAGGCGTCCGACTTCAGCCAGGTCACGATCTCGCGGTCCGTGAGTTCGAGCCCCGCGTCGGGCTCTGGGCTGATGGCTCAGAGCCTGGAGCCTGTTTCCGATTCTGTGTCTCCCTCTCTCTCTGCCCCTCCCCCGTTCATGCTCTGTCTCTCTCTGTCCCAAAAATAAATAAATGAAAAAAAAAAAAAATTCGTATTCTTTTGCTTGTCAAACTCCACAGGTATCTCTGGAGAATCTCTGAATGTATTTTGGTACATTCCCATATTACAGTAATCCTTAATTTAGTTGCTATGTAGCACAAGACTTTTTTTTTTTTTTAAAGGAGATTTCAGGTTAAACCAAAAAGGTTAGGGGGCGCCTGGGTGGCTCAGACAGTTAAGCATCTGACTTTGGATCAGGTCATGATCTCACGGTTCATGGGTTCGAGCCCCGCATCAGGCTCTGTGCTGCCGGCTGGGAGCCTGGAGCCTGTTCTGGATTCTGTGTCTCCCTCTCTCTCTGCCCCTCCCCTGCTCACCCTCTGTCTCCCTCTGTCTCTCAAAAATAAATAAATGTAAAAAAAAAATTTTTTTTTTTAAACAAAATAGGTGTTGGATCTTCCACAAAGTGCAAGAGCTTTCATATTTGTTTTAGGGATTGTGTTTTTGGGTTATAATTTACTTAACAAATTACCCAGCAGAGGTTCTCAGGGCACACCCTGCAGAACAGATTACTTACCTCCTTGGCCACATGTGTACCCAGCCACAACTATCACTGTCCAAGTCATCTCCAAAGATATCCAAGAAGTAACATGTAATTCAGCACAAAATAGTCTAGCAAGGACAGTTACACTAGTCTTAAGGAGACCTCAGAAAGAGCATTTGGAAATACGTGCAGTTTGTGAATTTGAGCAAAGTCACAGGAAGCCATCTCATCTTATCCTTTGGGAACAGCTTGAGGATAAAGTGACCAACAGCAACCAAAAAAACCCAAAAACAAAAAACAAAGAATCACCCTCAGCATTCTTTCTGTGGCTCAATAGCAAGAGTAGAAGTGGCATAAAGATGAGATCCTGCCATATACTCGGAATAGAAATCCCAACTTTTCTCAGCCCAATTTTATCTACCCTTCCAGGTACAACTTGAATACATGTCATCTGTGAGACCCTCCCCATCCCAATCTTTCCATCTTTCTGTTTATGTTACAGTAGCTAATCCCATATCCATTTCCTTACCACTTGTCTGCCTCCCGTAGTGATGCCGGAAGAACTAATGTTGACTTTGCCAACCTCTCTTAGCTAGGGGTAGCTGTGTCTCATGGTTCCGGCTAATGATATGCAGGTACGAGTGGCGCTGACGGGGGACTGGTAAGAGAGCTTCTTTCCTGACAAAAGGGATTGATGTCACCAGCACCTGGTACTACCTTTCCCCTTCCTGCTTTTAATACCAAGTTACAGCTGCCGACTGGCAACCATGAGAGAAAGGTCAAGGGAAAAGCAGAGATGCCAGCACAGAACCAAGAGTCTTGGCTTCATTAAACTGACGAATTAGCCACATACCTCTGGGCTTCTTATACGGTAAAGAATTAACCTCCATTTGTTCGGGCCCCCGTTCGATTTTTGATTACTTCCATCCAAAAGCATTCCTAACTTATACAATCCCATATGTGACCTGTCCTACGCCTCCTTGAGAAGTCTTTCTGAGGGTCTTATTATGTATCAGGCACTGCAAAAATGACATTATAACCGTGTCTCATTTAATCACAGCAATGTTGTGAGGTCGGTACTTACTACCCCACTTCACAGATGTGGAAACTGAGGCAGCAAGATGTTAAGTAACTACTCTGTAATACTATGTGGCCTTGCATTACTATTTAACTGACTGTCCCCCTCATAATAAAATTTAAATGTGGTACAGGAACCACATTTGTTCAGAACATGGTAGATGGAAGACCAAACTGAAAGTATCCATAGAAACTGAGCAATTAGCAATTTTGTCCTTGACTTGTCAAGCCTCTGAGCCCTGTGTCCTGCCATGGATACCTATTTAGCCATTGGCCAGAGTCATCCTTCAAGGTCCAGGGCTGGGTAGGTCACATAGGTGAAGTTGGCCTCATCTGAAGCCCCAGGCGTTCAGTGGGGAGGGTGGGGGCCAGCAGCAAGCTGCTCACTGTCTGCGGTGGGTTCTGAGTCGTGGGTTCTGAGTGAGGTCATAAAAAGACTACTAGCGTAGAAGAAGCTATCAACGAAAACCAATGCCCATTGCTTGTATTATTCCAGATGGAATAAAACAGTACTATACACTCAGCAAAATGCTCGTGAATTAATTCTTTTTAAGTGTGTGGCAGGGGTGGGTTGGGAGGGACTGATGATTCATGTCCTAAAGGGAACATTTTAACAACATCAAACAACATACGTGTGGGAACATACGTGTGGTTGAGTAATGATCGGGTCTCTTCTCATTACTGTTCCTATATAATTACCAGGATTAGGCAGCCATACGCAACACTAAGTACACTGGACTGGGGGTTAGCACCAATGGGTTGAGGTTCCAGCGCTGCCACGTGGCCACGTGACCTGGCGCGAGCAATACATCCCCTAAGCCTCAGACACGACGCAGCAGTAATAACACCTGCCTCCTAGGGTTCCTGTGAGGATCTGGCTAGATTATGGACATGTAAGTGTCTTATCAATAATAAAGCACCAACCAAATGTTGGGGGTGACGAGTGCTCACAGTCAACCTCCTCCGTCAGCGACTTAATAGCATTCCTTACCCAGCATGCACCAGCATATAGGAGATAAACCTCCAGGCTTCCTCCCTCTTCTCAGGACTGTAGATAAAGGGACTCTCCAGGATGCCTGTGTCCAGGGTGATCCACTGTTTCTGAGGCTTCCACACAGCATAGTAAATAAACACTGCCAGCTGACCGGGAGGGGCAGACAGGAATGTTAACCACCTTCTGCAGAGAGTGGCCCCATTAAAGCCCACGGGCACTACCTTGGTTCCAAATGATTAGCTCTCAAGGGGGGCATTCCGTAGCAAGTGCTCAAAAGATGACAGGAATTAAATTTCCCTGCTGCATATTTGCCCACGTAACCGTGGTCATAGCCTACTTCCTCCAGTGAGTAGGAGCAGCCCCACACCAAATACGAAGAAAATGCTTTCCGAGCCCCCTACCCCCCTTAAATACCCTCTGCCCTCATCTTTCCATTCCCATTTGGTCTCTCATTTACACGGTAATATTAAGTCACTGCTGGCTTCCAAAGAATAGGGAAAGGGAACAATAGTAACTTTACAGCCGAGAAGCCTGGCAAACAAGACCTTAACCAAGTGATGAAGGCTCACGTCACCAGGGACGTCATGTGGAGGTCCCCTACTCCCTGATGTGATAGGATGAGAAAGGCACTTCACCTCTGCGTGTTCCTCCCTAAAACCCGTAACTCCAGTCTAATCATGAGAAAAACATCAGACAAGCCCACATTGGGGGATAATCTACAGAATACCTGGCCCATACTCCTCAAGATTATCAGAGTCATGAAAACAAAGCCTGAGAAACTGTCACAGATTAGAGGACACTGGGGGAACATGACAACTGAATGTGATAACTCTGGGTTGCAGGATACAGAAGGGATAGAAAGAGGACATTAATGGGAAAGCTAGTAAAAATTGATATTAAGGGGCGCCTGAGTGGCTCAGCCAGTTAAGCATCCAACTTAGACTCAAGTAATGATCTCATGGTTTGTGAGTTCAAACCCTGCATCCAGCTATCTGCTCTCAGCGCAGAGCCTGCTTTGGATCCTCTGTCTTCTCTCTCTCTCTCTCTCTCTCTCTCTCTCTCCCCCTCTCTTCTCTCTCTGCCCCTCCCCTGCTAACGTTCTCTCTCTCTCTCTCTCTCAAAAAATAAACATTAAAATAAGAAAGATTTAAAAATACATACATACAGGGGTGCCTGGGTGGCTCAGTCAGTTGAGCGACTGACTTCGGCTCAGGTCATGATCTCACGGTTCGTGGGTTCGAGCCCCGTGTCAGGCTCTGTGCTGACAGCTTGGAGCTTGAAACCTGCTTTGGATTCTGTGTCTCCCTCTCTCTGACCCTCCCCCACTCATGCTCTGTCTCTCAAAAATAAATTAAAATGTTCAAAAAAAAATTTTTTAAATACATACATACATAAAAACTTTTATTTAAGGGGCACCTAGGTGGCTCAGTAGGTTGAACATCCAACTCTTAATTTCAGCTCAGGTCATGATACCAAGGTTGTGGGATTAAGCCCCACATCAGCATGGAGCCTACTTGAAATTCTCTCTCTCCCTCTGCCCATCTCCCCTGCTCATGCTCTCTCTCTCTAAAATAAAAAAATTAGGGGCGCCTGAGTGGCTCAGTCGGTTAAGCATCCGACTTCGGCTCAGGTCACGATCTCATGGTTCATGGGTTTGAGCCCCGCATCAGGCTCTGTGCTGACAGCTCAGAGCCTGGAGCCTGTTTCAGATTCTGTGTCTCCCTCTCTCTCTGCCCCTCCCCCACTCATGCTCTGTCTCCCTCTGTCTCAAAAATAAATAAACATTAAAAAAAAATTAAAAATAAATAAAATAAAATAATTAAAATTAAAAAAAATAAAGCTTTTATTTTAAAAACTGATTTTGGAGCACTTGTGTGCCTCAGTCAGTTGAGCGCCCAACTCTTGATTTCAGCTCAGGTCATGATCTTACGGTTGTGGGATCAAGTCCCATGCAGGGTGCTGCACCGACAGCTCAGGGCCTATTTGGGATTCTCCTCCTCTCTCACCATCCCTCCTCCACTTGCTCTCTCTCTCTCTGTCTCTTTCTCACTCTCTCTCACTCTCAAAATAAATAAATAAACATTAAAAAAAAAAAAACACCCTGATCTTTCAGGGTGCCTGGCTGGTTCAGTCAGTAGAGTATGAGACTCTTGATCTCAGGGTTCTAAGTTCGAGCCCCATATTGGGTATAGAGATTACTTATAAATAAATAAATAAATAAATAAATAAATAAATAAATAAATAATAGTTTTAAAAAAAGACACTGATCTTTCTGTGAGAGACAAATACCCACAATGGTTGTACAGATTACTTGAAAATCAATCAATCAATCAATGATTTTTAAAAAAGAAACTGATCTTTCTGTGAGAGACAGATATCTTAGCACCCACTCTACAACCCTTCCTGGGAAAACTGCCCTTTCCACAGCACTGACTACAACAGTCATGTTTCATATCACGTGACCTTATCCTATTATGCCCCAATTCCCCCAGACCTCCAGCACTCACACACCTGATTGGACCATGGGCAGGCAGCCAATCCATAGGCTGGAAGGATAACCTGGTAGAGTGTGCCAGGAGTGTTTACTCATTACCCTTTTCTTTATCTGAACCATAAGAGGCTAGGTCCCTATGACGGTTCATTTTATGTGTCAATTTGGCTAGACCATGATACCCAGATATTTGATCAAAATCATTCTGGATGTTTCTGTGAAGATATTTTTTAGATGAGATCAATGTTAAAATCAATAGATTCTGAGTAAAGCAGATTACCCTCCATAGCGTGGTGTCTCAACAAATCAGTTTAAAGCCTTAATAGAACAGACTGACCTCCTCTGAAGGAAAGGGAATTCTGCCTTTGAGGGAAAGTATGACTGCCTTTGAACTACAACTACAACTCTTATCCCCCTAGATCTCCAGCCTGCTGGCCTACCCTCGATTTTGAATTTGCCAAGCTTCCACAATTACATGAGCCAATTCCTTAAAATCAATCAAGTTCTCTCTCCATATCTATGTAGAGATGGATGGATGGATGGATGGATGGATAATGTGTGTGTGTTTGTGTGTGTACACACCCGATTACTTCTATTTCTCTAAAGAACACTGACTAATACCATTCTTGATAAGGAAGTGGAGACATCAGTGGGAATGATCAGAGACTTCCTAATGTCCCTGAAGTCACACCCCCACACACATGCATCTTCTGCCAATTTCTTTATGAGACATCATGGTGTAGGAGAAAAAGGTAGGTAAGATGAGGCTCAGGAAAAGCCCAGTGCTGGCCCAGTCATACATATGTGACCTTGGGCAATTCATTCCACCTCTCTGAGCCTTGTATTCTTTTCTGGAAAATAAAAGAGCTTACTTGATCAGAGTCTGAAAACACACTACATGCTACCACAGTAGACATCATTAGAGGATTCCATTCTTTTTTTCCCTACTGAAATGTGGCGGCAGCCTATAGTCTATAGAACCGATCAGTTCATGAGATCAAACCAATCTGTGACCCCAAGATTATTTGGTTTCTAAAGGCCCAACATCTAAAATGAAATGAAGCCACAGAAATAGTAGTCACAGCTGGGAAGGGGACTTGCTTGAAAAATAAAACTCACCCTTGGCTGAAAGTGACTGGGAACATAGGAAGGACCTAAGGAGACTTCAGAGAGGGTGAAGTTGAGTTCTGCGTGGGCTGTGCCTGCCACCACCAAGCTCTCTTCTCTTCTCTAGATGTGATCGAAGCCCCCGTGTGTTTGCAACTCCCCAGGGGTACTTGCACTAGTGCCCACCACCCACCTCACTCACCTCAGCAATGCTGATGGAGATGATGAACACAGGGGGTGGGAGGCAGTTAGCTCTCTCCAAGTATGTTCTTCGAACCTTTTCAGGAAGCATCCATTTTGAGACAACCCTGTGGACCTTTTTATTCTTGAAGGGATCTTTACCTCCCCCATCCTCTCGCATTGCCTTCTCTTCTTCCAGCCCTCCTTTCATGTCTCCATCCAAATGCAGAGTCACATCCTCTATCTCCAAATCGCGATCAGCAGCCATTGTCCTGGGTCTTCCCTCCACCTAAAAGGGACATGAATGTCAAGGAAAAACAGATGACTCTATAGTCCTTGGGCCACAGATCTTTCCTGAGCTGTCTGGTACAACCACTGGTTTGTTTCCTCGGCCTTTCCTGGATATTAATAGAAGGCAGTTGAAGATCTGGTGCCCACATACTCACAATATCCATACCCTCATCCCTAGCATGTAATTGTGACAAAGCAATAGGGTCTCCCCAAATGAGGGAGAGGGCTCCCAGGGGTCACTTCTATCACCACCACCCAAAGAATGGACTAGAGCCTTGGAATAGAAACCCTACCTTGTATGTCCCTTCCTTCCCCTCTGCCACTGACTGTCAAGTCAACCATCAGTGTAAGAGATGCCTTGGCCATGAAGTGATGCATCTCAGAGCCCAAACCATGCACACCGCATAACTGAACCCGGTCTCGTCCAGCTAAAGTGAATGGTCTCCTTTCCCATTTTAGTTTCATCTCGCTTCTACTCCCAGGCCAAACACAGGTCTCAGATTTCTGACTCAGAATCAAAAATAGTTTACTGAGCATCTACTGTGTATCAGGCACTATGCTGGAGCCTTTCACATCTATTGACTCATTGGACTTCCACAATAACCCCAGGAGGTGGGGATTTGTAGTCCCATTTATGGATAAAAAAACTGAGCTGCCCATTCTGCTCCCCAAAGAAGAATCAAACCTACATCTTACCAGCTCTCTTCCTAAACCAGCACTGCCCATTCAGTAGCACACTCGAGTTAGGAAGGCCATTCCTTGCTGGTCCTCCAGGCACAAGGTCAATACCCTTGCTGAAACACATCTCCCCAACGATGCTCTGACATCCAAAGCTCTTGGCTGAGTTCTTCCTAATTTCCACATCAGGTATTCCCTTGAATTCAATCCTCAACATTCAATTATTCAAGTATTTATTCAGTAAACATCTATGGAACACCTACTAGGTATCAGGCCACCATCCCTAGTCCAAAGGGTTGACAATGTAATGGAGGAAACAGAGGTCAATAAAAATCATACAAATAATTGTATCATTACACTGTGATAGGGGACACCAAGCAGGTGTATGAGATACCAAGGCAGCATGTCTGTAACAGAGACGGCTGATCCACATACTTTCTTATCCCTGTGCCATGCACTGTCCTTTCCCTGTTGGTCTGGTTCTGTTATTTTTTTTTTTAATGCTTATTTATTTATTTAGAGAGAGAGAGAGAGAGAGAGAGCACAAGCAGAGGGAGGGCAGAGAGGGAGGGAGAGAGAGAATCCCAAGCAGGCTCCACACTGTCAGCTCAGAGCCCAATGCGGGGCTTGAACTCACAAAATGTGAGATCATGACCTGAGCCGAAAACAGGAGTTGGGCACTTAACCAACTGAGCCACCCTGGTTAACCAGGCACTCCTAGTTCTGTTATTTTTTACTCCTGGTTAAACTACTTAAATCATTCAAATATTTCTGTGGTCAAAAGTGGGGGGAAGGGCTGGAATAGTGAGGGAAAAAATGTTGCAAAATAGTTGTAGAGTACAATCCAATTTTTGTAAAAAGTAACATACTGTTAAGACACAGAACAGATGAACAGGAGGGAAGGGAAGCAAAAATAATATAAAAACAGGGAGGGAGACAAAACATAAGAAACTCTAAAAATAGAGAACAAACAGAGGGTTACTGGAAGGGTTGTGGGAAGGGGGATGGGCTAAATGGGTAAGGGGCATTAAGGAATCTACTCCTGAAATCATTATTGCACTATATGCTAACTTGGATGTAAATTAAAAAGTAATAATAAAATAAAGTAACAAAAATAAATAAATAAAGTCAACCTCACACACACACAAAAAGTAACATACTGATACACAGGAAGAAATCTGGAAAATTAACCATGATTATATCTGCATGGTGGGTGGGATTTCAGGAGATTTTTGCCTCCTGTGCAGGGGTGGGCCCAGATTTTATGGAGCCTAAAGTGTAAACAATTTGGGGGGTTTTCCTTGGAAAAAAATAATATAAAATTAAAGTTACAAAATATAAAAATTGCAAAAGTAGATACTGGCCTTTGAAGGAGCCCATGGAAATGAAAGAGACTTGAAGTTTAAGCTTTTATTAGCTTCAGAGGCAGTCTCTGTTTATATTTGACTTTTAAAGGTTTTATTACTATTTTAATTAAAAAACAAAAAACAAATAAAGGTGTGCCTGGGTGGCTCTGCCAGTTAAGCGTCCAACCAGCTCAAGTCATGATCTCACAGTTCATGAGTTCCAGTCCTGCATCAGGCTCTGTGCTGGCAGCGTGGAGCCTCCTTGGGATTCTCACTCTCTCCTCTCTGCCCTTCCCCTATTCAAGCTTTCTCTATGTTTCAAAATAAATAAATAAATAACTTTAAAAAATAATAATAAATTAGAAAAGAAATAAATAAAGCCATATCTATGACACCTTGACTTGATCCTAAAGTCTCAACTACTGTACTATTTCTCCCCTCCCCTTTGTGGCCTAATATCTTGAAGGAGGAGTCTGTACCCCTAACCAGATGGCCATCTGCATCCTCCATTGGAATGATCTCCTGAGTTACACCCTTCAGACAAATCCACTTCAAGGGCGCCTGGGTGGCTCAGTTGGTTAAACGCCCGACTTCCACTCAGGTCATGATCTCAGGGTTCATAAGTTTGAGCCCCGAATCGGGCTCTGTGCTGACAGCTCAGAGCCCAGATGGAGCCTGCTTCAGATTCTAGGTCTCCCTCTCTCTCTCTCTGCCCCTGCCCCACTCGCATTCTGTCTGTCTGTCTCGCTCTCTAATTTATTAAATTTAATAAACTTTAAACATGTACTAATGTTTAAAATAAATAAACATTAAAAAAAAGTTAATTAAGGGGCGCCTGGGTGGCGCAGTCGGTTAAGCGTCCGACTTCAGCCAGGTCACGATCTCGCGGTCTGTGAGTTCGAGCCCCGCGTCGGGCTCTGGGCTGATGGCTCAGAGCCTGGAGCCTGTTTCAGATTCTGTGTCTCCCTCTCTCTCTGCCCCTCCCCCGTTCATGCTCTGTCTCTCTCTGTCCCAAAAATAAATAAACGTTGAAAAAAAAAATTAAAAAATAAATAAATAAATAAATAAATAAATAAACGTTGAAAAAAAAATAAAAAAAAAAGTTAATTAAAAAAATCCACTTAAGGAGTGATATGAGTCCCAATCACGTAGGCAGAGCACCGCTGGCATTTCAAAGCACATACCCACGCAAAATCTCACATACTCCTCAGAATAAGCTGAAGTAAAAAGAAGGCAAGGGTTATGTTCCCAATTCTCCTCATCTTCAACCTTCCTAACAGACCTTCTTTCATCCATCTCTCATCTCAACCATATTTCATTCACTGACTTCCTTCTCCCGCCCCCAAGCCACAGGCATCCCCTCTGCATGCTTCAACA
Source organism: Leopardus geoffroyi (assembly GCF_018350155.1). Lineage (NCBI taxonomy): Eukaryota > Metazoa > Chordata > Mammalia > Carnivora > Felidae > Leopardus > Leopardus geoffroyi. The sequence goes on from NC_059328.1 coordinate 30,150,030, forward strand.
ACACTCTTGTCCTGCAATTGGACTTCTCTAACTCGGTGAAGAGGAACTAGTGGCAAGGTCACTAGAGGACAGGAACACAGGCTTTGACGCTAGACAGACTGGGGAATGGCTCCATCTTATTTTTCTTTGCAACCCCAGGCAATGGCCGCGGGCCTGGTACCATAAACCCTAGCATGGTGGTTGCGAGGGCATGGGGGGAAGGGAGAAAATGGGGAGTTGTCTGATTTAATGGGTGCAAAGTTTCAGTGTAGGAAGATAAAGTCCTGGAGATGGATGGTGTTAAGAGTTTCACAACAATGTAAAAGTACTTAATGCCAATGAACTGTATACTTAAAAATGGCTAAAATGGTAAATTTTAAGTTATGTACGTTCTACCCACCACCCCCAACACACACACACACACACACAAAACAATAATGCAAAACTTTGAAGGTCATTGCAAAGATTAGATACAGTGTATCACCCATATGTGCTTCATCAATGAGATATATATATATACACGTATATATATATATACGTGTATATATATATGTGTATATATATTTTTTTATATATATATTTATATATATTTATTTTTCATATATATATACGTGTATATATATATATGTGTGTGTGTATATATATATATATATATATATTTTTTTTTTTTTTTTTTTTTTTTTTTTTTAATATGACCCACGGAGCCAGATGACTGGGATTAAAACACAGCTCTACTACATTATGAACTTTAAACTTAGGTAAATCACTTAAATTCTCTGGGCCTCAGATTACATTTTTTTTAATTGTGCTAATATACACATAACATAAAAATTTACCACTTTAGGGGCGCCTGGATGACTCAGTTGTTTGGGCATCCAGCTCTTGATTTCAGCTCAGGTCATGATGTCATGGGTTTGCGAGTTCAAGCCCTGCGTTGGGTTCCATGCTGACAGTGCAAGCTTGCTTGGAATTCTCTCTGTCCCTCTCCAACTCGCTCTCTCTCTCTCTCTCAATCTCTCTCAAAATAAACAAGTAAACTTAAAAAAAATTACCACTTTAACCATTTTAAAGTATACAATTCAGTGGCATTAAGTACATTTACAATGTTATGTAACCATCACCACCATCTAGTTCAGGAACTTTTTCATTACCCCAGACAAAAACTCCAAACCCATTAAGCAATCTCTCCATTGCCATCTCCCTCCAGCCCATGGCAACCGCTTTTCTGTCTCTATGGATTTACTTATTTGGGGGACTTCATGAAAATGGAATCATACAATATGTGGCCTTTTGAGTCTGGCTTCTCTTAGAAGAAAGTCTTCAAGGTTCATTCCTTTTTTTTTTTTTTTTTAAAGTAGGTACCACACCCAATGTGGGGCTTGAACTCACAACCGAGATCAAGAGTCCTAGGCGGAGATGATGGGTTAAATAGGTGATGGGTATTAAGGAGGGCACTTGTTGTGATGAGCACTGGGTGTTGTATTTAAGTGATGAATCACTAAATTCTACACCTGAAACTAATATTACACTGCACATTAACTAACTGGAATTTAATAAATTTGAAGAAGGAAAAATAGAGTCACATGCTCCACCTACTGAGCCAGCCAGGTGCCCCAGGACTTCATTCCTTTAGTATAGTAATTAATTAAGTATAGTAATAATAAGTATAATTAATATAAGTATATAACTAAGTATAATAATTAATATAGTAATTCTATACTTAACTTATTGGGAAACTCTCAGATTCCATTTTAAAGTGGGGATAATGATAGAACTTACCTTGTAGCATTGTTGGAAAGATTGTTGGAGGTAATGGGGGCTCCTGAGTCAGTTAAGCCTCAACTCTTGATTTTGGCTCAAGTCATGATCTCACTCATTCTCTCTCTCTCTCTCTCTCTCTCTCTCTCTCTCTCTCAAATAAATAAATAAATAAATAAATAAATAAATAAATAAATAAACAAGCATTTTGAAAAATCCTAAGAAAAGATTGTTTGAGGTAATGCATGTAAAGCACTTAGAATAGTATCTGGCACATGGGAAACACTCCATAATTTTATTATTAGCTATGGACAGATGAGTGGGTGGATGGATGGATGGATGGATGGTTGGCTGGCTGGAAAGATGAAAGGGATGGGCTGAGTCTAGGGCCTATTTTCATACTGCAAGTTACTGGAAATCAACTCATACTGAATTTATTCTTAAAAATACTTCATTAGGCAGTTCCCACATTACAATAGGTTATATTCAGAAAATTTAGGGAAGAAGAGAATTCCCCTTCCATGTGACTTTTCCCCCAGCAACTTTTCTGAAAAGAAAGTCTTCCTCCCTCCCCTACATCTTCCACCTTCCCACTCACCCAGCCTCCCAGGGACAGACACTAAGTCTGGAGACCTAATTATTGCATTAATTTTCCTTGAATGCTGTTGACTATTTCCAGCTTTGTGACTTCTCACGATTGGCAAAACACAGTGTGGGTTGGAGACTCACAGTGTTTAACTGCAAATATTAAAGCATTTAAAAAATTTTTTAATATTTATTTATTTTTGAGAGACAGAGACAGAGCGCAAGCAGGGGAGAGGCACAGGAGAGAGGGAGACACAGAATCCGAAGCAGGCTCCAGGCTCCGAGCTGTCAGCACAGAGCCTGACGCAGGCCTCAAACTCACAAACTGTGAGATCATACCTGAACTGAAGTCGGACATTCAACCGATTGAGCCACCCAGGCACCCCTAAAGCATTTTAAAAGTAAGTTCAACTAGTGATGATTAACATTGTGTTAATAAGCTCTACTGTAAATTGAAATACCATACATGATCACTTTATGAGGAAATAAAATTTTACAATGTTAATATAACTCGATAGCTATAAAAGGAACTAGAAAACTAAGGCTTACATTTCCTCAAAATTTTCTCTTTTCTCCAGACTTCAAACTTTCCAGAAATTTTACGAAGTCAACCCCACCACTTTAGGTATTTTAATGACATGTATTTCCTGTGCTGCAAAGATATCTGCCCCATTCGGTTTAGGCAGGACTCACTGTGGGTGTGCTTTCTTCCTTGGCAGGGAGAGTAGACAGATCTGACATGTAGTTCTAGCTACATCAGCCTCTTGCAACAGATGAAAACGTTGGTGGCCACTGCAGGGTTTGGGGTTTACCTCTCTTCTCAATGACGGTCACACTCTGACTTCCCTCCCCATCTGTGTGCCCTGTTGCTTGGAGACAGGGGCCTCTCCCTGATTCATCCATCTCTCCAACATCTGCTGCTCAATACTTCCAGTCTCTGACATTCCCTGTCCCTCCCACTCCTGTTTATCTTCTGCTCCCACACCTGAATTTCTGAGCACAGCTCACCACCCTGGAAACATTACTAATCAAACAATGAAAAGACTATCCATACTTTTGGGGCTGTGGGAAACAGGTGCAGCCTTTTGGGAAGGCAACTGGGCAGTAATTGCCCAAAATAGAAAAGCATATATCTTTCAACAGAACCACCCTCCTCCTAGAAATCTATCCTGCAAATGTATCTGAGCAAGTATACAAAGCTATATTTCAAAGATGTTCAGTGCAGAACTATTTACAGCAGTGAAAAATCACAAAGAACTAGAATGTACTTCAGTTGGGTTGTTGCATTTCCTGCCCGTTCCAATCCTTAGGTAGTTAGTTCTTCCTTACACTGTGCTGAAATCTGCTCACCAGCACATTTGCTCCCGGGTCCAATGTTTTCCTCCCTAGGCTAATCTAAGTTTATGGCGTTAATTTTGTCCCTGCATGGGCGTGGCCCGGATATTCCATGGGCTCTACAGGTCAAAGTTGGGGTAGGGTCTCTGGAAGCATACTTTAGCGGAATTTTTGGAGGCCCAATTAAATAAAGCAGGAGTCTCAAAACAAGTCAGCAATGAATACAACACATCATAGTCTTAAAGAGATATAAATGCATCTGCAGCTATCAAATTATTCACTTTGTCACTCTCATCACAGTGTGATATATTGAGAGGCATTATTTACTGCACTGATTGTGTTTCTTACTAAGCAAAAATCATCCAGGTTTCTTGAGCTTTCTTTAATGTTGGCTTGATGTTGTGCCTCACCTCCTTCCTTTTATCTTTAGCAGGTGGCTGTCAACTCTGTTGAAATCTCTCTCTCTCTCTCCTTCTCCGCCCCACCCCCCCACCCAGATCAAAATCAGGTGGCGCTGCTGTGAAAAGTCCTCATCCTACCAGTATGGAACAACGAAGGTGGACTGTTAAAAAGAATGTTGGAGGAGTAGAAAAGACTCATGTTCTTCAAGTTAAAATGAAGATATTCCCCCTGTGCATCAAAGACTTTCTCTTCATGGTTGCCAAGTATTCCTTTTTTTAAAGTTGGCTCCATGCCCCATGTGGCCCTCAAACTCACAACCCTGAGATCAAGAGTCAAATGCTCTACCAACTGAGCCAGCCAGGTACCCCAGCAAGGATTCTCAAGAAAAGGAAAAGTGGGGAGGCTCAACCGGCTAAGCGTCTGACTCTTGGTTTCCGCTCAGGTCATGATCTCACAGTTTCAGTTTGAGCCCTGCATCGGACTTCACACTGTCAGTGCAGAGCCTACTTGGGATTCTCTCTCTCTCTCCCTCCCTCTCTGCCCTGCCTCTCCCCTCCCCCGGCCCTCTCTCATTCTCTCAAAATAAATAAATAAATGAACTTTAAAAAGAAATTAGAGGAAAACTGAAAAGAACTTCCTTACATCCTGTCTTTGTGTGGAATAAGCATTGCTCATGATATGAATCATGGAGCCATTGTGTTGGCCAAGGATTGGAAAGGGTGGGGCAATGCTCATTTACCTAGAACACTCTTCTGCCTTAAAAAAAAAAAAAAAAAAAAGTAGAGGGCGCCTGGGTGGCTCAGTGGATTAAGCGTCCAACTTTGGCTCAGGTCATGATCTAGCATGATCTAGCGGTTTGTGAGTTTGAGCCTCACATCAGGCTCTGTGCTGACAGCTCAGAGCCTGAAGCCTGCTTCAGATTCTGTGTCTCCAGCTCTCTGCCCCTCCCCCACTCACGCTCTGTCTCTCTTTTCTCTCAAAAATAAATAAACATGAAAAAAAATTTTTTTTAATGTAGAGAGAGATTTCCGTAAGGAGATTTACACAGGAGACCCTTGACAATGGCAAGAGATTTTTCCAAAGACCTTTCAAGAGCTGGGGTACCTGGGTGGCTCAGTGGGTTAGGTGTCTGACTTCGGCTCAGGTCATGATCTTGTCGTTCACGAGTTTGAGACCCGTGTCGGGCTCTGTGCTGACAGCTCGAAGCCTGGAGCTTGCTTCGGATTCTGTGTCTCCCTCCCTCTCTGCCCCTCTCCCGTTCACACTCTGTCTCTGTCTCTCAAAAAATGAATAAACATTAAAAAAAAAAATTTTTTTAAAGACCTTTCAAGAGCCTTAGTAAACCATATAGTGTCTCCCAAAATTATGTTAAAATTATGGCCAAAAAATTTTAAGCGATTGCATTTCAGACCCTAAATAATTCTATAATTGCAGGTGTAAGGTTATTTATAAAGTTTGTTATGTGAGAAATATCAATTAACTATGTTCAACACTCTGCACCCAAGGTCCCAAAGAAGAAAAGAAAATAGAACATTGGTTCATTAATTGTGCCTCTTTCGTCTTTATGTAAACTTTAACCTCTCTCTTGAAGACTAGTTTCTTCACTGGCAGAAGCACTCATTAAAACAACTTGCCAAAGCACTTTTCCTTGTATCTATGTGACGCACATCATACATCTCTTGGTGTCAGGGATCCTAGACACCACTGAACCTGACATTCCATGCCAATGTACCCAAGACTTCTACCTGTGGCAAAACATAAAAAATAAAAGTCACTTTCTCAAACCTCTTCACTTTCTTCTCATTTCTATTTCTGGCACTACCAAGTGATTTATTTTTAGGAGTCTTTTCTACTCCAACAAGAAACAAAGACTTTAGTCACTACATGCAGGTTACATAAAGGCTGTAACTAGTAGAGAAGAGTGAAGTCACGTGAGATGTCAAAGTGGAATGATGGGCCTGGCTCACTTACTAAATGACTAGCAAAATCATTCAGTTCACATTCATTCACAACGGGCCTTTGAGGGTAGCTAATGAAATACGAAAACTGTTAAGTGTTGAATCTGCACATGTCAAGGACTCCCAGTACATTCTTTTGATAATGCTTATATAATGGTCATTTGTCAGGGTTCTTGGAGAATTCCCAATCTCATGAATCCCGATGGGCAGCAGGGACCACTTCCCACTACGGAAGGTAAAAATTCCCAATCCTAACTGTTCCAGGTCCCTAGGCAACTGGGGTTCAGGTATGTAACTTGGGCTTGACCCATTAGCTGCATTTGCTTAGGATTTTTGAGGCTGGAGCTTCAAGACTGGTTAAGTTCTTTCCAGTGGTGACGATAAAGCAGGGGCAACAGTGTCCACTGTCCAGCCTCGCCATTGGGTCAGTTTGACATCCAGCATCCAAGGCCAGCTGTATCTTGGATACAGGCTGCAGCAATGAACATGGAGCTGCAGAGGCAATAGGGCCATTTTCACCTACCTGGCTCTGTGATGATTTTGGTGTAGTTCTCTGCCACAGGGAGTCAAGATGGAAACAGGCACCCAGGAAAGGAAAGGGATTTGCCTCTCTGAAAACCCAGAGGACTGAGTCAGGCCCACCTTCCCTTCTTCATCTCACCCAGGAGAGCATAGGCACAGCCACCCGCCTTAGGACAACTCTTAGGTCTCCCTTGGTCTCGGTTTATTTCCCAAACCTTGTTTCTGCAGCCTTCCAGTGATTTTGTAACCTACCTGTGATACTGTGAAATACTAAAAAACAAATATTTTCCCACCCAGTTCCTGGCACAGAGCTCCTAAAACCTCTGGAATTTCCTGAGTGACAGGGGTGGGAGGAGCATCTTCTATTATTTGTAATAAGCCCCTTTCAACCACACCTGAGTTTATGCTAATGAAGTGACTCTTGGAGGATAGGGCTGGTTGCCTAAGGAAATGACCACGGGATTAGAGGTTAGAGGGTTGGAACTTGCAGGCCCACCTCTAGGAATGGAAGAAGGGCTAGAAATGGAGCTTCATCACCAACAGTCAATAACCAATCATGCCTATGTAATGGAACCTCCATAAAAACTCTAAGCAAAAGGTTCATAGAGCTTCCAGGTTGGTAACCACAGTGAGGCGCTGGGAGAACAAAACACCCAGAGAGGACATGGAAGTTCTACATCCTTTCCTGTATACCCTGCTCTATGCATCTCTTTCATTTGGTTGCTCTTGACTTGTATCCTTTATGTAAGCCAATACTAATAAGTAAAGCCCTCTCCTAAGTTCTGTGAGCTCTTCTAGCAAATTATTAAGCCCAAGGAAGTGGGGCGGGGGGAGGGGGTCACAGAAACCCCAAATTATAGCCAGTTGATCAAAAGTACTGGAAGTCCAGACTTGCAACTGGGGTTTGAAGTGGGGAGCAGTCATATGAAACTGAGCCCTTAGCCAGTGGGGAAGTTAGTGGCAGAACTGCTTGGCGTGAAAAACCCACATATTTGGTGTCAGAAGTGTGAATAGGAGTCGAGAAATAGTTTTTATTTTCCCACCCAATGTGCTTTCAATAAAATTTATTTACTGGTGTAATCAACCTGAATCACTCTCTGCCCTTGCAACCAAGAACCTAATAACACCTGAATAGCCAAGAAACTCTTCTACCTGCGGTCTTCCTGTTATAAGTTAAACTCATTTCTTGTTCTGTGTGAGGGAGACACAGTGCAAGGAGAGCACAGAACCAGGAGACCTGTTTTTTGGTCTAGACTCTGCCACTTCCTGGCTGTGTGAGCTGGAGCCTGTCCCTTCCATGCTCTGAACCATGGCTCTCTCTCACGTGCACAGTGAATTGGACAGTCTGCCCCCCAGACCAGTAGTTCTCTAAACTGGCTATGCCTTAGAATCTCCTTGAGCATTTGTTTTTCAACATCAGTTTCCATACAGCTTCCTGGGCCCCACTCCTGAAAACACTAATTGGATAGATTTAGCAGATCTCTGACAAGTGATGTAGAGACAGCAGCACCTTGGAGACCACAAAGTAAGGACTCCAGGGTCCAGTCCTCTGACAAACTCTGTGATCATCCAACAGAGAGTTCCTGGCACACAGGAGGTGTTTGGAAAATACTTACACCTGTGTAAAGGGTAAACAAACTCTGCAACTTTTCTGTAAATCTAAAATTATTCCAAAATAAAAAGTTTATTTCAAAGAATACTGGAAGGAGGGGAGCCTGGGCAGCTCAGTCAGTTAAGCGCCCAACTTCAGCTCAGGTCATGATCTCACCTGAGTTCAAGCTCTGCATCAGGCTCTGCGCTGACAGCACAGAGCCTGCTTCAGATCCTGTGTCTCCCTCTCTCTCTCTGTCCCTCCCCTGCTTGCTCTCTCTCAAAAATAAATAAACATTGAAAACAAACAAACAAAAAACGGATGCTGGAAGGAAGGAGAGGGGAATCTATCCAGACCACCTTAACCAAAACTCTTACATCACTTTTTGTTGAAAAGCGCCTCCCACTACCCTTTTCCTCTACATTCCATCTTATTATCATTCCCATCGCTGACCTGTCAGAGGAGACCCACAGAGCCACCGCGCCCTCATGGCTACAAAAGGACTTGTCAGCCGACTTGTGAAGATCGAGTTCTGCTCCCAGCATAGTCCTTCATTTCTCTGTGCCTCAGTGTCCTCAGCTGTCAAACAGACCCCCTTTCTCTCCTTAGTATCTCACAGAATTATTGTAAGAAGCAAATGAAATAAGAGTTGCCATAAGAGTGGGCACTTTACTGCCTGCCAGATTCTATGCTAAGCACTCAATGAGCATTCTCTTCATTAATTTTCACGACCTTATAAAATAGGATAATAACAAAAAAAATTGTTTTTAATAAAACAGGATAATAACACCCCCATTTTATAGATAAGGAAACTCAGGCTCCAAAGTAACTTGATCAAGGTAACGCAGCCAGTGAGGGGAGAGCTGGGAGAGGAACCCAGGGTGTCTGACCCACAGACCCTGTGTGCTCCTCGGCCCTGTGATTTCTGTGCACCAGGTGTTAAAGAAGCGTACATCTTTATGTTGATTATGTTCATCCCATCCTTCCCTCTACCCTAATCTCCCTCTTCTTCCCCCAGCTCCCCAAACAGACCCACACCAGAGCCTGGGGGTTTCCAAGTGGCAGGCCATCAGCCCAGAGGATGGGGCTGGGAATCCCCACCATTCCCACTGCTGCCACAGGGAGTCAAGATGGAAATAGGCACCCAGGAAAGGGATGGGATTTGCCTCTCTGAAAACCCAGAGGACTAAGTCAGGCTCACCTTCCCTTCTTCATCTCACCCAGGAGAGCACAGGCACAGCCACCCGCCTTAGGACAACTCCTCTTTGGCAGAAAGAGACTTTCGATCATTAGTTTGTGCTGTTTTGCTAGTTGCATTCAAATGAGTAGGTTTTGAATATCTGAATTGTTTCTTTAAACAGCTGGCCCCACCCATTCATTGGTACCAGGCCGGCCCTTGCCAAGGCTGAGTCCTGCCTTGATGTGGCCTGGGAGCCCAGGAGGCTGGGCGGCAGGCAGTACTGGGTGTATCCAATTTTTGCCCAGCCGGACCTGGCGGGGAGGCTTTTGGTGGCGTTGCTAGGCAACCTGGGTAATTGGAGAGGCCACAGATTGGGCTTCTGGGCCACAGAGATTAACAGCCTCCTTCATCGCACTGCAAACCATCATTATGCCCAGTTCCAGGGGCCTGCAGCAATCTCTGTGGTTTAGCCTGAAAGAGCGCTTTTTTAGCTACAGAAATTAAGAACCAGCCTTTCAATATTATGGGTTTGTGGCTGTGGTTGTTTTCTTTTTGCTACATCTCTGAGGATACACTTGGAACAAATAAGCAAAAGATTTAAAAACAAAAAATGCTTTCACAAACCCCCTTTCCCAGAAGTTTTTCTTATTCCTAAAGCAAAGCAAACTTGCACTCAACTTTGAGGGTAACTAAGGCAGAGACACTCTGCCTCCCAAGGTCTCTGCACACCCACTATGTGTTAAAAGCTTCTCCCTTGGAATCCCACACAACCGTGGCTGCGATTCGGGGTGGGGAACCGGGGCCTTTGTCATGGGCCAGGCCTCTCAATAGGAAAATGTCTTTTTGTGTCTCTCCCATTAACAGCAATTGTAATATCTCCCCCTTCCTAGTCTACAGAACCACTTTTACTTATACCATTTCAGTGGATCCTCCTAGCTGCCCTGTGAAGACGACATCATTATTATTCCCATTTTACAGATGAGCAATGAAAGCAAGAGAGGCAACTGTGATCATATACCTACCCAGTCACACGAAAGCTGGGACATAAGGCCATTTTTCTGAGGCGATCCTGAGCTCTCCACTATACTATACTACTTTCCCCAGAGCTATCTAAGATATGACATATATTTTTGTACCTTATTGTAATGTAAGTAATAGTAACAATAATACACACTGGTGTAGAGACACAAGAACCTCATCCTGTACCTCATAGTGTCCTCAACACATCATCCTTGTTGATTGTGGTCAGGCTTTCAAAGCTGCCTCGTGTACACTAAGGAATATGGAAGAATTCCCAGAGATGGACACCCTATTTAGCTACGTTAACAGACCTAGCATACCAGAGTGCAGGGCTCAAGAGAGACACTGACCCTGAGCCACCTCTTCCTTAATTCAAGGAGAGGACTCTGTTTGATAGCATTATGATACTACTACGTTAGTGCCTTAAGTAAGGAGGCAGAATCATTGCTTTCATTAGATATTTGTAGGTACTTTTCAAAAGGTCTTTTAGTACCTCATTGGCAATGTTTCTTGAACAGTGGTCTTTTGATAATGACCAACTGTGCTAGTGTGCACGGGACTAGGGATTTCTTGGGATGTAGAACTTGGGACGCTAAAATCAGGACAGTGCTGGGCAAACTGAGGACAGTCACCTGTCATAGACCACCTACATCAGAATCATTCGGGGAGGTCAGGTGAAAGTGGCTAGTTCTAATCCTACGGCAGTGGTTCTTAACCTTGGCCACACATCAGAATTATCTGAGAAGATTATAAAAAAATATTGATGTTTGGGCTCACCCCAGAACAATGGCATCAGAGCCTCTGGAGCGAGGGCCTGGATACTGTATATTTTAATGTGCAACCCAGACTGAAAGCTCATACCCTAGAGATTTGGATTCAGAGGGTCTGGGCTGGGGTCTTGCCCAGGAATCGGCATGCCTTTTTGACAGCTCCCCAGGGGATTCTTAGGTACACCGTGGTTTAATGACCAATGAATTCTTACATGATGTATGCATTCACTGGACAAGCATTCCCTGAATGCCTTCTGTATGTTGGGCTCTGGAAACACAAAGAAAAAAAACAAAACAAAACAAAACAAAACAAAATACTTCCTGTTTCCAGGCCCTCCCTACCCAGAAAGGAATAAAATTCTACACATTGTTCCAACACGGTATACTGTGATTTAGATTTATAAAGTGAGTCAGCACCAGCAGGGTGATTACAGTTAATCTGTTCACAGAAACCTAGTGTGATACACAGATATAGAGATAGATAGATAGATAGATAGAGTGGGATTTGTTTCTCCCGTCCTTGAATCTGGGCTAGCCCTGTGACAGGCTTTGACCAATAATACATGGTAGAAGTAGCACCTCCCAAGGCCAAGCCTTAAGCCTGCAGCCCCCCACTCTTGTTCCTCTTGGAAACCTGATTCCATATAAGAAAGTTGGCTACTGGGGCACTTGGCTGTAAAGCATGCAGCTCTTGACCTCGGGGTCCTGAGTTTAAGCCCCATGTTGGGCATAGAGCTTACTTTTAAAATACAAATAAATAATAATAACAGAAGATAAAGGAGCACGTGGGGTGGCCCAGTCAATTAAACATCCAACTTCCGCTCAGGCCATGATCTCTCAGTTCATGAGTCTGAGCCCCGCACCCGCGGGCTCTCTGCTGTCAACACAGAGCCTGCTTCGGATCCGCTGTCTCCTTCTCTCTCTGCCCCTCCCCAGCCTTCTCTCTCTCTCTCTCTCTCTCTCTCTCAAAAATGAGTAAACATTTTTTTTTTTAAAAGTAAAAACTAATAATAATGAGGCTGACTACCCTGAAGCCACCATGTTATGAGGAAGTCCAAGCTACTCATATGGAGAGAGAGACCATGTAGAAGAGCACCAAGGTGCCAGACCTATGAGTGAGTGAAGCCTTCTTAGACCTTATAGCCCAGCTCATCCACCAACTGAATATAGCCAAGTCAGTGACGCCAGCCAATACCATACAGGGCAGAAGAACGGCTCAGCTGGACCCCGCCCAAATTCCAGACCCACAAAATCATGACAAAATAAAATGATTGTTGTTTTAAGCCACCACATTTTGGGGTGATTTGTTAACACAGCAATAGTTACCAACATACATCACCAGAACTAAAAGACAGAATGGCGTCCCATACCATTCCACCTTCCCATTAGCATTGTCCATCTTGGTATCCCTCCAGAGGGTAGACTGCTGATGTCTTACCTGAAATAGTCTCCATCTCAGTTTCCACTCCTGCCCCCGCCCTCCAAAACAAGCACAACTATAAATCAGAGTCTAGCAGAATATAGCAACTCTCTCCTTAAAACCTCTTAAAGGGGAGCATTTGGGTGGCTCAGATGGTTGAGCGACCAACTCTTAATTGCGGCTCAGGGCTTGATCTCACAGTTCGTGGGATCAAGCCCCATGTTGGGCTGCAGCACAGAGCCTGCTTGGGATTTTCTCTCCCTCTCTCTCTGCCCCTCCCCCCCTCGCACTCTCATACTCTCACTCTCTCAAAATAAATAAACATTAAGAAAACACCTCTCAATGGTTTCCCACTGTCTTCCAGATAAATACAAGATCCTTATCAAGGCTGGTAAGGTCCTGCACAACCTAACTTCTGCCTTCTTTGTAGAATTTTACCACTCTCCCCCAACCTCTATTTTTTCTTTTATACACTGTTTCCCTTTTATATATATGTATTTTTATTGAAATATTATTTTTGGGGCACCTGGGTGGCTCAGTCGGTTGAGCGTCCGACTTCGGCTCAGGTCATGATCTCACAGCTGGTGAGTTCGAGCCCCGCGTCGGGCTCTGTGCTGACAGCTCAGAGCCTGGAGCCTGCTTCTGCTTCTGTTTCTGTGTCTCCCTCTCTCTCTGCCCCCAAACCCCCTCGCATTCTGTCTCTGTCTCTGTCAAAAATAAATAAACATTAAAAAAAAATTTTTTAATGAAATATTATTTTTATTGAAGTATTATTAGTTTCAGGCATACAAAATAATGATTCAACAATTATATACATTACAAAATGCTCACCACAATAGGTGTAGTTACCACCTGTCGCCATATAACATTACTGTAGTACTATTGACTATATTCCTATGCTGTACTTTTCATCCCCATGACTTATTTTATAAGTGGAAATTTGTACCCCTTTATCCCCTCCACTTATTTCACCTATCCCACCTCCACCTGCTTTTGGCAACCACCAGTTTATTCTCTGTTCATCCATTTGCTTTGTTCTTTAGATTCCACAAATAAGTAAAGTAGTTGTCTTTCTGTCTGATTTATTTCACCTAGCATAATACCCTCTAGGTCCATCCACGTTGTTACGAATGGCAAGATTTCATTCTTTTTTATGGCTGAATAGCATTCCATTATATATATCACATCTCCTTTACCCATTCATCTACTGGTGGACCCTGAGATTACTTCCCTATCATGGCTATTGTAAATAGTGCTACAATAAACATAGGGGTGTGGGCATCTTTTTGAATGAGTGTTTTCAGGGTGCCTGGGTGGTTCAGTTGCTTCTCTTAAGCATTCAACTCTTGATTTCGCCTCAGGTCATGATCTCATGGTTCATGAGTTCAAGTCCCGTGTCAGGCTCTACCCCAACAGCTTGGAGCCTGCTTGGGATTCTCTCTCTCCCTCTCTCTCTCTTTCTCTCTCTCTCTCTCTGCTCCTCTCTCTCTCAAAATAAAAAAAATAAACATTAAAAAAAAATGAATTAGTGTTTTCATTTTCTTCAGGTAAATACCCAGAATAAGAATTTCTGGATCACATGCCATTTCAATTTTTAATTTTTTTTAGGAAATTCCGTAATGTTTTCCACAAGTTCTTCTTTCTATCCCAGGAACACCCCAAGCTTTCTCCTGCCTCAGGGTCTTTGCACTTGCCGTTCCCTTGACCTAAACCTTTCTCCCTCACCCCTTCACCCCTCCCACACACCCTAATGTATATACACAAGGCTACCTCCTTCATAACAAAGAGCACCTCCCTAGGAAGTCTTCCTTGACCCACCCCTCTGCTCACCCCAGATATTCTATCACATTCCTCAGCTTATTTGCTCCCAGCACTTGTCACCATCTAAAAATATCTGATGTGTTTATTCATTGTCTGTCTTTTCTACTCGAATATGAACTGCAGAAAAAATAGAAAATGTGTATTTTTTACTCCAACTGTAGGTGCTCAGTAAAAGTTTGCTAAATAAGCCATCGAGAAATGGAGAAGGAAGGAAGTATGGAGTAATAGAAATCACAGCAATCAGAAAACCCTGATCTTGCTTCACTTCTGCCTCTGCTTACCTGCGGACAAGCCACTTCAGCTCCTGAGTCCTGACCACGAACCTCATCACCACCATGATGCACATGGCCAGTGATGTGTATGTATACCATATGCCAGAAGTCTTCACATTGTTTTGCTCACGAATCCCCATTAGATTTTTTTTTTTTATGTTTATTTAGTTTTGAGAGAGAGAGAGAATGAGTGAGTATGCGTGAGCAGGGGAGAGGCAGGGAGAGAGGGAAACAGAGGATCTGAAGCAGGCTCTGGGCAGACAGCAGAGAGCCTGATGCGGGGCTCAGGCTCACAAACCATGAGATGTGACTTGAGCCGAAGGGAGAGGTTCAACTGACTGAGCCACCCAGGTGCCCCCCCCCCATCAGATTTTGAAAAAGCTATGACCCTTTCACACATTTTTATGATAATGACTAAAATTATTTTTCACAAGTTAAAATAGTTTCCAAGATAGAATTTTCTGGGGAGTGCCTGGCTGGCTCAGTTGGTAGAGCAAGTTAACTCTTGACCTTAGGGTTGTGAGTTCGAGCCCCACGTTGGGTGTGGAGATTACTTAAAAATAAAATCTTTTAAAAATACCAAAAGAGAGAATTTTCTGGCATAGTCTTATTAGAAACATGCATCTAAACCTTGAAGCTATAGATTTAGCTGACTCAATTTATGAAAAATGTCTGCCATGTAATCCAGTTGTTAAAGTCAGGCCTTACTGTCAAACCAATCTGCCAAACCAGAATAATTCTCTATCTGTAAGAAAATCCACCTTCATTTTTAAAATTTCTACAAATGAGTTTATCTATATCCCCATGACAATTAACTCAGGTCCCAATTAACTCTACGATACAATAGAAAAAGAGCTAAGGCACATACATTTAAAGTAGAGTAGCATAATGGTTAAAAGCACAAATTCTAGAGGGGAGGTTCTGGAGTTCAAGTCCTGATTCTGCCACTTAATAGCTCTGTGACCTTGGGTGACTTATTAAATCTGTGGTTGCTGGGGTCCCTGGCTGGCTCAGTCAGTAAAGCACACAGCTCTCAATCTCAGGGGTTGTGAGTTCAAGCCCCAAGTTGGTGTAGAGCTTACTTAAAAAATAATAATAAAACAAATGAAAAGTAAATTCTAAGAGTCTGTAGTAAGGCACCACCCCTTCAGTTTATCTTACCTAATCTCTCAGGAACAAAGCATTCTCCAATTGTCCTGGTTTTTAAATCTCCAAGCAATGCACCATAGAATGATTCAGGACAAATCTAGTAAAGCTAGAGAAGGGAAACAACAAAAGCAGAGTTAGGGTTTCCTGGCTGGCTCAGTTGGTAGAGCACGTGACTCTCAATATCAGGGTCTTGAGTCTAAGCCCCACAGTGGACATGAAGCTGGAAGGGAAGGGAAGGGAAGGGAAGGGAAGCCAGAAGGGAAAGGAAGGGAATCCAGAAGGGAAGGGAAGGGAAGGGAAGCCAGAAGGGAAAGGAAGGGAAGGAAGGGAAGAAGCAGGGAAGGAAGGAAGGAAGGAAGGAAGGAAGGAAGGAAGGAAGGAAGGAAGAGAGTTCACAAGGATAACTTAAAAGAATCCAGTCAAGCAGATTGCTGTTAGGAAATACCTATAGAATCTGAAGGTCTGGAAACTGATTCTCTGAAAGCTATCCATGCCCACGTACCCCCAGTTCCATATTTAACACAAACTCCAGGGCATATTCAGAGTCTAATATAATTCCTGGTGTCCCGCCTACAACTCCTTCTCTCTCCTTTATGTAAGAAAGCACAAATTAGCAAGCAGTATACCCCAAAATTTGCTCCCAATTATGCAAATGTAAATCATTTGTATATTTCAATACTTTTATTAGAAAGAATAGATCGGGGCACCTGGGTGGCTCAGTTAGTTAAGCATCTCTTGAATTTGGCTCAGGTCATGATCTCACCGTTCATATGTTCGAGCACCGCATCAGGCTCTGCGCTGACAGTGCAGAGCCTGCTTGGGATTCTCTCTCTGTCCCTCTCTCGGTGCCCCTCCCCCATTCATTCTCTCTCTTTCTCCCCCCCCCACCCTGTCTCTCTCTCTCAAAATAAATAAACTTTAAAAAAAAAAAAAAAGAATGGATTGGCTATAATCCAGCAAACAGCTGAGGACAAAGCACCAGTAGATCAGGACACAAGGCAAGTTAGGAGGCCCTTCATGAACCATTATGAAGCCCAAAAAAGGAAGTCCTAACCCAGATCCTAAAAAGAAAGGTTCATTTGCTCAGACAGGCAGGAACTCTGTTAGGCCTAGAGATCTTAGTGCCATTTCCGTGACCCCCATGCATCAGCCACACTACTGAAATACAAATCAGATGGTGTCCTCCTTTTGCTAAATCCCTTCAATAGTTACCCAATACCCTTGGGATAAAATCTAGTGTCCTTGAGAAGGCTCATGACCTGAACCCTGCCTATTTATCCATCCTCATTTCTTGCCATTCTTCCATATATACTCTCTGCTTCAGCCATACTGAGTCCCTAGTGATCCCAGCTCCCACCCTGCACTAAGCCTTTTCATGAGCATCTCTCTCTGCCAGAATCTTCCCTCCCCAGTTTGTTCACCTGGTGAAGTTCTAACAACCCCTTCAAGACCCTGTCCTAAACACCTCCTCTGCAAAGCCTTACCGAACATCGACCATGAGCCTGCCATTGGCTAGGCCCTGGTTACAGTAGAGAACAAAGCCAACATGGTAGAATTAAATGCCCCTCATAGTTCCCTCTCCAGGCTCTGCTCCTGTCTAGGGTACCATGTCTTCTTTGTGTTATCACCATCTCCTCCACAAGGCTGTGAGTGCCTTGAGGATAAGACTTCAGTTTTATTCATCTTTGAATCCCTATCAGGGAGCCCACAGAATGTATCAAAAAATGTTTCTTGGAGCCATTTAGCCACAAAGGACTCATGCAATATTTCTTTTTTTTTTTTTAATTTTTTAAAAAGTATATTTATTTATTTTGAGAGAGAGAGAGAGAGAGAGAGAGAGAGAGAGAGAGAGTGCAAGCAGGCCAGGGGCAGAAAGAAAGAGAATATCCCAAGCAAGCTCTGCGCTGTCAGATCATGACCTGAACTGAAGTAGGAGGCTTAACCGACTGAGCCACCCAGGCAACCCCAAACACTTCTGTATTAGGGATATACAAAGTGCTGGTTACACAACTGTGAACAAACAGACATGGTCCCTGCCCTCTTGGGACCAACAGAACACTTGACTGAATGAATGATGGATGAATAAGTGAATGAATTCATGAATCAGGAAGAGGTGTGCTCCTCCCCGCTGGGACGAAGCAGCCCAGAGCAGCAGATGTCCAGGAATTAAGAAACTGGTGTCTAGGAAGTTGGGAGAATGATCATGTCCTTTTGTTCTTCCCCGTACAGAGGAACTTGAAAGACAAGGAGTTGAACAAAGAGCATGGAGTCTAGCATGGACCTAGTCTTGAATTCTGGATCCATTAGTTACTAGCCATGTGACCTTAGGCAATCCCTTAGCCTGTTAGTATCTTCATTTCTTCATCTGTAAAATGGGGATAATAATAATATCATAACAAGGGTTATGATTCAATGAGATAATGCATTTAAAAGCCCTTAGGGGCATCTGGGTGGCTCAGTGTGGACTGAGCATCAGATCTCAGCCCAGGTCATGATCTCACAGTCCCTGGGTTCAAGCGGCATTGGTCTGTCAGCACAGAGCCCGGAGCCTGCTTCAGATTCTGTCTCCATCTCTCTCTGCCCCTCCCCTACTCACTCTCTCTCTCTCCCTCTCAAAAATAAATAAACATTTTAAAAATGTTTATTTATTTATTTTTTAATTTAAAAGCCCTTAGTCTGAGGCCAGGCAGAGTTGGTTTTAGGAATTGGTAGTTCCCATCGCTTGCTCAATGTGAGTGCAAATTCAGAAACTGCAGGAGAGCCTGCTGGGAACATCTTTTCCCTCCACTGCAGTCCCAGCCCTGGTCCAGTTCTTCCCTACCCAGTCCCACCCCTACCCCTTTTGAGCCTCCCTCTCCCATCTCCACCTTCCCCTTCGCTACCCATTCTAGGTTTACAAGTCTGCCTAAGTGCTTTCAAGGCCAGGGGTTGTCTCACAGATCTTTACAACCCTACAGAGAGGGGAGGTGGCGGTAGGGAGGAGCAGGGCAGGGAGGGAGCCAAAGAAGGAAAGAGCACAGGCGTTTATTGAGGCCCCCACTACTTCCTGGGCACCCAGCTGGGTGCCTGATATGCGTTGTCTCCTGCGGTCATAACAACACCACTTTAGGGATGAGGAAGCCGGGGCTCAGGAAGTGAACAGGAGAGCTGGAATATGAATCCAAGTGTCTGAGCAACCCCAAAATAATCTTCCACTCTGCCAGGCTGCCCACCAGCTTATAATTATTAAACGCGTGTGAAATACATACCAGTTTTCCTATTCCCAGAGACTGTGTCCCCCCGCCCCACCCCGAATCCAGGCTCAAACAGTGATGAATAAACAAATGAATAATAACAAATGAATGAGCAAAATCCCTCAGATACCGGTACCAGGAAGGAGGAAACAAATAACGTTGGGGAGGCGCCTAGCAGGAAGAAGCTGGAGAGGCTGTTTC
Source organism: Leopardus geoffroyi (assembly GCF_018350155.1). Taxonomy (NCBI): domain Eukaryota; kingdom Metazoa; phylum Chordata; class Mammalia; order Carnivora; family Felidae; genus Leopardus; species Leopardus geoffroyi. The sequence continues at coordinate 30,169,226 of NC_059328.1, forward strand.
CCACGGCTGTGGTCTCTAATGTGGGGAAGGAGGTCTAGCAACTGGCTTGGTTGGAGGGAGAAAAAAGTTGGGGGACAGACGTGGGGAGGGAGGTTGCTTCCAGGGGGAAACGTGAAGAAGGGAGAGAAAGCCCGTGATCGACCAGAACCTTGAAGGAGAGTGGCGTGACCTGGTCGCCGCCAACCGTGTCCCTGGGGGAGAAGCCAGACACAGCCCCCCCCCCCCACTCCTGACTCAACATGCTACTTTTATTTATTTATTTATTTTAAGCTTATTTATTTACTTAAGGAATCTCTACACCCAAGGTGGGGCTCGAACTCACGACCTGAGATCAAGAGTCGCATGCTCCCCGGACTGAGCCAGCTGGGCGCCCCTCAACATGTTACTTTTAAAATGAAAGTTGCAGGATCCCAAGCGGCCATCCTGAAGGATACTCCCGGAGAGAGGTTGCCAAGAGAGTACCCCACGCCGGCTCCTTCCCGCAAGAGCCCCGCGGCCTCCGGCCTTTTTGACCCCCCTGGCGCTTCCTGCCCCGCAGCCTCCTCCCCACCGCGGACCTCCCTCCACCCGTCCCAGCTCCCGCTGCTTACCTCGGGAGGCCGACGGCAGTCCCAGCCCGGACAGGCTGCACCCCCGCGTTCCAGGGCGCCTGGGCCAAGGGGCTGCCTCCCTTGCCCTGAAGTTCCGGCCCTGCCAGGAGCTTCTTGGTCCCTCCCCCAAACTAAAATCGTCCCAACAGGTTCCCAGCCGCCCAGCCCAGGGGGAGGGAGGCTGAGGAAATCCCCTCCCCGCCTTGACACCCGGCCTGGGCCGGGCCAGCCAGCTCTGCAGTCTCACTCCTGGGCTGGCCCTGGATGAATGAGTCCTCCCCTCCGCCTGCCTGGGACTGAGCCAGGGAGCCTGTGACAGGCTCTGCTCTTTCTCTGTGGCCCTGGCATTGAACTCCGTTCCTCCTACCGTCCTGCGCTAGGTCTGCGTCTGTTTCCTTCCCTACTCGGCCCCCACGGGGAAGACCTCAGCAGGGTGGTCTTTGGTTGTGCTGTGGCCGGAAGCCAGATCTGGTACTGGACACCAGAGTGCAGTGACTCGATGACCCTCAGCAGAGATTTAGTGACAAGGCCCCTGGGTTCCGTCTGGCCAACGCATTCTGGGGCTCCTGGGTGGCTCATTAGGTTGAGCTTCAGACTTGGGCTCAGGTCATGATCTCACGGAGTTCAGCCCTGCATCGGGCTCTGCGTTGACACGGCAGAGCCTGCTTTGGATCCTGTCTCCGTCTCTCTGTGCCCCTCCCCAGCTTCTCTCTCTCTCTCTCTCTCTCTCTCTCTCTCTCTCTCTCAAAATCAAATTAAAATTAAATTAAACATTTTTTTTTAACTACAAGAAAAAAAAAAAAAAACTAGTTCTATCTTGGCCCCTGGTGAAATAGGTTTACCAGTTTCTGATTATTCATTCAATGCATTTTGGGAATAACTCTCATTGTATAATAAAGATAGGATAAAACAGGCAGAGAGGGAAATGTTGGGACCTGAGGTCCCTGGGTGGGAAAAACGTACTTTGAAACAGTGCTGGGAGCTTCTGACTACAGCAAACCCCCTCCGGCTTAAGGTTCCCCTTAAGAATATAACAGACACCATCTACTCCCCCCTCAGGTTTCCCTCAGGAATTTGACTAAAGACCTAACTAAAAATAAGTAGTAGGCCATAGAATGTATGACCCACAAGGAACGATATGGCCATAGACCACCCCTCCTACAATGGAAACCAGCCAATCAGGAATGGACAACCCAGCACCTAAAGCTATCTAGCCAATAAGGATAGAACCTGAGAAGTAAGGGGGGGGGGGATGTGGAGGGGGGGATGTGGGGGGGGGGGAGCACCAGAGCCTTATAAATCGAGGAACCTTTCCTATAGTCCGCAGGCATTCACTTTCCAATGACCCCTCTCTGTAAAGAGAGCTTTCTTACTATTCTTTCTTTCTAATCGTATATTGTAACAAACTTTTGCCTGCTGCTCATTTGGGTCCACCTCTTCATTCTTCCAAGTGGTGAGACAACGAATCTCAGGTATTGTGGTAAAAAATCCTGCAACAAGTGTAGTAGGCGCTGGGGAAGGATATGCCCTTAAATATTCTTTGTAAATTAATAAATTCTCATTTAGGATTTGTATATCAGTTGCTTGTGACCCTCGTTAATGTGAATCAGTACCTACAAATCTCAATTCGGAGATGTTATGCTCATGTTTCTAAGCTTGCAAAATTCGGAGCCTGACCCTGAACTTGTTGAATTCACCAAGATCATGTCCCTTTGGAGCCATCAAATCAGTCTTTTCAATGCTACCCCAGCTAGCACCATCCCTCCCCACCCAACCACCATCATGGACATTTTCCTAGTTGGAGGTTCCGTTTGAAGTTTCTACAAATGTTTGTGTGGCTTTTTTTCCTACAGCAGCTCTTAGCTGCTTATGCAAAGAAGGTGGTAGGATTGATTCAGGTTTGAGAAGTACAGAAAGACAAGGGCCAAGCACCCTGCCACCAGGGTCCCAGCACCAAATCTCCGAGAACTGCTGTTACCCACACCATCCCTTGGGACTGGCTGTCGTATATGTATTTTGCGACCAACATTGGTCATAGTGATTGGACCAGAGAAGGACATTTGACCATCAGGGGATGGCCAACTCATTTCCCTTTCCTAAAAATTTGCATTGGAGGCAGAAAGACTCTACTCTTGTAGTTAAAATGAAAAGCAGTAAATCTGGGAGCTATAGAGAGTTCCTCATGTGGAGATACACGTGCACTCTGAGTTTACCATATCTAATCTCCGTGCACTCTGAGTTTACCATATCATCTGGGGAGAAAAGTCTTTCCTTCCTGTGTGTCTCCTTTAGTACTCACACATGATGCTTCACTTCTGACACTTCTGGTCACCAGCTATGTGGTCTTCCCCCACCAAGCAATTCTCTGAGACACCAGCTGAGTGCCTGACACTGTCTACCTGGAGATAGTATCAGATCCCACAGGTTAAGAGCTCAGTCCCACAAGACTGTCCACTTCAGATGCCCATCACCAGTACCCATGTTACCCACAACTTCTTTTTTTAACTTTTTGTTTAAATTTAATTTTAGGAGGGAGGGAGAGGGCAGAGGGAGAGAGAGAAAAAGGTGTAGGGGGAGGAGAGAATGTTAAGTAGGATCCATGCTCAGTGTGGAGCCCTAAGAGGGGCTCAATCCCAAGACCCTAGGATCATGACCTGAGCTGAAATCAAGAGTGCTCAACTGGGGCGCCTGGGTGGCTCAGTCGGTTAAGCATCCGACTTCGGCTCAGGTCATGATCTCACGGTTTGTGAGTTCAAGCCCCACATTGGGCTCTGTGCTGACAGCTCGGAGCCTGGAGCCTGCTTCGGGTTCTGTGTCTCCTTCTCTCTCTGCCCCTCCCCCACTTGTGCTCTGTCTCTCTCTGTCTATCAAAAATAAATAAATGTAAAAAAAAAAAATTAAAAAAAAAAAGAGTGCTCAACCGACTGAGCCATCCAGGTGCCCCACCCACAACTTCTGTTCTACTTGGCTGCAAATTAGAGGTTCCCATACTCCTCTCCTCTGGTTTGATTAGTTTTGTTAGAGTGGGTCACTCCTGGGAATACTTACCATTACCTGTTTATGAAAGGATATGATAAAGGATGCAGATGAATAACCAGATGAAGAGATACATCAAGCCAGAGTTGAGAGAGTCCTAAGCACAGGAGCTCTCTCCTCATGGAAACAGAAGGGGTGTGTACCCTCCCAAATTCATGGTTGGTTCACCGACCTGGAAGCTCCAACTCCCTCCCCTCTCTACAGAAATGCGAGGGGCAAGGCTGAAAATTCCAAGCTTCAAAAGGCTTGTTCTTTCTGGTGGCCAGCCCCAACCAGGAGCCATCCAGGAGCCCACCCAGGGTCGCCTCAATAGAACAAAAGATATTCCTAGTGTCCTTATCACTTAGGAACTTACAAGGGTTTTAGGAGCTTTGTGCCAGGAACTTGGGAGAGACCAGTATATATTTTTTATTATCTTACACACATTGTAACACCTACCACAATGCATTTAAATTATCTGTGTATATGTCTTTCTCTTTCCCTGCTAAAGGGCATGTCCTGAGATGATGAATTCTTCAAGAGCAGTCACCTACTCTGTTTCACTTTGTATCCATGCAATGACACCAAAGTATGAAACAGTAAGTGCTTGTTTAACTTTTGAACTCAAGAGCATCAACAGTTCCCCCCTGTCGCAAGTGAAGGCTCCCTCAGCCACCAGCAGGTGTCAGGACATATCTCTGTAGCTTCTGGCCATCAAGCTCTTCATCTGAATTGTGATCCATAGTGGGTGGTAAAACTGCAGGTTGTTCCCTAGAGGTGTGCAGAGTCTGTGGGATAGTTCAAGGCCCCAGAGTATCAGGCCACTCAACAGGAAGCAATATAATCTAGGCTGCATAAAGTTACTCATTATGTTCTTCCAGATTCCCTGGAGCATGTTTCCCAAATGCTGAATTCTCTCCTAAATATGTTAGATAAACTACAAATATGAATATCCCATTAAGTTAGCTTTCCTTCTCGGTTTTAGCATTATATGTCTAAAGGAAATATAAATTTTTAAAAAGGTATTCTGTTTATGAAACAAAGACCTATAAGCCATTCACAGAGGGACACTTGGGTGGCTCAGTCGCTTGAGAGTCTTACTTTTGATTTCAGCTAAGGTCATGATCCCAGGGTCAGGGAATCAAGCCCTGTGTCGGGCTTCACATTGGGCTCCACACAGAGTGTGGAGCCTACTTAAGATTCTCTTTTTCAGGGCTCCTGGGTGGCTCAGGTGGTTAAGCGTCCAACTTCAGCTTAGGTCATGATCTCACAGTGTGTGAGTTCAAACCCCATGTTGGGCTCTGTGATGATAGCTCAGAGCCTGGAGCCTGCTTCAGATTCTGTGTCTCCCTCTCTCTCTGTCCCTTCCCTACTCATTATCTGTCTCTCTCTGTCTCAAAAGTAAATAAACATTAAAAAACTTTTTTTTAATTAAGTATACAAAAGATTTTTTTAATTTTTTTTTTCAACGTTTATTTATTTTTGGGACAGAGAGAGACAGAGCATGAACGGGGGAGGGGCAGAGAGAGAGGGAGACACAGAATCGGAAACAGGCTCCAGGCTCTGAGCCATCAGCCCAGAGCCTGACGCGGGGCTCGAACTCACGGACCGCGAGATTGTGACCTGGCTGAAGTAGAAGGCTTAACCGATTGCGCCACCCAGGCGCCCCACAAAAGATTTTTTTAAAGCATCTAAAAGCATATCGTCAAACTAACCAAAAGAAAGTTCATATAGTTATGTTAATGTCACACAAAATAGAATTTAAGTTAACAAAATTATCAGAGATAAAGAGGGCTATTATAAATTGAAGAGTTTTGATTTACCAAGAATCTACTATAATTCCAAATGTATGATTGATAGATGGATACCTAGAGACATATATAGGAAAACTTTGTTATTAGGATCTTATAAAAGAAAAACCTAGTATAGTATAAAGAATATAGTCAATGGTATTGTAATAGCATTGTATAGTAACAGAAGGTAACTATACTTGTGATGAGCATTAACATAAGGAATAGACCTAGCATAGAATAGACTTATCCAATCACTATATAACTAGTGTAACATTGTGTGTGTCAACTATACTTCAATTTAAAAATTATCACAGGGGCCTCTGGGTGGCTCGGTCGCTTAAGCGTCCAACTTCGGCTCAGGTCATGATCTCACAGTTCTTGAGTTCAAGCCCCATGTTGGGTGGGCTTTGTGCTGACAGCTCGGAGCCTGGAGCCTGCCTCGGATTCTGTGTCTCCCTCTCTCTCTGCCCTTCCCCTGCTCACACTCTCTCTCTCTCTCTCTCTCTCTCTCTCAAGAATAAATAAACATTAAAAAATTATCATATATGTGTTTGTCTATATCTGGAATGCCCTAATACAAGATATCTGATAGCACCAAGGCATCCATTCTATCACTTATTGCCATACTCTGTCAGCGCAGAGGGTGTTCCTTAAACCGAAAATCTTGCTCAAAAGCCCTACGCAAGAGGGAGAATCTGTCTTCTTTATCTGCATCCATCAGGATTCTAAATTGAAAGCAACCCAAACCAACTCTGGGTATTTTAAGCAGAAAAGCAATTTATTAAAAGAACATTAAGTAGCTAGTAGAATTAAGGAGAGGACTGAAGAGAAGAATCACATTCTGGGCTACACAATGAGAAACAACCAAAGTCAACTTGCAGAATGGAACTGGTGGTAAGGACACCTGCTGTGGTTGCGGAGCTCTGGACACGCGGCTGTGCCAGTGGTACCCTTGGCATTGAATACTGGCTGTTCATCACCCCTGTAGCACTGCTTGGCCGGGAACCAATCTTTGTAAATACACACTGCATATATTCCCTAATGCAGCAGAATCTTGTTTTCATTGTCCCAGATTGTTCTTAGGCTCCTCTTTCCTGATCACAGACCTGTGATGTCCCTGGGAAACAGGATGGGAGTATAACCCAAGACAAGGTTAATCAGCATTTTCCCTGAGATTCTTCAAAGCAAAGTTGGGAGGAATATGCTCTTTTCCTTTCTGGAAGAAAAAAAAAAAAAATTGTGGCTACGGGAGTCTGGAACTGCTGGCAGCCACAGATCTACCTTCATGGTGAAGTCAGATTTATCTTCCATAGCAATTTTACCGTGCATTAATAAATTTTTCTAACAGCTTGTTGAGACACAATTGGCATAACAGAGACAAATGCAGATCAATTTTTATCATTTGTTTACATCTAGGCTCTATGCCCAATGTAGGGGTTGAACTCATGCCCCTGAGTGATATGTTCCGCTGACTGAGACAGCCAGGCACCCCAAAATTCTTCATTATATGACAGGTAATATTCACCCTTTTGCCATGCACAAGGTTCTGGGGATTAGGAAGTGGATATCTTTGGGGGGGCATTATTTAGCCTACCACACAGGTTAATAATGGGACATACCTCATACAGCTGGTTTGAGCCGTATCTGAGTTTGTACATACATAGCTCCCAAAGAATGTTGGCTATTGTATTTATTATTATTCATTTCGATAATGTACCTTATTGGTTTTTTAGCCATCTCATGTCTGAACACCCTTCTAATTTTGAGAAATGGTTTCGTTTATTGGTCTCAGTAGAAGGGAGAAACCCAACTTGTGTTACGAAAGTTTGAAGGGAGGTGCACCTGGGTGGCTCAGTCAGTTAAGCGTCCAACTTCAGCTCAGGTCATGATCTCGTGGTCCGTTGGTTCAAGCCCCACGTCAGGCTCTGTGCTGACACCTCAGAGCCTGGAGCCTGCTTCTGATTGTGTGCCTCCCTCTCTCTCTGCCCCTCTCCCGCTTGCTCTCTGTCTCTGTCTCTCTCTCAAAAATAAATAAACGTTAAAAAAATTTTTTTTTAAAGTTTGAGGGGAGACAAATATTTGCCCTTCCTATCTCCTATCATCCAGGCCATGGGCCAATAACCAGGGTTTGGCCAATAAGATGCTCATACCTGTGACACTGGAGTCTTGTAAAGACTCAATTTGAAACCATTAAGGGCTGTAACAATGATGTCAAGTGTCTGGAAGCAACAAATGTCCCGTGGTGGTGTTGTGGTCAGACTCTACTGTAGAGAGAGAAATGATCAATGCTGTCTAGCTTTTTTTTTTTTTAGCTGTTCCTTTTCCAAGCCTACTTCTTCTATTTTCCCTTCTTTTCTATAAGCTATGTAATATCCTTCTAATAAATTCATTTCTGCCTAAGTTAGCCACTTTTGGCTTCTATTGTTGCAACTGACAACCCCGATTAATATTTATTGGAATTCTACTGGTCTGCTGTTTGTGACACTTAATTAACCGTGCTTATTAGACTTCCTGATGATGTGCCCCCTGACGTTAGACACTGAGGACATGATTAGAACAATTTCATGAAGTTGGAAAATGTAACAAAGAGATAATTGATTATATTACCCACAGCGAGACAGGGAAAATTTTGGTTTAAATTTCCCAGATCAGAGCAAATTTTAAAATTCAGAACCATCAAAAAAATCAAAAAATTAAAATAAAATTCAGAACCATCATGAAGTGTGGCAGGAAACCTTTCTTCCTGTATCCAGCACTCTGGAACTGTTCGAAACTGGCTCAAAAACGTAGTAATTTTTAATAAGTAGTACAAAGACAACTGGATATCCACATGCAAAAAAATGAAGTTTGCCCCATAGCTCACACTATACACAAAATGAACTCAAAATGGATCATAGACTTAAGTATAAGAATTAAAATTATAAAACTCCTAGGAGAAAAATAGGAGTAAAGTCCTTGTGACCTTGGGTTAAGCAACAGTTTCCTGGATGTGACAGCAAAAGCACAATTGACAAAAGGATAAATAGGTACGTTGGGCTACCTCAAAATTTATGTTTGTGCTGCAAACAATACCACCAAAAAAGAAAAATGAGAGAAAATACTCGCAAAATGGGAGGAAAATATTTCCAAAGTCATATATCTGATAAGGGGTTTGTCCAGAATACATAAAGGACTCTTAGAACTCAAGAATTAAAAAGACAGAAAGCTCAATCAAAAATTGAGCAAAGAGGGGTACCTGGATGGCTCAGTCGGTTAAGCGTCCAACTTCGACTCTGGTCATGATCTCACAGTTCATGGGTTCGAGCCCACGCTGGGTTTTGTGCTCACAGCACGGAGCCTGCTTCAGATCCTTTGTCTCCCTCTCTCACTCTGCCCCTCTGCCTCTCATCCTCACTCTCTCTCTCTCAAAAATAAACGTTAAAAAAAAATTTTTTTTTAATCGAGCAAAGAACAGTTAAGCCTCCAACATCGGCTCAGGCCATGATCTCACAGTTCATGAGTTGGAGCCCTATGTCAGGCTCTGTGCTGATAGTTCAGAGACTGGGGCCCACTTTGAGTTCTGTGTCTCCCTCTCTCTCTGCCCCTCCCCTGCATGCACTCTCTCTCTCTCTCTATCTCTTTCTCTCTCTCAAAAATAAGCAAACATTATAAAAAAAAATTTTAATTGAGCAAAGAATTAGAATAGATACTTCTCCAAATAGTATATACAAATGACATGAGCACATGAAAATATGTTCAACATCATTCATCATTGGTCACTAGAGAAATGCAAATAAAAACCCCAGTGAGATACCCACCTGACATCAGCCTGACCTCTAGGGAAGCAAAAGAGGAAAGGACATTGAGTTCCACCAATGGCTGATGGACAACCAGTGGTTCATGATTTAATCAATCTGCTTATATAATGAAGCTCCAGTAAAAACTCTGGACTCTGAAGCTTGGTAGACCTCCCTGGCTGGCAAACATTGATGTGTCAGGAAGTGATACGCCCTGACTTCTCAGGTAGAGGGCATGAAAGTTCTCCATTTGAGGCCATCCTGACTTCTGAATCTCTTCTTTTGGCTGGTCCTGACTTGTATTGTTTATAATAAAAATTTAATTTTAAGTATAGAACTTTCCTAAATTATTTGAGTCATTCTACCAAATTTTCAAACTGGAGGGGGCTGTGGGAACCCTCACATTTGTAACCAGTTCATACTAATTGGGGGTGGCCTGGGGATGACTGAAGTTTGGGTGGCATCTGAAGCGAAAGCAGTTGGGGACCATGCCTTTTAATCATGGGTTCTGTGCTAACTCCTGAGGGGTAGTGCCAGAATTTTATTTTAGTGCACGAATTGGTGTCAGAATATTAGCTTATATGGCAAAAGATGTAATTAAATTAAAGCTATCTTGAGATAAGGATAATCCACCTGGATCATCCAAGTGGACCTTAAAGTCAATCACATGTATCCTTGTAAGAGGGAGGCAGAGGGAGGCAGAGGGATATTTGCCACAGGCAGAAGAAGAAAAGGCAATGTGACCACAGATGCAAAGAGTAGGTTAGTGTAGCCACAAGCTGAGAAATGCTAGCAGCCAGCAGAAACTGGGAGAGGCGATGAACAGATTCTACCCTTGGAGTGTTTAGATCGAGAAGATCCTGGCCAAGGCCTTGATTCTTGATTTTGACCTAGTGAAACCTATTTCCAACATCTGGCCTCTAGAATTATGTGAGAATAAATTCCTGCTGTCTCAAGCCACCAAGTTTGCGACAATTTGCTATAGCGGCCATCGGAAACCAACATATCTCATTTAAAGATACAACTGAGGCCCAGAACTGTCCCCAAATCATGCAACAAGGACAAAGTCACATTTAGGCTACCCGGCTCCAGAGCCTACGCTCCTAATGGCTACACTGTCCTATAGTTAACAGAAAGAAGATTCTCACAGCTCACCAACGTGCTGCGCTTGCCACATTCACTTCTTCACAGCACCCTCCTGGGGGTGCTGATTTCTGCATTAACTTCTTCTAGGCTACAGGAAACAAAGGCATCCCTAGCTTACCACAGGAAATGGGAAATTGGTGTTAAGATTCACAGATAAGAAGCACAAAAACCATCCTGGGCTGTACGTTCAGGCTTTGTGCAACTGAACCATGGTTCTTTGCCATTTAAGAGACAGTAACAGCTCTAGCGCACAAACACGACTCCAGTGGTCGCTCCCTTCCCCCATTCACAGGAGGTCCTCTATGTATTGCTTCCTACCCAAGTCACTCCTCCATTCTGTGAACACAGTTGATCTTTGTCCTTGCCCCTGCTTCTTCCTGCTGCTTCTACTGATCTCTTCTGACCCTGTTCTTCCATCTTCTGCTTGATTTCTTCTTTCTCATGGATGCTACTATCTTATGGTTTCTCCTTAGAACTTTTTCCTTCTGTGTCTCAACTACTGTTTCACGCATAGTCAAATGTCCCCAAAAGGGATATGGTGAGGTTGGTCAAGCACTATCTGATCTGGTACCCTTATTGGTTAGAGCTGTCTTTCTAGGCCACTTTACAGTGTTTAGATTGCACTCAATATATCAAAAAACAGCTACATAATGGTTTTTAATTTTCAAATGCTGTTATTTGCAAAATGCTGGAAATCCTCTCCTTTGCAGTATTCAATCTTAGAATGAAAAAATTTAAATGTCAATTAAAACGTATGTACAGGAGTACACAATTTTTCAAGACTGTTTCAGACGTTATAAGCAAAACAGGTGGTTCTATGTCCAGCTTCTCTCTTTGTTGGGGTCCCACAGCAAATAATGGAAAGAAAAGGAGAGCTGAGTTGAAAAGTAAAGGAAAACTAGCTGAATATAAGTGGCTGCATCGAGAGATACTTTCTGACTTTATTAGTAAGAGCTGTGCTTGGCATTTGAGACGCATTATCTCAGTTAATTCTGGTAATTCACCAGTGATACAAGTTCATTTGACGGGTGAGCAAACTGGGTTCAGAGAGGCGGCAACTGGCCTAGGCTTACCCAACACGGTCAAAACCAGAGCTGGGATTTGAACCCACATCTGCCGGATCCTCAGATCTGTGTTTTAGCCACATCATGCCGCTCTTGGCCAGAGAGAAGAGAGGCCTCTGCTGCATCCCACTTCTAGGAACAGCTGCCAGCAGCAATGGCATTTAGGGCCACCCCAGCAGAGAGGAGACTCAGGCTCAGCTCAGGGAGGGATGGCAAGAAGACGCAAAGTATTGCGGTACCTGTGGCTAATAACACCTGTTGCTAAAATTGCTATGCGGTACCTGTTGCTAATACCTGTTGCTAAAATTGCTAATACCTGCTAAAACGGGTTTACATCTCAGCAAAAGAAGCCAGAATGTCTTCTGGTGGCCTAAGAAAAGTCACCATTCCCATACCGTATTGCAAGTTAGGGAGGGTGGCCTCTGCTATCCCATCCTGTCTTGGGGGATGGGGAGCAAACATTTGCCACCAGATGATTATTCCCCTTTTGTTCTATGCTCCTTTGACGTTTGTGGTATTTAGCTTATCTTTCTTTTTCTCCCTTTTATTTGTCATCCTCCACCAACTTTCTGTTTACTTCCCCTCAGAAATAACATAGTACAGTGGCGAAGGTCATGGACTCTGGACCCAGACCTTTTGAGTTCTGGCCCTACTCCTTACTAGCTGTGCGATCTTGGAGAAATTACATACACTCCCCATATCTTAGTTGCCTTTTTAAAATCTTACCGTGTAAATATGCATATTTCCGATCCATTCTTTTTAATAGCTATATTAGATGTAGCATACTTTCTCCAATCACTGCTTGAAAGATAAACATTCTCTTTAATCTCAGTGTTTGGCCATTGTACACAATGCTGCAATAAACATCCTTATAGATATAGCCAGTGCTTTTCTACCCAGAAGTGGGATTTGTAGATGAAAGGGTATGATTTTATTTTATTTCATTTTATTTTATTTTATTTTATTTGTAGAGAAAGAGTGCACAAGTGGGGGAGAAGGGTAGAGGGGGAGAGAGAGAGAATCCTAAGCAGTTTCCACACTCTGCACGGAGCCCAGCGTGGACTGGATCACATGACCCTGGGGTCATGACCTGAGCTGAAATCAAGAGTCGGCCACTCAACCAACTGAGCCACCCACATACCCCTGTTTTTTATTTTTAATATGTGTTGCTGGCATGCTTTCCAAAAAAGCTATAGCAGGAGCACCTGGCTGGATCAGTTGATAGAACATGTGACTCTTGATCTCAGGGTCATGAGTTTGAGCCCCACATTGGGCATAGAGATTACCTAATTTTAAAAAGGCCATACTACTTTACAGCGATATATAATAATGCCTCTTTTTTAGTAATCCCATCAGCAATAAATATCACCTGAATTTTTGAATTTTCAGAATCTGGTAAGTATAAAGTGAAATCTTACTGTTACTTTAATTTGCATTTCCCTGGTCATTGTGAGTCTGAGCACTCTTCTATGCTTCTTGTGCATTTAGATTTGTGAATTACTTCTCCATGTCGTTTGTCCATTTTTCTATTCAGTTCTTAGTCCCCTTGTTCATTTGCAAGAATTCCTCTTATGTTGTAGATATTAACTGTCTGTTCACTCTTTGCATTTCCCCCCCCCAAATTTGTTGCCTGTTTTAAAAATTCATTCAAAAAGCTTCATTTAGTCAAGTAGTTCCTACTTTTTTTTTTTCTTTTTAAGTAGGTTCTACACCAACCATAGGGCTTGAACTCACAACCAAAGATCAAGAGTTGCATGTTCTGCAGACTGAGCCAGCTAGGCGCCCCTACTTTTCTAACAGCTGAGTTTGCTGCCTTGGTCTACCTCATACCTAGGTTATACATATGGTCTCCTACATTTTCTTTTCTTGTTTTTTTTTTTAAATTTTTTAATGTTTATTTATTTTTGAGAGAGAGAGTGCGAGTGGTGGAGGGGCAGAGAGAGAGGGAGTCAGAATCCAAAGCAGGGTCTAGGCTCTGAGCTGTCAGCACAGAGCCCAATGCAGAGCTTGAACCCACAAACCATGAGATCATGACCTGAGCCAAAGTCGGACGCTTAACCAACCGAGCTACCCAGGCACCCCTTTTCTTTTTTTTAATGTTTATTTATTTACTTACTTATTTTTTGAGAGAGAGAGAGAGAGAGGGCATGCGTGCATGTGATTTGGGGAGGGGCAGAGAGAGAGAGAGAGAGAAGGAGAGAATCCCAAGCAGGTTCTGCACTGTCAGCACAGAGCCCTATGTGGGGCTCAATCTCATGACCATGAGATCCTGACCTTAGCTAAAATCAAGAGTGAGTCACTTAACCGACTGAGTCACCCAGGTGCCCCCAAATAGTTGCTTTTTTAAAAAATATTTTCGGGGCGCCTGGGTGGCGCAGTCGGTTAAGCGTCCAACTTCAGCCAGGTCACGATCTCGCGGTCCGTGAGTTCGAGCCCCGCGTCGGGCTCTGGGCTGATGGCTCAGAGCCTGGAGCCTGTTTCCGATTCTGTGTCTCCCTCTCTCTCTGCCCCTCCCCCGTTCATGCTCTGTCTCTCTCTGTCCCAAAAATAAATAAACGTTGAAAAAAAAATTAAAAAAAAAAAATATTTTCTGGGGCACCTGGGTGGCTCAGTTGGTTAAGCATCCAACTCTTGATTTCGGCTCATGTCATGATCTCACTGTTCCTGGATTCGAATCCCACATAGGACTCTGTGCTGAGAGCAAGGCTTAGGATTCTCTCTCTCTCTCTTTCTCTCTCTTTGTCCCCTCCCCCCCCCAAATAAATAAACATTTAAAAAATAGATAAAATAAATAAATATTTTCCTCTTTAAATTATGTAACATATCCAAATTTTATCAAAATGTTTTGAGCATCTGCAGTTTATGCAGGTACTTTATCAGGGAAGGTGACTTTTTTTTCCTCAACTTTACTGAAGTATGATTGACATACACATTTGTATCTTTAGGTTGTACAATACAATTTTTAAAAGTGTATAAAGTGATGATTTAATATACGTAAACATTTTGAAATGATTACCACTGAGGTAATTAATACATCCATCACTTCGCATAGTCATGGTGTGTGATGAGAACGCTTTAAAGTCTACTCTAAGCAGGGTACCCAGGGGGCTCAGTTGGTTGAGTGTCTCACTTTGGTTCAGGTCATGATCTCACACACAGTTCGTGAGTTCAAGCCCTATACTAGGCTTTGTGCTGACAGTGGGAAGCCTGCTTCAGAGTCTCCGTCCCCATCTCTCTCTGCCCCTCCCCTGCTCGTGCTCTCTCTCTCTCAAAAATAAATAGAAATGAGACTGTGTGGCTCAGTCGGTTGAGTGTCCAACTTTGGCTCAGGTCATGACCTCATGGTTAGTGGGTTCGATCCCTGCGTAGGACTGTGTGCTGACAGCTTGCTCAGAACCTGGAGCTTGCTTCAGATTCTGTGTCCTCTCTCTGCCCCTCCTCTGATTATGCTCTGTCTCTCTCTCCCTCTCAAAAATAAGTAAACACAGGGGCGCCTGGGTGGCTCAGTTGGTTAAGTGTCCGACCTCGGCTCAGGTCATGATCTCACAGTTTGTGAGTTTGAGTCCCGCGTCAGGCTCTATGCTGTCAGCTCAAAGCCTGGAGCCTGTTTCAGATTCTGTGTCTCCTTTCTCTCTGCCCCTCCCCCACTTGTGCTCTGTCTCTCTCTGTCTCTCAAGAATAAATAAATGTAAAAAAAATTTTTTTTAAATAAGTAAATGTAAAAAATATATAATAATTTTAAATAAATAAATATTTTTTTAAAAATAGGCAAACCATAAGAGACTCTTAAATACAGAGAACAGGGGTGCCTGGGTACTTCAGTCAGTTCATCATCCCACTCTTTTTTTTTTTTTTTAACGTTTATTTATTTTTGAGACAGAGAGAGACAGAGCATGAACAGGGGAGGGGCAGAGAGAGAGGGAGACACAGAATCTGAAACAGGCTCCAGGCTCTGAGCTGTCAGCACAGAGCCCGACGCGGGGCTCAAACTCACGGACCGTGAGATCATGACCTGAGCCGAAGTCGGACGCTTAACCGACCAAGCCACTCAGGCGCTCCCCACTCTTGATTTCGGCTCAGGTCATGATCTCACACTTCCGTGAGTTTGAGCCCCACATCAGGCTCTGTGCTGACAGTGCGGAGCCTGCTTGGGATTCTGTCACCCTCTCTCTCTGCTCCTCCCAACTCTCTCTCTCTCAAAAATAAATAAATAAGGTTTAAAAAAGTCTTGTTGAGTACAGAGAACAAACTGAAGGTTGCTGTAGCGGAGGCGGGTGGAGGGATGCGTTAAATGGGTGATGGGCATTAAGGAGGGACTTTTTGGGATGAGCACTGGGTGTCATATGTAAGAGACAAAAACACTGGGTTCTACTCCTGAAGCCAAGACTACACTGTATGTTAACTAACTTGAATTTAAATTTAAAAAAGTATTCAATAGTTGAAAAAAAGTTTTTAAATGCTTTAAAACCTACTCTAAGCAAACCTCAAGTATACATGACAGTAATACTAACTGTAATCACCATGTTGTACATTAGATCCCTTCCTACATTTTCTTCTAAGACTTTTATTATTTTATATTTATATTTAATTGTAAATATTCAAGTCATCTTTCAAAATTGTACAAGATAGGGGTCAAATTATTTTCTTCCATATACAGAGCCAGCTCAATAGCATCATTTACTAAAGGAACCATGTTTTTCCCTCTATGACAAATGATACCATTGTCACATGCTGAACTGTCTAATACACTAAGATCTAGTTCTAGATTTCTATTATTTTCCACCGAACTAGTCCTATACCAACATTATATTAATTTGATTACAGCAGTTTTATGAATACTCTGACATCTGATAAAGTAACTAGTCCCCCTTCACTGTACTTTGTCATACTTTCTTCGGTTATTCTAAGGCCTATATTCTTCCATATGGATTTAAGATTATTTTAACAATTCAATTCAATATATTTCCCAAATGGGGGCTCCTGGATGGCTCAGTGGGTTAGGCGTCAACTCTTGGTTTCGGCTCAGATCATGATCTCGTGGTTTGTGGGTCTGAGCCCTGCATCGGGCTCTGTGCTGACAGCATTCTCTTTCCCTTTCTCTCTGCACCTCCCCAGCTCTCTTTCTCTCTCTTTTTCTCTCTCTCAAAAATAAATAAATAAACTTTAAAAAATAAAAATATTTTTTGTTTTCATAACATTGTTACCCAAGAACAAAAACTTGCTTTTTTGTCTAGCTCCAATTTTGTGTTGTTCAATAATATTTCACCATGTTCTTCATATATGACCTGTGACTTTGTTCAACTATTTTTTATTTTTTTATTATTATTTTTAATGTTTATTTATTTTTGAGAGAGAGAGAGAGAGAACCAGAGACAGAGCATGAGTGGGGGAGGGGCTGAGAGAGGGACACAATCTGAAGCAGGCTCCAGGCTCTGAGCTGTCAGCACAGAGCCTGTCGTGGGGCTCAAACTCAAGAACCACAAGACCATGGCCTGGGCCAAAGTCGGACGCTCAACCAACTGAGCCACCCAGGCCCCCTGACTTTGTTCAACTTAATTTTAGGTGTTTTTTTGTTTGTTTGTTATTGTGGCAAAATACACATAAAAGTTACCATCTTAGCTAATATTACACTGTATGTTAATTATACTGGAATTTAAAAAATAAAAAATTGAAGAACTAAAATTATCATCTTAACCATTTTTAAGTACATAGTTCAATGGCATTAAGTACATTCACATGGCTGTGCAACCATCATTACCACCCATCTCCAGGACTATTTTCATCTTATAAAACTGAAACTCCATGCCTATTAAACAATAATTCCTCAATCTCTCCTCCCCTCCACCTCTGGCAACCACCATTACACTTTCTGTCTTTACGACTTTGACTATTCTAAGTACCTGCTGTAAATGGAATCATGCAGTAGTTATCTTTCTGTGATTTATTTCATTTAGCCTGATATCCTCAAAGTTCATCCATGTTGTAACATATTGCAGAATTTCCTTCCTTTTTAAAAGAATTTTTCTTGTTTTTTTATTTATTTTTATTTTTTAGATTTCTTTTCTTTTTAAGGCTGAAAATATTCAGCCTTGTGTTGTTTGTATATACCACATTTTGCTTATCCATTCATCGGTCAATGGACACTTTCATTGCTTCCGTGTTTTAGCTGTGGTGAAATAATGCTGCTACAAACATGAGTGTATAAATATCTCTTCGAGACTCTGCTTTCAAGTATTTGGGTATATACCCAGAAGTGGAATTGCTGGATCATGTGGTAATTCCATCTTTAATTTTGTGAGCAACCACCATACTATTTTCTTCAGTGGCTATGCTATTTTACATTCCCATCAACAGTACACAAGGGTTCCAATTTCTCTATACCCTCACCAACATTTGATATTTTCTGTGTTTCTATTAGCTGTCCTAATGGGTATGAGGTGGTATTACAGTTGTAGTTGTTGTTGTTTTTTGAAAGAAAGAGGGCACAAGTGAGCAAGGGGCAGAGAGAGGGTGAGAGAGAGAGAGAAACGGGGCTCACCAGATGCAGGTGATTATTTTTCAGAGAAAGAATGGGAGCAGGGGAGGGGCTGAGAGCGAAAGAGACAGAGGATCAGAAGCAGGCTCTGTGCTGAGAGCCCGATACCGGGCTCAGACTCTCAAACTGTGAGATCATGACCTTAGCGGAAGTCAGATGCTTAACCAACTGAGCCACCCAGGCACCCCTGGTATTATAGTTTTGATTCACATTTCCTTAACCATTAGTGATATTGACCTTCTTTTCATATGATTCTTGGCCATTCGTATATCTTCTTTGGAGAAATGTCTTTTCCAATCCTTTGTCCATTTTTGAATCACATTTTTTTGTTGTTGTAGAGTTTTAGAAATTCTCTATGTATTTTGTATATTAATCCCTTACAAGATAAATGGTTTGCAAATATTTTCTCCTGTTTTGTGAGTTGCGTTTTTACTCTATGGATAGTGTTTTTTGATGCACAAACTTTGAAATTTTTATGAAGTCCTATTTTTTTCTTTTGTTATTAGTGCCTTTGGTGTCATATCCAAGAAGACATTGCCAAATCCAAGGTCGTGAAGTTTTTGTTCTATGTTTTCATCTTTTTTTTTTTTAAGTTTATTCATTTATTTTGAGAGAGAGTGAGAGATGGCTGCAAAGAGGAGGGCCAAGAATCTGAAGCAGGCTCTGAGCTGACAGCAGGGAGCCTGACACAGGGCTCGAACCTGTGAACCACGAGGCTATGACCTGAGCCAAAGTCGGACCCTCAACCAACCGAGCCACCCAGGCACCCCCCAAAGTTTTCTTCTAAGAATTTTATTATTTTATGTCCTATATTTAGGCCATTGATCCATTTTGAGTTAATTTTTACATATGGTGTTAGGTAAAGGTCCAACTTCACTCTTTTGCGTGTGGATACCCAGTTTTCCCATAAGCATTTGTTGAAAAGATGTTTTTTTTTTTTTCTTTATTGAATGGTCTTGGCACCCTTTTCAAAAATCATTTGACCATATATGTGTGTATGGGTTTTAATCTGAAATACGCTCTTTTTTATTGCTTTCTGGTTTATAATTTCAATTTTTATTTCCTATTTGATTTCAGTGTTATCTAGGAATATGCAGGCATCCAAAGGTATTCCTATCACCTTTTTTAAAAAGTTTATTTTATTTTAGTTTTTTAGTAATCTCTACACCCAATGTGGAGTTCAAACTCCTAACCTCGAGATCAAGAGTTGCATGTTCTACCGACTAAGCCGGCCAGGTGCCTGCCATTACCTTTTTATTATATATTTCTAATTTTATTGGGTTATAATTAAAGTGTGCTCTATAAACTTGCTTTTTAAAAAAAGGCCTTAATATTTTCTTTTGACCCACGTATATGGTCTAATTTTGTAAATGATTCATGCATATTTGAAAAATGATATTCAGGGGATGGTAGGTAGGTTCCATAAATGAATATTAAATCACATTTGTTTATTCAATTATTCAGTTCTTTTATGTTCTTGCCTGTTTTTTCAGTATGATCACAACATGATTGTATTTCTTTTTTTTTTTTAATTTTCATTTATTTTTGAGAGACAGACCGCGAACGGGGAGGGGCAGAGAGAGAAGAAGACACAGAATCTGAAGCTGGCTCCACTCTGAGCTGTCAGCACAGAGCCTAGCATGGGGCTTGAACTCACAAGCTGTGAGACCATGACCTGAGCTGAAGTCGGATGCTTAACCGGCTGAGCCATCCAGGCCCCCGATTGTATTTCTATCAGCTCTCTTTGCCTTTCTAATAGTTTTTTTTTTTTTTTAATATGTTCTCTATGCCCAACGTGGGCCTTGAACACCCCAAGATCAAGAGTCACATGCTCTACTGATTGAGCCAGCCAGCCAGGTTCTCTCTAATAGTTTTTGCCTTGTATAGTTAGCTGCCATGTTATTTAATTTATAAGTGTTAAAACTTCTTAAGTTATGCTTTCTACTATTATATCATACCATTGAGTGCGGGTTTTTTTTGTTTTTTGTTTTTTTTGTTTTAGATTCCTCCTGATATTAACATTGCTTCTTCTACATTCTGTTTATTTAGCATGTGCTGGATTTGCCTTGCCCACTCCTTACTTTCAACTTTTCTTTATTACTGCATTTTAAATGTTTCTTATATACAGGGCATCTGGGTGGCTCAGTCAGTTGAGTGTCCGACTTCAACTTCGCCTCAGGCCATGATCTCATGGCTCATGAGTTTGAGCTTTGCAATGGCTCTGTGCTGACAGTTTGGAGCCTGGAGCCTGCTTCAGATTCTGTGTCTCCCTCTCTCTCTCCCACTTCCCTGCTCACAGTCTCTCTCTCTTTCTCTCTCTCTTTCAAAAAATAAATAAACATTAAAAAAAATACATGTTTCTTATATACAGTACTTACCTGGGTTCATTTTTAACTCAATCTGATGATCTCTGTCTTTCAGGGGATAGTTCTATTTGTTTACATTTAATGGCAATTGATAACACTCAGTTCTTGGTCAATACTATGCTTATTATTTATTTTACCTTGCTGATCCTTCTGGGTTTATCAAACTATCATTTGTTCCCCCTTTTTCTTTTTTGTTAATTTTTGAGTTCTCCCATAATTTTTCATTTTATTTGTGATTTTCTTTCCCTATGCTTATATTACCCATATATTTTTCTAATATATAAAAATACCAACTATTTGCCTTACAGAGATACTTTCTCGCCCCTTCGTTTCCTTCCCTTCTCCCCAAAAGATAAGATCTTTTAGAATACTTTTATTTCCCCATTCTCCACTCACATGAAAACTTGAGATGGATTTTACCACTTCTTTCCTGACTCCCACTCCAATTCCTAGGTCTTGCTCAGATAATTTGGTATTTTGTTTCAGGCTATTTTTTTTTTCAGGCTGTTATTAGAATTTCCTGGGGTGCCTGGCTGACCCAGTTGGTAGAGCATGTGACTCAATCTCAGGGTTGTGAGTTCGAGTCTCATGGTGGGTGTAGAGATTACTTAACAATTAAAAAAAAAATAGAGTGATAGGCATTGAGGAGGGCACTTGTTGGGATGAGCATTGGGTGTTGTATGTAAGCGATGAACAACAGGAATCTACCCCAAAATCCAAAAGCACACTTTACACACTGTATGTTTGCCAATTTAACAATAAATTATATTTTATAATTTTTTTTTAATGTTTATTTATTTTTGAGACAGGGAGAGACAACATGAACGGGGGAGGGTCAGAGAGAGAGGGAGACACAGAATCCGAAACAGGCTCCAGGCTCTGAGCCATCAGCCCAGAGCCCAATGCGGGGCTCAAACTCATGGACCGTGAGATCATGACCTGAGCCGAAGTCGGATGCTTAACCGACTGAGCCACCCAGGCGCCCCTATTTTATAATTTTTTAATAAAAAAAAAGAGTTCACTTTGCAGTATGTTTCTTCAATCTTGATAATGTTTTTAGCCTTTATATTACACAGTTCCTGATAGTTTATTAATAGCCAGTGGATATATATTATATATTTCCAGGTAATCTATTAGTATCCAATGGATCACCAATGGATACTGTTAGACGAGGGAGTTCACGGCACACAAAACATGGCTAAGAGGAGCTCAGTCAGCAAAGCATGTGACTCTTGATCACAGGGGTTGTAAGCTTGAGCCCCACAATGGGCATAGAAATTACTTAAAAATAAAATCTTGGGGTGCCTGGGTAGCTCAATCAGTTAAGCATGTGACTTGGGCTCAGGTCATGATCTCATGGTGAGTGTGAGCCCCTGAGTCAGGTTCTCTGCTGTCATTGCAGAGCCTGATTCCAATCCTCTGTCTCCCTCTCTCTGCCCCTCCCCCTCACTCGTGTGTGTGTGTGTGTGTGTGTGTGTGTGTGTGTGTGGGCACGCGCGCGCGTGCTCTCTCTCTCTCTCTCAAAAAATAAATAAACATTAAAAAATAAATAAATAGGGTGCCTGGGTGGCTCAGTCAGTTGACTGCCTGGCTCTTGATTTCAGCCAGGTCCTGATCTCACGGTTGGTAAGTTCAAGCCCCGTATGAGTCTCTGCCCTTACAATGCACAGCCTACTTGGAATTCTCTCTCTCTTTCTCTCTCTCTCTCTCTCTCTCCCTCTCTCTCTTTGCTCCTCCCCTTCTCTCTCTCAAAATAAATAAACTTTATTTTAAAAAGTAAATAAATTTTTTACCTGTATTTACTTATTTATTTTGAGAGAGAGTGTGTGTGTGTGTGTGTGTGTGTGCACGCACACGTGCAATGAGGGAGGGAGAGGGGCAGAGAGAGAAAGCGAGAGAGAGAATCCCAAGTTGAGCATGGAGCCTGATCGCATGATATCATGACTGTGAGATCATGACTTGAGCCGAAATCAAGACCCAGTCACCCAACCAACGGAGACATCCAGGCACCCCTAAAAAAAAAATCTTTTTTAAAAATGGCCAAGAAAAAAAAATGGCCAAGAATTCCTACCCTAGAGAATCCCAGCTGCCCTTGTAACTTCAATTATCATTTTGACACTAATGACTCTACTTTTTCTCTGGCCCAGACTTCTGAATCCCAGACCCACAGATTTATACACACACTCTCCACTTGAGAATCACACGTGATGCTTTAAAGGAAACTCTATCTCAACATATCCCAAACTACACATTTCTTCCCCTATACTTACCTGATAAAAACTTTCTCAGAAAATGGCACTGGGAAAGCTAGAAGCTTAGGAGTCATACCTGAGTCCTCATCTCGGTCACCTCCGTGCCTAATCCTCACCAAGATCTGTTCATTTTACCATTATTTTTATTTTTCTAAGTTTATTTATTTATTTTGAAAGAGAGAGCACAAGCAGGGGAGGAAGAGAGAGAGGGAGAGAGAGAGAGAATCCCAAGCATGCCCCACTCTGTCAGCACAGAGCCTGAGGCAGGGCTAGATTCCAGACTGTGAGATCCTGACCTGAGCTGAAATCAAGAGTCGGTCACTTAACTGACTGAGCCACCCAGGTACCCTTATTTTTAATATTGTTTTAAAGTTCATTTGTTTTTCTTAGGGATCTCTGCACCCAACATAGGACTTGAACTCATGACCCTAAGATCAAGAGTTGCATACTCTTCTGACCTAGCCAGCAAGGCATCCCTATTTTATTTTTCTTAAGTAGGCTCTGTGCCTGATATGGGGCTTGAACTCAGGACCCTGAGATCAAGAGTCTCCTGCTCTACCTACTGAACCAGCCAGGTGCCCTTGTTCATTTTATCTTCTGAACTTTGCTCAAATCAGTCCACTTCTCTCCATAGCTTGGAGATAATTGGTGACTTTACCTGTTTTAATGGAATGGGAGGGGCAGAAATCAGACTGATGTGGGTTGGTGCTTGGTGGGTAGGAAGCATGTAAAAGAAGACAGCAAATACAGACAACTCTTGAAAACTTTAGGCAAAGAATTCTGGAAGATTTTGGAAGATGGTATCCTTCTTTCCTTTCACTCCCATCCCCGACTTTAGTCCAGCCATGCTCCTGGGTCAGACAATTACTGGCCCAGTAAACAGAGCCCAAAACCTATTACTGAGCGTTCACAGGGTGAATTAGCAAAGAAATACCCGCAGGTGGGGATATGAAAGAATTTGCCGGGACGTAAAAGATTCCTTGTAATATTATAAATTTTTTTTTAACATTTATTTATTTTTGAGACAGAGAGAGACAGAGCATGAACGGGGGAGGGGCAGAGAGAGAGGGAGACACAGAATCGGAAGCAGGCTCCAGGCTCCGAGCCATCAGCCCAGAGCCCGACGAGGGGCTCGAACTCACGGACCGCGAGATCGTGACCTGAGCCGAAGTCAGATGCTCAAACGACTGAGCCACCCAGGCGCCCCTCCTTGTAATATTATAAAACTAATACTGCAAGGCATGAAAATGGACAAGTAAAATAACCTTTTTACTGATTTCCATCCACCCCTGCTCTCCTTCAACCGGTTCTCAATACAGCTGCTAGGAATCTTTTCAAATGTAAATCTGATCATACTTAAACTCTTTTGTTCCCACCACAACCCCTGAAGTGGCTTCTCACTGCTCTTAAGATAAAGGTTAAAACATCTCTGGGCCGCCAATGGGGCATTAAATGATCAGGCTCCTGTCTTCCTCATCAGTTTTTTATTCCCTGACTCTCTGCATTCATGCTCTGTACCACAGCCACTCGAGTCTTCTTTTGGTTCTTCAAATACATCATGGTCTTTTTTATAACAAGATATTGGATATGCTGTTCCTTCAGGTTTGGATGTTCCCAAGCTGTCTTTGCTTAGTTGATTCCTAGCTCAAATATCCCTTCTTCAGGGAAGTCTTCACTACTCTCCAAGATTGGTTAAGATGTCCGATGTACTCTCTCATGATATTCTCTCCTTTTCCTTCATAATCCTTGTCACACTTTGTGATTATATATTTGTTGTTGTGATGATTTGAGTAATGTCTGCCATCTCCAACAGGCTGGAAGCCCTAGGAACCGTGTCTCTTTTCATATCATAGAAGCCTCCACCATGATAGCATAGTGCTGGTAATTAGTAATGTGTGTGTATGTGTGTGCATGTGTATGACTGGTCAAGTGACTGGATATGCAAAGCAATGTAGACCTGGACTGTGGTGACCTCATGAGACACCACACTGGGTGGCCATCAGAGTACCCCATCTGCTTCCCTCAAGGATATCTCTCTGTTTGGGCCACTGTCAACTGCAACTTATAATAGGATATACCACCTACTTGTTTGGTTTCTGAATCATCTGAATCCACCCTCATTCAGCAATGTGGACTATCAACTTTCAGGGACAGACAGAACAACCCCGAAATAATTACCATTTATTCATTCGACCAATATTTATTCTGTGCCTACCCCTACTGTATTCAAACACTGTGCTGGGGTGGGGAAACACAGATGAATGAGGCCTGCTTATTATTCTCAAGGAATTTATAGTTTTGATGCACAAATATGTAAACAAATTATAACTTCCTGTTTTAAAACACTAATCTTACAAGGCACGCTCAAAGTTTTAAAGGATCACAGAGAAGAGACTGATTATCAAAGCATTCAGCAAAACCCTAGCTAGAAAAAGTGCTGTTAATGATGACTCAGGGGACACACTTTTTAAACATTCTAAGCTCTAACTTTGGACCAGTTTAGACCACAGAAAACAATTTACTAGGACACAATAGACAAGCCCCTTAAAAAATAACCATCACTAGGTTGCTTTTATGTCCTTGGCTTTTATTTGGCATAACAAGAAATGTCTGTTTGAATCTTGCTTTTGCATTTATTGTTCAAATCTTGATTACTTTATTATATCATTCACTGGTTCCCAATAAGGTCGAATGAGCAACTACCTTCAGAATTAGAATTTTTAGGGGTGTCTGGGTGGCTGTTGTTTGAACGTCTAGCTCTGGATCTCAGCTCAGATCTTGATCTCAGGGTGGTGAGCTTGAGCCCCGCAAGGGGCTTCACACTGGAGGTGAAGTTGACTTTAAAAAAAAAAAAAAAGAATATTTAGCTATGGCAAAAAAATCTATGGTCTGTCTTCTCTGATGCACTAATTCCTTTTATTTTTTTTATTTATTTTTTTTAACGTTTATTTATTTTTGAGACAGAGAAAGAGCATGAACGGGGGAAGGTCAGAGAGAGGGAGACACAGAATCCGAACAGGCCCCAGGCTCCGAGCTGTCAGCACAGAGCCCGACGCGGGGCTCGAACTCACGGACCGTGAGATCATGACCTGAGCCGAAGTCGGCCGCTTAACCGACTGAGCCACCCAGGCGCCCCGCACTAATTCCTTTTAGATGCCATGTACTATGTTTTCATTTTTGCCCTGGCAGGCAGGAAGCTCAGAACTAAGTTTCAAATTCAGTCACAGACATGTTTAACTTCAGGCTGATTGCGATCTCTTTTTAGTTTGGCCCTAATGTTTTATTTCTAGTTTTCTAGCCTATGGTAAACCTTCCTTATGTCTTTAGAAAAAGAGATGGGATAAAATATAACATCTGTTATGCTCAGTCATCTTAGAATTATTTCTGCTATTTGTTAAAGATAAATTAAAAAAAAAAAAAAACACTTAGCCTATGTTTGGATCTTGAGAAAAGCAACAGAATAAGGACAAAGAATGGGACTGAGGTAGCATGCCCATATTTTCCAACTCAAATCTTGGGGCACATTGATCTGGCATCTGGCTGGCCTGTTAGAAAAGAGTATCTGAAACTTGGGACCATTTTCTGGAAAACCCCAGGCTATGTTGAAGCAGACAGATCCCAGGAGGTATGGCCATTATTTAATGTATATGAATATTTATAGGAAGGTTTTTAACCTTTTTTGGATCAGAGCTTCTTTGGTGAACAGTTGAAAGCATTTGACCTGCTTCCCAGTAATACATAAGCATATTCAGTTTCTGAAAGCGAAACCCTCTTGTTATCTATGTGCCTTTCCAGAATTTATCAAAAGCACTTTACAGCTGCCACTGCTGTAAAGAATTCTCATGGCCCTGAGGAAGCACTGAGCTGCCAGGTCAGATGCGGAGAGACTGGCAAATGAGTAACCAGCTTAAGTTCTTAATACTCTGACACCATTCTAGGATGATTTAAGCCAATGAGTTTTGTTTGTTTTTAACTATTTTGAGTAGCAGACCCCTTTGATGAGCTGAAGATACGGATCACGTATTCCAAAACACACACACACAATTTTGTACACAATCTCATGGGATTGGTGGACTTCCTAACGTCCATCCTCAGGTCTCAAGTCATGCTTAAGTGAAGACTTCCTGGACTCGGGAATGCCCTTGAAGACCTTTCAGAAGGCCCCTCTCTTCCATTATGGGGACTAGAGCGGCCTAGATAGGTTTAAGTAGAAGGACGTTTACCGGACTCGGAGACACCCGACCCCCGCGCCCTCTCACCGGCCACTCCGAGCTCTCCCCTCCCCCACGCCCCTGGCGCGCAGGTGCGAAGAGCTAAAGGGCCACCCCGGCGCGACGGCTCGAGGAACTGTGGGGGGACGCCGGGTGGAGGTGGGGGATGATGGGACCCCGCGAGGGGCGGAGGCGGGGGCGGGGGCCTTCCCGAGGTTGCTTGGCGACCCGGCTCTCCGCCCAGACTGTTCCATTTCCTCAGCGGGAGGCGCCGGGGGCCGGAACGTGGCTGACGGGCCTCCCAGAGCGGACCTCTTCCGGCTTTTCCCCCTCTGCCGGGCGGTGGCCAGGGCCCGTGACGTCACAGGAGGCGGGGCCAGCGCCGCTGCCGGGTGCTGAAGGCGCCATTGGAGCCGGCTTGGCTTGCGAGCTCCGCTGAGGAGCCGGAGGTTGGCCTGCAGTTGCCTCCGCGTCCGCTTCTGGTCCCTGGCCCCTCGGCGGCATGGCGTGCGGGGCGACGTTGAAGCGGCCCATGGAGTTCGAGGCGGCGCTGCTGAGCCCTGGTTCCCCGAAGCGGAGGCGCTGCGCCCCTCTGCCCGGCCCCACTCCGGGCCTCAGGCCCCCGGACGCCGAGCCGCCGCCGCTGCTCCAGACGCAGACCCCACCGCCGACTCTGCAGCAGCCCGCCCCGCCCGGGAGCGAGCGGCGCCTTCCAACACCGGGTAACCTGCGCTGCGGGCTTGGCAGGAAGCCAGGCCCAGGCATTTTTTTTTTGGGGGGGGGGGCGGCTCTGGGCGCTGGGCTCATTCACCCACAGACCCCCTCTTTGCCCTCGGAAACGGGAACTGGGGTGCGCTGGGCCTTGTCGCTTCCGGGGATGGGAGACATCCGGGAGGGGTGGTGGGGCCACAGTGTCCGTTTTCGGTTTTCCTGGGGCTGGAGAGACTAGAGGGGTGGGCAGAGGAAGATGGGGATATCCCTAGCCGCTCTGGGCCCTTCCCGTGCGCGAAGCCCCTCCTGCCTTCGCTGCCCGGGCCTGCACAGAGCCGCCCAGCAGATCCAGTGGGCCATGGAAAATGGGATTCTCCTCACGAAGCCGGCCTTGAGGGTGGGGGTTGGGGGCGGGTTCCTGGGAAGGGGCCTGAGTGCGTGCTGTTCACTGTACTGTAGCTTGGAGGGTTTCCTGAAGTCTTTAGGGACCGGAGGCCGTCGCAGAAGTCATGGAATCCGATTTGAACCTATTTCTAAGGGACTGGCCGTGTTTTTTCTAATTGTATGGCTATTGTCTTGTACCATATATGGCTTGAAATCGGTAGGTCGTTAACTAGAATTTGTTTGAGAATCCTTAAACATACAGAGATTCCAGAAGCAGGAATTCAACTATCCGTAACAGAGGCTCTCTTTCAGTCAGGATTCCACATTGGCCAGGGAAAGGGAAGAGCTAGTGTGACTGTAAAGTTAGGACAACCCCTCTCCTCCCCCCCCCCCCCCCCCCACCATTGTGCAGGAATAGAGGGGAAAGTGCATCAGAATTAATATGTAGCAGTTTTAAAGGGCTCCCGGAGATGGGGGAGGGTCCTCAGAACTGGACTTGAGCAAAGTTATTTCTTTGTGTGTGTTTTTCTATTCCTCAAGCATGAGCAAAACCTTAGGACCGCCTTAATATCATTCTTTCCTTACCCCTTTTCAGTTACCGATGCCTTTGGGCTTTATTTCCTTTTTCCTCTGCATCTCCATAATGCAGATTTCAGGCCCTCATCCTCTCACAAGATTCCTGCAGTTGCCAGGCAAGCTCTCCTAGACACTGTATCTCTCTCATGTTCACCTTTTCTTTATCCTGGCATTCAGAGGATTTATCAGCTATGTCTTACCTAGACTTCAACACTTTTTTTTTTTTTTCCAAACTATGCTTTTGCTCTGTTTTAAGTCTTCCATCCATTACCTGACTATCCTTGCCCCACAAGGAACTCTGTTACACTTTAAATTCCCTGATCACTTACTATTTGGAAAGCCCTATGTACTGAAGGACATAATGTTTGCAAAAGTTTTTTTGTGAAGAGTCCTTCAAAATCAGGAGACAAAAATGCCCACTTGAAGTGATATTTTTTGTTCTGCTGTTCCTACAGACACCAAGAATAGTCTGGATTTCTCTTCTGCAAAATAGAATTAATTTCTGGATCTCTATTCTGCAAAATAGAATTAATACTTGCCCTGTCTTCATGGATTTTATGCAAATATCTTATTTCTTCTAATACTACCCTTTAGACTAATTCTCCTGTAGTTCACATTACAGCAACTGTTTAGTAAATGATTATGGAATGCCTTTGGAAGCTTCAGTGTTGCAGAGTGCAGTAATGGGAGTCCATTTTTATCTTAAATTTTAGTTTTTGCATAGATCATGCAAACTACCTTCTTGGCAATTTATATTAAAATATCTTACTTAAAATATTTATTTGCAAAGATTGATCAGTTAAATTCCTTAATGCTCATTGGAGTATGGTTCTGTCATGAAAGAAAGTATGAATGATTGATTATATGATGCTTTGGCTTAAGTGAAAGATGCCTTCTGGACTGAAAAGGAAGAATGGGGGGAGGAAATTTTAAGTTTTTATTTATTTATTTTGAGAGAGAGAGAGAGAGAGAGAGACAGCAAGTGAGGGATGGGCAGAGAGAGAGAGAGGGAGAGAGAATCCCAAGCAGGCTCCTCACTGTCAGCATGAAGCCTGATGTGGGGCTTGAACTCAAGAACTGTGAGATCATGACCTGAGCCAAAACCAAGAGTTGGACCCTTAACTGACTGAGCCACCCAGGCACTCCTGCTTCACTTTAAAGAAAAGATAAGTGTCATAGCACTTTTTGTGGAAAAGGCACATAAAATTAAGCCTTTTATTGCTTAAATGAGCTAGGTGGATACCAGACATAGGAGGGTGTTGCTAACCTGTAAACATGGAGTGAGTCTAGGTGCAGAGCAATTAATTGATCAAGACTTGAGAGTTGGAGAGTAAATATCCAGATTGAGGTAGCATTTTAGCTGGGTCTTTTTTTTTTTTTAATGTTCATTCATTTTTGAGAGAGAGACCGAGCATGAGCGGGGGAGGAACAGAGAGAGGGACACAGAATCCGAAGCAGGCAGGCTCCAGGCTCTGAGCTCTCAGCACAGAGCCCAATGGGGACTTGAACCCACAAGCCTTGAGATCATAACCTGAGCTGAGGTTGGACGCTCAACCGACTGAGCCACCCAGGCGCCCCTCAGCTGGGTCTTGAATGATGTTGGGAAAAGAAAGATACCCACATTTCAAACAAAGGGAAACTGAGCAAAGGCCAGAAAACGTACAAATTAAGGATAATGTAATGCAACTGGGTTATAGTGGGAGATGGAACTGGAAACATAACTTGGGGCCAAGTCTTGGAAGGCATGGAATTCCATGATAAGAGTCTGGATTTTGGTCTGTAGCAGCTAGGAATCATTATAGAATTTTGAGGATAGGCTTAGTCTGATATAACCTGGAAGCATAACCTCAAATAATAATAGGAGGCAAGAATTAAAGTTAACTATCCA
Source organism: Leopardus geoffroyi (assembly GCF_018350155.1). Classification (NCBI taxonomy): domain Eukaryota; kingdom Metazoa; phylum Chordata; class Mammalia; order Carnivora; family Felidae; genus Leopardus; species Leopardus geoffroyi. The sequence goes on from NC_059328.1 coordinate 30,199,533, forward strand.
CTGTTTGTTTTTTTTTTTAATGTTTATGTATTTTGAGAGAGAGAGAGAGAGAGAGAGAGAGAATCCCAAGCAGGCCCTGTGCTGTCAACACAGCCCGCTGCAGGCTCGATCTCATGAACTGTGACATCATGACCTGAGCCAAAATCAGCAGTCTGATGCTTAACTGACTAAGCCACCCAGATGTCCCTAAAGTTAACCATCCGCTGTTAAAAAGAAGTTTGCATTTTCTTTTTTTTTTAAGTGGCCTTCTTGGAGAGAAAATCACATCTACTTCCTTACTTTTCTTCTCTGCATGCCATGTTTCAATTCTTGGATATGCTAGTCCTTTAACCAGCCTAAAAGTTGTATCTTTCCATTTCTTCACTTCGCCATACAGGAGGCACTTAGAGGTTTATCAAAGACCTTCTGTTCTCATGAGCATTGTCCTCATACTTGTCCTTTCTTGTTTCAAGTCTTCACAGTTCCTTACATCCTTGTATTGAATCTGGCAAGTATATGCTGGAGAATAATACGTTCTAAAGATGAAGTGAAATCTTAATAAATTCAGGGGACTTAAAATATGAACTTCATAGCATTTTTAAAGGAAAGTTTTGCTAATCCTACATTGTGTGTTTAGGCTGAGGGTTAGTGAATTTAGCCGCATGTAGAGCTGCTTTAAGTTTGTGTCAATTCCTGGGCTGTATGTACTGTCACTTGTTATTAGAAGATTATTAAAATCTTTGATTTTGATTTTCAAAACTTTATCAGGTAGGCATTTAACATTTATATTGAAGAACTAGGCTAAAGATCCTGAATGACTTTTCCAAGGTCATAGTCACATAGCTAGGAAGAAGCAAAATGGCATTATTAACACTTAATCTCATTTAAAAAATAAAATTATAGCAGAGTATACATTAGAATAACATGAGTAGGGTGGCGATATGATTTTCTGGGTTTTGTGTTTGATAAAGAGGCTTTATTATCTGGAAAGTGGATACATATTCTACCACAAAAACGAAAAACTTGAAAACCACCTCCTTCCAGACTCTTTGTTGTCTCTAGGAATGTACTTGACAGTGAATTTGTGTGTCCTGGATTCCCTTCAATAGCATTAGCAAATTTGGTTCAGGACTGCTTTGACTCAGAACAGTAATCTGAATCCTATCAAATATTGCCTCCTAGGATCAGAAAGTTCTTTTCTAAGCCCTGATCATCAATTCCAAGCAGTACATCTCAGGTCTTCCCATGGTCTGTGTCCGGGATTTCTGGTGTCCTCTCACCCAAAGATCTTGAGTCCCAATTGGGGCAAGAGTTTCATTTTTAGAAGGCCTGTGTAAGAGAATCCCCCTATTATGCCAGTTTGTAAAATTGTGCAGCTTAATGGAGATGAAAAGTAGCTCCTTGTTAGGTGAAGGATGAGTTTTTTTTTATTTTGCTGTAAGTTGTACTCGTTAATTCTAAAGCAAACAGCAGATCTGGTCTTCACTGTCACAGGAAGACAAGCAAAGGGAACTATCTGGGAGGCTTATGCTAAAATAGCTGCTCTTCTGTGTATTGTTAAAATAGCAATAAGAGGGCATACTGTGGGAGTTCTAGGAGGAGTACTTTATTCAGTATCGACATTTTTCTTGCTAATATTAATAACATGGGGGAAGAGACAAGAAGTTTGAAGAAATGGCACAATAAAGTGAATGCTCAAAAAGTGTGTTTTTTTTTTATTAGAACAAATTTTTCAGAACATAAAACAAGAATATAGTCGTTATCAGAGGTGGAGACAATTAGAAGTTGTTCTTAATCAGAGTGAAGCTTGTACTTCGGAAAGTCAGCCTCATTCTACAGCACTCACAGCACCTAGTTCTCCAGGTAAGCGAGTATTAATGTGGACAGACCATTTAAGAATTTGTAAATGGGAAAAAAAAACGGTAAATGCTACTTCAAATGATGGTTTCCTAATCCAGAATTGATTTCATCTAAAGCAATAAAATTGGTACAGTGTATGCACTATATTACTACTTATAAATAGTTTTCAAACCATAGAGTCATGAAATTGGAAAAAAACCTTAGGTTGATTTGACAGTGCAGAAGTACCCTCTGTAACTGCAGTGTCTAATATCATAGTCATTACATTAGCCACATGTGGCTGTTTAGATTTTAGTTAATTAAAATTTAATAAAATTTTATCATGTAGTTTCTTGGATGCAGTAGCCACATTTCAAGTGCCGAGTAGCCACACGTAGTTCTAGTATTAGCACAACTATGGGACATTTCCATCACTGCACAAGTTTGTGTGACAGCACTGCCCTATAACATTGACAGGTGGTCAGAGAGGATGTGCTTAAAAATAGAATCTCAGGGTTGGAGAATCTTCATGGTCACATAGTTCAACCATCAGTCTTGCCTGCCATATCCCTGCAAATAGTTAACAGGCTAGTGTTCAAACATCTCCATTGGTGGTAAACTCTGTCCTTTTAACAGTAAAGGAGTTTTTCCTCACAAAGTATTCTACTTTTTAATAGTTCTGAGAGTTAAAGATTACCTTTATTAAAAATCGTCTCCTTACAGAACACAAATTGTGTTGACCAGGACCTAGGGAGAGAGAGGGGAAAAGCTTAATAGGTAAGGGGTGTTTCTTTCGTGTGGTGGAAATAGTTTGAAACTAGATAAGTGTTGTCCCAAAATTGTTACTAAATGACACTGAATTGTTCACTTTAAAATGGTTCATTTTATGTGAATTTCACCTCAAATAATTTTTGTCTTATAACCCAAAGGTCCTCAGAACACCCTTTTAAATTGCTCTTGTACATTCATGAGTGGCAGAATTTTCTTTTTCTTTTTTTTTTAATGTTTAATTATTTTTGAGAGAGACAGAGAGGGTGCAAGCCGGGGAGGGGCAGAGAGAGAGGGAGACACAGAATCTGAAGTAGGCTCAGGCTCTGAGCTGTCAGCACAGAACCTGACGTGGGGCTCAAACCCACAAACCCCAAGATCATGACTTGAACCAAAGTTGGACGTTCAATGGACTGAGCTACCCAGGTGCCCCTTGAGTGGTAGACCTTTCAGTGGTAATAGTTAGCAGGTCTGTCTTTAATTTTCTTTTGAGATTTTAGTAATAGAATTTTGAAGTAATAGAATATGTTATGGGTGCAGAAAAACAATATAGTGATGCTTGGGTAGAACTTTTGGTCAGGTTTCATTTGTAGACAAGAAATTTTGGTTTTGGTTTAAGTAAAAACGACTTGTTTCAGAGTGTTAAATGGCTCATAGATTAAGTGGGCTGAAGAAACTGATTCTAGGCAAAACTCATAACTGGGCTACCAAAGGAGCTGCTGTTTTTCCCAGGATCAGGAACCCAATTTCCATGTTTTCTAGCATTCCAGTGGATGTTTTGGTTTCTAACTCCATCTTAAGAACATTTCACTCTTCTCTTCCTAGATTCAAAAGGGATCAAGGATGAGATATGTAGTGCTTAACTGTCTCCTTCATTCATACTTCAGTGACTTTGCTAACATTTTTTCATAGTGGGCAAGTCACTTGGTCTCCTAAGCATCAGACTCCGAGCCATTTCTTTTCAGAGTCACCTGTAGAACTTAAAAGGTAGCCAGGCCCTAACCCAGAATTAAATCAGAACGTGTATCTTTTTGTAAATTCTATAGGTAATTATGATGCACTGCCTCACTTAAACAGAGGTCTAGATAATCTCCAAGGGTTTGGGTAGCTCTGTGAATCTGCTTTCTCTAATCCAGAGTAGAGGCTTCATATCAACTTTTCGTTCTTGTTCTTTACCAAGTGAGCATTGAACATGGGCTTACATTGTTCCTCCTGCTTCTCAATTTACCTTTGGCCTTACTTTGTAAAACTAATGGCAGAAGTTCAGAGAATTTTATGAAAATATTCCATGCAGGGTTGTGAAAAATAACATTTTTCTAAACAGTTTTTGTACCTTAGGACTGTTTGCATAAAGTTATTAATTCTGAGCCTTAGAATTAGAGTGTACTGTTGAAACTGGATTTGTCTTGGGGCACCCAGCTGGATCAGTTGGTAGAGCATACAACTTTTATTCTCGGGGTTGAGTTTGAGCTTCACATTGGGTGTAGAGATTACTTAAAATCTTACAAAAAAGAAACAAAACTAGGTTTGTCTTTTGGCCAGGTACCTCCTGGATGAAGAAGGACCAGCCCACTTTTACCCTCCGACAAGTTGGAATAATATGTGAACGTCTCTTAAAAGACTACGAAGATAAAATTCGGGAGGAGTATGAGCAAATCCTCAATACCAAACTAGCAGGTAGGCTGAGGTAGTGGCTATGCCATTGTTAATAGGGTTTAGTAAATAAGGTTCAGTTAAATGGTAACTTAGAAAAAGAGCTGGACCTCATGTAAGAAGGTTTAATGAGTTGTGAATATTGTTACTCTCTGGTGATTCTAAACATTTCATTTATACTTTTATGGAAAGGCTTTTCATTTATATTTCTGAAATGAGATAAACTAAGCTTTTCTTTTGAAAATTTTTCATGTAAATAAAGGTGTTAAGTAGATTATTTGGGTTAACCTCCTTACAGGTGGTTGGGAGGAGTGGAGTATAGTCCGTATATTCAGACTTCTGGTGGGAGTCACTTGGTGGATGTGGGAAGTCAGACATCCTGTGATTCCGAGGTACATCAGAGTGAAGTTTGGAAAGCACAGCTCAGGTTAGAACAAAGGAGTTGATAGTGATGTCAACAAGTAGAGCCTTTTGTGAAAGGAAGAGATCTGAATCAGGAATACAAAGTAATACCCATGTAGTGAAAGGGGACAATGTTGTGATCAGAGAGGTTTTAGGCAACAACTTCTTCCTGTAACAGTATTATTTCCTAATCTGGTGACCTATACCACATGGTTCCTCAGAATGTTAGAAACTCTGCCTTATATTGAGAACTGTTAAACCAACTGTTGGTTTAACAACAAAGTTAAATGGGTTTCTTTATAGTTGAACTTCTTTGATCCTTTAATATACTAATAACGTATATTAGAAGCAGCTCCAATATGTCATTTCCCTTCTGCCCTCACCCCCAAATCGTTCAGTTGACTCTGAGTCACTTCTCTGTTCATGGAGTTCCCCTTTATTTTTTTTAATTAAATTAATTAATTTTTAAAAGTTTAGTTTATACTTTTGAGAGAGCACATGCATAAGCGGCAGAGGAGCAGAGAGAATCCCAAGCAGTCTCCATGCGGTCAGTGTGGAGCCTGACATGGGGCTCTATCTCACAAACTGAGATCATGACCTGAGTTGAAATCAAGAGTCAGACTATTATAGATGATTAGTGACCAAATGTAGGAGCCAGAGATTTGGCTCTGGGATCTAAGAGGAAGTAACACACCTCAGTGGCTGTTACAAAGGAGAGTCTGAGAGTACATAACTTAAACTGGGAAGCTAGCTGTGATCCTGACATTTGATTCTTGAAAAACCAGGGGAGAATTTATTGTTATAGTATATACTGTCTTTCCCCTTACAGAACAATATGAATCTTTTGTGAAATTCACACATGATCAGATTATGCGACGATATGGGACAAGGCCAACAAGCTGTAAGTATTGCCAAGTTTTTCTTTGAATTTTCCAAGACTTCCAGGAGCAAGATCTTGATACTGAATACCTTGTCTCCTGAGAGCAAAACCCCTGTGAAGCTAAATATTAACTAACATTAAAAAAGAAAATGTCTAGCACTGTGTAAAGCCCTTTAAATCCTCATGGAGTTTATTTAATATACAGTAAGGGAGGAACTGTCATTAGCCCCATTTTATAGGTAAGGATAACACTTAAAGAGGTTAAATAATTTGTTCAAGCTCATAAAGCTAGTAGTTCAGCCAGGATTGAAACCTAGGTAGTCTCACTGCAATGCCAATTTGTGTGATACCTGGCTTTTCCTGCAGAAAGATAGTTTGAATTGTTAATTTATGGAAGTTAGTTCCTTAAGCTAGCTTATCAAGTGTGTGGTCAGAATTTCTTAATTCTAGACATCTTGGAACTACTGGTTACTCAAAGCATAAAGTAATAAATAGCTGTATATCTAAACTGAAGCTGAGTCAGGTTTCTTAAATTCTGGAAAACTTAGGACCTTTTAAGTGTTGACTTGTGTCTTCGTGCCGTTTATCACATTTCCCATTGGTTAATATTTTTAAAAAGCATGACACTATATTTTTAATTTTCTTAAACTCTTTTGTTTTTATTCCTAATTTATAGATGTGTCCTGAAGCTTTCTTGCATATCTGGGTACCAGGTTTGACCTCAAGAGATGGCTGCTGTACACTTTTTGCAACTGGTTTGGTATCACATTTCAGCTCCAACTTTGCATCCTGAGAACACTTAAACGTTTCTGCAGGTCCATTTTATACAACTTGAAAGACCTTAAAACTTTCTGGTTGCCACAAGCATATCTTTCTTTTCTGCTCATCCAATAAACAGCTGTGCCCTACTGTGATAGATTTTCCAAACAAAAATACCTGGAGCAGCAGTTTAGCAAAATATGCCCTCACTGGCACTCAGCAAATGGAGATTCCCCAAGCACAGTTCTGTAAGAAGTGTGTGTGTGAGTGTGTGAGAGTGTGTGTGTGTGTGTGCGTGTGTGTGTGTATTTTAAGTTATTATTTGTATTGTGCAAATTTTTTTGATCTTGGGGATTCTGGCTGTGAATTTGATGCACGACAATTATGGTTAAAAACATTTGCTTGGTCTACAGAAGATCATTAATGTTTTGTGACCATATAAGTTGTAATGGTGGATTGTTTTATGTGTAGGTATTATTGTTAAATACAGGGACTGTTTCCAGGCACAGAATATGAATCATAAGTTAGGATGGACATTAGATGTGATTATGATGACATAGCAAAGGTCTGTGGTCCTAGGTCTACAAATGCGTGGTGAGGAATTAGGACAAACTGGAGACGGGCCGTTTGACATGTGGACTCTGCCCAGCCGTGTTGAAAAATATTGACTCCAAGCCTTAAAATACCCACATGGAGTCTGTGCTCACCTCATTCACACAGAGAGCTCCCTGGACACTGAACCTCTAAAAAGAAAAAGTCTCCCCTGGAGCAGGAGCATCAGGGTTTTCTTGGGAGCACGACACAGGTGAGCGCGGGGCTGGGCCAGCCCCTGGTGGCACTGCTACTTGGGAGGAGCCGCTTCGCCTTTGAATCGGTTATTACAAACAGAATTAGGATCCTTTGGTCAGGTTCCCCCAAATTCTTTTTAGGAGGTGACCACGTTCAACTGCTTGAGCTTTGTTTTGGCAACCCCCTGCCCAAAGTTGCTTACAGACTGTTCTTCACCTTTGTTCCGAGACCGAGGAACAGAAAGTAGCCTCTGTTTTGAGGAGGTGGAAGTTAAGTATACATTTATTTTTTACTGTGACTTGTTCAGGACCACATTTTACAAAATGCCTTGTTTCCTTTATCATTGTTTCTGGAAAGGAGAGTTCTATTAAAATTGTTTTAGTTTGAATATAGAATAGTTTTATTAATTAGGGCTTATTTTGAAAAATTCTGAGTTTAATTCAAATGTACGCCAGTACCTTCCAAAGTAAGGTAATATTCAGAGACAGTCGTTCTGATCAGATGGCTTAGAGAAATTCTGGAATATTCATATTCGAAGATTCCTTATTAATGAATGTCTTTGACTTAAATCTAACCAAAAACTGCAACATTATTCTTTGTACATTTTCATTATATAGTGTTAACAAGCTTAGTTGCAAACAAATAAAATACTTAAGCTATTTGTTTACCTTGCCTTCTTAATACTGTGATAATGTTTATGAATTCAAATAATTTATGGGAGGCTGCTATAACCATTTCCCCAGTAAAACATTACATTTAAGATTTATAGACTTTTTAAAAAGCCCATTAGTGATCTTTTAATAATTAAAGCACTATTTTACTTCATATTTGAAGGGTGGTTTGTTTCATCTCTTCTTTTTCCAGGGTAGTTACTTGTTCCTGGAAGAGGAGCATAGCAGTGGCTGTCAGGGGAGTGGCCTTACAGTGGGATAGTCACACCAAAACAAGGGTAGGGCAGCCTTGGGAGCCATGAAAAGTCCTGAAAGGAGGATCAGGAATAGGGAATACTGCTGCACTGAAGTATTGTTACAGAATCAGTGTAATCAGTGACATGCTTGCTCGCTCACTGTTGCAAGTGTCAGCCCCGTTCCCACTAAATACTTTTGGCTGGGAGGTAGGGTAAGTTTCTATAAGGAAACTGATAGACACTCTCACTGCACCCAGTGTTGTTAGGCTGTTACAGTGTGGTTGCCTTTTGGGGCCATAGGGTAAGACCACCATGGCTGGGTTTTAGAATCTCCTCAAAAGGGACTAGACATATTTGTTTAGTGTTTTATCCAGAGAAGAGACAGTTCCTAGGACAGAAAATGAGGACCTATAATGTAGGCTTTAGAGTAGCAAAAGGAGTTTTTCTCCAGAGCTTGATTTCTAGAGCTTATTAAACACGGGCGTTGCCAGGTAGGGAAGCGTCTTTGTCCCATGGAGGTACAGTGTCCAGGGAAAAAGTTGATCTACAGAGATCTATAACAATGGGCCAAGACCTGTGGTCTCAGAACAGCCATATCTACTGAGCTAGTTAAAATTTTTGGTTTTAATTCCATTTGTTACCTTCTTTTGGTAAAATCTTAAGCTGAAGGGGAATGAAAGGAGTAAGTGTTCATGCTTAGGTCAGAGGAGTACAGGGGAGTTGAAGGTTCCTGAGATGGAGATGACTGTTAAGAGCTCCCCAAGGAGAACAACATCAGGGAGTATAAGAATTTGGGCCAGCCTCTCAAACGTGGTGAATCTTCTCTGCCCGCCAGGGAGGATTGGTTGGCTTGTGTAGTAAAGAATGGCCTTTGGATGTGTGTAGCCCTAGAGTTTTAGTTTGTTACGTCAGCCTTGCCAAGCTACTGAACTTTGTGAGCCATAGTTTTCTTGTCTGCAAAATGAGGGTTAATTGTATGTACATCATTGGGTTTTGTTTTCAAATGGGAGATTAAATTAAATAGCCCATGTGAAGAAAGTAGCCACAGCCTGGGACACAAAATATGCATTTGAAACTGTTAATAGCAGGTTTCTTTACAGTGGTCTTCATCAGATCTGAAGGCCAAACCTTCCTTTCTGCAGCAGCAATTCTCAACTTTCCAGTATGAATAAATAGCCCTTTGTTAACCTCAAAATATCACATTCTCTAATTAGAATTTGTACTTTTAAGTGTTTGACTAAGAAAACAATAAAAGATGAATGACAAATGAATTCAGTAATGCCTTGCGGTGAATCTGTATTTTGTTATTCACTATAGCAGGGGTCAGCAAACTAAGGCCTGTTTTTGTGAATAAAGTTTTACTGAAATACTGCCACACCTATTTGTTTGCATCTGTGGCTGCTTTTCACAGTTTGCAACTCCAGAAACAGTATGGGCCACAGAGTTGAAAATACTTTCTCTGGCTTTTCACAAAAAAGTTTGTGGGCCCTTGCAACTGTAGCACTGATACACATTTGAAAAGCTCACAAACAAGGCAAACTTGGTGCATAATTTGTTACCTCTAGGGGAGTTACACCTCAGGTTGTGGCATGATTTTTTTAAAAAAAAGTCTCTACTTACAAATGATTGCTAAAGTGAATATCTTAACAGAAAAAGCTAATGAAGTTTTCAAAGCAAGGATTCTCAAAGATGGAGACAGGGAACATGCTATTGGGGGTGGATGCTTAGGATGACTTTTATTTTTAGCATAGTTAATTTTGAAATTGAGATACAAATGTGGGTGTAGGAATTTTATGTTTATCAGAAGATAGCATAGGTTTAAAAATTGTTAAGTGTTGTTCTTAAGGAACAGTGACTTGATTGCTGCCCTAGTGATTATTTCCTTGAAAATGGCTTCAGAGAATGCTATAGTCTACAGGTACAGTTAAACTGGACCTTGAATAATGTTGACACCTTCAGGAAGAAAGCATGTTTACGTAGGGAAAAATCTCCAGCTACTCACCCCAAATGATACTTTCAAATAATTAGCACTTCATTTTAGGGAGGATTGGAAAATTACCTAAATTTGTCTAAAATTTAAGTACCTGAAGTCTTAATGGTCTCTTGTTTTTACTGATTGTTGCTCATAGTGTCTTGTCTCTACATGTGCCAGGTTATCTATGAGCTGAATACTATATTTGAACAATTAATTATAGGAATAAACAGGATAAGGATGAGGCATCTACCTCTAGAAGGATTTCTGGTTGCCTTTACCTGGGAATATTACCAAACCTTAATTCATACTGAAAGCTGGAGGTTCCCTAGATCATCCAGATGGCACACAACCAGGTCTCAAGTCAGTGTGAAGACCGATTTGCTTTTGTTTCGCCTGTATCTTAAAAGTGTAATACTTTGAAATCCCAGTCTGTGATGGGGGTTCCCACCTTTAGCTGGTCTTAGGTTTTGATTTTTGTCCCCTTCAGTCCATGAGGCTTCTGAAAGTACAGTGCAGGCATCCAGGGGCGTCTTCCAGATTGACAGATGCCTTAATAGAAAGCACAGCTTTGAGTTGTAAGCTTTCTGGGTTTTCAGATTTTGGCTCAGTAATTCTTTATTACCTAGTTAGCCTTTTTTATGCTTTTAAGAAAATAATTTTTATATTTCAATTGCTTTTTAGTTGGTCTTAGCAATAGGCTGATCCAAACTTCCTGATGCTCAATTTCTGGAAGTGCAAGTTCCTGTGTTTTTTGTCTCCTCAGAGCTTTGGTGAAGGTGCTTAATGTAGCTTGGTACCCAACATGCCTTCATGTTAATGGAAGATAAGTAGGGAAAGACATGTTTATACTGGCTTTGAGTGTTTTTCCAATCCTTCGGCAAGCATTACTGTTGTCTTCTAAGTTCTTTATTTGTGAAGGGCAGATATTTGAGTTTTTAAAGACCGACAGGTTTTGTAAGTAGCCCTAGTCGGTCTTATATCCACAATACCTGGTATGGAATTAATATACATAAATGACTTAGGCATTCGGATCTTGACCTCCGAGAGTCAGAGTCTAGCAAGGAATGTAAGGCAAGGTAAAAGTTGCTAAGTGTTGTGTGAATGGTACAGATAATGGACTAAGGAAAGGAAGAGATGGTTCTAAGTAATAGGGATCAGAGAAGTTTTCATTTGGGGAGGTAGAGCTGGAGCAAGTTTTCAAAGGATGAATAAAGCTCAGGCAAAAATAGGAATTGGGGGCTTGAAATGAGCAAAGGCTGGGTGGTGGGAACTCATGGTGGTATGCAGTGAGGACATTCTTGTTTAGTCGAAGTAGAAAACTTGTAGATCCCAGGAAGAGAGCTTGAAGCTAGGTAGTAGGGCCTAGATAATGAAGGGTTTTGACTAATAGGCATTTAGCTGTTAATCTGTGGGAATCTGGAGAGTTTGGGGGAAACTAATTCAGGAGTAAATATAAGACAGAAGGGCCAATACCAAACTAGAGAACAGGTTGACCAGTTAAAGAGCCTTTTTTTGGTCTAGAGATAACAAAGGCCTATACATTGATTGGGAAGGATGATTAAACATGGCTCTGGTTTTGCCTGGCTAAGAAGAGCATGGTCCTGGGGTGCCTGGGTGGCTTGGTTAAGCATTTGATTTCGGCTCAGGTCGTGATCAATCTCATGATTCATGAGTTTGAGCCCCACATTGAGGTCTGCACTGACATTGCCAGAGCCTGCTTGGGATTCTCTCTCTGCCCCTCTCGTGCTTGCATGCCTGTTCGTTCGTTCTCTCTCTCTCTCTCTCTCTCTCTCTCTCTCTCTGTCAAAATGAATATATAAACTTAAAAAGAAGAGCATGATCCTTATGAAGGATCTGTCTAGTCTCATTTTCCCTCTTCACAGAGACAGACTTTGAAAAGATCCTTTTTCTTTTGGTTTGGCTTGTCTTTGCCCCTCGCTTAGCTAATCCAGCCCAGTTCCATAACTGCTGCTGTGGGGTTTTTTTTGTTTGCATAGATTCTCTTAAATCTATCTCGTAAAAGCACTTTACATGGATTATTGAGAAATTTTCCTGAAAATGTCCCCTGCACCAACTCAATCTGTCATTTTTAATGGTGCTCCCATTCCATTGCCTGGAATTAAAGCCCTTCTTACTTGACAATTACCCACTCAAGTGGCAGTTGTCTTTCTGCCCCCTTCTTCAAGGCAGAGTTACCTGTTCATTTGATAAATGTTAATTGAGCACCTACTATTTGGCAAGTACTGTTCTGGGCACCAGGAATATACCACTGAGCTGGACAGACAAGGTTCCTGTCTTGTGCTTATATTCTTATGAGGTAAAACAGGCAAACTAGTAAAACAAGTTAATCCAAGATTTAAAAGTGTTTACGGGTGCCTGGGTGGCTCAGTTGGTTAAGTGGCCAACTCTTGATTTCAGCTCAGGTCATGATCTCAGTTTGTGGGTTTGAGCCCCGCATTGGGCTCTGTGCTCACAGCACATAGCCTGCTTCGGATTCTCTGTCTTCCTGTCTCTACCCCTCCCCACCCCTCTCTTAAAATAAATGTTTAAAAAAATAATAATAAAATAAAGTGTTCAAAGAAATAAAACGGTAATGTGAGTAACTAGGTGCCTAAGTTGGATTGTAAGGAAGTTCTAAGGAGGTGTACTCTTACATAGTACTTCATTTCAGCACTTCATTTTATGCCTTTATAAAGCTGTATAATGCATTTATGTGTCTACATGACTCTTTCACTATATTGAGCAGTTATCAGCACCTTGAGCTCCTCTCTCTGTTCGTGGCTTTTTTCTTTAAGATTTATTTTTTATTTTTAAGTTATCTCCACACTCAGTGTGGGTGTTGGATTCACAACCCTGAGAGTAAGAGCCACCCAGGTGCTTTATTCTTGGCTCTTAAATGATGAGTGACTAAATTATGTGGCTACTCCTTCCCTTTTCCAGTCAATCAGTACACTACCTGAAACTCTTCTTTGACTCTCAGATCAAGTAATTTTAAGCCTTTGGTAGGTTCTGTCTCTGCAGCCAGGATTACGAGAGATGTAGTCCTTACCCTAGAAAAGCTCACAGTCTATTGGAAGAAATGTGATAGAACTTGCTTTCATAAGTGTCTGTGCATCTGGACAGAGAGATCAGGATGTTTCCTGGGGAAGACTACTCAGCTGCCCTGGCAGGTTCCCTCCAGGTAGTTTACCCTGATCTGTACTCAGGAAGGCTGACTCACTAATAAATCTGTATTGGTCTATAAAACCAGACTCCAGTGTGTTCATTTATTTTTATTTTAAGTCTGCTCTGTGTCCTATGTGGGGCTTGAAGTTATGACCCTCAGAACAAGAGTCTCCTGTTCTACCAAATGAGCCAGCAACGCACCCCTCCAGTGTGTTAACTTACGATGATAAATATGTCAGGTACAGTAGACTACTGCCATTGGCCTTAACAGTGTGGTTTCTTCATGCAATCATACCACTTGGGAAACCTAAAGTCAAGGGGCAGCTTTACGTGTCCGAATGAGGGGAGTTAATTCTAGTGATGGAATGTTTGCCAATATTAAGTTACACCTATCACCATGAACCTGGCACAGCCATCCCACTTAAAGTTATGCTTCATTAGTTCCTGGTCCTGTTGCATCTTCAATTTGGTATCTTCTCCACCCTCAGTCCACACATTCATTTTTAGTTCTAAATGATCCCTCTGGTTTCCAGTATATTCCAAGCCATCCTACGCTTTATTTTTTGTAGTAATCGCTACACCCAAGGTTGGACTTGAACTCACAATGCCCAGATCGAGTCACATGCTCCACCCACTAAGCCAGCAAGCCTCTGTGTATTGGCGCTTCTGTATCTATCACATAGCTGGGGGCTTCAGGGTGAGGGTGGGGGAAAGTTTCCCAACCGTCTTCCCCAACTGTAGCAGTGGTATCAGATACAGGCCTGAAGTTCCCAATGTAGTTCCCAATGTTCGAAGAGTAGTGTTAAAGCTTTTCTCGGATTATGACTAAGGGGTGATACCGGGGGCTTAGATTAGATCATCAGGCCATTCTCATGCGATGAAATTGGGAGCAAGGCTCTACTAGGTCAGAACAAATCGCCGTGATCGACCCGGCGAACGCCTAGTCATATTTCACTGGGTCTCTGCGCCTCGGCTTCCGGAACACCAAATGGAAGAACTGGACTGCTCAGGCTTCTGCACATAAAGTTCTTTGACGTCGTCCTAAAATCACACTTCCCCGAAACAGAATCCGCAGAGCAAGTTAAAGGGAAGGAAAACCGAGCACCTAACAGAAGCGACCACGGACCCCTACAGAGAAAACTACGTCACTTACAACGTAAAGCGAAAGAATCCTGGAGGGCGCGCGTACTCACCATAGCAACGGCGCAGGCTCAGTTCTGGCGTGGGATTTCTGGGAGTTGTAGTTTTCCAATGTATGCCGCGTATACAGGAAGACCTGTCACAGGCACCCTTGCGCGCGCGGTGCTGTTACAGAGATACATGCGTGGTCCAGTGCAGGGGGCCGGCGTATAAACAGTCAACAGTATCTGCAATGGAAGTCTACAGGGCTAGCGGGACTTCAAGAAAGTCCTAGTAAATGCCTGAGGAATTCGGGAAGCTTTCACCAGAAAACGCTGGAGGGGCGCCTGGGTGGCCGGCTTCAGCTCAAGTCATGATCTCATGGTTCCTAAGTTCGAGACCCACACATCGGGCTCTGTGCTGATATTTCAGAGCCTGGAGCCTGCTTCAGATTCTGTGTCTCCCTCTCTCTCTCTGCCCCTCTCCCGCCTGCACTCTCCCACTCTCTCTCTCTCTTAAAAAAAAAGAAAAAAAAATACACTTAAAAAAGAAAAATAGAAAATGTTCGCTAAATGGTCTGGGCAGATTAGGCATTCACCTGGGAGGCAGTGGGTAGGTGGCAGCGAGCTGGTAGAATTGTTCCACGCAGAAGAAACTGCTCCTACAAGGTTTGGAAGAAAGAGCAATTCTAGATGGCTGAGAATACGAGGAGGTTGAAAAGCAATTGTATCTGAGGATTTAGAAATGGGAAGAAATCATCGAGGGATCTTGAATGCCAAACCCAGTAATTTGAACATTTTCTTGAATACAATTACACCTCACACACAACCCAAGCAGTATGAACGTCCCCGTACTTCGCGTTCTCCCTTGTTTTGTCCATCTTTATCACTTGCTACATCATTCTGTGTCTTAGTCCCAAGAACTCAATAAGGCCCACAGTATATGATATGAGCTCAGGAAGTATCTTTGAATGATCAGTTTTGAGTTTTAGAAAAGAAACTGGCAGCAATAAGGAGAGTGGGTAAGAAGGGAGAAAGGCTGGATGTAAAAAACCATCAGAGTTCCAAGTAAATTTTTTTCCCCACCTTCAAATTTCCCTCTATCCATGGGTTGAAATCTGGCACATCAAGCCATTTCCAATGTGGGTCTCGTTTGGCCCCAGCACTTAAAAAAATTAGTTGCCCTGTAGTTTAAAAGTGGTTGGTTTCAGTGTGCCTGGGTGCTCAGTCGGTTAAGCGTCTAACTCTTGATTTCCACTTAGGTCGTGAATTCACAATTTGTGGGATTGAGCCCCGAGACAGGCTTTGCGCTGACAGTGGGGAGCCTGCTTGCAATTCTCTCTCCCTCTCTCTTTGCCCCTCCCCTGCTAGCACATGAGCACTTTCTCTCTCTCTCAGAATAAACATTTAAAAATAAATAAAAGTGGTAGGTTTCCAGGGCACCTGGGTGGCTCAGTTAGTTAAACGTCCAACGCTTGATTTCGGCTCAGGTCATGACCTCACAGTTCATGAGTTTGGGCCCAGCAGTGGGCTCCATGCTGACAGTACAGAGCCTGCTTTGGATTCTCTCTCTCCCTCTCTGTCTTCCCATCCCCACTCTCTTTCTCTCTCTCTCTCAAAATATATAAATAAACTTAACAAGAAAGTAGTAGTTTTCACATTTAAACAATAAAAGATTTCTGGCTTCTCTTGAAAAAGTTGAAGATTTGACAATTTGGAGCCCTGATATTTTCAACAGCTATAGGACGGAACAGAGTAGCTGCAGCTGCCTTCAGACAGGACAGACCCTCTCCAGTTCGTCACATTCCATACCATTCTTTCCATCAGTCAAACTGAAGCCAAATACCAGTTGCCATTTTCTATGGTGCTTCTGTTTTTATTTCCTTATAGTGCACTTTTGTTTGGCCTTGGAGGTATTTGAGTGACCCATCTTTGTACTAATCCTGCCTGGTATCCGAGGAGTGATACAATGAAATTAGTATTTTAGAAACATTCAGTGCAAAACAGATTGAAGTGAGGAGCTGCAAGGCAGAGAGGAAGAAATAAATTTGCAACCTGTTGAAGGAGTATTTGAATTAACGGCCAGTAATTAATGAAAGATTGGATGAAAGTTGAGGCAAAGGCAAAATACAACTTCAGAGTTTCCTGTCTGAATGACCAGGAAGATGCCACCAATATTAACAAGAAAGTGGAAGAAGTGGAAAGTGGGGTGGCTATCAGTAGCATCTTGCTATCTCCACTATTTTCTGGGCAAGGGCCACGAATGATTAATTCCATAATCTTCCAGTATTCTGCTGGACATGCGTTAGGTGCTCAGGAGATTCCAGTTGAATTGAAACTCTGATCTCAGTTGGGGGGGATATATATATCTGATGGGCTAGGGGGAGCAGAGGGAGAATTGGAATGCTTGAAAGAAACCAATTAAGTTTTGAGACTTTAGGAATTTTCTCTAGAGTGGGTACTCCTGGGACTTGGAGGCAGTTCACCTGTTTTGGGGAAAAACTTATGCCAAAATCCTGAAGCAGAACAAGAATTTGGTATGTAGAAATGGAGACAGGGTGGGAATAGTGTCATTCCAGGGGAAAGGGGGGAAAATCAGAGACTGGGTGGCAGGACTTTTCCAAGAATACAATGGAACAGCAAGCTCTTGGGTGGGGGATTAGGCAGAGGATTTTGGACAACGAGGCTGGGAAGGGTGGAAGGCTTGACTTCTTTAAATGTTTTTGAAAGCACATCACTTAAAATGAGAATAAATATTCAGCCCAAACCTCAAACACTTATTTTTTAAGTTACTTATATGTATAACTGCAGTAATGTTATGTACTTTATAAAGATTAACATCAAAAAATAGAAATTAAAGGGGCATCTGGCTGTCTTAGTTGATGGAGCATTGGGACTCTTAATCTCAGAGTCAAGACTCCCACTTCAGGCATGAAGTTTATGTAATAAGTATATTAAAAAACAGAAATTAAAATGATTAGATTAAAAAAGTATTTGAGTATTTTCTTCCCTCCCACCTGGTGTATCATATCACACACACCACTTCCAAGGCCCTGCTGTAATCAGAGAGCCACTGGATGTCCTGAAACACAGGAGGGGCACGGTCTCTTTCACTTTCTTGAATCTGCAAACTTTATTTATTTTTAATTTTTTAAAAAAAATTTTAACGTTTATTCATTTTTGAGAGACAGCGGGAGACAGAGCATGAGCGGGGAAGGGGCAGAGAAAGGGAGACACAGAATCTGAAGCAGGCTCCAGGCTCTGAGCTATCAGCACAGAACCCAACACCGGGCTGGAACTCACGAACTGCGAGATCATGACCTGAGCTGAAGTCGGACGCTCAACCGACTGAGCCACCAGGCACCCCGAATCTGCAAACTTTAGAAATTGAGATATTAAGGAACTGTGATTTTAAATAAAAACTAAAAACAAAATAACAAAGAATTGTGATTACCTTGGAGAGCTTTCCATGTGCCTGGAACCGCCTCATTGTTTTACACTTAACTCATTTAATCCCCAAAGGAACCCTAGGCTGTAGGTACTTTTATCTTTTAAGATGATATTTTTATTATTTTTTAAGGGCTGACCTTTAATGTTTATTTATTTATTTGAGACAGAGAGAGACAAAGTGAGTGGGGAGCGGCAGAAAGAGAGAGAGAGAGAGAGAGAGAGAGAATCCGAAGCAGGCTTCAGGCTCTGAGCTGTCAGGACAGACGCAGGACTGGAACTCGCTAACTGTAAGATCATGACCTGAGACGCAGTCTTTTGCTTTACCGACTGAGGACCAGGCTCCCCAAGGTATTTTTATCTTAAGATAAGAAAACTGAGGCACTGCAAGGTTAAGGCACTTTCTTAGAGTCGCACCGAAATGGTGAAGCTAGAATTTGAATCCACCCAGCGTTAATCCACAGCGCAAGACCTTAACTACTACCGGCGGGGATGGGGGTGGGGAAGGCACTGCTGTTTCTCTACTGGGGCCTTGGTCAAGTCCCTCACCAATCCGAGCTGTCGTGAGGGTGCTAGTCACAGGGCTGAGCCGGCAGCAGGAACACACTAACCGCTAGGCCGTCTCTAACGCGGCCATCTAGAGAGGGTCACTTTATGCCTGGTCCGTACCATCAAAGGCTGAGGCCCACGACCGCGCAGGCGCAGACCCAGGGGCTTGGTTTCTATGGTTTCCGGGCGCAACTGCAGAGAGAAGGTCGGGCCTCGCAGTCGCGCTGCAAGAGTCGCACTGCGGGCGTCCTTTGCGGCAGGCCTCTGCGTCTCTCTCAGATCATCCGGTAGCGGCGGTCAGCGAGGAGACAAGGGCATCGCAGCGGGACGGTAGGTGATGCGTTTGTCTGCGGGTAGTTTAGACAAAGAGATTTATTCCGAGATTTCTTAAACGAATTTCCTCTTGCTTTCCTGGGTGTGTGTTGTCCCAGGCCCGAACTCTGAACGTGTTTTCTGCGTTCCCAGGCTCCTACGCCCACAGGCAGGGTCACCGAAGTCTGTAGACCGCGTTTCTCTCGGATTTCTGCCAGACTAATGCTTTGGCCTTCTGTTTCTTAACCCTAAGTCCACCCACCTTACCCTGGTTTTCAAGGCCCTTAGTGATAACGGCCGCGCCACCCTCCAGCGCCTTTTCGTTCTTCGTCCCGACATGCGCTCTGAGCTCCGCGCTTCAGCCACTCCTGGGTGCTCGGTGTCCCCAAGGGCATACCCAACACCTCCGGCTGTAACTCGTGCTGTGCCTTACTGGAGTACTCTGTCCACTGACCTTCACTTGGCAAAACTCAACCCATCTTAAAGGCATTTTCCAGTCTCCTAGGCAGAGTTGGTGCTTCCTCCTTCCAGCTCTTACCCTCTTGTTCTTTGGGTTCCCAGTTCCTTCCGTGTCTCCAATCTAGTGCTTACGTTGCAGCTGCTGCTTTACCCCCATTCCACTATCTGGAACGGTACTGGATAGAATGAAAGAATGGATAGAAAACATAAAATCGAAATTCACCTGTAAATCTTTATTGGCATTTTTTGTGCTTCCTTCCAATCTTTTGCAGTTTTTCTTTGACACCGTAGACCCTTTATCATTTAACATTAAAATATACGTTCTGTGTATATTACCTGTTTTTCCTGTTGTCTGTCATATTCTAATAAGCGGGTACTTACTAGATTTAATTATCCATTTCCCTGTTGCACACTTAAGTTGTTTGAATTTCATTTTTTTCCAACAGTTACTGAGCCCCTGTTGATCCCTGCCCTCACAGCACTCGTTTTGCAATATGGGAGACATTCAAGTTAATAATCCATTACAGGGGCATGAAAAGTAAAGTACTCTTATGGAAAGTTGAGATGCTGTGTGAACACAGATGAGGGACACCAGATTCAGGATGACGTCACAGAATTGTCATCTCAGTTGCTACAGATAGAAAAATGTAAAAAAAAAAAAAAAAGATGTTTTTGTGCTTGGGCTTTTTTGTTCTTTTTCAGCTAATTTCTTCAGACCTGTCTTAAAGAATTGGGATTCTTGAGTCAAAACATAAACACTCTTTTTGATTAAAATGACCTTATCAAAATAAAATGACCTTATCAATACAGAGTTGATTTTTATGCATTGCTTTTTAGTTCTAGTGGTTTTTTTCCCCTGAGTTTTATGAAAACAAAGATATTGCTTATCTACTATAAACTGGAAGAACCTGTCAAATGAAAAAAATTAATGAGATTATGTTGGGAGAATAGCGTAACATAGCTTTCTAAAGGGATATTTGTCATAATTAACTATCTCATTTTTCTTAGAAATTTCTCATTTGATTGCACTTTTATGGCATTCTTTCTTTTTTATCTTCCATTTCAGCCATGCCTTTCTTTGATGTGCAGAAAAGGCTGGGCCTTAACTTAGATCAGTGGATGACAATCCAAAGTGCTGAGCAGCCTCACAAGATTCCAGGTCGATGCCATGCTTTTGAAAAAGAATGGATAGAATGTGCGCATGGAATTGGTGGTATCCGTGCAGAGAAAGAGTGCAAGATAGAATATGATGATTTCGTAGAATGTCTGCTTCGGCAGAAAACGGTGAGGAGTGGTGGAGACGGGATGTGAATTATTTCTTTGTTTCTTGGGGCTACCTTTAAGTGTGTTTAATTGGTCGTTGGTAATGGCTTGACCAATGTGAATTGGCAAAACTTTTGTGGTGAAAACACTTCCTCTATGTAGGTACCATGTCAAGGAAGTTAATTGCCTTCCGATCTGAGGGGGTGTCTCTTGTTCCTCAGTGTTCTTCCTCGTCTTCTGACATATTTTCCTTAGCATTGTACCCTCCTGTAGCCACCAGGGTAGAAATCGCACGTGTGTACGTATTCCCATTTTTGCAGTAGGTTATAAAGCAAAGTTATCAACCAGCCTTGGTTGTTTGTCCGTGAACATCTCTGGATGAAAATGTTTCAAATGCATTGAACCCTCATTGGAGAAGAAGGTAAAACCCTACAGGTCTGTTACACTGAATGTGATATAAGAATCTCTGGATTAATTTCTACTCTGGGCAAGATGGACGTGTTAATGAGATTGCTTTAGGTGAGTCTGACCAAAGAGGCAGGGGGAAAGGATGTTGACAGCATGATGTCTACCTCCTCAAGAGTTGCATGAGCTCCATCACATATAGGCCTCTATTCTCCCTTAGAGAAGAAATCTTTGGGTGTGGCCTGTTATTTTTGCCTATTTCTGTGCTCCAGATAAAACAAATAGAAACGTTTTTATGACTCCCAACTCCTTGGAGTTCAGGAAGGCGGTTTAGATTTTTAGTTAAAGTTGTCTGTATCAAAAAAATTTTAATTTCCTATCTTCTAACATTTGCTATTCCAAACTTGGAAGGAATTAGAGGGTATCAGGTATTTTGTATTGCTCACTGTGGGGATATCGATGATTAAATGAGTAATATTGTAATATTACTGAGGGACAGCGAGTGGGTCGTTGGTTAGCCACCTACCAGCTGTTTAGTTCACAATATGTCTTAACTTCTCTTCTTGTGGGCCCCAGTTATTCATTGCTCAGATTAAGACTACTCTACATGTAAGTTTACACCAAAAGAAGGCAGTGTGGTGAGGTGGAAGAAAATTGGGTTGAGAGTTAGGAGAACTGGGTTGTTTTTGTTTTTGTTTTTTAAATTTCTTTTTTCTTTTTTTAATGTTTATCTATTTTGAGAGAGAGAGAGAGGGAGAGCGAGAATCCCAACCAGCAAGGAGATAACAGCATGGAGCTTGCTGTGGGGCTCGATCTCACAAACTGTGAGATCATGACCTGAGCCAAAATCAGTTCAGATGCTTAACCAACTGAGCCACCCAGGAGCCCTGAGAGCTGGGTTTTGATACTGGTTCTGCCATCACTAGTTTTGTGACTTTGGGCAAGTCACTTCCCTTTTTGGTCTTGGTTTCCTTATCTGGAGATATTAAAGAGTTGCTCTCAGGTCACTTACTCATCCTGTGAATTTGTAAATAGATCCATTACTATTTTAGATGTCACCCTAAATGACTAGATGCTTAGCCCTAAGTGAAGATGCTAATGAATCAGGGAATTAGAATCAAGCACTGTTCTAAATTCTTAGCGTGTAATAGCGGATTTATTTCACACAATAATCCTGTGAGATACATTACTATAATTTTTCCACTATACAATTAAAAACTTGGGGCAAGACCAAAAAATCAAGGCCATTGCCTAAGGTCATATAGCTGGTAAGTGGTGGAACTGGGATTTGAACCTGGCAATGCTGGCTCCAGAGCCTCTGCTTGCATCCACAACACTAAGTTGTTATACTCAGAGAAAGGCTGGACATTAGTTGTTGTAATAGCTCAATCATGACTAGTCCTCTGTTGAGAGGTTCTTTAATACAGAAATGTTAAGAATGCAGTCTTTTGGGGAGCGTGGGTGACTCAGTCAGTTAAGCATCTTGACTTCAGCTCAGGTCATGATCTCACAGTTCGTGGGTTCGAGCACCGCGTCGGGCTCTGTGCTGACAGGTCAGAGCCTGGAGCCTGTTTCAGATTCTGTGTCTCCCTCTCCCTCTGCCCCTCCCCTATTCATGCTCTGTCTCTGTCTCAAGAATAAATAAACATTAAAAAAAAAAAAAAAAGAATACAGTCTTTTATGTTAACTATACCGGAATTAAAAAACGAATGCAATCTTTTTAAAATGCTAATTTTTTTGTTTTTAAATTTATTTCTGTTTCTTTATTTGTTATTATTATTACTTTTTCATTTACATCCAAGTTAGTTAGCATACAGTGCAATAATGATTTCACAAGTAGAATCCAGTGATTCATCCCCTACATGTAACACCCAGTGCTCCCCATTTAGCCCATCCCCCCACCCACAGCCCTTCCAGCAACTCTCAGTTTGTTCTCTGTATTTAAGAGTCTCATGTTTTGTCCCCCCAAAATGCTAATGTTTATGTCAGTATTTAGGACACCTAGAGTTATTTCTGCTGAAGGTAAACCCTGACTGATTCTTTAAGGTTAATGGAGTCTTTAACTGAATATACTAATTTTTCATACCTTTGTGAAAACTTACCAAAAAATTATTTATTGAAGCACTATTGTAGGTGCTAGGAATATACAGTAAGCAAAACAGCAAAAAGTTCCTGCTCTAAAGGAGCTTATATGGGGTGTCAGAAAATTAACAAACAAGTTAAAAAAAAAAACAACAACAATAGTGTCAGGTGTTGATCAGTACAGTGGGGAAGATAAAGGTAGAAAGAAAGAAAACACTGTGGGACCTAAGTGGATGCTCTTTTAAAGAGGGTGGTCACAGAAGACCTCAATGATACGAGACCTTTGAGACTTCAAGAAAGTGAGCCATGTGGTTGTGAGGGAAGAATATTCCGATTAGAGGAAAGAGCAAGTGCAAAGGTCCCTGAGCTGGAGCAGCGAGAGGGAGGGAAAGCATTAAGACATAAGGTCAGAGGTAGGCCTAGTAAGGCATTATAAGGAAAGATTCAGCTGTTTTCTCAGTAAGATGAGAAGCCATTGGGTTTTGAGCAGGGGAGTAATGCAGTCAGGATCAGTGAGTGTATTTTCTGTGTCAAAGAATCCATGTGAATTACAGCCTTTATACGGTCTTGTATAGCATGGCTTTCTTTGCTTAGGAAGCAACCAGTGTCCTACCTGAGAGGAAGAGGCAGAACTCAGGGCTTAGTAGTGACTATTAGCGGAGAACATATCAGATCTTTATTTCGGTGTGGTAACGAGAAACCTCGTATCGGCTATTTCTGCTTCATTCACACCCAGTGAACAGTCACCAGCAGCAGTACCAATTTCACATAGGTCAGGAGTGTATCAGCTGTGAGCTGATCTCATCTTTCAATATTTTAAGGATTTAAGTATGCACAAATATGCCTCTTAGATTTGTGATCTGTGTTTTATTATTGTTTTTGTAAATACCTGTATTCCTGTATACAACAGGAACATTTTAATTATTTTTAAAGGAGATATTATTCACACCAGAAATTTGGTTAAAGCTTGGGAAGTGATTTCAAGTTATTTCTTTAACGAAGGGTTTCATCTCCAAGGCTAAGATGAAAAGCTTCCATGTTTTAAAAATGAATCCAAGTTTCAGTCTCTTTCTCTAGCCCTCAACTTTATGGCGCGTATTTCCCCCTAGTTTAAATACTTCTTTCCTTTGACAGATGAAGCGTCTGAGTGACATCAGGAGGCAGCGGGATAAACTGATAAAGGAAGGGAAGTACACACCCCCGCCTCACCACTTGGGCAAGGAGGACCCTAGGCCCTGAGCAGAGCTGCTGCTGATGGCTGCAGGCTGATTTTCATGTTTTCTCTTCTCCGCCGGAAAGTCCATTTGCTGAAAACTTCTTTGTGAAAGTGTCTAAAAATAAAGGATTGCTCTATCCTATTTATTCTATTTTCTCTTGGATCATACTTGTCTATAATGAAATTGCAACCTATTTTTTAAGTTAGGAAAAATGCCTCTAGCTATGCCTTAAAAATTAGCATCTAGGTAGTAATAAGCAGCATTTAATGATGCTTACTACGTATAAGCTACTTTAAATATGTTAACTGGTTTAAGAAGTTGCAGTATTCTTTACTGCTTTCATTCTGGTTTATTTTCCACACAACACAGACTGGGGCTGGGAGGGGGAGGCAGTAGAGAGAGTGGTTGTGTTTACTCTCAGGCCTGTGAAATCTAACTTAAAGGCTAAGAAAATGAGAACTTCAGATAATTTTGAAGAAGCAATACTGTTGTTTCAATTTACTATCTTACATCACTGGTATATTAGTACTTAAATTTTTTTTTTTTAATGTCTATTTATTTTTGAGTGAGAGAGCATGAGTGGGGGAGGAGCAGAGAGAGAGGGAGACACAATCCAAAGCAGGCTCCACGCTCCCAGCTGTCAGCACAGAGCCCAGTGCAGGGCTGGAATTCACGAACTGTGAGATCATGACCTGAGCCGAAGTCGGATGCTTAACCTACTGAGCCACCCCGGCACCCCTGGTATATTAGTACTTCTAATTGACATGTTTAGAAATGGCTTTTAAGAGAAAAATTCCGGGGTGTCTGGGTGGCTCAGTTGATTAAGCATTCAACTTCAGCTTAGGTCATGATCTCACCATTTGTGAGTTTGAGCCCCACATGGGGCTCTCTTGTCAGCACAGAGCCTGCTTCGGATCTGCTGTCCCTCTCTGCACCTCCCCAACTCACACCGTTTCTCTCTGTCTCAATAAACATTTAAAATAAACATTTAAAATAAATAAACATTTAAAAAAAGAAAAATCAGGTGCACCTGGGTGGCTCAGTTGGCTGAGCATCTGATTCTTGATTTTGGCTCGGTCACAATCTCACGATTTGTGAGATTGAGCCCTGCGTTAGGCTCTGTGCTGACAACGCAGAATCTGCTTGGGATTCTCTCTTTGCCTCTCTCCTGCTCTTCCCCTGCTTGGGCTCGTGCATGCTTTTTCTCTCTCCCTCTAAATAAATAAACATTTTTAAAAGAAAAATCCAGATGTAGAGGGGAGGTATGAACTGAAAAAATTAATGTAGATGTCCTTTAGAATTTTTTCCAACTTTTTGTGTGTGTGTGGTAAAATACCGTCTTAACCACTTTTAAGTACACAGTTCATTGATGTTGTTTTCACGTTGTACAAGCCATGGCCACCATCCGTCCTGCAAAACTGAAGCTCTATGTCCATTAAACAGTAATTCCCTACTCCTTGCCCCAAGCCCTTGGCAACCACTGTTCTACTTTCCGTCTCTATGGTTGGGTTATTCGGCTTCATATAAGTGGAATCATATAGTATTTGTCTTTTTATGATTGGTTTATTTCACTTAGCATACCATTCTCAAGGTTCACCCACGTAGCATATTGAAGAATTTCTTTCTTTTTAAGGCTGAATAATATTCCACTGTGTCTGTACCACCTTTTGCTTATCTGTCAGTGAGCACATCAGTTGCTTCCATCTTTTAGCTTTTGTGAATAATACTGTTATGAATATGGGTGTACAGATGTCTCTTTTTTTAAAAAAAAATTTTTTTCAACGTTTATTTATTTTTGGGACAGAGAGAGACAGAGCATGAACGGGAGAGGGGCAGAGAGAGAGGGAGACACAGAATTGGAAACAGGCTCCAGGCTCTGAGCCATCAGCCCAGAGCCCGACGCGGGGCTCGAACTCACGGACCGCGAGATCGCGACCTGGCTGAAGTCGGACGCTTAACCGACTGCGCCACCCAGGCGCCCCTACAGATGTCTCTTTAAGACCCTGTCTTCATTTTTTTTAAAAATATATTCCCAGAAGTGGAATTGCCAGATTATAAGGTAATTCTGTTTCTAATAGTTTCAGGCTGCCATACAATTTTCCATAGCAGCTGCACCATTTTTACATTCCCACCAACAGTGCACAATGGTTCCAGTCTCTTCGTATCCTTTTTTGTTGTTAGTAGCTATCTAATAGATACCAGGTAGTATCTCACTGTAGTTTTGATTTGCATTTCTGTGTGATTAGTGATGTTGCATCTTTTCACATGCTTATTGGCCATTTGTGCATCTTCTTTGGATAAATGTCTATTCAAGTCCTTTGCCCATTTTTTGAGTTATCTTTTGCTGAGTTTTAGGAGTTCTCTATATATTTGGGATACTGATTCCTTACTGGATACATGATTTCCAGATATTATCATTTTGTAGGTTGCCTTTTTATTCTGCTGATAATGCCTTTTGGTGCACCAAATTTTAAATTTTTCATGATGTGTAATTTGTTTATTTTTTGTTTGTTGTCTTTGATGTCCTATCCAGGTAATCATTTTAGATCTACTGTTGTGAAGCTTTCCCCCTATGTTTTCTTGTGTTTTCTTTTAAAGATTGTATTTTATTTTTTAAAGATTTTACTTTTTATTTTTATTTTTTAATCTCTACACCCCCAATGTGGGGCTCAGACTCACAACTCTGAGATCAAGAGTTGCACTCTCCACCGACTGAGCTGGCCCTTAAAGATTTTACTTTATTTTATTTTTAAGTTTATTTATTTTTGAGAGAGAGAGAAACAGTGCACGAGCAGGGGAGGGGCAGAGAAAGGGAAAGAGAGAGAATCCCAAGCAGGCCCATGTTGTCAGCACAGAGTCCAATGCAGGGCTTGATCCCATGACCCTGGGATCATGATCTGAGCTGAAATCAAGAGTCAGACGCTCCACCAACAAAGCCACCCAGGTCCCCCAAAGATTTTTGAGTAAACACTACACCCAACATGGGGCGTGAACTTAAAATCCTGAGATCAAGAGTCGCATGCTCTACAACTGAGCCATCCAGGTATTCCCCCCCGCCCACCATATTTTCTTTTGAATTTTATAGTTTTTAAGTCTTAGCCTTTAGGTCATGGATCCTTTTTGAGTTAATTTTTGTAGATGGTGTTACATAAGGGTCCAATTTCATTCTTTTGCATGTGGATATCCAGATTTTCCAGCATCATTTGTTGGAGACTCTTTTCCTTAGTGAATGGTCTTGACACCCTTGTCAGAAGTCATTTGGTTGTATGTGCAAGGGTTTATTTCTGGATTCTGTTCAATTCTGCCCGTATGTCTGCCTTTATATGCCACTACCACACTGTTTTGATTGCTGCAGCTTTGTAGTAAGTTTTAAAATCAGGAAGTGGGAGTCTTGTAGCTTTTATTCTTGTTTTTCAGGATTGTTTTGGCTATTCAGGATCCCTTGAGATTCTGTATGAATTTTAGGATGAGTTTTTCTATTTCTGCAGAAAAACTGGGATTTTTATCGTGATTGCATTAAATCTATAGCTTGCTTTGGGTAATATTGACAACAATAAATCTTTCAATCCATGAACATAGGATGTCTTTTTGTATTTATGTCTTTAGTTTCTCTCAGCAGTATTTTATAATTTTCACTGTACAAGTCTTTCACCTCCTTGGCTAAGTTAATTCCTAAGTTTGGTGGTTTTGTTTTTTGTTTTTTAACAAATGCAGCTGTCAAGTTTTCAGTTTTTAAAAAAAGTTTGTTTGTAATTTCTATACCCAATGTGGGGCTTGAACTTACTAAACCTAGAGATAGAGCTGCATGGTCTACCAACTGAGCCAGCGGGGTGCCCAAAGGATGTTTTTGTTTGTTTGTTTGTTTGTTTGTTTTAATATTACTTTAAGTGGAATTGGTTTTGTTAATCTCCTTTTTGTATTGTTCATTATTAATCTTGTAGCATTTTGAGTTAAAAAATATCAGTTGTAGGGCTTGAATATAAGGTTCTCCTCAAAAGAGAAGGTAGATTGCATTCTAGTCCCAAAATTGGGAAAACAGGATTTGGCATTTGAGCAAGGTCCTGCTTATTCTTTGTGTTACAGGGCAGATCTTTAGCCAAGCAGCATTTTCTTAAACTAATCACCAGTCAGTCACAATGAAGAAACAAGCTGGAGTCCTTCCAGCAAGATCCCATGCCGTGTCCTGTGTCAGGTTGTTTTTCTCTGCTCTGTGCACACAAGCTTTTCTGAGTTTTTAAAGTCCAAAATGGGATTCAGTGCATACATGTTTTTGGAAAGTCAGGCAAATTGGAAGTGCCAGAGAGGAAAGCAGAATATTAATCAAGGCTTAAAGTAAGTACCTCCCTTTCATTCAAAGATCTCTTATTTCTGAGCTCTTGGTTGTTGTATGAAAGGAAACCAAATTCCAGTAGATTGTGTTTGCCTAAAGGTAAAAAATGAGTTGTAGAGAACACTGCATTGTGTTTGCTGGAAAGCATTGCCTTGATATCTTTATAGAATATCGGAAGCCTTCATTTAGGTGATATGATACCCATAAATAGCCCTGGCACAAGCAACCTTGCCTTTTGCCTTTATATTTGGTCAATTTTGTCCCTATATTGCTTTTTTGAGAAAAAAAAATTTTTAATGAACTGTTAAAAGGAAGGAATCAGCTCCAAGACACCCCTCCTTTAGGCAGTTTGAATAAAAACAAATAGGACTGTATCTTTTTGGCCAACTAGGTTGGTGCAGAACTGGGTTTGGGAGGCAGGAGGGACAAAGCTGTGAGGTTTTTTGTAACTGATGATTAAACACTCAAGAGAGCAAGTTACTTGCTCCTTCAAAACAGCATTATTTGTTGTGCTTGCCTCTTCCTTCCCTACACTCTGCTAGGCAAGACTCCTTAACTCCTTTGGCCTGTGCTCTTTAACCCTGACTGCTGCAACACAACACACAAGGGAAACCACTGAGTGCTTTGGCAACTCATTTAATGTAATGTAATGTAATGTAATGTAATGTAATTTTTTTGAATAGGTGATTGATGTGGTTTAAAATTCAAAAGATAGAAAAGATATGTAATGAAAAATCTCTCCCAGTCATATAGTAGTAATCCTACCAGAGGCAACCAGTATTTTGAGTATCCTAGAAATACTCTGTGCCTATACATACATAACACACATTTTCTTTGCCCTTTTTTAAACAAAAATGGTAGCAAATTATGTACATGATTTCTGCATTTTGCTTTCTTCCCTTACTGTATTTTCAAGAATGTTCCAAATCATGAACATGACCCAGCTGGAGCCAATGATTGAGACTTGCTTGGAATATTAGAAGAGAGGAATGATGTTTCCTCTGATTTAATGTGGAGGAGGTTTAAGTTTATAGGTGCTGTAGACATGTTTTATTCATTTGATTAAGCAACTGTGCTACTAAGAGGAGAAATATAAAGGTATATTTTCAATAGATGAAGAGGAACAGCCAATTTGAGAGAGAAAAACTGCTGTCTGGTAACATGAGCTTCTTCCTCAAGTCCTTTATAAAACTAGCCCTGTCCTGGGCGCCTGGGGGGACTCAGTCTGTTAAGCATCGGACTTTGGCTCAGGTCATGATCCCACGGTTTGTGAGCCTGAGCTCCACATCGGGCTCACTGCTGTCAGCACAGGACCCGTTTTGTAGTCTCTGTCCCCCTCTCTCCCTGCCTCCCCACCCCGACTCTCACGTGCTCTCTCACTCAAAAATAAACATTAAAAAAAAAACCCGAAAACCTAGCCCTGTCCCTGGACTTGGAAGTTGTATGAGTAAATAAATTTCTTTTTCCTTAAGCTAATGCCAGTTGGATTTTTGTCACTTGTAACAAAGAAGGCCCACTGAATAGCAAATACATCAAAGTTGCCTCATTTTACATCTTAGGAAACAGGCTTAGAAGAGTGAAGTAACTTCATTGGTATCAAACATCTAAGTATTAGAAGCAGGATTTGAATCTAAATCTAGACTTTCACTTTTTTTTTTTAAACGTTTATTTATTATTGAGAGACAGACACAGAGCATGAGCAGAGGAGGGGCCGAGAGATGGAGAGACACAGAATCTGAAGCGGGCTCCAGGCTCTGAGCTGTCAGCACAGAGACCGACATGGGGCTCGAACTCTTGGACCATGAGATCATGACCTGAGTAGAAGTCGGATGCTTAACTGCCTGAGCCACCCAGGCGCCCCAAAATCAGCACTCTTGAGAGAATAGTAACAGAAGCCAGAGTCTGTACTACTTTTATCACTCACAATTTTCAACATATGGTAGACATGTATACATATTGTAAACAAGAAATGTGAACCATAGTAAAGGGAAAAAGTAGTCAACAGAAACAGACCTCAAGATGATTCAGAAGTTTAGTTAACAGACAAGGACCTAACAGCATCCATTAAAAATATATTCATGAACTTAAAAAGATCAGCATAATGCATGAAAAGATAGGAAATCTTAGAAGAGAAATGAAAACATGAAAAACAAAGCAAATGAAATTTTAGAATTGAAAACTACCGTATCTAAAATTAAAAATTCACTAGATGGGCTTAACAAATTGGAGACAGCAAAAGAAAGGTTCAGTGGCATTGAAGATAGATCAAAGAAAAATAGCAAAAAAGCCAATAAAAGGAATCTTAAAAGCAGATCACATGAAAGAAGTCAGGCACAAGAAAGTACATATACTGTATGATTCCAGTCATAGGAATTTCAAGAACAGGTAAAATAATGTCTGGTAATAGAAAATAAAACAGTAATTGCCTAAGAGGGGCAGTTGGTTGGGGATCGAACGGGGGAGGACATGAGAGCTTTCGCGGGTAGTGGAAATGTTCGATATCTTGATCACAGTGGTGATTACCTGAATGTACACGATTGTCAGAACTCATGAAACCATACACTTAAGAGCTGTGTATTTCACTGTATGTGCAGGATTAACCTAAAAGAAGGCAAGAAAAAAGGAACAGGAACAAAAGAACCGGGTGAAATAAACAGGAAACAAATAGCAGAGTGGGGATGCTTAAACCTAACCAGATTAATATATGAGTAAATGTAAAAGGTAGCTTTTCTACTTAATGTCTCTGAAAACTACAAAATGATGAGAAAAATCAGATAACTGTGGTAGGTTGCTTCTAAGACTCCCAGTCGTCCCCATCCCCTGATACTCCTGTCCTATGTAATCCCCTTTTCGTGGTGTGTCAGGCTGCCTTAAGTGACTTGCTTCTAACATACAGAATACGACAAAAGTGACAGGATGTCACTTCTGAGATTAGGATGCAAAAGACTTACTTCCATCTTGCTGCCTCACTCATTCTCCTCACTTGCTCACTCTGAAGAAGCAAGGTGCCTTGGACTGTGAGCCCTACCCCCACCACCCAGCAGCAGCAAGGTAACCCTCATCTGTGCAGAGGAGGATTTGGGAGATGAGGAAACTGATGAAAGAGGTTCTTTCTTTCTTTATTTTAATTTTTTTGAGAGAGAGACAGAGCATGAGCAGGGGAGGGGCAGAGAGAGAGGGAGACACAGAATCTGAAGAAGGCTCCAGGCTCTGGGCTGTTAGCATAGAGACCAACACGGGGCTCAAACTCATGGACCACGAGATCATGACCTGAGCTAAAGTCGGAGGCTTAACTGACCGAGCCACCCAGGTGCCACTGAAAGACGTTCTTTAAAACCTGTACGTGAAATCCTAGGCAGACCCCAGAATGGCCCACAGGATAAAATAAGTAGAATTCATATGGCAGATATTTAGGCACTGAATTACAGTGAGGAATACCATGCAGGTTTTCAGATTGGTCTCTGGTCACACATAAACGAAGCAGACCAGAATATAACTGCAAGCACTCTGAAAACTAAGTTGTCTTTGGAATGACAGCCCTCAAAATGAAGCCGGGACCTGGGCACTAAGCTAAATAATGTGACTGCCAGCTAAAATAGATTTAAGTAGAATCAAGAGTCTCATAACATGATATGCAAAATGTCCAGGTTTCAATAGAAAATCACTCATCATGCCAAGAACTAGGAACTCGAATGAGAAAGCATAATCAACAGATGCCAACACAAAGATAATTCAGATGTTGAAATTATCTAAATAAAGATTTTAAAGCAGTCATCATAAAAATACTTTAGTGAGCAATTACAAACTCTTGAAACAAACATCTCAGCAAGTAGAAAAATATATGAAAGAACCAATCTGAAATTATTGAGCTGAAAAATAGAGTAACCAAAATCAAAAACTCACCGGATGGGCTCAGTATCCAAATGAAAATGACAGAAAAAAGAATCCATGAACTTGAATATAGACCAACAGTGTAGTTCTAGAAGAAAATGTAGGAGAATATATGTGTGATCTTAGGTTGGTAAGGATTCTTACAAAGAACACAGAAGTCACTAACCATTAAGAAGAAGTGATAAATTGGATTTCATTACATTAAAACTTCTCATCAAAAGACAGTATTAAAAAATGAATAGGCAGGGGTGCCTGGGTGGCTCAGTTGGTTGTGTCCAACTGTTGATTTCAGCTCAGATCATGATCCCAAGGTCGTGGGATTGAGCCCCGCATCAGGCTTTGCACGGAGTGTGGAGTCTGCTTAAGATTCTCTCTCTTCCTCTGCCCCTCTCCCCGACTTATGGTCTCTCTCTACAAAAAGAAAAAAAAAAAAAAAGAAAAAGAAGAATAAGGAGGAGGAGGAGAGGAAGAAGAAGAGGAAGAAGGGAGGGGCAGTGAGAGAGAGAGACAGAGAATCTGAAGCAGGCTCAGCACATCAACGTAAAGTCTGGCATGTGGCTTGAACCCACAAACCATGAGATTATGACCTGAGCCGAAGTCAGGCACTTACCAACTTAGCCACCCAGGTGCCCCAACCCAGTCTTTTTTTTAATGGTAAAAGACTTGAATATATATTTTCACAAAGGAAGATACACAAATGGTCAATAAGCACATAAAAGATGCTCAAAAAAAAAAAAAAAAAAAGTGCTAGGGGCACCTGGCCGGGTCAGTCAGTAGAGCGTGCAATTCTTGATCTCAAGGTTGTGAGTTTGAGCCCTATGTTGGGTGTAGAGATTACTTGAAAATAAAATATTTTTTTAAAAAAGTGTTCAATAGTATTAGTAATCAGGAAAATGCCTAGATTTGAATTGCCTAGTGGGCACTTCATACCCGCTAGGATGGCCAAAGATTTTTTAAAACTAAGAATACCAAATGTTGGTGAGAACGTGGAGCATCTGGAACTCTCTTACATTACTGATGGGAGTATAAAATGGTATTGCTTAGAAAATTATTTTCCAATTTCTTTTTTTTTTTTAATTTTTTAATGTTTATCTTTGAGAGAGAGAGAGAGAGAGAGAGAGAGAGGAAGAAAGAATGAGTGGGGGAGGGGCAGAGAGAGAGGGAGACGTGGAATCTGAAGCAGGCTCCAGGCTCTGAGCTGTCAGCACAGAGCCCAACGTGGGGCTCGAACCTATGAGCCTCAAGATCATGACCTGAGCTGAAGTTGGATGCTTAACCGACTGAGCCACCCAGGCAACCCGTTCCACATTTTGATGATGGTGGTGGTTATGTGAGTGTTTACATTTGTCAGAACTCCTAGAACTATATACTTTAAAACGCGTACATTTCATTTGTAAATTTAACTAACCCTGTTTTGAAAAAAATCTGGTTTATTTAACTCCAGAACTCAAACTCTTGAAAGATACTGAAACCACACCCATCTATCTGTATCCTCTGGTTAGAGCATTATGACTTATCAACGGAAATAAAAAGTAAATTCCTTGGAGGGGCTTACCGTTTAACCATAATTCAATGCACAATAAGATAAAATACAACTGGAGGGAAACTTTTAAAGAGTGAGGAGGAGCTGGTTTCTGAATTACCCTCTACTGAGTTTTATCACCTAAGGAGGTCACTTAAGCCTATTTGAATCACCATTTCCTGAAATGAAGGCTTTGGATTAGCTCATTTCTAAGTTTTCTTGCAGCACTCGACTTCATTGATCGATGAACTTCCAGCTCAGCTAGTGCAGGTTGCATCAGGGCCTTGAAAGGTGGGGCAGGATTTCCACCAGCAAACTTGTGAGCACGGATGGCCATTCAGGGCAGAGGATCACATGGGCGGTTGGAAAACATAGCTCTGCTCACGGAATTGCTCGAGCCAGCGTCCCATCTTCAGAGTGAAGGTTAGGGATTGTTAGGGAGTGCTGGGGAGAAAACCTAAAAAGGGAGGTGAGGCCAGACTAGGGCAGTGACTGCCAGACTAGGAATCTTACCAAGAGCACCTGATTGCAGAAGCGTCTAGGAAGAGGGGGCAGCAGGAGGAAAGCAATGGAGTCCTTCCCTACATGCATGTCCCTTTTCTTGATGTTTACATGCAATAAAGAAGGTCCCAGATTTGAAAGATGTTGCAGTCTTACTCAACCTCACTGCTATATTCACCTAAATGTTAACTCTCGGTCATGTGAAAGAGAACACAAGAATCAAGGTTTCAAAAGGAATTTAGAACAGCATTTCCTCCGTGTGTGCTGTGGAACAGTACTTTTCTGAGATCTCAGTATGTATTTTGGGGGGAGTTGGTAAAAGGTCAAATACAATTCAGTAAAGCCGAGTAAGTCAAGTTGTCATTTTTAACTGTAGAACTTAGAACTTTTACTGTGCTAATAGAGTTTGTGAATCTCCAAGAAAAGGGTAGACTTGGGGCGCCTGGGTGGCTCAGTCGGTTAGGCATCCGACTTCGGCTCAGGTCATGATCTCACAGTTTGTGGGTTCGAGCCCTGCATCGGGCTCTGTGCTGATAGCTCGGAGCCTGGAGACTGCTTCGGATTCTGTATCTCCCTCTCTCTCTGCTCTTCCCCCACTCATGCTGTCTCTCTCTGTCTCTCAAAAATAAAAGAAAAACATTAAAGAAAAAAAGGGGTAGACTATACAGTGTTACCCAACTGTATTTGGTGGAAGAACCTAATTTTGAAGAAGCATCCCATGGGCCTGGTGTTCTACATTACCCAATTTGGAAAATGAAGGATTAGAAACTTCTTATTCACAGGGATGGAGGAAAAACGGATACTCTGTTGGGCCTTGTGGAAGAGTCAAAGGTGATAGATCATGGTCCCTACCCTCATGGAGCTCACAGTTCAGTGAGAGACAAGTATGGACACAAATAATCAGTTCATGGTAGAAAGTACTCAGTTTCATGAGGGATGTTCAAGTCCTGTGTGAGCCCAGGAAAGGGAGACAGCCTTGTTGGTATGAGAATGGATATTGGGGGTCAGGGGAGCAGAGATGGGCTGGAGGCTTTGTGGCACTCATGTTGACCCCTAAAGGACTGATAGGGTTTGGACATGGAGATTTGCCAGATGTTCTGGGCAGAGGGTACTTGAGCAAAAGCCTGGAGGCGTTTGAGAGCAACTGTGCTCCGAATCACTGGTTCAAGCAATGGTTTTCAAGCAGAAGGAGAAAAGGGATTATTAGCAGCCCCCTCAGTTCCTCTTCAACCAGAGGTCCTCATTGTGAAATGGTTTTGTGTACCATTCTGGTACAATCAGAGAATGCTCAAGAACCACGGGGCTCAGGTGCAACTGGGTGGCTCAGTCAGTTAAGCATCTGACTCTTGATTTTGGCTTAGGTCATGATCTCACAGTTCATGAGTTTGAGCCCTGTGTCAGGCTCTTTCTCCCCTTCTTTCTGTCTCCCCTTCTCTCTGTCCCTCTCCTGCTCACTCTCTATCTCTCTCTCTCAAAATAAATAAACATTAAAAAAAAAAAAAAAAACCCAACAACAACAAAACCATGGGGCCAAGGGGGAGCAAAGAGAGAGACCTGACTGAAAAGGGTGAGATGAGCCATGAACATCGGGACAAGAGTTTACTGACAGCACTGGGGAACCCCTATAGGTTTAGGAGCAAAGGAGTAATGTGATCAAAGCTTTGGAAAATCGATCAGGTGGTCTCTGAGAGGGATGGGTGGAGAGTGCAAGAAAGGCTAGATCTGTGTTTTTAGGAGGCATGTGTTGGTTCACCATCTCTGGCTTCGAGGAAGCAAGGAAAGTAGTGGAGACTAATGCAGGGGCACAGACTTGGCCTAGGGTAGTGGTGGCAGTGGAGCAGAGGAGGGGATGGAAGGGAGGCACGGTTGGAGGTAAAGTCCCTGGACTGCCAAGAGGGCGGCCCTGAGGTCCCTGCCTGGAGTCAGTCAAAATGGCGTCCTCTCTCCTGCCCCACTACCCAGTCTAGGCACCTGGAGGACTCACTCGATTCCAGTAACCATTCAGAGTGAGAGTGGCACCTGTCATTTGCAGACCACAGAGATTTGAGCATAAATGGCCCAGGCCAGGATTACTTAGTACTGATTTGCATATAATTTAGAGGCACTTACCTGCCAGTCCTGGCTGGAGACCAGAGCAACCCTGGACCACCTGGACTTCTTCTTCTTCTCCTCTTCCTCATACCGATTACTACCACATTATATATGGCCAGCCCTCTTGAAGGGTCTCTTTCAGTTGAGTTTCCTCCTAGTTTGACATCAGTGCTTTTGTTTCCTTATGGCACAGAGGGCCAGGCACGGGGCCCTGGCCAAGGAGAATGATGAGGTCCCTGGCCAAAACACCCTCAAGATGCATTGAGCCGGGGCCCTTGTTGACAACCCGAATTGTTTTGTGTTTGATTTCCCAGAGACAGCACATAAGGGAAGCAGGGTTCCTCAGGCAGCTCCTGCCCTCTTGTCATTTGTTGGGCTTTGCTTTATCCAAACAGAGCAAAGAGGTTGCTCAGCATTTCTCAGCTCTGGCCAGAAGCAATGGTGGCTGTTGCTGTGCACAGAACCAGAGGTGAGGCGCTGGGGACGGGGAGGGGTGAGGATTCAGGCAACAGGAAGGAGATCGGTGGCTTCCTCTTGATATTTCCCTCTCAGGAAGAAGCCAGAGTGCAGTGGATCAAAGAGACTAGGCCACTCATGAGGCCTCATGTCTCCGAAAGGAGTCAGTGAACCCAACAGTTTGAAAATATCTGCCTTGAGGGGCCGGCCCCTGGCTGGCTCAGTTGATAGAACGTGTAATCTTGATCTCGAGGTTGTGAGTTCAAACCCCACATTGGGCAGAGAGCTTACTCAAAAAATAAATTGAAAGGAAGGAAGGAAGGAAGGAAGGAAGGAAGGAAGGAAGGAAGGAAGGAAAGAAAGATAAGAAAGATAAAAGAAAATATCTGCCTTGAGTGTGGTTCTGCAGCCCCACCGGTGCTGGTAAGTTTGGGCACTGAAATGGCATACCTGACCAGGCTAACGGAACCACTTGTTTGAATCCGTGAGGAGAGATGGGCCATTTTTAGGCCTTTCCTTGGGCCCTCACGAAAACTCCCACATTGCCTGGATCGTCTGTCTGGTGGGAGCTTCCAACACAACATTCTTTGCTCTTTTAGATCACAAAGCTGCCTCCCCTCGGGGCTTAGCTTTGCAGTCACCAAGAATCCAAGGCTTTTGCTGACTTAGGTGTTTCTGTGGGCCAACCGGCTCTGTCTGTAGTTCTTCCACAAGAATGGGCTGGGAGCTTAGCTCAGGGTCACTTCATGCTTAGGGGTTCTCAAAAGGAGGAATGAGCTAGCTGTTTCCTGAGAGAATTTATCTTTTTATTTATTTTATTGTTTTATTTTTTACTGTAACTGCTGAGAACAATCTGTGCTGAAGCTGAGTTTTGTGCTGGGAGAGAGAGAGAACATTTCCTCAATGATGTAGCAGAATCCTTTAAGGATCCTGCCAGTGGCTCCTTTTCTGGCGTGACATCCAGGCTTTGTTGTGGCCAACACTTCCTGAAGATCAAACACAAGTTGTTTTCTTCTTTTTTAAATGTTTATTTAGTTTTGAGCGAGAGAGCGGGGGAGGGGCAGAGAGAGAGAGGGGGACAGAGGATCCAAAACAGGCTCTGCGATGACAGCAGAGTGTACCGTGTGGGGCTCGAAGTCACAAACCGTGAGATCAAGACCTGAACCAAAGTCAGACGTTTAACCTACTGAGCCACCGAGGTACCCCCCCAACACAAGTTCTTATACAGAGGCGGCAAGTTCAGACTCCTACAGTAACATAAGAACTAGCGATACAAACCTTTTGTACGTAGAAGTCTATATTCATTCACTGGGCAAGGGCAGGGCTTATGGTAAACTCATCATCACCCATTCACAGCGGCACAGCCAATTGTTTATTTATTTTTTATGTTTATTTATTTTTGAGAGAGAGACACACAGAGCACAAGCTAGGAGAGACAGAGAGAGAGGGAGACACAGAATCCCAAGGAGGCTCCAGGCTCCAAGCTGTCAGCACACAGCCCGTCACGGGGCTCGAACTCACGAACCGCGAGATCGTGACCTGAGCCGAAGTCAGAGGCTTAACCGACTGAGCCACCCAGGCGCCCGAACGGCACAGCCAATTGTTACCAAGCAGAAGTGCAGGCCAGGATGACTTTTCTTCCAACGGTTCATGGGAAACCAGAAGTCTACATTTTTATGAGACGTGTGATTTTTAAAGGTTGGCCTTAATTTTTTTTAAAGGATGTAGAGCAACTTCCACTTCCGGAAATATGGACCAGACATATTTTTCCCTGTTCCTCTTGCTAAGTATAGCTGAAAAACCCTGGATTAAGTTAAGGGTCTTGAGATAAAATCAGTCTGGATTATCTAAATGGGCCCTAAATCCAACGACAGGTGTCCTTGTAAGAGATAGAAGAGAAGACTCAGTTATACTGGAGAAGGGCCATCTTAAGACAGAGACAGAGACTGGGGTGATTCAGCCACAAGCCAAGGAATGGGGGAAGCCAAAAGAAGCTGGAAGAGGCAAGGGAGGAGCCTCCTTTCAAGTCTTTGGAGGGAGCGCGGCCCTGGTGACACCTGGATTGAGGACTCCCGGCCTCTAGATATGAGAGAATAAATTTCTGTTGTTGTAAGCCACCAAGTTTGTGCCAATTTGTGATGGCAGCTCTGGGAAACACATACAGCTTGGAATACTACGCATCACTGACAAGGACCAAACTTGATACAGCAACAACTTAGATGGATCTCAAGGGCTGACGGAAAAAAGCCATCTCAAAAGGTCACACACTGTATAATTCCATTTATATAACATTCCCAAAAAGACAGAATTGTAGAGGTGGAAAAGAGGTTACTAATTAATTGCCAGAGGATAGGGATGGCGGGAACGTGATTATAATGGGGCAGTGCTAGGGAGATCCCCGTGATGATGGAACAGATCTGTATCTTGACTGCAGGGTTGGTTATATGAGTCTAAAAGTGATAAAATGACACAAAGCTATTTATTCACATTAACTATTTATTCACATTGTACAAGTGTACATTTCCTGCTCTTGATATGTACTATACTATAATTATGGAAGACGTAACCACTGCGGGAAGACGATTGAAGGGTACATGGGATTGTTCTGTACTATCTTTGCAACTTTCTGTAACTCTATAATTATTTCAAGACAAAAGATTTTTTAAAAGTTAAATAGCAGGATGCCTGGGTTGTTCAGTCAATTAAGTGTCCGACTTTGGCTCAGATCATGATCTTGTGGTTTGTGGATTCAAGCCCCTCATCGGGCTCTCGGCTGTCAGTGCAGCGCCTACTTCGGATCCTCTGCCCCGCCCCTGTGCTCGTGCACACATACTCTCTCTCTCTCTCTCAAATAAATACATAACTAAATAAACATTTAAAAAGTTAAATAGCATGCGGGGACTTTTGGGGGTGATCAGCATGTTCTATAGGCTTTGTGGTTACATAAGTGAATACAGTTCTTTTTTTTTTTTTTTTTTTTTTTAAATTTTTTTCAACGTTTATTTATTTTTGGGAGAGAGAGAGACAGAGCATGAATGGGGGAGGGGCAGAGAGAGAGGGAGACACAGAATCGGAAACAGGCTCCAGGCTCTGAGCCATCAGCCCAGAGCCTGATGCGGGGCTCGAACTCACGGACCGCGAGATCGTGACCTGGCTGAAGTCGGACGCTTAACCGACTGCGCCACCCAGGCGCCCCGTGAATACAGTTCTTAAAACTTAACTAACCATTCTTTTAAAATGGGTGCGCGTTATTGCATGTAAACTCTACCTCGGTATTTTAAGTTAAACAACAACAATGCCAAAAGAATATGAAGTAAACAAAATATACCAGCTTTCAGCCTGAGTTTTTCTAGGCCAAACACTGGAATATTTTATCTTTTTGCCACCCAGTGCCTTCCGAATCAACATATATTACCGAGTACTTGAAT
Organism: Leopardus geoffroyi; assembly: GCF_018350155.1. Taxonomy (NCBI): domain Eukaryota; kingdom Metazoa; phylum Chordata; class Mammalia; order Carnivora; family Felidae; genus Leopardus; species Leopardus geoffroyi. The sequence continues at coordinate 30,239,720 of NC_059328.1, forward strand.
GCTAGGTTCCATTGCCTCCCCAGCTTCTGACAGGAAATAGAGATAGGGAAATGTCTACCAAATGAAGGTGTGTAGAAGACCGTTGGAGAGGAGATAGAGACTCTGGCCTCCAGCCTAATGGAATAATTTAGATCGTCTCTTGCTTACATATCTGGAGCCATTCTCTCTCCTAATAGTCCAAGGAGCAGGCACAGAGAGCTGACCAAGCCTAAGTTATAGTCTCTCCACCTGGACAGTAATGCTTCGGCCCAAGAGAAGAAAAGTCTGGACCCGGGCGATTACTCATTGTATCATGTAGATTGCTATTTCTCTCTATATACCCTGTTTCTCTGTGAGACTGTGAGTTTGGAAGGCAGAGACCTTTCTGTGTTATTCTAACCCTCTCATTGCTTACATTGAATTCAGCAGCCACTCAAGAATCCTTCACCATGATGAACTATCATACCATTTGTTCAGGGAAATACCCAGCTGTTGATGATATGAAGGGGAACAGACTCAAGAGTGGACCTCTTTTATGTGCCGAAGACAGCAGGTAAAATACATGGAAGCCTTTCCTATCCCAGACCAACCTTCTTAGCTTCAGATCAGTTTATCATTGGAAGCATCCAAAGACCACTTCTAGGAATGAGACCTAAAGAAATAACAGCACGTGTATGTAAAAATGCACGTAGAAAAACATTTGTCGCAGCATTGCTGGGATTTAACAAATTGAAAATCATCAAAATGTCTAAGGAAATTGTTAAGTGGATTATCACATACCCCAAAGGTCATATGAAGTAGCCATAAAGAAATAAGAAGCAGACCTTGGAGAAGTTCTACATTAACAAAAAATGCAAGGCATCTAAAAGCAAATGAAAAAAAATGTAACTGGCAAAAGATAAGAAAGAAAATGCAGGTTTCATAATTCAGGTATGTTACACACATATATGTATGTATACACATGCATGTTTTTTTAGGTGAAATTATATAAATATGTATGAATTTAAGGAAAAGTCTGGAAGATGCATAATAACCAACACTATTTGCTTTTGGGATCTAGGATTAGAGGCAAATTTTTACTTCTTTAGAGAATTTTTTAAAATTTATTTTTATTTTTTATTTTATTTATTTATTTATTTATTTATTTATTTATTTATTAAAAAAATTTTTTTTTAACATTTATTTATTTTTGAGACAGAGAGAGACAGAGCATGAACGGGGGAGGGCCAGAAAGAGAGGGAGACACAGAATCTGAAACAGGCTCCAGGATCTGAGCTGTCAGCACAGAGCCTGACGCGGGGCTCGAACTCACGGACCACGAGATCATGACCTGAGCCCAAATCAACAGTCGGACGCTCAACCCACTGAGCCACCCAGGCACCCCAAGAGTTTTTTTTTAAGTAGGAGGAGTTTTTTTTAAAGTAAGCTCTATGCCCAACATGAGGCTTGAACTCATGACCCCAAGATCAAGAGTCACATGCTCTACTGACTGAGCCAGCCAAGCACCTGAGTAGGAGGATTCTTTTTAAAAAAACTTCTTAAATCCATGAAAAGATGCTCATGCTCATAACAAGAGTGCTGTGAACTAAAACTGGACTGGCATTTCATTTTTCACCTGTCAGACTATCAAGGATAAAACATTTTGGTGATATTGTTTCGGCCAGAATATTGTAAGCACATCTTCTCACACACTTCAGAAGGGAGTTTTCAGTTACAACCTTAATGGTGGGCAATTTGACAGTTATCTATGAAAATTATAAGTGCATATACCTTTTGACTCAGGGATTTCACTTCTTGAAATTTATGTTTCAGATATGATGTATCTGTGAGAATCGACATTTGTACACAGTTATTCCTGGCAGCATTTTTGTAATAGCAAAAGATTCTAAATCACCTGAAAGTCCCTCATTAGGATACTAGTGAAATTATGATACATCCATATAATGAAATTATACACAGTAATTTATAAAGAATAAAGCAGCTGTTTGTTTTTCTCTGAATTGCTTACTGTGGCAAAGAAATGCAGTGTCTTGATTGGTTTAGGCTTAGTTTACAAGATCTCTTCAAGTGGTTTAGGAAAGAAGCCCTGAACTCGAATCCTGGACTTTTGTCTTTCTCCTGTAATCAAGCTGTACCTTAGCCAGTTCTGGGCACTTGTCCCCTGCTTTGTATTCTTGCCTGATTTCATCTCTGGTTGGGTTTTGACCAGCCCTCTCAGAGGCTAGAGTTCATTCAGGCATCCATTTGTTCAATAAATATTTATTGCATCCTATTTTATGTCAGATGCTATTCTGGGGACAGGGGTATAGTAGTGATCAAAGAGACACAAGTCCTTGCTGGCACAGAACTTACCTTCTCTAGCTGTCCCCACAGCTGAGCCCCACATTCTGCTGCTTATGCCCATAGCCCACTGCCCAAATGAGAAAAGACCTCCAGGACAGCAGCTCTTTCTGACACCTAAAAGACAGTGTGGCATCATAGAACGAGGTCAGTTTTTAGAGTGTACAGACTTGGGGCAAATCGTCCCTCTGGCGCTTACTGGCCATAAGACTTGCCCAAGACGTTTATCCATTCTGAGCCCTAATTTCCTCATCTGTAAAATGAGATTCTGACAGCACATACCTCGTAGGGTCATAAGGACTGAATACACATTTGTGAAGCAAATAGAACCGTGCTTAAACAGGGAAGGTTCCGCAGTTGGTAGATGTTTGAGTTTTGGATGTCAGAACCAGGAGACTCGCTGGGGCGCCTGGCTGACTCAGTTGGAAGAGCCTGCGACTCTTGATCTCGGGGTTGTGAGTTCGAGCCCCACGCTGGGTGTAGAGATTACTTAAATAGGTAAATATTAAAAAAAAAAAAAAAAAAAAAAAAAAAGGAGACTCATGCAAAGGTCTTACTTGGAGGGTAGAACTGGGACCATAGAATGGAAGGATAAAGAAGAAGGCTCTAAGCAGCAGTCCCTAACCAGGGCACAGGAGCTCAGAGTGAAAGTGGCAGATGGTCAGCAGCAGCCCTGCCAGGATCATCTCTGGTTTGGGGGGGCGCTGAGAGTGACTAGCAGAGAGTGGGCTTCGGGACTGAGGCAGCACGCAGGTCCCAGGAATCCAGATGGCAAAGGGTCAAGGGCTGTGGAAGGCGGGAACAGAGGCAGCTGAGCCTGGTGCCACCAAGTCCCCAGGCCTACCTACATCACCACCTAGCTTTCCTCCACTCCACAGCCAGTGCCTGCCATGTCTTCAGGAGCCCCACGCCATCTGGAACCCATTCTTCCCAGCCTCTCCCTCTCTACTCCTGCTTTCAGATCAGTTTGCAATCATGTCCAAATCTTTCTCTGCTCAAAAACAAACAAGCGAACAGACTCCACATCCTTCCAGTTCCCACCCTATCATTTGTCCTTCCCTTCACTGCCAAACCTCTCCATCTCCTTCTCAACTCCCTCCAGCCAGGCTTCTACCCGCAAAAGTCTGCTGAGCCTGTTTATATCCAATCACCAATAACAAGAAAAGACGTGCTATGCATCCTGGTGCGAGCACTCTTTGTCTCTGGGCCTCTGGTCTGCAAATGTGAAATTGGGAGAGAGATAGCTGGCTTCCCCCTGCAGCATTAGAGGGATCCAGGGCCCCGCACTGCCTCTCCTATAATTAGAAACAGTATAATGATAAGGAACATGTGCACTGCATTTCATGTCACAAAGGACTTGCCATGTTCCCTGCTCAGAGCGCCTCAGTGCTTTCCTGATCACACTTAGAACAATTCCAGACTGCTTAATCCAAGGCTAACCCCCCCCCGCCCCCCACCCCCCCACTCTGCCCCAGCTCCTGCCCTTCTCTCCAACCAGCCTCATCCCGTGTTCCGCCCACTCACCCCTCGCTCCTTCCCATGCCTGCTGGCTCTGCTCAAACACAGCGAAACTTATTCTTGCCTCAGCACTCTTGCACTTACTGTTTCCTTTGCTTGAAACGTTCTGCCTCTGCATTGCCCAATTTGGAAACTACCAGCCACATGTGGCTGCTCCAAATTGAGATGTGCTGTGAGTGTAAAATGCACATGGGAGTTTTGAGGACCTAGTTCACCAAAAAGATGTTGAAATACTGGGGCACCTGAGTGGCTCAGTTGGTTAAGCGTCTGGCTCAGGTCATGATCTCACGATTTGTGAGTTCAAGCCCCAGGTCAGGCTTTGCACTGACAGAGTGGAGCCTGCTTGGGATTCTCTCTCTCTCTCTCTCTCTCTCTCTCTCTCTCTCTCCCTCTCTCTCTCTGAGTCTCCCCTGCTCACACTCTCTCTCTCAAAATAATAAATAAACTTAAAAGATATTGAACTATCTAATCAATTTTTTATGCTAATTACATTTTGAAATGATAATATTTTGGATATGTTAGATGTACAGGATTGTTGTGAGGACTGACTATGCCACTGTTTGTAATATATTATTCAAATTAATTTCACCTATTTCTCTCTACTTAAATAGACTTTATTTCATTTTATTTTTAAATGTTTATTTATTTATTTATTTATTTAATTTTTTTTTTCAACGTTTATTTATTTTTGGGACAGAGAGAGACAAAGCATGAACGGGGGAGGGGCAGAGAGAGAGGGAGACACAGAATCGGAAACAGGCTCCAGGCTCTGAGCCATCAGCCCAGAGCCCGACGCGGGGCTCGAACTCACGGACCGCGAGATCGTGACCTGGCTGAAGTCGGATGCTTAACCGACTGCGCCACCCAGGTGCCCCTAAATGTTTATTTATTTTTGAGAGAGAGAGAGACAGAGTTCAAGCAGAGAGGGGCAGAGAGAGAGGAAGACACAGAATCTGAAGCAGGCTCCAGGCTCCGAGCTGTCAGCACAGAGCCCGATGCGGGGCTCGAACTCACAAACCACGGGATCATGACCTGAGCTGAAGTCAGACGTTTAACCGATTGAGCCACTCAGGCACCCCAGTAGACTTTATTTTTTAGGGAAAATTTTGGGTCACAGACAAACTGAAAGGCAAGTACAGAGAGTTTTCATATACCTCCTGCCCCATAAACACACAACCTCCCCAGCCACCATCACTTTGCACCACAGTGGTACCTCTGTTGCCATCAATAGACTTCCACAAGTACATCATTATCATCTGAAGTCCACAGTTTATATTAAGGTTCACTTTTAGCATTGCACATTTGATGGGTTTTGACAAATGCATAATGACATTTATTCACCATTCAAAACACTGCCCTAAAAATGCTCTGTGCTCTGCCTATCCATCCCTCCCTCCCCCATACCCTCTGGCAACCAGTGATCTTTGCCTTTTTTACTTTTCTTTCTTTTTTTTTAAATTTTTTAAATGTTTATTTCTTTTTGAGAGAGAGGGAGAGACAGAGTGTGAGCAGGAGAGGGGCAGACAGAGGGAGACACAGAATCCGAAGCAGGCTCCGGGCTCTCAGGTGTCAGCACAGAGCCTGATGTTGGGCTCAAACTCACGAACCGTGAGATCATGACCTGAGCTGAAACCAAGAGTTGGATGCTTAACCGACTGAACCACCAAGGCACCCCACCTTTTTTTACTTTTCTTAATGTGGCTTCTGGAAAATTTAACATTACACCTTTGACTTGTATCCCATTTTGGTTGGAGAGTACCACTTTAGATGCTCACAGGCCTGCCTCCCTTCCTCTCTCCAGGTCTCTGCTCCAAGATCACCTCCTCAAGTGAGGCTTTTCCTCACCACCCTGCCCTATCTAAAATAGCAGCTCCCATGGTCCTATGCTCCTTTCTACCTTATTCTTCTTCCTGGCGCTTATTAATAACTGTAGCACACTGAAATCTGGTTCTTTGTTTAATGTCTGTCTCCCCTACTAGAATTTAAGTTTTGTGGGCACAGATACCTCCTCTGTCTTATCACTGTGTCCCCAGCTCTAATAACAGTTGGCTCCCAATAACTACTTACTTACTTAATTAATTTCAGTATTGCTAAAGCCAAAAGTGTCTTGAGCCAACTAACTGAAATGACAATGATGACAATAACAAGAAGAGTGATAGCCGAAGTGTCTCCTGGCGACTCTCTTGAGAGTAAGGAATCTTTTTTTTTCCCCCAAGATGAAGGGGGTTTTGTTTTGTTTTTGTTTTTTATTTTTTTAAATGTTTTATTTATTTTTGAGAGGGAGAGACAGCATGAGCGGGGGAGGGGCAGAGAAAGAGGAAGACACAGAATCCGAAGCAGGCTCCAGGCTCCGAGCTATCAACACAGAGCCTGATGTGAGCTTGAACCCGTGAGCCACGAGATCATGACCTGAGGTGAAGTACGATGCTTAACCAACTAAGTCACCCAGGCACCCCTATTTTTTTTTTTAACATTTATTCATTTTTGAGAGCACGAGAAAGGGAGGGGCAGAGAGAGAGGGAGACACAGAATCCGAAGCAGGCTCCAGGCTCTGAGCTGTCAGCACAGGGCCCGACGCGGGGCTCGAACTCACTAACCGCAAGATCATGACCTGAGCCGAAGTTGGTGGCTTAACTGACTGAGCCACCAGGTGCCCTACTCCTATTTTTTTTTAAGTTTATTAATTTATTTTGAGAGAGAGAGAGAGAGAGAGTGAGAGAATGAGCAAGTGGGGGAGGGGAAGAGAGAGATAGAGAGAATCCCAAGTAGGCTCTGCACTGTTAGCACAGAGCCCATCATAGGGCTCAAACCCACAAGCCCATGAGATCATGACCTGAACTGAAATCAAGAGTCAGATGCTTAACTGACTGAGCCACCGAGGCACCCCTGGTTTTATTTTCTTAGATAGAGATAGAGAGATAGAGAGAGAGAGAGAGAAAATCTTAAGTAGGCTCCAGGCTCAGTGCAGAGCCCAACTCAGGGCTTGATCTCACAACCCTGAGATCATGACCTGAGCTGAAATCAAGAGATGGACGCTCAAACAACTGAGCCACCCAGGTGCCCCAGGAGTAAGGAATCTTCTTCACCAATCTTCTTCGTGTCTCTCTGGCCTGAAGTGGCCACAAGGCCATGCCAAAACCAGGCCCTGTGGCCAGAGGAAAAGCGTATCACCGACTGCCTTAGGCACCATCATTTTCATCCCTTTCCATGCTCAACTTTTCAGCCACTTCCTTCTGACTGAAAGCATCTGCCCTCATTGTCCCATGACAGTTTTCTCCTACCCCTTAGGGTCCAGTGTTGATACAGCTCAGGGCTCTGTCTTCCTCTCTCCTCACCTGTCACACTTGCCCTAGGTGAGCTCAGTATGGATGCTCAACTTTCTGCCCTTATCCTTATGCAGACAACTCCCCCTCCCCCAGTCTAGTTCTGGCCTTGACCTTTTTTCCTGAGCTCCAGACCTGGATATCTCCACTGGGCAGCCCAAGGGTACTTCAAAGCTAGCATGTCTAAAAATGAACACAGTATCTTTCTCCCCAGACCTGTTCCTCCTTCTGTACAACCTTAGAAAATGACACTATTAATCTGCCGGAGTCAGAAATCTGAAAGTTATGCTTGGCACCTCTTTTCCGTCACCCTCCACATCTAGTTCATCCTTAAGTCCTATTAATGCCTCTTTTTAAAAAGTAAACTCTACCACAATGTGGGGCTCAAACTCACATTCTCCACTGACTGAGCCAGCCAGGGGCTCCTATTGATGCCTTCTAAAGGTTTTTGATTCTTGGGATGCCTGGGTGGCTCCGTTGGTTGTTTGAGCATCCAAATTTGGCTCAGGTCATAATCTCACTGTTCATGGGTTCGGGCCCTGCGTCGAGCTCTGTGCTGACAGCTCAGAGACTGGAGCCTGCTTCGGATTCTGTGTCTCCCTCTCTCTCTCTGCTTCTCCTTCACTCATGCTCTGTCTCTCAAAAATAAATAAATGTTAAAAAAATTTTTTTAAATAAAAATAAAGGTTTTTGATTCTATATAATTTTCCCCATCTTCAGTAGTATCATTCTTGTCCAGTCTTGTCAGGACAAGTTTAAACTGGCAAGTTTTAATTGGCATCTGTCAGTGGCTTTCTCACACTCAATTTAGCCTCCTCATAGTCTATTCTCACAGCACCCAGAGTGATTTTTTTCCCATAATTCCTCTTGGATTAAGCCCCTTCCCTGTTTGAAACATTGGTATGACTATCAACAAAAAGACCAGAGATAACAGGGGTGCCTGGATGGCTTAGTCGGTTAAGCGTCCAACACGTGATTTCAGCTCAGGTCATGATCTCACTGTGTTCTGAGTTTGAGCCCTGCATCGGGCTCTGTGCCAAAAGCTCAGAGCCTGCTTGGGATTCTCCCTCTCCCTCTCCCTCTCCCTCTCCCTCTCCCTCTCCCTCTCCCTCTGCACCTCCCCCACCCACACTGTCTCTGTCTCTCTCAAAAATAAATAAACGTTAAATTTTTTTTTTTCAAAGTGGGGGGGGCGGTGCCTGCGTGGCTCAGTTGGTTAAGTGTCCAACTTCGGCTCAGGTCATGATCTCATGGTTCATGAATTTGAGCCCCGCATCAGGCTCTGTGTTGACAGTTTGGAGCCTGGAGCCTGCTTCAGATTCTGTGTCTCCCTCTCTCTCTGACCCTCCCCTGCTCTCATTCTGTCTCTCAAAAATAAGTAAATGTTAAAAAAAAATGTTGGTGTGGAGCTGGAGTAAAGGGAACCCTTGTGCACTGTTGGTGACGATATAAATTGGTGCAGCCACTGTGGAAAAAAATATATAGGTTTCTCAAAAAATTAAAAATAGAACTACCATATGATCCAGCAATTCCACTTCTGGGTATATAGCCAACAGAAATGGAAACAGGATCCTGAAAAGTTGTCTGTGCCCCCATGTTTACTGCACTTTATTCACAACAACCGAGATATAGAAACAACCTAAGTGCCCATCAACAGATGAGTGGTTAAAGAAGATGTGCTGTATATGTATAACAGAATATTACTCAGCCATGAGAAAGAAGGAAATCCTGCCATTTGGACAACATGGATGCACCTTGAAGGCATTATGTTAAGTGAAATAAGCCAGACAGAGAAAGACCAAGACTTACACTTACATGTGGCATTAAACAAACAAACAAACAAACAAACAAACAAACAATTATAGAAACAGAGAGTAGAAAAGTGGTTGCCAGGGGGGTGGGGGAAATAGGGATGGGTTGGTAAAAGATACAAACTTTCAGCTACAAAATGAATAAGGTCTGAAAATCTAATGTAAAATATGGTGACTATAGTCGATAAACTGTTTCGTATAATTGAAATTTGCTAAGAGAATAGAACCTAAATGTTCTCACTCCCCCAAATATTGTGTGTGTGCGTGTACGTGTGTGAGGTGATGGATGTGTTAATTCACTAGATGTAGGGAATGCTTTCACAGTGAATGTATACCAAATCATCATGATGTACACTTGAAATATCTCACAATTTCATTTGCCAGTTTTACCTCAATAAAGCTGAAAAAACAACAAGTAAAAAGCAAAACAACCAACCAACCCTCGATGGCTTCACATGGAACTTGGGAGAGAATCTAAAACCCAATATTCTCCGTAATTTCTCCCGACTGCTTTTTCAAGCCTCATTCTGGACAGCCGACCCCCTAACACTCTTCATGCCAATGATTCTGAGCTTCTTTCAATTTCTTGAGCATTAGACACTCTCAATTTCAGGTCGTTGTACGTACTGATCTCTCTGCTGGTAAGTCTCTTCCTCTGCTGTTCTCACTGCATTCATTCATTCATTCATTCACTCATCCAAGCTTTCATCCATTCAACAAATGTCTACCACAAGCATACCGTGTGCCAGACCCCGTAGGGATACGGCGGCGAACTGCACAGTGTCCTCATCCTGGTGGGGGAGACGGCACACAGGCAAACAAAGAAGCCAGATAATGATAAATGAGAAATGTTACACAGAAAATAAAAACATTTAAAGGAGGTGGTTACTCTATATCATATTTACACTCTCTCCTATTGCTCACAGTGATAAAATAAACTTCCTTATTCAGATTAAAAAAAAAATAAAGGAGGTGGTTACTTTATTTTTTAATTTTTAAAACGCTTTTTCAAAAACTTTCTGTATGACATTTTAACATGTTTCGTTTAGTTATTCTCGAGAGAGAGAGGGAGAGAGACAGAATACCAGTGGGGGAAGGGGCAGGGAGAGAGAGGGAGACACAGAATCTGAAGCAGGCTCCAGGCTCTGAGCTGTCAGCACAGAGCCCGATGCAGGGCACAAACCCACGAGGGGTGAGATCATAACCTGAGCCAGGGTCAGACGCTCAACTGACTGAGCCACCCAGGTGCCCCATGAAGGTGATTACTTTAGATGGGTGGTCACAAAAGGCCTTTTTTAGAGGGTGAAATTTTTTTTAACTTTATTTATGTATGTATGTATGTATGTATGTATGTATGTATTTAGGTAATCTCTACACCCAGTGTGGGGCTCGAACTCATGACCCCGGGATCAAGAGTCCCATGCTCTTCTGACTGGGCCAGTCAGGCACCCCTAGGGGGTGAATTTTAAGCTGAGTCCTGGATAACGAAAAGGGCACCAATTATGCAACATTTTAGAGAAGAGAATTCCAGGCGGCCAAGACAGCGTTGCAAGGCTCTAAGATGGGAATGAGACTAGCTTGGTAGAAGTACAGAAAGAGGGTCTGATGTGTTGGAATCCAGTGAACAAGGGGTCTTGAGGTTAGGTCTAAGAAAGACCGGATCATTATGGACCATTGTGAGGAGTTTATATTTTATTCTAAGTGCAAGTTGGAACTGTGTGGGAGGTGACAACCTGATCTATGTTTAAAAAGGCTCACTCTTGACTGCTTCATGGACCGGAGTGAGTGGGAACAAGAGTAGAAACAGAGAGACCATTCAGAAGGCTAGTACAGTTGTCCAGGTGAGTGACGGACTAAGGTGACAATAGAAGGATGGAAGTGGATGAATGCAGAATACATTATGGAGGCAGTTTGTCAGCCCTTGCTAATGTAGAAGAGAACAAAAGAAAGAAAAATCAAGAGTAACTACTCGATCTTTGACTTGAGTAAGTGCGTAGGTAGTGGAGCCATTTTTCTGAGATGGCAGAGATGGGGTTTTGTGGGTGGTAGGGGCAGATATCAAGAACTGACTCTAGGTGGGACATGTTGAGTTTGAGATGCCTATCAGATATCCTGGTGGGGATGGGGATGTCAAGGAGGCAGTTGGATGTGAGTCTGGAGCTGGGATGAGGTACAGATGGGATACAAATCTGGACGTCATCAGTGTATGGATGTGAGGAATCACTCAGTGAAAGGTGGGAGGAAAATGTTCTAGGCAGAGCCTAGAAATCTTCAAAGTCCCTCCTTGTATGGGGATCCTGTGCTATTTCCTCCAGTTAGCATTACTTCACAGGGCTCCAGCCTCTACTTATGCTCAGGTTTTACCTCCACCTTCCATCGGATGTCTGCCTGATTCGAAAGGGCCCAAAGGAATAGGTTGGGATAGAGGATAATAGTGGAAAGAAAAGCCAGTATGGAAGAGTAAAGCTTTTTCCATGTAGACAGATGACCAGAGGAATTTCCACTTAAGCAAATACCTAGAAAGACAAGGATGAAAATCCTGGTAAAATTACCTGACCTCAAGCTTCTGGAACATGTTCCCGTTCTGTGCGCCCTCCCAGGGTGCCCTGTGCCTCCCCCATCTCCGCACCATCGGCTGAAGTATAATTGCCCTTGTCTATCTCCCCACCTAGAGTGTGAGCAGCTTGAGAATGGGGGTCCATGCCTGTGTGCTTTGGTTTGGAACCAGCAGCACAGCACAAAGCTGGGTGCTTGGCGCTGAGTGCATGCTTAATTAGTGTTTGCTGAATGGATGGATTTGAGAGTGAGTGTCATTTTCCTGATGTGGCTGGAAACCTGGGGGCCCAAGCCACAGTCGGGGGGCCTAGTTCAGGGCTCCAAATAGTCCTTGGTAAGAAGTTGTTTTGATGCCCCTTCACGGAGAGAACCCTGCTCAGGTGTTTAGGGTGTGAGTTTCCCTAGTTTCAAGGCCAGTAACTTCTGGAGGGAATTAGCAGAGGCCTTCAATTGGTGAAATGGGGGGACGTTGGAGGGGAACACTTCTCAGGCCCAGAGAACATTGTAGAAGGGCATAATTTTTAAGTGCCTGCTCCCTCTACTATCCTGCATACCCTCAAGGACAAAGACCTGGTCACAGTCACTTATGTTCCCGACAGAGCACAGATCTGTCCCCGGCACATAGTATTCCTCAATAAAAGGTTGCTGAAATGAATTGAAGCCCAGTAGCCCAAGGTTACTGGACAGCTGCCAGCTGAAAAAACCTTGGCAGATCTTACCAGCGGCTCAATCCCAGGGCAGCACTCCTGGAGCTAGAGCCTGGGGGAGATATCACCGAATGTCCTAGGTCCTAAGACCGGAAGCCTCTAGAAGCTCCACCTTCTCGCAGCCCACAGCATGAATAATTCAGGACCGGACTGGTGGTCAGATTTGGGAAGGACAATGAGGTTGAGAAGAGGCAAACCTTTCGATGCTCTCCAGTCAGAGAGGCTGGGACCGCAGGCTTCCTAGGTGATTAGACAGCCCTGCCTTATGAACTCTCCCCTGCTGGTCCTGTCTATAGAGCCCTGGGCCACCGGTCCCAGCCTCCGCGGACACTCAGTATCATACCCAGCCTCCCTGCACCCTTGCCACGCTTTCAGTTTGCCCTCCCCTTGGCACCCATGTTCCTCTCTCACTGAGAAGGCTATTTGTGTTTCTGCTTCTGCTTCACGGTTTCTCACCCATCCCCACAGGAACTTTAGAAATGGGCTGCAGAATTCTCCTGGGCTGAGGCCTCTGCAGGCTTCTGTGGAGAGATGTCCCACACAGGGGCCTGCGCTACTGGCCCAGCTACACTTTAGGTTATACTTGTGGACCCCTGACCTTTCTCTGGAAGTCTAAAAGTACCTGTGATCCAAGGTAAAGAATGCTTGGCTGAATCAAAGACTGGTTCTTTGTCTTGGCTTCAGACAGTAGAGAGCAAAGGCTACAGCATGAGGTTTAGAGAGAGGCCTGGGCTCTAACCCGAGTCCCAACACTAGTTTGCTTTGTGGGCATCAGCAAGTCCTTTAATCTCTCAAAGTCTCTGTTTCCTTATTTGTAAAATGAGAATAATAAAATTACCTACTGCACGGGGTTCTGGGGAGGATTTAACAGGACAATATACACAAAATTCCCCGGGGGCATTGCCTAGTGAAATTTAGCAGAAATTTAGTAATGGTAGTTCCTTTCCTTTATTTAACATGGCAGAATGCACGCAGACAGAAATTTAGAAGGTTTCAGTGGGTGGAAATGCCCCCTTCCCCTCCCTACTGTTCCTTTCTGGGATCAGAGCTTCATTACCTTTTGCTGGGACTATTGCAATAGTCTTCTAGCATAACCATCCACACCCATCTTGTGCCTGTCCCTGGGTTACTTTCAGTCTTCTGCTTTCCACCTCCCTTGGCTGCTCATAACCATAGAATTTAGACCAAATTTCTTAGCTGGAAGTTCAAGGGCCTCTGTAAGTTGGTCCCACCCACATCTTCCTAACCTTTACAGTGAAAAAGAACCCAGAACATGAATTCTAGTCCTGGATTGGCTACTTTGTTTCTAGATGACTGAGTAAATTATCTAGTCTCAGTTTCTACATCCAGAAATTGAAGATCATAGTGCTGCCTCAAGGGATGCGCTGTGATTTATATCCTCTATCTTTACTGCTAAGCCCAGTGGAGTCAATGGACAGCGACCAGATGCAGCTTGCTCATCACTGTATTCTTAGCACTGAGCCTAGGGCCTGACACATGGTAGAAGTTCAGTATCTATATCTATATCTGTTGAAAGAATGAACAGGATTGTGAGGATTAGATATGGCATGACCCAGGAAAAGCACCTTGCGTGGTCCCCCAGGAGGCACGCCCAAATAGTAGCTGTTGCTATGCAGGTTACTAGTGGAGTGACTTTAGGCAAATACCCTCCCTTCTCTGAACATGTTCACTTATCTGTACTATGAAAGCACTGAAGGCATTCCTGGCTCTTATTTTCCGAAATACTAGGCGGAGCATGCAGAAGCAGCTCAATAAACGTTTTCTCAGTGGGTGAAGCCTCTTCTAAGGCTCTAAATGGTGCTGTCTAAACAAGAGTCTGTCTGAGTTGCCTCCTGGGGCCTGGTTCCCCTCTGCCCTTTACCCCGTGGGGAAGATGGGGCCTCCTTCTGGTCCCTCCTACATTCGGAGCCAGAAGCCCAGCGGGGATGTGGACTGGCTGGGCGCTCTCCGGAAGCGGGAGCAGAAGCCCCAGGAGCAGGGAAAGAATGTAGGTTTAGGGGAAGCGGGCAAAGGGGGGCAGGCCGGGGAATGGGCCATTCAAGAACCGGGTTCGGCTGAGAGGCAGCCAGGCAGCCAGGGAGGGACAGCGACTCGGGGACCGGCGGTGAGGAGCTTCAAAGGGGCGGGAGCGTGAACCAGGCCAGGGTCAGCGAGCGGCCGCGGGGCCGGGGCGGAGAGGGCGCGGGAGCACTGGGCGGGGAATGTGGGGGTGTGAGTTGGCCCGGGGACCCGGCGGCCGCACGGGAGGAGTTGGGGGGGGGGGAGGAACACAGAGAGAGGCCCGGGGGCCGCAAGAGGACTCGGGGGGCAGTGCGGAGGGGGCGCCGTGCTGCGGCCGGGCAGGGGCGCGCGGGGAGCACGGTAGCGGCAGCGGGTGGGGTGCAGGGCGGGGGGAGCGCGCATCGGGGGGCGGGGGGCGGTGTCGGCGCCGGGGGTGGGGGAGCGGGTTGGGCGGCTGCGCCGGCTCCGCTTCAGCCGCTGCCGCTAGGGCGCGGGGGGCGGGGGGCTCGGCGCCGCGAGCTCGGCCATTGTGGGAGCCGCTCCCCTCGGCTCCGCGGCGCTCCCCTCCGCTGCGCTCCAGCCCCGGACGCGCCCCGCCGCCGCCGTCGCCGCCTTTGCTGCCGCCGCCGGCCGGTCTCCCCTGCTCCGGCTCCCAGGGTAAGGCGCGGGGCGCGGGGCTGGCTACAGGCTCCCTGCCTGTCCGCGGGGTGCGCGGCGGCGGCGGCGGCGGCGGGGCGCGGTGCTGGATGCGCCGGGCGGCCGCGCCCGAGTTCGGGCGGCCGGCGGCAGCGGGAAGGCGGGTTGACAGGCGTGGGCATCGCGGCCGCCGGGGCCTCGCACCTGCAGCCCCAGCGGTCGGGGCGGGGGAGCGCCGAGCGCGCGGAGCGGGGGTCTCCCCGCGTCGGGCGCTGCCCCGGCCAGAAGGAGGCGTGTTCTCCGGGAAGATGGGACGCCGAACCCTCCCCTGCGGACGAGAGAGCTGCGGGAGCGGCCAGGGCCGGGCGGGGAGGACGCTTCCCAGCCTCAGGTCTCCACCACTGGCCCCGGCGCCCGCTCGGCCTTCGGTCGCGCGTCCGCATGGCGCGGCCCCGCTCTTTGTCAGCCGCGCGCGGCGGGCACGCGGACCCACCCGCGGCGCCCCGGGCTCCCGGGCGCGCCCCTCCCCCACCGCAGGGAAGGGGTGGAGGTAGGGTGGGGAGAGGGGCGGGGGGGGGGGGGCGCAGCGGGCGAGCGCCAGGCAGGTGAGGTTCCCGTCGCGCACCTGGCCTACGGCCTTCCGAGTGGTTTGGGGGCGTGGGCGCGCGCTCCTGTGAATCGAGGGTTGATGGAGTGACTCAGGTGACCGAGGGGGGAGGCGAGAGCCCCGAGGTCAAACAGGTGTTTGGGAGGGTCGGCAGACTGACCGGGGTGGAGGCGACGAGGGAAGGTCTCCCCGGGAGGGGTCTGGGACCAGCCTGCCTTTGTAGTAAATGGGCGTCTTGGGGAGGAATGGGCGGTTCTGGGATGAAGCAGGTGGCCTGAGAGGAGGGGCGTTTTCTTGGCCCCTGCCGACGCTAGGGAAGGAAGCGCGGCCTGAATTTCCCCCGAGGCGGGGGCAGTAGCTTCAGCCCCCGACCTGGCTGTAAGAGGTAGGAGGCGGGCACCAGAAGTAATTGCGGGGAGGGGGTAGGTGCTGGATAAAAGGCAAAGCTGTGCCAGGACCTGGGTCCTTTTCTTTCTGCCTTCTGTGGCTGGATTCCTTCTTGATGTTCCATGGGAAGAGGGCCCAAATGCTGCTGGCACAGGAGGTGCCCTGGCAGGGCTGTTCCGTCCGCCCGAGGTTGCTTAGAGGCCTTCAGCACCGTTTAATGTTTCTTTTGTTATCTCTTCACATTCTGTGCTTATGGTGGGGAACCCCGGGAGCCTGTCTCTGCCTAACCCTTGCTGCCTCCATGCTGAGGTTCCCAGAATCCGGGAGGAGCTGTGCCCAGAGACCCATGGTGTCTGGCCATTTAGGCCACCTCACGGTCTCCAGACAGCCCTCATAAAGGAAAGGTGACAGTCTCCTGCCCTCCCTGGACCCTAGAGCCAAAGAGAGAGCTGGTTATCGGGCTGCATTTGGTCCTGCAGGGAGGTGGTAGCTGAAGGCATGCACCATCCAGGCTCTGATGAGGCTGTTGGGGGTAGTGGTCCATGGGTAGCAGATGGTTCTGGGAAGTGAGCTTGGCCTTGCTGAGGGTCGGCTGCCCAGTCTGGCTGGTGGAGCCCAGCTGGCCCCAGGGTGGTTATGTTTCCCTTCAGATCTCTCCACTAGCTAAACTGACCAGAAAAACTGACTTTCTGTGTCACCTCCCCCACCCCCATGCTGTGCCTCTTATTTCCACAACAGCCCTTGGAAAAAGCAAACAAACATTTTATCTAATGCCTCTTATGTGCCATGTGTGGTGCCAGCCAGTTTTATATTTGCATTTCACTATGTTCTTAAGACATCCTCTCAGGTGAAATAATTACCCCATTTTGCAGATGAGGCAGCCGAGTCCCAGAGAGGTGAAGTGACTTGCCCCAGACCACACCAGTTGTAAAGTGGCCAAGCCAGAGTTTATCCCCAGGTCTGTCTTACTTCAAGTTCAGTACTTTTTCTATTAGATGTGCCAGAGATGGAATGGGAGAAATTCCTGTCTATTCTAGCTCATGCTTTGTTTCATGCCTGCTAGTGAGAGCGTGCCTTCGCTTTTTTAAAATACTTCCCATCTGCTGCCCCATTTTTATCCTTATAACATTCCTGTGAGGTAGGTCGAACAGGAATACAGTAATAGATACTGTTCATTAAGTGCTTCTTGGACACCACGCACTGTTCAGCGCTTTACCTCCTTTGTGCCTTGCAAACAACCCTATGAGGTTTAGGTGCTATCGTCACCCCCATTTTATAGATTAGGATGCTGAGGCTCAAAGAGGTTAAATGGCTTCCCCAGGGTAGAACTTAAATCCATGTCTCTGGATCTATGGGTCTTATAAGCTCCAAATGTACCGAGTAACAATAATAGAGGTTACTAGGAATGGGAGCTAACTTTTACGGAGTATTTTCAGATCTGTGAACATCTTCAGGTATATTATGTCAGGGGATTTCTCTAAAGTCTTGTGAATTAGTTTTGCCATGGTTTAGCATCATCCCATTTTCCAGATGAAGCAACTGAGGTTCAGGGGGTAAAGAGGTCAAGTCAGGGGCAGAACTGGGACTAGACCCTCTGCTTCCCAAGTGTCAGTGTAACTTATGTGACCCGTTCCCGTTCCGTCTGTTCACCTGCGCTCCTCTCTCCTACAGATCATCTCTCCCTGCGCTCCCAGGCCCAACCCCCCTGCTGCAGCCCCTGCCTGGGCAATGTCTTCCTCAGATGAAGAAACGCTCAGTGAGCGGTCCTGCCGGAGTGAGCGGTCTTGCCGGAGTGAGCGGTCTTACAGGAGTGAGAGGTCAGGGAGCCTGTCTCCATGTCCCCCAGGGGACACCTTACCCTGGAACCTGCCACTGCATGAGCAGAAAAAGCGGAAGAGCCAGGACTCGGTGCTGGACCCTGCGGAGCGGGCCGTGGTCAGAGTTGCTGGTAAGAGAGGCCCGAGTGAGTGGGGTGGCAGGGTGCAAGGCAAGAGTGGGCCGCTGGCTGGGGGCGAGTGGTGGAGGGGTCCTCCTCAGGGTATTCTGACAAGCCAGCTGGAGTCTGCTTCGGCATTCCTGTTGTTGGAAAGATGATGGCATAACCTTAAAGAAAAACTTGAGAGGGTAGAATCTGCCACTGCTCCTCCCTGCATGCTAACAGGAGACCTGTTTCCATTTTTGCATCTTCTCTGCCTCTGTCCCCGTGCAGTTGCCTTCATAGCTAGCTTACGTACCATTCTGGATCTGGACTTGTTTCACTTACTCTTCTATCCAAACGATTTTCCATATTACACTTTAGGCTTTACAGTTACCATTTTTAAAGGCTGCGTAACATTTCATGATTTAAAAAATCCTACTCACTTTCTACTTTTTCACCATAACAGACAATGCTGCAGAGAACATCTTTATGAATAATAACACTTGACTTCTGTTGAGTTATTTCCTTGGGCTGAGTCTTTGGAGAGGGCAGTTTCACTCACAATGCTTTCTGAAAATGTGGTACCCACTTAGCTTTCCTGCTGGGCGAGGGCTGGGGCCACCTGCCGTAGGAGATGTCCGCTTCTCCTTTGCCAAGTAGCCGAGCATGCAGGGCAGTGGTTACGAGGACAGGCTTCGAAGTCAGAGGGATAAGGTGCCGGACGGGTGGCCCTGCTACCGGCCAGCTGTGTGGCTCTAGGCAAGTCTCTTGTCCTGTCTGAGCCTCCCTTTCCTCGGCTTAAGAATGCTTCCCGTACAGAGCTGCCTTGAGGATGAGAGGAGATAATGTATGTAAAGCTCTTAGCACGGGTTTCTGGCTCAGGAAAGGGGAGGGTTGCAGGGTGCTCCCTCTGCTGCTTCCTGCGAGGGCATCCAGGGCTGCCCCCGTGGGTTGTGCTCCACGTTTCCACAGGCAGCGGGGCCAGAGTGCAGATGGAAAGCTAGACAAAGCAGTGCTGGCAGCTAGTTCAGTGACATCACCCAGCTTCATTCCATCACCTAGGCCTGTCCTGCTCCCTCTTTTGTATCTCTCAAGTAGTGCCCCCTGCCCACCCCTGCTGTGTCACCTTGCACCTGGACCTTCCAACCTCCAACTCACAGTTCTCCTCCTCCAGTCCTGCCCCTCCTCCATGTGACTAACAAGAGTATTTTGTTCTAACATGAGAACCTGATCCTGTTACTCAGCTGCTTATAAGCCTTCTTTGGCTCTTCATTGCCTGTGGAATAGAGGCCCCTCAAAGTCAGGACCCTCTTGAGCTTCACCTTTTGCCATCTCTGCCTCTAAGCACTTGCCGCATTGAGCTGCACCTTGACCCCGAGAGGTGTGCATCTTGCAGGATCAGACCTCCATGCTTTAGCTTTCTTCTCTGCAAGGCACTGGGAACCACCTCCCCCTCTTTTAAGTGCCGCCTCCTCTGTCCCCAATGCCCCCCGGAGGTATCCAGAGCTCCCTCCTCCGCTCTGGTATTCATACTTTTCCCTCCCCTGTGTTCCCTTGTACAGCATGGCAATTATCCCCTTTCGGGGAACCCGCCACTCCCTCAGGACTGTTAGCAATGCTGGACCATGTCTTGCTCATGTTTTTGCCCCCAGCTGCTTGCATGGGGCCTTGTTCCTGTTTGGAGATCAACCAGCATTGAATGATTGAATGCAAGGAGCATTTCGAGGAGAATATGTGACAGATTGTGATCCAGGAACAGGCAGTGGGATGTAATGGAAAGCTAGACAGGGAGAGGGTTATGTGGGCTCAAATAATGAGGGAAGGGTTTTAGCAGAGGGTGGACTTGCAAGGAGGAGACCTGGCTGGAGAGTTTGCACTCCTTCTGTGGGCAACAGAAAGCCCTTGGAGAAAGGTCTTTGGTCCTTCTCAAGACCTTTGGGCCTGTGGCATCAGCCAGTCCACAGAGTTTCACAGCTGTCTCTAGGATGCAGGAGGGGCTTTACTTGTCTCCAGCCTTGAGAGGCCCCAGCTGAGGGTCCTCGGGATCCACAAAGCTCTCTCCTTCTCCTGAAGGCAGCCTCCTTCTCCTTCCTTATTCCCTCTAGCCCCATCCTCCACCACACATACATACTTATAGGCCCTTTTGTGATGATTTCCCTTTCCGGTCTGCTCCTTGCTCCGAGGGGCCTCACCGGATGTTTTGCCTGCTGTTTAACATCCCAAGTCTGGAATAAAAGTAGAGTGGACTTGAGGGGGCTTAAGGCCCAGGCAGAGTCCCTGAGGATGCTGCTGGGTCAGATGAGCAGAGGGGTGGCGGGCGCTGTGCTGTGTCTCCGGCATCCATGCTGATCTTCTATTCAACCTGATCCTGCCAAATGACTGTCTTGAGGAGGGGGCTGGGCCGGTGAGGCTGAAAATGTGGAGACTGTCATGGTTAAAAATAACTCGTGCGCTGCAGTTGGGCGTGTTTCGTTAGCAGCAGAGAAGAGGCGGGACAGCTGCTTCAGGGCCCGGCTGAAATCTTGCTGTGATTTCGGAACGTGGTGGGGACTCTACCAGGGTAATTTAGAAGGCAGCCTGACTTCTGCGGGGATTGCTTCCTGTGAGGTGCAGGAAGGGCATGTCTGGGAGACCTGGGTGCTCTGAGGCTCTCTGAAGTTAGAACTTTCATCCTGGGAGGAAATGAAGTCAGTCTTGCCCTGGAAGCCAGCTGTGGCCTGTGCAATTTTCTCCTCCCCACGGGGTCTGGGTGTGAAGCCAAGTGGGGGTGTCTGCATCAGTCTCACCACATGCAGAGACCTCCCCCTTCCCCTAGCCCATTCTGTGTCCTGTGCTTGGGAGGCCTGATGGGGGAACCTCTGCTGATCACACATGGCACACTGGAGAGGCATGTCAGAGCTGAGACACCTGCTGACCTCAGTCTAAAGTCAAAACAGGTTCTAAGGGCTCCACGCGTACTGTAACCCAATTTTTCCCATCCTCGTCTTTTCCCTTCAGCGTGTCTCTCTCTTCTTTGCCACCCTATTCCCAACTCCTTAACCCTAGCCACATTGCAACAGAACAATAGTCCATTAACAAGAAAGCTTTGTTTCTGTTGATCAATGTTTTGGTTTACATAGAGATTTCACAATAACTGTGTGTTAGGTAGGACGTGTGTTAGGATCTGAGGCCCAGAGGATTTACATGCCTTGCCTGTAGTCACACACCAGTAACTACAGATCCTCCAACTCCAGGTGCATTGCTATTTCCATTTCCTTAGGCAACGTGGGGCAACCAGGCCAGGCTGAATCTTCTGCAGGTGACAATCTAAAAACCTGAGTTGGTCTCAGATTCACCCGAGAGTCCTTCTGGTCACTTCTGGGAGAGGTCTCAAGATCCTGGCCTGTAGAAAAAGGCAGAGACAGAGATCTTGGAAACTTTGCCTCTTTGAAGCCCCCTGGCTCTCTATTGTCAGTGAACAGGAATAGTGATACCCTTACTTATTGGTGGGGGGCAACAAGGAATGGGGGTGCTGTGGAAGGCACACCAGCAAAGGAGCACAACATCACAGGAGGGGAAAGAAGGCTGTATCTCTTGGGGCTCTGGGGAGCCTGGGTGGGGGGGCGGTGGGGGGTGGGGGAAAGCCGGGTACAGGACAGTGTCACAAGCTGTACACTGTACAACTCTAGGGGGCGCCATTCATACTTTCTGTCATTGTGGATTTGTAGATTTATTATGACAAGTTTCCTGCAGATGGCAGTAAAATGTCTGAAAGAAGGGCTCCTGTTTGGGCTAGGGGCTAGGCTGGGTCCAGGAGGAATTCACCATCCACCATCCTTCTAATATCACATCTTCAGGACCCTCCTTGTTCTTGGTAGCGATATCCAAAGATGGCTGAAGATGTGGTCCCCTCTTCATGGAGCTCACTCTAGTTGAGAGGAGGGCAGGGGGAAAAGAAATTACATTCTTGTGTGCGTTGTGAAAGAGGGGAGCGCAGGGACTCAGGGCTAAGGATTGGCCTCCCAGTTAACCAGTAGAAAGCATCCGTAGGATTTGTTCTTGGGGGTGTTTCAGCAGGTGCTGGTGAAATCACATCCCCAACTTCTGCTGCAGTGTGGCCTCCTCCAGGAAGCCTTCCCTGATCCCTGCAGCAAGACAGCAATTGTATCTCTGCCCAGCCCTGGTTTCAGTTGGCCTTGTATTAAAGTTCATTGTTTCTGGGTACATTTCCCCCACCAAATCTGAGCTCAATGTGTCAGGAGTTCCATCATACCCTTCCTGGTGTTGCCCCAGGATCTCATTCTGAGAGTAAGGGCTTTAGAATCTAGAGGCCCCAGTGGGGGCTGGGCTTGCATGCCGGTGTTTGCCCTGCTTTCAGCACCTAAGCTCAGCTGCTGGAGTCCCTCAAGGGCTTACTTCTGGGGAGACAGCCTTTGAAAGCACATGCGTGGTCAGAGGAAGAAGCCTGCTTCTCTGTGCCTGTGCGTCTCTCCTCCAGGATGGAAGCTCTGAGAAGGGGCCTCTCTGCTTGCTCATTCATTCGTTCATTCAATAAAAAAAAAAAAAATGGATTGGGGTCCCTGGGTGGCTCAGTCAGTTGAGGGTCCAACTTCAGCTCAGGTCATGATCTCACAGTTCGTGGGTTTGAGCCCCACATCCAGCTCACTGCTGTCAGCACAGAGCCCACTTTGGATCCTCTCTCTCCCTCTGTCTCTGCCCCTCCCTTGCTCACACTCTCTCTCACAAATAAACATCAAAAAATAAATACAATAAATAAATAAATTTTAAAAATGGATTTAATCCTGGCTGGGTGCCAGGCACCGTGGAGACAAGTGGATCTGGAATCAGAAGACTTGCACAAATGACTTCACTTCTTAGAGCCTCAGTTTCCTTATCTATAAAAGGGTGATGATGACATATGCTTTGAGTGATCATTGAATGAGAGTCGAACGTGTTAGACGAACACGGGTTAACGTGTCTGTTACTGCACTTAGCGTGTCATTGTTTTAACTTCTCTGGGCCAACTAGGAGAGGCAGTGGAGTCTCCAGGAAGGCCTGTTTTCCCAGGTGAGCAAGGAAGGGGCTCCAGGCCTCTAAGTTCCATCCCTTTCTTTTGTTCACACTAGGGCTTTGTCCGAGAGCAGATGGGAGTGTCTTTTCTCTGGCCCACCCATGTTGGGAAGAAGGGAACACAGGGGTGGGAAAGGGTGCCCTAAAAACGATTCCATTGAGAACCCTTATACCAGAGCCACCAACTGCGCTGGCCCCAGGCTTTTCAAACTTTGCCCCCCAGGAGGCTCCTCCCCCTTTCTAGCATTTCTACTTCTTCCTGGCAGTATCCTCCGAGCCCCATCCCCTTCTGGAGCTTGGCTTCAGTAATGGGAGAGATGAGCCTGAGAGTCCCCTGAAAGTGGGGCAGAATGAATTGTAGCTACACACCACCAGCTCAGCACCAGCTCTCTGAAAGTAAATCTGGGTCACATTAGCTGCAGGGATGGAAAGTGACCACGTGGGCAGAATTTTGTGCAGGCAGCAGAAAAGACAGCCAACCCGTCTTTTCTCTGAGGCTCAGGGTCTTTGTGGGACCCCAGCTGGTGAGGGAAGGTGGTTGCCACATCGCAAGGTATCGGCTTTGTGCCGTTGGTTTCCCAGCGTGCTTTTCTAGCGACTTCCCAGGTGACACGGAGACAGGTTTGGAATGGCAGTCTGACTCACGCCTTTCTGTTCAGGAGCAGCCAAGGACGGAGGGTAGGAATGTGGAGGAAGGACTGGTTAATTTGGGGGCTGCGGAAGGCTGTTATTTCTCTGTCCCACGGGGTTAGAGACGAGACGCCACCAGAGGAGCTGACTGTGCAGCGGAATCTAGGGCTGCACTGTCTTTTGTCCCAGCGGCCTTCCCCCTGGGAGGAGGACTCTGAGCCTATCTGAGTGTGAGTATTAATAACCCACCATCACCAAGTAGTGCGATCCTGAGCCTGGCCAGTTGCTGCGGCTGGGGCCTGCCGTGATTTGGCCCCAGCCTGCCTGTTGCCACCTGTCAGGTAGAAGTGGGCCAGCTTCCTGGCTCTGCCTTGGCGCTCCTGCAGGAGCAGAACCGGCGCTCCTGGCTGGAATCTCTGCCCGAACTTACGATGCTGCTGCAGAGAAGGTCTGGAAGCCCCTGTAACTTGAAAACTCAGTGTGGGTGGAAGTTTCCTCCCTCAACTGTGTCCCACCCCTAGCCCAGAAGCTACCAGGCTTTTAGCCTTGTGGTCCAGGGAAAGGTTCTGTCTGGAGCCTGGGTGGGTGTGTCTCCCAGCATGCCTTTCCCTCCTCATTCTCTACTTACTCATTTCCTCCTGTGCTCACTCTTCCATTCATTCGCTCAAGGGCATGGCTTTGGGAGTCAGCTGGAGTCCCAGTTCCAATTCCATCACTTGCCAGTTGGGTGAGCCTGGGAAATTACTAACCTCACTGAGCCTCACCTTCTCACAGTTAAAATGGGGGAGCAGGAGTGCCACCACAGAGTCTCGCGGGATGGATTAAATGAGGTTGTGGGGAGTGAGGTGCTTGGCCTAATGCCTGCTATGTAATCAGCGCTGGACACACAGTAACTGTTCTCACTGATATCATTCATTCACTTGTACACCAGTTCACTAATTCATGAATGCATCCATTCATTCCTTTGCTGATTCATCGATCATGCACTTATTCATTTACCAAATATTTCTAGAGCCACTTTGTGCTAGGCTCCGAATGGGTTTCGGAACCCCACTCCCTCCCGTGCAGGCAGCTAGGATGCAGCCTGAGCTGTGCGCGTTGCAAGCCCGGAGTTCCGAGAAGTTCTGAAAGGGAAGGCCTTTCTCCTGCTTCTGCCCCCACTGCTAGCTTAGCGCTGTGATAGCATTTGATCTGGGACTTGGAAAAGGAATAGGACTTTGCCAGGACAACCTGAAGAGAAAGGGCATGCCCCTGTTGCTGGTTTCTATTCTTGCTCTCCTTTCTTTGGCCTCAGTAGAAAGAAATGAGAGGAAATGAAGAGAGAACTAGCCGGTAGGAGTTAGGAATTAAAGCATTCAGAGGGTGGTTTGGGGA
Organism: Leopardus geoffroyi; assembly: GCF_018350155.1. Taxonomy (NCBI): domain Eukaryota; kingdom Metazoa; phylum Chordata; class Mammalia; order Carnivora; family Felidae; genus Leopardus; species Leopardus geoffroyi. The sequence goes on from NC_059328.1 coordinate 30,264,577, forward strand.
TTTGAACTCGACTCTGTCCAGGAGCTCCTGAGAGCTGATGCCAGCTGGGATCCCCTAGTAAGTAATAGCTGGAGAAGCTGCTATGTAGTGAGTCCTAGATGTGTGTCAGGCATTTCATGTTACCATTCAGTCCTCACAGAGCCCTGGGAACTAGTTGCTATTCTCCCTGTGTTACCGAAGAGAGAAGGTAAGGAACTTCAGCGCTGCTGAATGTGTATGGCGCCCCCTGGAACACAACACGTGCAATGTGGCCTTTGGAATTGTTCACTGCTTCCTTCAGGTTGGCCTAACTCCAACCACCTGCATTCTTCAGAACATTTCAAACATTTACTAAGGTTGTGAGAATAGTCAAATGAACCCCCATCACCCAGATTCAAGAATTAGCAATTCAGGGCCAGTCTTATTTCACTCACACACCCCATTTTGGCCTCCCCAGTTACAGAGATTGAAGTTCCAGTAATAATGTCCTCTTGCCACCTCACTTTTTTTTTTATTAAAAATTTTTTTAAAAACATATTTATTTATTTTTGAGAGAGGGAGAGACAGAGCATGAGTTGGGGAGGGGCAGAGAGAGGAGACACCGAATCCGAAGTGGGCTCCAGGCTCCAAGCCATTAGCACAGAGTCTGATGTGGGGCTGGAACCTGTGAACCGCGAGATGATGACCTGAGCTGAAGTTGGACGCTCAACCAACTGAGCCACCCAGGCACCCCGCCACCTCACTTTTAAGCTATTATACTGCTCTTCCCCCAGCAGTAAGTATGTTGGTTTATCTGCTCAGTAGTCCAATCTGAGCTGGAACCAGTCCTACTCCACACATTTCCCAGAGGCATCGTGCGGAATTGTGACTTCCAAATGCCAAGGCCCTAGGGGGTGGTGTGTCCCTTCCAGTGTTGCTTACCTGATCCTCTGGTCCTTCCAGCTTGAGGTTTGTGCCCTGCTTCCAGAACATGAAGAACTAGGCTAAAGCATGCCTGTGTTCTCTGTCTGGAAATTTGATTTCTGAGGATGGTGTCTGTTTTGCCTAAAACACTTCAAACCTTTGGAGCCTGGATTTGAATCAAGACCCTCCCAGTGTAATTGAGAAAGTACCCTGAAAATGGATTTCAAGGATTCGGTCTTAAGAGACTGAACTTGGGATGCAGTAGGATTGAAGTCTTTAAAATCATAGAGGGAAGGAATTTTGGTCTTATGAGAGGAGCACGTGCCCCAGGCCTGCCCCGATGCTGGTGAGCTGTCCCATGTGAGCAGCCACCACTCTCTAGGGCTTCTGTGGGATTTGCGATCAATTTCCAGGCTGCCCGTCACAGCCCCTTTAGAGGTTTCTGTTCTGAGGTAGCATTGGATGGGGGAGATGTTGTTTCCACTGGAGGGGTTAGCCACACCGCCTAATTTGGGGAACCTCCCAATTCCCCCAAAGAGTGCAGACTGCCTACAGCCCTGTTTGGTAGGAACCTCAGGATGAACAGGAAGGGAGGTGGGGTGTGGTTGATCGAGTGGGGCTCACATTAGGCTGTTCCTTTAAGAGAGAAAATAAAATGGTTATATTCACAGAAAGCCTGGGAAATAGCAGAGGGGCCAGGAGCTTTTCTAGCTGCTATTGGTATATTCTGAATGCCAGGTTTGTGCTTAGTGTCTTATGTGCTTTATTTGACCTTATCCTTAAAAGAACTTTAGGAGGCAGATGGGCCATAGTAGATGGACTAGAAACCCAGAGAGTTCGGTAACTTGTTCAAGGTCTCCCAGCCAGTAAGGGGCCACGCCGGGAACGGCACTAGCTCTGCCTAGGGCAACCCACTGCCTCCCCCATTACAAGGAACAGTAGTTTAATAATAGCTAACATCTGCGCAGCACTTCAAGGTTCACAGAGTGCCTTAACTCCCATTATCTCCACTGTGCCTCAATAAGCCCCAGGCGGGAGAGGCATTCCACGCCCCTTTGGGACAGCTGCCTATCAGGGGTCCAGCTTCTGCTCATTTCCCCCAGTAAGGATTGGAGATTCTTTGGCATTAGCTCTGACAAGCCACGGGAGAAGGCCTAGGGAGAGGCTGAGGTGGAGAGACTTGGCCAGTTGCTATGGTAACCCAGATGGCTGAGTAACCATTTTGAGGGTTGCCATGGTGATGGGCCGCCTGTGGCAGGGATCTTGTCTTCCTGGGTGGCTGGCACCATCCAGACCTCTTAAATGAGTGATGTTACACTTTCTGAACAGAAGAGGGCAGCATGATGGTGGGCAAAGGCTTCCTACCACAGAGGGGACTGGGAAACTGGAGGCAAAGCTTAGTTAAGTGTTTCCAGGGGCTGGGTGGAAAGGGAGTTTGGGCTCCTGTTTGTAAGCCTGGTGGGATGGGTCTGGAGGCAGCTCTCCTGAGACTAGAACTGGATGATTTTCTTCCAAGATCTTGCCAAAGGATAGGGCTTAGGGCAGCCCCTTCAGTGTCTCGCTCCAGCTACTATTGGGGAATGTAAGAGGTACAGGAGACAGCTTACCCCTGCGAGGAGGAACAGAGCTCTTGCACATACTACTAGCAAAAAATTTATTTATAAAGCATCAATTAACACATGTAAATTAATGCAGCATGAGCCAAGCTGAAGAAGTGCTGGGAGTAAACCTTCTAGATGTTGGAGGAGGAACACTAGCAGAAGGAGAAATAATTTTCCACTTTCCTCTTTCTTCTCTGCACCCGAAACCATTGGCCACCGAGTGGACACTGAATTGGATTCTTAACTGTCTTGAATCACAGATCAAGCCCATACCCTCCACCCCCATATGTCCTCAGTTGAGGCATCCATGCCTTCAGCAAATACTTATTGAACATCTACTAGGTACAAAGCATTGTGTTGGGTCCTATGATGAGGGAAGATGAAATAGATGTTTCCGCCTCAACGAACTTCTGAACCAGGACGTTTAAAGGAGGCAGTGATGCATGCAGACACCCACAGTACATGTGGCTGGAGCCCCAGAAATGAGAGAAAGAAAATGTGGCTGGGATTTTTGAGAATAGCCTCTTCTACCTGGGTTGATTAAAAGTAACTTCATGTCGTTTCGGGTGAGCTTTCAAGATGGGTAGGATTTCATTAGGTGAAATTGGGAAGTGGAGGACATTCCAGGCAAAGGCTCAGAGTTTGATTCTAGGGGAACATGCTGCACACGAGGGTATCATCGGAGATCAGCTGATAAAGGAAAGATGTCAAAATATGGAGGACTTTGAACGCCAGGCAAAAAGTAAGGGATACTGTGAGAGACAGGCATATTCTCTTCTTAAATACTCTAGCCTTCTAGCTCATCAGAAGCCACAGGCAGCTGAGTATTTTAGGGTCATCTGGTTCACTCATTCATCCATTTAATCAAAATTTTAAACAAATATTTAATGAGTGCCCTGCACGTGCCAGGTCATTTGCTAGATGCAGGTCCTGTGGTGAACACAACCGACAACAGTCCCAGTCCTCAGGGAGCTAATGGTTTAATAAGGATGAAAGACAAGGAACTGATAGCTTCAAGTGTGATGCATATTACCAAAGGGGAGAAGAGGGGGAGGGAGGATCTACTAATCCGGGGGATCAAGGCAGGCTTCTCTGCAGGAGTTTCAGCAGAGGTGTGAGTAGGAGTGAGCCAGACCAAAAGAGGAGAGCAGTGAAGGGTCACAGCCCAGGAGGAGAGCAGGTGGGAAGGCCCTGGGGCGAGAGAGCACATCTTTGAGAAGCTGAAAGAAATTGATAGTGGCTGGACCTTAGGGAGAGGGGCACTTGATGAGGCTTAAGTGGCAGAGGACACGGAGGAAAAATAGGGCTTTATTTGCCTGTATTACCCTTTCCCCCCACTAGATGGCCTTCTGAGTACATCTTGCTGCCTTTGGCTTCCTTATTGCAGCCTCCTTAGAAATGCAACAGCCGTCTGGCCATCAGGAGCAAAGGAAAATCATAGACCAAAAGGAGAAAGCCTCAGAGCTGTCCTGATTGTGTGGTCTGGCCATAAATTTAGACCATTGCTTGGAAAAAACCAGAAACCTCCCCTTCATAGGCTTCCTTCTTCGCACCCCCCCCCCCCACCCTCCAGCAGCTGCTTTGTTCCTCTATCCTTATAAAATTTTCTCAGTATAAAACAGAAACATCAGCCAAACATGTGGACTTCCCCTTTTCCATTCATTAGAAGAATTCTCATTACTTCAAAATCTCCTGGGAGCATTTAAATGCAAATCTTGTCAAGAAAGCTACTTGAGTCTGAGAAGCCCTCAGCCGCAACCCAAACCAGAACTTTCTTCCTTGATTACCATGTTTCTTAATAGGAATCTCAACCTCTTGCCCTCGCCCCCCCCCCCCCCCCCCCGCCCCGCAAGTCCCCCAGGCCTTCAACAAAGTCTGATTCCCAGAACAGACTCTCTTTCCCTTCTTTCCCTTGTCTTTCTGCACTTTTGGCAAGCCTCAGTCACAATTCTTGAGGAACCTGCTTACAAAGTGGCACACGTAGCAGTCCTAGGAGGGGATTGAGGGACTTTTCTGTTTACTGTAATGAAAATGAGGCAGATGTCTGGGGGTGAGGGTGGAGGTGTGTGTATGTGTATTTGTGTCTGGGCCTTCTTAGCCCTACTGGAATAAAATAGTATAGGAAATGCAGATGACTCAGCACTGATACAGTCAAGGTCCCCAGAGTTAGCATTTCTGTATTCTCTGCTGTTTATGAAAAATGTGCTTATGCCATCAATCCCAACTCCTTCACCCTGCATTTTCCACTGAGTCTTAAAAAAAAAACAAAAAAAAAACCCTCAGCCTTATTCTCCTTTTCTTAAATTGAGCTCATTAAGCAGCTGACACCAAAACGTGGACTAGCTTTTTTTAAGCACAAAGGATTAAACTGGAAGGAAATGAGCCTTTGTCCAACAATCCTCCCTGTCTGCCCTCTTTGGGCTCTTCCCTGTATAATTTCCAGTCCTAGAACTTGGACAGGCCAGCAGAACTTGATGGATGGAGAAAGATATGATTAATGACTTGCTCACCCGATTTCTGATCATGGTATGATGTGGAAACAACCAGTGTGCACCTAATGGTGAAAAGCATCATTTCTTCTTCTTAATGTGCTGAGCACTGGCCAAATACTTGGCACTACTCATAGCCTACAAAGAGGCAGGCCTCACCCCAGGGGGAAGAAGCTCCCTTTTAAAAATCTTGAGCATGGGAACTGAGATGGAAACCCAAGTCCTAGTTTTGCCTGTTCAATGTCCCATGAATTCTTTTTTTCTTTTAACCTGCTAATATGCTGCTTTGTGAGAACCGCCAGCTTAACTTTTTACACTTAACTTTTTACACAACCACTGCCCCACCCCCCTGAAAAAAATCAAGTTAACAGACTTGATGAGGCTGGGGAGGATAATGGCTGGATGAGGGGAGATGGGGGCAGAAAGATCCCCTGCATTTACCTGAGTTCCTCATTCACAGCTATTGGCCCCCAGTGCAGTCTGTGAATATTGGGAGTGAAGGATACACAGATGAATGGACTGGCAGATGATACTGGGAACTCTCTTCTCAAAACGGTCCCCACTAAATCCCTACCTATATCTACTAGTTTCCTGTCATCACTTTTCTTTCTCCTGACAGATTACTGGGCTTCCCTTTTCTTCTTCCCTGACCAGTTAGGCTCCAGGATCCCTTTCTTTGTTCCATAACCATCCCGCTTTCAGTCTCAGGTCCCCACATTTCTCCCTTTCGATCTGGAAGTCTCTCTGTTCTGATGGCTGTCACAGCGCAATAATCCTGTTGGGTCTTTTCCCTCTGTAGATCCACCCCACCGTGAGGTCAGAATCCCGTGTTCATTCCTCCCTCGTTGTCATTTCTCAGCTTCTGGCTCATCCTTGGCCTGGTTTACTTCATGGTGCTTGGCGTGCCCTCTCCGTTTCAAGTTCAGTCTCTTCTGTTTCTGGAAAACCCTTTGTTTCTGGGATTCCGTGTGGCCTCAGTGTTCCCTTCGGCCTCACGCTGCAGCCCCGTCCGGGTCCTGCCCCTGTCCTCATGCTGACCGTGTCTAGCCCCGGATCTATCTACGTCTTTCGCTCTCTGCCTTCCCCTCAGTTCTCTAGGCCCGTCTCCAGCAGCTGCACAGGCCCAGCTCGGTCTCCTCCAGCCAGGGGGCTCCCTCCTTTGTCCCAGCGGCGGGTGTAGGTCAGCGCCGAACGGGGTGCCCGCCCGCCCTGTGGCGTCGGCCCGGGGTCTCGCGGCCGCGGCGGCCCGCCCGGCCCTTCATTCGGACGCGCGTGGGGCCTCCGGCCCCGTGGCCCCCGCCGCCCCCGGCCCCGCCGGCGGTGGTCCCCTGCCGCCCGCGACCCGCGTGGGCAGCCGGGGGGCCGGGCCGCGTCGGGCCGCTGAGGCGGCGGGAGAGGGGCGGGAACGGGCCGGGCCTGGCGCTCCTGACAGGAGGAGCCGCCGCCGCCGCGCCGGGGCGGGCTGAGGGAGGAGCGGAGCGAGGGGTGGGGAGGCGGAAACGCGAGCCGGGACCGGCGGAGCGCGAGCGGCCGGGTGCGGGCGGGCTGAGGAGCCGAGCGCGACTGCCAGGCCGGGCGAGGCGGGCGAAGAGCGGAGAGCGGACTGCCGGGGCGCCGCCGCCGCCGCCTCCCGCGAGTCGCACAAAGGGCCGAGGCTGGGGCCGCCGCCGCCGCCGCCTCAGCGCGCGGGCCTGGAACCGGCGCCCGCCGGGGCCCGCGGAGAGCGGCGCGGGCGGCCATGGCCGGCTACGTGCCGGGTCAGCAGCCGGCCAACCGCAGCCAGGAGAAGGAGTTCGTGCAGGCGTACGAGGATGTGCTGGAACGCTACAAAGGTGCGGCGGGCGGCGCGGCGGGGCCCCGGGGCTCGTCGGGGGTCGGGGACTCGCGTGGGGGGTGGCGGGTGGGCCGGGGCCCGGGCGGGGTCGCGCCCACCCCGGCGTCGGGGCCGGCCCCGGCCCTGCTCATTCTCGGGCCGGCTTATTTGCGGAGTTGAGATAAGCCTGCGGGAGACGGCCCTTTTCCCAGCACGGGTTATATTAGCCGCCCTATTATCTGGAGGGAGGCGAGCCGCGGCGCTGCCTGCGGAGCCCCGGCGCGGTGGGGAGTTTCAGGGGAGGAGGAGGAGTCGGGCGCGAGGAGCCTCCCCGTCCGCTCCCCGTGCGGGGCTCCAGTCGCCGAGGCTCCGCCGGCCGCGAGCCCGCCCGGGGGCCCTCGCCCCCCTTTGTCTCCCTCAGTCTCCGCTCCGTCGCGTGGCGGCCGGGGTCGGTGAATGTGCACTTTTGGGGAGAGGCCTCCTCCCCGTCCAGCCCCGGGGGCTTCGAGCCGGTGGAGGCGGGGGTCTGCCGCGGCTCCCCACCCCCCCACCCCCCAACGGCTTGCGGTGGCCTCGGATTGCAGCCCGGAGGCGCTCTGGCTGAGCAGTCCCGCACACCAGTGCCTCCTGCAAGGTCTGGGTGTCCGCGAGAAAGTTTTGACAGGCGGAGGGGCTGCGGACTGCGGCTCCCCAACTTGTCCCCGGCCGCCCGGGGGTGCCCTTCGCGCGCGAGGCAGGGGTGGGAGGCCTCGGGAGCTGAGAGCCCAACTCCGATCTTTAACATCCCAGGCCGGCGCTTTGTGTGGCAGCTGTGCTTTCACAGACTGGGAGATTTCCCCCAGAAACTCCAGAGGCAGCACTTTCTCCTGCTTTATTCAGCGGGGCCCTTGTGACCGGGCCTCTAGTTTCTTTTCTTCGGAAGGAGAGGGAACTTCAGCTCCTATGACTGAATCCAGCATACTTGTTTACGACACCTACCCAGTGAAGGGAAACTAATGCAGAAGCTGTAAAACGCTCCCTCTTTTTCTTCCCTTGTGGCATTAGAGTTCTGCTGGAGAATGCAGCAGAAAAGAGAGGCAGAGAGAGACAGAAATGAAATGAAATGCTAAAAGGGACCTGCTGAGGAGGTCTGCTTGTTCCCTTCTGCATCAGCTCCTGTAAGCTGTCCAGGTTTCCCTGCCTGCAGCAAGTTTTCTGTCAGCCCCCTGTGGTCTTTCTTTTTAAGAAATGTGGTTCATTTCAGAGCACAAAGAGGTTAGATTGTGCTGCTGAACTTCATTGAAAAACTGCTGCTAAGTGAATGGTTCCATTAAGTTTCCTTTGCAGGCTTTTGGGCAACCCGGCATTCTTTTTAGGCGGAGGATACTCTGGGCCTGTCTTGGGCTGTGACAGCTTTAAAAACTGGCAGGATTATAACTCGAATAAGTGAAGAAATCTCAGCACCTCACTGGATCGTGTTACTGGTGGCCTCCAGCTGAAAGGAAGTTGGATTCCTAGGAAATGAAACTAGGAAAGAAGGGGGAAGTAGGGCTGGTTCCAGGAGGGGCCTCTTGTGCTCAGTCCTTTTAACTGGCTCACTTAGTTTGCCTTTCCTCTGAAGGATTTTGGTCAGGTGTATAGGAATTTGATCCTTTGCAGGCACAGATCTCTTTCTTGAGGGGAAGAATGAGTCGAAAATGGTTGGCCATAATAAATTAACTCGAGCTGTTTGAGTTGTTGTGCAGGCTGCTCTAGGATAGGTGCAGAATTTCTCTTCCCCCCACTGCACCATTCTCACTGGGAAGCCTGGGTGGATTAGCATCCGGGCCTTTGTTACTTCGCTGTATGGAATTCTTGCATTTTCCAGATTTAGAAATCCCCTTACTGCCTTGATAGAACTCTTTACCTAAGCTGGAAACAGTGACTAGGAGTATAGTTTGGGAGAACAAAGGCAGGAATTAGTTTTGGAGAGACTTGGGGAAATAGATATTGATGATGTTAGGGTTCTAGACTCTCATTGGTTGGCCACCAGATTAGTCGGAGCTCTCTCTCTGCTGCTGTTAATTGTAGTCACTTCATTCTACAAATGAAACAGGATTTTGGTATTCAGAAGGAGAACTAAAGTTTTCAGCTGCATAAACTGTCCCTGGAAAGGGCAAAGGCTAGAAGGGAAGTGATGCATTTGTATTGTGAAGGGAATAGAGCAGTATGTATTGCAGCTGTATTAGGAATGGTTGTCAGGCATGGATTTTCCATAATTATGCCTGGCAACCATTTCCCTGTATGTTGGTAGTGAGCATGATTTTGGCAGGATTAGATGATTCAGCATGGACATAAACACTCTCTCTCATTTCCTAAGTATCCCAAAGGCTCTTTCAGAGCCTGACTGTCCAGCAAACAGGAGATATTAGATAATAACTCTCAATCCTAACATTTCAGAGTGGGTAGCAACCCACAGAGTCAGGGTATCGTTCTTCATTCTTTCAATCCTTCAACAATTAATAAAATATCTGTTACAAGTAACCCAGTGTTAGGCACTGGAGGTGTCAGAATAATGAATAAGATCTGGTTCCTGCCCTTGGTTAGTCACATCTAGCAAAGGAAAAGACATATGCAAACAACCAATTATGATTCTATAAGTAGTAGAACAGAGATATGTATAATGCACTGTGGAAGCAAGAGGAGGGATGAATATTTCCACTTGGGTTCATTGGGAGATTTGACAAAGGAGGTGACACTTGAGTGGGCCTTTAGGGATAAATGGGATTTAGTTAGATGGAGGAGGATGGGGAGGGGAGAAGGCAGGAATAAATATCACATGCAAAGGCTTGAGGGTACAAAGAGAATGGAGGGGTTTGAGGAATGGAATGTGACTAGTTGGGTATGACTCGAATTTTGGGAGCAGATGATACTGTAAAGGACTCAGAGTCAACTTATAAAGATTCTTTTATGGCTTTATTTCATGGGCAGCGGGGGAGTCAGTCATTGAAAGTTTTAAAAAAAGCGACAAGTATGCCAATTTTATTAATTCATAGTGGAGGACATACCAATCCAGTGATTGGAACACTTACATTGCAGTCTGAGGCACCCTTTTCCTTATACCATAGTGCTTATGAAGCTAATCAGATGGTTGCTTGGTACACATGGAAACAAAGGAAAGAGACATGTATTGTTTTGAGGAATATTTCATCCAGATGATTTGGGCCAGTCACAAAGTTTTCCTCTCGGTAGATTGAGGTTGTTGTGAGCACCAAAGGAAACTAAGAATAGTCAGAGAGGGAGGAGAACCAGGATCTGACTCTTCCTGGGATAGGGACAAACTCTACGGAAGTAGCCAGCCACATATGGGCATAGTTTTAGGTTTTAGAGAAGAGGTTTAGAAACAAATACAATCAGGTTTCTGGTGGTTGGTTAAGCAGGAAGGTAATATGTAAGTCGGTTTGCGCAGAATTAGACTTTTTTGTTTTCACAAAGCCTTAAAGAGTCTTTACATGCCAGGCACGGCAAAGAATAAAAGAGAATATTCACATTTCAACTTTGGTGACGTGAACTCTCTGGTACTTAAAAACGTCAGAGTTCTCACTAGGTGCCATGGGTTTTAAGAAGCTAGTTAGGACTGATTTTTGTTTACTTGTATCCCAAAAAAGAACTTACAGAACTCACTGTACAGAGAGGAGTGAAGGGTCTGTGTGTTATTTAACGTTCAAAACTAGCAAGGCAGCACAATATAGTAGAAAGAGATAAGGCTTTGAATTTCTTTAGCCTTGTGCTCCAGTCTAGTCCTGTATGACCTTGGGAAAGTTACTTAACCTGTAATCTGTGGGTTTCTCACCGTGAAAATGGGGATGATAATACTAACTCCTTGGGATTCATGAGAATATAAATGAGCTATTGGCATGTATGAGGCCATCCATATTTAGAAAAACTTCCATGGAGATAATACTTTACTTTTTACAACCTAGTTTCATATTTCTTATCTTATTTGATCTTTATAATATTTTGTAAGGAAGGTATTATACACATGGATAATTAGGCATAGAGACTTAAATTACTGTCCAAGAGCCAGGATCCAAGACTTCTAGATGAAGGTTTCATATTGTATCGCAGAAGGAAGTTTTAAAATCAGAGCAGTGACTTGGGTTAAGTGAGATCATTGTGAAGATAGTTTACTTATTTAAAGTTTATTTATTTATTTTGAGAGAGAGAGAGAGAGCATGTGCGTGAAAGTGCAGGGGAAGGCCAGAGAGAGAGGAGAGAGAATCCCAAGCAGGCTCCATGAGATCATGACCTGAGCTGAGACCAGGTACCTTTGTGAAAATACTTTATTAATATCATTGTTGTTAGTTTTTAGCCTCTGAGGGGTAGCCCTTAAATGGCATGTATTTCCAGATCTCTCAACTGTGGAGAATTTCTTTTCCTTTTATTATGGGAGAGGTTTCATGGTATGTAAATTACTTTGACATTGAGAAAAAAAATTTTTTTAAGTAATTTCTATGCCCAATGTGGGGCTCGAACTCAGGACCCTGAGATCAAGAGTGGTGTGTTCCATGGACTGAGTCAGCCAGGCAATCCCACTTTGAAATTTTTATGTAAAAACAATGTAATGCAAAGTGATAAAGTTTTGTTAACACATTGGTTGGAAAATATATTCTGAGACTTTAGTATTGTTTAACTAAATGACTCTCTGAAGCAACCTCTTGGTTAAATGTAAACTCAGGTTTTAAGTTCCTTTTTAGAACATAGCCCTTGAATTGGAGTGGATAGCTTCTGGACAGAACAATAGAATAATTGCTACTTCTGGACATGGACACTGTTAAGTCAGAAAGTGAGTCAAGTCTGTCTGCTGGGAAATCACAAACTTTGGCCACATTCATGCTGTTGAAATCATAAAACGTGTGCATGTGCTAACAGTGCTTACGGGAGCTACTGCCTTCGTCTTGGGTTGGGCTTGCTTGGCAAGTGACATAATACACGCCAGGGAAATGCATCTGCTGAGGCCTTATTATTCTGGTATTTTTCAGTGCCAATTTCAGGTTTTAGAGATGATGGTAGAAAGAAAGCTGTTCAGAGTGTACATTCCAAGATCAAAGTTCACAAGTAAATAATTATGGGTTGCAAAATGAATTTGTAGCATTTTTTTCAGTGGTCTTGAAAACACCCAGGCTCTCCTTTTACTAAATAAGGTTGGCCCTTTCAGCCTCTGGTAATTATAAGTTGAGCCATGTTGTGAGGAGGTTGTGTGGTGTGCTAAAGCTTCTGCTTTTGTTCTTCATGATTTTGATTGGAGTGTGAGCCTCAGTTGTCTTGCTTCTACCCCGGGGTGTTTGCTCATCTCTGGCCTGGAGGAGCCCTTTCAGGTCTGTTAGCTTGGTGTGTAACATCTGAGAATGGTTATTTCAACTTTCATTTGGTTACTTTTAATAAAATACTGCTTTTAATTCCAGAACTTCTCAATTCCTGGAATAAATTACAATGAATCTCTGATTCTTTGTCTCCAGCTTTCAGGGCTTTCCATAATTTGACTTACTCTGCGTACCTAATTTTATCGACTATTGTCCAGCATGGCTCTCTGCTCCTTGTGGGTAGGTCTCAGTATTCATTCCCCCTAGATTCTCATATCTGTCCCCGTGCCGTTCTGTCCTCTCTTCCTGGAAGGCCCTTTACCTTTATCTTTGATTATTCAAATCTTACCTGTTTTGTTTTGTTTTTAAATTAAAGCTAAGCATGGGATCTGTGTGCTCCATGAAGCTTTTTCCCCTCACTTTTTCATAAATTCATCTCTCCTTCCTTGATCTTACAATGTCTACCTTACAGTCTCTTAACCTCTATTCTGTTTTGTATTATTTTTGCATTGCCTCATGTCTGTTAGAATCATTTCCCAATGAAATTTTATGCTCTTTCAGAGTAGGGACTTTTTATAACTTCTTTTGTAAGTGGTTGATTGGCAGGGAGTTTCTCTCAAGAGAGAAGGGGCAATCATATGAGTACTTTCAAGTCATATTTTAAAATAATTTTCTTTTCAAATTATGAAAGTAATATGTATATTTAATGTAGAACATTGTAAAAAATACAGGAAAGTATACAGTTATAAATAATACACCTTTCTTATTTGTGTGTGTGTGTGTGTGTGTGTGTGTGTGTGTGTGTGTGTGTGTAGGGGGAGAATGGAGAGGGAGGCTGACCAACAGATAGATGTGCTCTGGCCAGAGAGAATGCAGTGCTCAAGGACAGGCCATCTGGGATCTGATACCCTCAGCTTGCTGTGGCTCCATAAATTTGTGTGGCAGTGTAAGTCTATTCTCATGGGGCACAAGCATTTATTTTTCTTTCTCTGTTCAAAATTTGCTTTCTTCTGCATAACCATGTGTCAGTCATCAAGGATGTGCCAGTGATCAGGGATGATTTGCCTATGACGAGTTAATTAATCGGTCAGTCAGTATCTTTCTTTTGGGCAAGGACCTTGCCAGCTGTACTACTTACTGGATTCCCTCTTACCACAGCAAATTTCTATTGTGAATTTTGTTCAGAAAGGTAAACACAATTCCTTTGTGTTGATGAAAAGAATGAACTTGCTTGAAGGGTCTTTTGGAGCTCAGATGGTTTCAACCCTCATTTGCGTTTTGGATTGAAACATAAAGGAAGGGATTTTTTTTTTTTTTTTTTGGCTGTACTTTTTAGTTTGTGAACAATAGTAAATAAGCTCACATTGTACCTACTCGTACCTATAAGCAGATACTGTGTTGGGGAAAGTGGTAGTGGGGAGATGAGGGGCCACTGAGAAACATTAAAAGAATGATATGAGTGTGCCTGGGTGGCTCAGTCAGTTGAGCACCCAACTCTTAGTTTTGGCTCAGGTCATGATCCCAGGGTAATGAGATCGAGCTCCGTTTTGGGCTCTCCACTGAGTGTGGAGCCTGCTTAGGATTCTTTCTCCCTCTCCCTCTCTTCCCCCGCTTGTGAGCATGCGAGTAGAACACTGTCAAATAAAAATCAATGAATGAATGAATGAATGTATGAATGATATGGAGATTAGGGGTAGAGGGAGAGAAGGTCCTGAATGTTAAGATGAGGAACCATTATGAAATGGATAGGATTAACGTAGCAGTTGTGTAAATGATGGATGAGAGTGGAGCTTTATTCTCGAGGAGGTCACTCTTGTAACTGTGTCATGAGGTTAGATTAAGGGATGTTAAAGAGGAGAGGTGTATATTTGAGAGACATTTTGGGCAGGTACAGGGACTTAAGTTTAGATCCTAACATTGATAACTCTTTTTCTAGAAGATTTTGCCTGGAGAAAAAAAATTAACTACCCCTTATGCTAGGGTTATTCCAAAATAAAGGCCTCTTTTATCTTGTATAAAAATCTTTTGAAGATTTTACTCCATTTTGAACTTGTTAGATAGGGCTGTGCATTTGAACCTGTGACTCACAGTTGTGTTGCTGAGTCTTCTTATTTAAATTCACAATGCTGAGTGCCCCAGAATGCCACTTCTACCCATTCTCTGGACAACCTTCATTGTATGCTTCCAGGAATACCGGCCAAGAATTGCACAAGAAATCCTCTTAAATCTCTTCTAAAATCTTCAGTTATATCTTGAACTGCTAATCTCCTAGGGTGTCAGGGGGCTTGTTTGGAGGATCCATTCATTCATTTAATTAATAAACATTTATGGAATATCTACTCCGAACCAGGTAGTAGGCAAAGTGTTGAAGAAACAAAGATATTGTCATTGCATCTCTGTGGTCTTACAGTCAAATGGGGAAAACCTTTTGGTAAACTGACAGTTACAGTCCATTTCAGGGAGTGCTATCAGGTAGATGCTGGTATGAGGGAAGTGGAGGGATGTAGCCACTCTGGCCAGGGTGGGAGAGGGCCAGCCAGGGAAAGCATCCAAGAGGAAATGCCTGAGCTGTCACCTAAAAGATTCTGGACTTGGGGCCAGAAGTTCCGGTAAAGGGCATTCTGGGCAGCACGAACAAAAGTGAGTGGATGAAAGAGCTTGAGGAGAGGCAATATGGGGTATTAGTAAGGTCTGGGTGTAGGATGCGAGGGAAGGAGAAAAATGGGAGGAGGTGGGAAAGGTGGGAAGGCTTGAAGTGTTGAGGGGCTTTGTCATACTGTACACAGTTTGGGCTTTATCCTGCGGGCTTTTGGGAGCCATTGAAGGATTTGGGGCAAGGAAGACTATGATTGGATTTACATTTTAGAAATATTTTGGGGCGCCTGGGTGGCGCAGTCGGTTAAGCGTCCGACTTCAGCCAGGTCACGATCTCACGGTCCGTGAGTTCGAGCCCCGCGTCAGGCTCTGGGCTGATGGCTCGGAGCCTGGAGCCTGTTTCCGATTCTGTGTCTCCCTCTCTCTCTGCCCCTCCCCCGTTCATGCTCTGTCTCTCTCTGTCCCAAAAATAAATAAACGTTGAAAAAAAAAATTAAAAAAAGAAAAAAAGAAATATTTCCCCTCTGGCAGCAGTGTGAAGGAGGACTGCAAAGGGGCAGGGCTAGTGACAGACCAGTTAGGAGGCTGTCATAATAATTTAGGCAGGAAGTGATTAGAGTTTAAGGTTGTAGAAGTAGTAATGTACCCAAGCGGACAAGTCAAGAAATGGGATTAAGGGGTAAAATCCATGGGTTTTGATGACTAACCGAATGTGGTATATGAGGGGAAAGGGAAGCACCTAGGATGACTTGGCAAGTTTCTGTGTTGAGGTTCTGTATGGGTGGGTGGGATCATCAACTAAAAAAGGGAGTATAAGAGGAAAAAGCTTATTTGCGGTGACTTGGCGACAGTGTTGGTGCAGGGGAAGATATGGAGTTAGTTTCTGTGTGTTGATGTCGAGGTGGTCTTTGGGATGCTGGGCAGAGGTGTCCTGCAGGTAAGGGGTGTAGCGCTCACACATAGATGTGTGATGAGTCAGTCATCAGCAATAGATGAGTCAGTCATCAGCTTATGGAATCCCAGGAATGGACAAGGAGATTGCTGGGAGAGTGTGTACTGTGAGAAGAGGTTTGAGGCAAAAACTCTGGGGAACTGCAACGGGGGGAGGGGTGGTTTGGGAGCAGAAGAGGAGGATCCCCTGAAGGAAACTGGCCTCCAAAAGAGAGTGCCCAGAGATGCAGGAGGAAGAGAAGTGAATTCCAGAAACAGTCTGTGTTGCACAGTGTCAGATTATGAAGAAGTCAAGCAAGATAAGGACTTTTGGCTCTAGAATATAAAGGTCACCTTTACTGGAGCATTTCCAGTGGGGTTGTGGAAAGTGCAATCCCGAAAGCAAGCAGTGGGTTGGGAAGCAAATGAGGAGTGCAGACATGGAGTCCATGAGCCTTGAAACCTGGACATTGAAGAAACAGGAGGAAGGCATTCTAATTTTTTTTTTTTTTTTTTAGTTTATTTGTCTTTGACAGAGAGAGAGACAGAGCATGAGCAGGGGAGGGACAGAGAGAGGGAGACACAGAATCGGAAACAGGCTCTGGGCTGTCAGCACAGAGCCAAACACGAGGCTCGAACTCTCGGACAGTGAGATCATGACTGAGCCAAAGTCGGACGCTCAACTGACTGAGCCACCTGGGCACCCCCATGGAGGAGGGCATTCTAAAGAGGGGGATGTTGGGGGTGGGCAGAGGAGGGAGTTTTGTTTGTTTATCGTGACACAGGAGAGATGCAAACATGTTTAAGTGCTGTTTGGAAAAAATCAGTAGAGAAAGAGAGTTTAGTAAAATTCGAAGAAGAGAGAATAATCCATGGGAGGGTGGGTTCAAGAGTAAAAAGAGGAATGTGTCTGCTGAAAAAGATTATAGAGGGAGGAAGGCAAGAATACAGGTGGTTAGCTACAGGTGTAGGAACTGGAGGGAATTTTCTCTGATGGCTCTTATTCTCTCTTTGAAGTAAGGGATGGAGTGATCTGCTCAGAGGAGGGGCTGTGTGTTTGTGTGTGCGTTTGTGTTTGTGTATGTATGTGTACACAGTTGCATGTGCACGTTCCTTCCCTCTAGCTGCAGGAGCTCTCAGTAACCTGAGTGTAGATGCCGAGAAGGCAGACAGGAGGATTGGTCCAGGATCAGTTTTCCAGCATAGGAGTGATGGAAGAACAAGTGGTTCTTGTAGAATAAGGGGTCCTTCCAAAAAATGTAACTGCTTGATTATTCATTGTTTGTATTGCTGTCTGGCTGGCTTGTGTTTTGTTCCCCTAGCAAAATGATAAGCTTTTTCAGGGCAGGAATCAAATATGTAACTTTTGCATTCCTTTCTATCATTTAGTAAAGTATAGGCCAGAAATTGATTCATATATATATATACATGTATAAAATGTGTGTGTGTGTGTGTGTGTGTATACACACACACACACACACACACACGAGTTGACTTAATCTCACTTTAGTGGTCAGGGGCATTTTGATTCTTAACACAGAGGCTTTTCTTACCTTTGGTCTTTAATCCTCATCTTACTATCTGGTATGGAGAGAGCGGGGTTCATTGGTTAGAGAGGGAATTCCATGCTTAGCTGCGGCATAAATCTCACAGGCTAGCTTCACTTATTCTCCCAGGGTAGTTGAGTTTAGAAACGTTTGTGCTTTCCATGAAGGCTGCAGGATTAGTATTCCCTAGTCTATTTAGACCAGGCTTGTGAAGACCAGGGTTCTTTGTAAGTCTAGACAGAGTGCCTATTGTCTCCACAACATGCAACCTCCTCCTTGTTTATTTTGGCAGGCAGGCAGCGAACGTGATGGATTTGTTCTCATGACTCAGAGTCCTCCCTGCCTTACCTTAACAGGTTCCTTATAATCACTACCTTTCAGATGGTGATAGTGTCCTTCAGCATTTATCTGACCTTTATGTCTAAAAAGAGTATTGGTTACCCTTTCCTTTGTCCTCGACTTGCTTGGTTTCTTCACCTTTAGTCTAGAGTGGAGGATATTTCCTAATGTATTAGGTCCAGAACAGAATTGGCATTATGTGCATCCTTGGGCTGTTAATTGGCCGACTCCCCACAGTGTGCTTGTTTTCTGCTCCTTGTTTTGTAAATTTGGACTCTGTTTCAGATGAATTTGACGTGAGTCACTCCAGGGAGTGGAAGGTGTGTCTCCACTAATTCGGAGAATCTTTGATCTTGTTTCAGTCCCTGGTTTGGCTTATCAGGTACAGTTTCTCTCTATGTCCCGCTAGAGGTGTGTATATCTGCTTGTGTCCCTTGCCTCTGGTTTCACTAGTGCAGTGAATGGTCCACTTCGGGGGATGCATGCCACTTTGCATGTATGGATTCTTTCTACTGTCCTTGTCATTGCTGGCAGCAGAAGTGCCTCTAAGAGCCTCTTTGAATGTAGCAGAGTATCTAACACTGAATAGAGTTCATAAACCCTCTGTCTGCCCTGTAGGACTTTACAGTACAGTAAACATTACCAATGACAAAAGACAATAAGGAATGTGTAAGCAGTTGAATAAATAATGGAAGGTCATTCCTCATTTAGCTACCATTTTCACAGTAGAACATATCCCAGAAAGAGACCTAGTCCTAAGGGAAGGGAGACCAACAGAGACAAAATCATCTTCTGTTCCAACTTGGATGGCAGGCGAGCTGCCCTCCATGGCTCCTTGATGCCGGGAAGTTTCTCAGTAATGTCCTGTCTTGTCTCATGCAGGACCTTATTGCTGTGTTACCTTTCTTTGTGGCTGGGATGGGATCCTGACAGGGTCTCACTCTCCAGTGACCTGTAGCTGAAGTGGTAGGCAGGGAGAATATGCAGAAGACTTGTGTTCTCTGGTGCAATTATCTTTGTAACATTAGGAAGTGCATCGCAGACCTACTGCAAATGCTCCAGCCCTCGCAAACACCACAAATGAGCCATAAGCCCTGGGGTCAGGGTTGGGTTCGAAAGAAGCTGGTTTGGGCTGGTCTGGGACACCTCAAGGGTGTAAGTATGTAGGACCCATCCCAGCCTCTGTTGGTTAGTTTCCCAAATGGAAAACAGGGACCAGAGTAGTTTAGGTGCTTTGAGGTCCTCACATCTTTCAAAGGACTTGTTCATTGTTTGTATTATTGTTACTGTTAACAAGTATGAAAACAGTATTCATGTAATACTGCCTTTTTAAGGAAGAATGGGGAACTGTCAGGGGCTGGAATTTCCCTCTACTGTCACTGTGAGAGAGAGGGAACATTAGATTCTCATCTCTTAGTCCTCTTCTTTCTGATCATCCTGTGGGTGGCTCCTGGAAAGGGGTGAGGCAGCTGAGGCCCTGGCAAGAATATGTTGTTGAGAAGGGGTAAGAGGCAGTATCCAACATAGCTGTAGCACAGGTGGTATGTTAGCAAGAGAAGATAGATGTAGGGGCAGGATTCAGGGGGCTGGTAAAGGCAGAAAATATTTGCTGTCATCATAAGTTACTTCCCTTTGCCTTTGCCTACATATGTTGTCTCACAGCAGAGCCAGAACCCCTGTGTTCTTTTGCTGTTCCTCCTTCTCCTTTTCTTGATTATATCTCATTTTCTGACTTATAAAGATGTGTAATACCCTTAATAGACTTGTAGTGATGTGGAAAGTTAAATAAAAAAGTTCCAGAGATTGAAAAGCTAAGTGGTGATTTGATTACAGTCTTTAAGTGTAACAAGTGTTTTTCTTACAATTCATCATAAACCAAAACTGCCTGGGAGCATTTGTTACTGTGTGTTTTGTTACTTAACTTTTTGTGTGTCTTTGTCTGAACTTCCCAACCTCATTGTGATCTTGTTGAAGGTGTAGGTTATAACAAATGAGATGCGTATGATGCACTTCATGAATTGAACCACTTTGCAAATGGTGGTGGTGGTTATATTTTCTTTGTATTTCCGGCAACTTCAGGCACCCTCATGATGGGTTTTTGCATGTGGTTGTCCCACAGACAGCTGACACTTGCTGTATCCAAAATGGGTGCCATCATCTCCATTCCTTCTTCCAGACCTGCTTCTCCTCCCGTGTTCCCCATCTCCATGACTGCTTTCCCCATCCATCCGATTGTTAAAGCCAGAAACCGGGGCTTCTTGTGTTCCTCTCCCTCATGCTGCCCAGGCAGCGAGTCTTTTATCAAGTCCTGTTGGTTCCATTTCCATCTCTCTCCGTCTGTCACCTCCTCCAGCCTCATCACTAGTACACAAGCCCAGGGCCTTACTACTGTTGTGATTCCTTTTGACAACTTAACCCTTTTGTCCCCGTTGGTCTTTCTTTCACACTCCTACCTGGAAAAAAAAATCTTCAGAAGTACTGAACTAATCATGTCTCATGGTATAAGAAAATAGGTGTGGGGGCTGTATTAAGGGGGATGATAAAGACAAAATATTTATTGCTATCATGAACTGCTTCCCTTTGCCTACATATTTTGTCTAAGAGCAGACTTGGAACTCCTCCATTTATTTGTCTTCTTCCTTCCCCTTTTCTTGCGTACATCTCATATTCTGGTTTATAAAGAGAGATGCTGCTTGTAACCCCGCGGTGTTCCCATTGCCTATACAGTAAAGACCAAACATGCAACAAAAAGTTGAATCCCTGCCTGCTTCTTGCATTTTTCACCTTGTCAGGAAGAAGCTATGTCCAGTTGCCTTACCATGCCAGGCTGGAGAATGTCTCTGTGTGCCAATGTTGTTTCCCCTGCCTGGAATTTTTCTTTTACCTGTTAACCTCACCTGCCAACAAATTCCAGTTTACCCTTAAACACAATTCAGACATTGTTACTTTTGGGAAGCCTTTCCTTACCCTTTCTTCCCACATGGTTAATCTCTTTCCTCCCTGCTACAGTCTTCTGATATGCATATCACAGTGGATTGTGGTTTGGTTGGTTTTATGATTATCTCCTCTACACACTTTAAGTTTTGTTCCCAAGCCTTAGCACAGTGCCTAGCACATATAGGTGCTGGAGAAGTATTTGGTGAGCGAAGATTGTGCACCCAGATTTGTTACAAATGTTCACCGCATGAAATCAGTCTACATAATACATAAGAGGATATGGCATTAAATACTAGTAGAAGACATTTCAGCGATTCCTGTTATTGGGGTAATAGCATTAGTTTGTTAGAATGGTGTGCCATTTTTACTCTTGAAGAATTTCAAGAAATAAAGCAGTCTCATAGATGGTTTAATTCTTCATTTGCTAAAGATAGGAAACTGAACCAGATGTTCTTCGGAGGATCCTTTTAGATCCCTGGCTCTTGAATCTGAATGTATGGCTAGCTTTCATCTAGGAGTCAGTATGAGATGTTTCTGTGCTAAGTGCTTTGTGTATACTAAATATATAATCTCTCCTTTTCTAAATTTTTTTTTTCAACGTTTATTTATTTTTGGGACAGAGAGAGACAGAGCATGAATGGGGGAGGGGCAGAGAGAGAGGGAGACACAGAATCGGAAACAGGCTCCAGGCTCTGAGCCATCAGCCCAGAGCCCGACGCGGGGCTCGAACTCACGGACCGCGAGATCGTGACCTGGCTGAAGTCGGACGCTTAACCGACTGCGCCACCCAGGCGCCCCTAATCTCTCCTTTTCAAGGGCCAAAGGCCAGTGTGTTACGGCAGATGGAGAATTCCACTGTGCAGACTATAATGTAGTTTTCTCATATGATCTTCTAAGTCCTATCTCATGAAATTTTAGAACTATATATGCCCTTAACCCCCCTTTCCCTTTTGGAATGTTATAGTTCTACTTTACCTTACCCCCGGAGCTCCATATTCTACTTTGTTTATTGTCTCTCTACTAGAATGCAGCGTCATTGAGAGCAGAGATTTTTGTTGTTGTTGCTTGTTTATTAACTCTGGTATTCCTAGCACCAAGAAGAGCATCCGACATATAGTAGATACTCAATAAATAATTGTTGAGTGAATGAACTACAAATGATCGGTTCAGCTCACTCTTCTTATTCCTTGTAAGGGAATGAAGTGAGGCATGGAAAGGGGCAATAACTGGCTCAAGGTCACATAACTAGTTAGTGCGAAAGCCAGATCTCCTCACCAGGTGAATGGTGTTTCTTCCATGAAATCATGCTTAATTGTAGTTGCATTTGATACTGATGTGCAGTATGGTCATAACTGTAACTGTGAGCAGAGTACGGGAGAGCAAACTAATATGGACTGAGCCCTTACTAAATGCCAGGTGCCTTATCTCATGTAATCATCACAAATAGCATCCTATGGCAGTCCAGTGACATGGGTAGATTTCACAGATGAGGAAACTGAGGCTTAAGGAACCTTAAATAACTTCCCTGAGGATCACACAGCTCATAAGTGGCTGAATTGGGTTTTGAACTCAGGCCTGATAAACCCCACTTGGCAATAGGCCTTTTTAACCTTAAGGGGCTGTATAATATTTTGAATTTGTGGTCTGAATTGCTTTAAGATTTGCAAGTCAGACTACTTTTGAAACGGTCTGATTTGAATGGCTCAAGTAGAATTGCAGAAATTGTTTACCTTAAGACAACCCCATCTAACAGTGGGGTTGTGGGAATAGGGAGGAGTCTGTAGGGCTCTTGAGTAAAAAAAAAAAGAACCCAATTCCGTGCTGTGGGTAGTGCTATATACCCCCACTCAGTTATATCACATAATAGTTCAAGTTCAGACTTCCTTTTTAACCCAGGTATCCAGGACCACTATAGGAAGATGATTATGTCACACTCTTGTGCAGTACAGCTGCTTCTGAGTGTGTTTGGTAGTGCTCTTATGCCCCCAGAGCACAAAGACAATGCCTAAAATGTAGGACAGGTAGAGCAGGAGAGGAGTGAACCCAGTTGAAACTAGCTGTCTGTGGTAAGTAGGCAGACCATAATTACCTGTGTTGCTCAGAGACCTGAGCTGATAATGGGGATGGGGAGAGGTCACACCCATTCTTTGGAGAAATGATGGGAGTAAATAACTCTTAGTTTCCAATTTATTCCAGAATCATTTACTCACCATTCAGAGTCACGGTGGTGATGTGGACTTTTGAGTTGGCACCTTGTCACCCCAATCATCCAAGCATAAGGTTAACTTTTTTTTTTTTTTTTTTTCATTAGAGAGGTCCCCTTGGAAACCAGCCATTCATTTTCATCTCCCTGTTAGCTTCCTCTCAGGTAGCTTTGTGTAGCCTGCCTTAGAAAGGAGAGTAGGGACAGAACCAGGAGGCGAAAGGAAATTGATAGCAAGGTGGTAGAGAAACAAAGGATTAGGAGATTCCTCTGTCCTTTGGGAGTTTGGCCCTTTCAGGAGCTGATTGCTGAGATGGGAGTAGAGACCTGGGAGGAGGAGAGGTGGTAACGGGAAACAGAATAGTGTGGCACTCCATGGTCCTGGGAGGACCAGCAGCATCTGCAGCATCTGGGGGCTTGTTAAAAATGCACAACGTTAGGCTCCGCCCCAGATGGCTGAGTCAGTTTTCATTTTTGCAAGATTCCCAGATGATTCTGTGCACATGAAAGTTTGAGAAGCGCCAAGTTGGTGATTAAGTGGTTCAGTGCAAGGGACTTTGGAGTCAGACAGACCTGGGATTGGAACCTGGTTTGACTATTTACTAGCTGTGTGACCTTGTGTAAATTATTTAACCTCTCTGTGCTTCGGTTTCTCATCTGCAGAATAGGGGAACTCTCTAACTTGTAGGGCTGTTGGGGAGAGCAAATGAAATACTAGTGCATTTTTCAATTGATGATAGCTTAGATTTAATGAAATTTAGTAATGTCTGTAACATACCAGATACTGAGCCTGGCACAAAGTAAATAATAAGTGTTATTACTAATAAGTTAGTCAAATTTATAGGAATAAAGAGCCTTTCTCTCTCTCTTTTCTCTCAGTACATTTGTCTGCAATTTTATAAAAGTGTAGTCAGCATGTATATATTCTTTGGTGTTTTGCTTAGCATTATTTAATAATAGCAATTGCAACAGTGGTAGTTAACACATATAGTGCTTAATGTGCCAGGCACTATTTTAAATACTTTATATATAAATTCATTCAGTCCTTAGAGTAACCATGTGAGAGATGTATTATTATCTCTATTTTCAGATGAAGAAATAGAACAGAGAGGTTGATTTGCCCAAGGTCACACAGCCAGTAAATTGCAGAGCTAAGATTTGAATTGAGGTGGTCTGATTCTAGCATCCATGCTCTCTATTTTCATGTACTGCCATTGTTCTCAAATTTATGTGGTGTAATGGAAATCAGAAGACTTGGGCTGGATACCTGACTGCCACTAGCTTATTTGTACCTTGGTCACGTCATTTTACTTCTCTCAGCCACTTTCTGTACTGTAAAAATGGGAGAGTTAGACATGATTTATAAGGTCTCTTCATTGATTCATTCAACACATAGTGATTAAAATAGAAATTTTCGTAGAAAATCGTATCTAGGGAATTGGTTCAAAAGTACTTGTTCAAGCAGGTTGGTGTAGTTAAGAACAAGGGGTTTGAATCTAGGCTCCGCCACTTCCTGGCTTTATGGTGTTTGGCAACTTAACCTTTCAAACACTGATTTCTTCGTTAGTAATGGGGAGAATAGTTCATACCTTGCAGGGATGTTGTTAAGTTTGAATAAGATGATGTGGGTTGGCACCTAGCATATGTGAGGCATATGGTGGATCATCAACATACGTGAGTTCTCTTTCCTTCTTTCTGTTCATCCAGGGATGGTTAGGAAAGCAGATATACCAGATTCAAACAGAGTTAGAATCTGTCTTGGTCCTAATGTGTTTTTTCCATAATGGTATTCTCACTGTTAGGAGATGAGAAATAGTAGAGAAAGAGGTGTACATATAGCCAGGTCTTGTCATTTAAAAATAACCCACCTTTTGATTTTAAATTAAAATTCATTTATTTTATTTTATTTTTTCTAAATTTTTTTTAACGTTTATTTATTTTTGAGACAGAGAGAGACAGAGCATGAACGGGGGAGGGGCAGAGAGAGAGGAAGACACAGAATCTGAAACAGGCTCCAGGCTACGAGCTGTCAACACAGAGCCGGATGCAGGGCTCGAACTCATGGACTGTGAGATCATGACCTGAGCCGAAGTCGGACGCCCAACCGACTGAGCCACCCAGGTGCCCCTAAAATTCATTTAAAAATATATAGTCTAGGGGCACCTGGGTGGCTCAGTCGGTTGAGCATCTGACTTCGGCTCAGGTCATGATCTCACGGTTCGTGAGTTCGAGCCCTGCATCCGGCTCTGTGTTGACAGCTCGTAGCCTGGAGCCTGCTTTGGATTCTGTGTCTCCCTCTCTCTCTGCCCCTCCCTCGCTTGTACTTGATCTCTCTCTATCTCTCTCAAAAATAAACATTAAAAAATTTTTAAAAATAAAAAATAAAAATAGGTAGTTTATAATATATAATATAATATATATATAATATAATAATAAAAAAAATGACATATAATTTTCCTGGGGTTGCCATAACAAAGTACCAAAACCAGGGGGCTTAAACAGTAGAAATGTATTGTCTTACAGTTCTGGAGGCCAGAAGCCTGAAATCAGGGTGTTAGCAGGATTCATTCCTTCTGAGGGCAGTGAGGAAGAGTCTGTTCCAGGCCTCTCTCCTAGCTTCTGGTAGCCTCAGAAGCTCTTTAGCTTGTAGCTGATGATCTCTGTCTCTCGGCTTTCACATCATTTCTGTGTCTCTGTGTCCAAATTTTCCCTTTTTATATGAATCCAGCCTGATATTGGGTTAGAGTCTATCCTAATGACCTCAACTTAGCTGGATCAATTTTAAAGGCCTTGTTCCCAGATAAAGTCACATTCACAGGTCCTAGGGGTTAGGACTTTAACATCTTTTTGGGGACACAATTCAATCTATAAAAACAGAAGTTCAGCTACTTTCTTACCTGAAGAGAGGAGTATACGTGAAATTAGCTTTTGCTGGTCTCTTAAGACTTATTACCAGGATTTTCTCAGTAGGGACACAGGAAGAGTTCAGGTTTAATCCTGGTCTTGCTAATTCTGCTCTTTGGTTTTGGCTACATATAGGAAAGAGCTGAGATGGACCTGGTTTTGTAGCTTCCATGGGTGATGTTTCACTTGTATGGGCCGAATGGATATTACTGTTATTAGTAGTAATAATAATAAAGTCCCATTAGTTGAGTTTTTACTGTGTGCCAGGGACTATGTTAAGCACTTTATATACATTATACCATTTAATTTGCAGAATGGCCCCATGAAGTTGATATTATCGTCACTTCTTTTACAGAGGGGAAAATTGGGGCTCAGCTGGTGAAATAACTTGCCCAAGGTCACAACTAGGAAATAGTAGAGCAGGCATTTAAATCTAGCACTGGGAGACTGCAGAGCTCCAGCTCTTAACCACGATCTTAAACTTTGCCTTCACGTCCTTGAATACAACTGTCTGGCCCCAGTCTCTTTTTCTCTAAAAACTCCTGGTTCTGGAAGCATGCTGACTGAAGGGGTCAGGGAGGTGACCTTTACTTGCATTCTTGTGAGCTCTTATTGTTTGTGAGTGGGAAAGGGAGTGTGACTTCAGCTGACACTTTTTACCTAGTGGTTTAAGACTTGTCAAGGGGCCCTAGTCAGGTGTGGGACATTATGAGATCCTTTAAAATAAAAATACTGTCCTAGAACCAAAGAGGAAAAAACATAGTTCGATTATGTTTGTCTAATTCTATTGTTACTACAGAATTACACATGCTTATTGTAATAAATTTAAGCAGTACAAAAAAAGAGTAAAAGTTCTCTTTTCTAGTATTTCTATTTCTCTACTGTGTCCAACTGGTCAGGGTAACCAGTGTTGAAGGTTTAGTCTGTATTCTTCCAGCTTTTCCCTTGCTAGTCTTATTTTGGAACTGCCCCCTTCCCTCCTTTACTCCTTCCTATTGGTCACGTCTCCTCTTGTCCCATAGCCTTACCTCTTATTTATTTTTGTTGCCATATATCCGGCTTACTTTTGGGTGCCCATTGGTACTTAGGATTTATGCGTTTGCCAGAGCCACCCTCTTTCCTGAAGAGTCTTTCCCCATCTCTCCTAGTGAAATCCTACTTAGTTGTGGAACTCGGCTCAAGTCCTCCTTTTCCCTTTAATCCTTTGTAAACCATACTAACCTGTGATCACTCATTTTGCTTCTGAACTCATAGAGTTAACTTAGAAACTTAGACTACTCATTTGCCCTTTGACCATGTAATGTATCGTCACTGGTATTTTATTATTTGCGTTTTAACTTCCCACATATTTGCCCAACTAGATGTGCTCCTGGGGCTCACAGATTATGATTTATTCTTCTCTCTATTCCTTATTTTGCCTAGCACAGTGCCCTAATGTTAGCAAGTATTCACTAAATGTTGATGTGGTGAGATCTTAATATTTAACATCCATTTAAAGATCAGGTGCTCAGAGCTGGAAGGCTGAGGAACACTTAACTGATGACATCATCTTGCCTGCCTGTCAGGATGGGGTGTGTGCCACTGAGAGGAGTATCGGCAGATGAAATACTTGTGCAACAGGTTCTATTTCCTCCTCTGGTGAATGGGATTAACACTTCACATTGGGGAAAAGAGATAGTAAGTGTAGGAGGAGAGCTGACAAGGGAATGGAAGGGAGGATGCTACATTGTTAGATATAGGGATATGGCTTTATTAAAAATATAAATAAAAGGATGGTGTAATGCAGAGAGAAGCTTCTTGGAACCAGTAGGCTGATTAGACAAGCAAGCTTCTCTGGTGCAAACCAGTTATTAATTGCCATTTATTTTCTTTGCAATAAAACTGTACCGCCCAGCAACTTTCTCATTAGGGTGAGTCTGGAGTAAGGGCTTAGTTTAGGATTATGAAATCTAAGAGAGATGCAGGATAGTTACCAGGTTAAAGGATGGGAATATTCCTTTCTCTTGTTTGTCTTATCAGCCCTATACCTTACGGGTTGCCAAGATCCCTCTGCATTTGCTAGTAGGGGTTGCTACCGGAGTGATGTAAAACCTCTTATTTCCACACCTGCTACTTCCTTTAGCCTTATCTTGCTTTACTGATGCCCTTCTACCACATACACTAGATTTGTCATCTTTCCCATCTGTGAGGCCAAGGTGTGCAGTGGACCACCCTTCATTAGCTGTCCAGATTTTGATTGTAATCTGCCTTTCTATGCTCCACTCCTCTGCCTTCCCCAAATAGTAGGAAAGTGGAGAAAAGGAAATGGAATGTGATTGTGGTAAGTCCTCTGTGGCCTAGAGGGCAGAATGTTTTGATTGCTTGATTTAGGGGTCTTGGGGTCTCCTAATATGAAGATCTATTCTTTTGTTGATGGAAGGGCATCACTCCATTCTTCATTCTTTTGCTCTGAGTCATATGGACCCAAAGAAAGATTTGTACTGGGGAGTTGGTACGTGTCCCTGAAAGGGAAAAGACCACTCTTTGACTTGATTTTTTTTTTTTTCTGTTATAGGATATCTCATTATCCTAAGATCAGAATTAATGGTGTTTTGAACAGAGTATGAATATATGAATATATCATTATAATACATTTATAATGATTGGGCTTTGGGTTTTATTTTTTTTATTTTATTAAAAAAAATTTTTTTTTTAACGTTTATTTATTTTTGAGACAGAGAGAGACAGAGCGAACGGGGGAGGGGCAGAGAGAGAGGGAGACACAGAATCGGAAGCAGGCTCCAGGCTCTGAGCCATCAGCCCAGAGCCCGACGCGGGGCTCGAACTCACGGACCGCGAGATCGTGACCTGAGCTGAAGTCGGATGCCCAACCGACTGAGCCACCCAGGCGCCCCAGGGCTTTGGGTTTTAAAAACACTCTTTTTAGGGGTGCTTGGGTGGCTCAGTTGGTTAAATCTCTATCTCTTGATTTTGGCTCAGGTCAAGATCTCAGCATTCGTGAGTATGGAGCCTGCTTGGGATTCTCTCTCTTCCTCTCGCTCTGCCCCTCCCTCACTCTCTCGCCATCTCTCTCTCTCTCAAAATAAATAAACTAAAAAAAAAAAAAAGAAAACATTAAAAATCCCCCACCCTTTTTTAAGTACATTGTTTTAGGTTAGGTGCCTCCCTGCTCTCTTTGGGATTATTTAGCTGCCGACTAATCTGGAGGGAGTAACAGTGCCAAATGACTTTTTGTAGATCATTAAACATTGTGACGTTACTGAGACTATCTTGGTCGGGAGAGTTTTGGTCCACAGGAATAAGGTGATGTCTACTTCTTTCTCTCCTTTCAGATAAATCCTCCTACGTGTCCCACTCTCTGGCTCTGGGAGGGATGATGGGGTGGTGGTGGGGGGATTTAGTACATTCATCACATTGTTCAGGTCCTTTCCTGGGTGCGGTCCTGCAGAGCTTCCTCCAAGGGCTGACTCAAGAGTTCTCTTCCATTGTGGCAGTGTTCTTGTTTTTACACGTTGTACCAATTTACAGCCTTGGCATTTTGGGCAGCATCATTTGGAGGTGTTAAGTTGAGAATGAAGAAAGTAGAAATATTTTCAGAAGTTTCTTGAGAGAAAGGTTCCTTTCACTGGCACTAAATCTCTGTAGATGCTATGGCTCAAGGGCTAAAGAATTGTAAGCATATGCTCTTCTTTTTTGTTGTCCCCAGTTCCTCTGAATAACAGTTATTTGTTTGTCTTTCTGTCCTCCATGAAACTGAGCATCTTGAGAGCTGGGATGGAGTCTTACTCATCTTTATGTCCCTGATGTTTAACAGTGCCCAACTCAAAGCGCTTATAAATGTATGTTGAGTTGAATGAATAGTCGAAGGAAGCTTTAAAGGCATTGACTGCAGACAGATGCATGCCTAGCATGTTGAGTCTGGAGACATTAGTATAGAGTGGAGATGGATAAAGAGAAGAATTTTTGTGGATAGGACACAGAGAATTTTCATTCTTAGGCAAGAATTTCTGGAGAAATACTTGTCTTGTAGTTTTCCTTCATGTGGGAAATCATTTAGAAGTTATGAATGTTGGGGCGCCTGGGTGGCGCAGTCGGTTGAGCGTCCGACTTCAACCAGGTCACGATCTCGCGGTCCGTGAGTTCGAGCCCCGCGTCGGGCTCTGGGCTGATGGCTCAGAGCCTGGAGCCTGTTTCCGATTCTGTGTCTCCCTCTCTCTCTGCCCCTCCCCCGTTCATGCTCTGTCTCTCTCTGTCCCAAAAATAAATAAACGTTGAAAAAAAAAATTAAAAAAAAAAAAAAAAAAAAAAAAGAAGTTATGAATGTTAGTAACATCTGACTAGCTAATGACCTTGGGCAAGACTTCTTCTAGTCACTGTGACCTTTGTAAGTAGGGACTAAAGACACCTACCTGCCTGTGCCTCCCAAATGGAGGGATTCAGCAAAGGGAGGGGCTCAGGATTAGATTGGGAGTGGGGAAAGAAAGCTTTGAGCCCCTGCTAGCCAGGCACTGTAGAAATATAAAGCTGTTATGATGATCACTGTTGGCGAACAAGAAAGCTCAACCTCTTGTGTGCTGTGTAACCCACACCCAGCCAACAACCTCAGATTGGGTGGCTGTAGACTTGAATATTGGGATCACTCACGGCTGTTGCCAAATGCCCCTTGTGGTTTCTCTGAGTCCTGTGCAAACATTGCTTTTTGGCTCTTTTCCTTCTGTCCAACAGCAAAGAATAGGAAGTTTGTGGAGATGTGCTTTTTGGTTGGCATTTGAGCATGGGATGCCTTTATTTTTCCCTTTTAACTACTAAATATCCTAACTAGTAAAGAGCTATAACAAGATGGGCCAGGTTTGGACATTCTTACCTAGGGAGTGACTGAAGCCTGAGGGGAACTAGGCTTTGCACAACCCTGTGCCTTGAGAAGGGAGCAGTTGTTTCCCTGAGAAAGGCTTGGATCCTGATCAGCTGATTTCCTGTCTCTACTGGGATGTGATTCCTCCCCCTTCCTTCTGGAAGAAGTGGATATTTTCTCATTTCCTGTTTGATAGCATATTTTCTGAGTACCAGGAGACACTTGCTGACTATAAATCAGTTGGGATGTGGGCTGGGAGGGAGGCTGCTTTTGTTTTCAGCAGAGTGGCTTTTGTTTGAGGAATTCAAAGCCTATACATGAAGCCAAGCATCCTCGTCCCCCTGGCAGAGACATAGGACCTAAAGGGTTTGTTTTGAATCCCTTTCCTACCTGACCTGTGGTGATAGAGTCCCATCTCCCACTTGGATAAGAAGACCTTGGTCCCTCATGGGGACCTAGCTGTGGATCCCACTCTCACCACATCCTCTGCTCAGCCCTTTCGGTGCCTGAATCTGCTGGGGAGGCACTGTTGTCTCTGGTGGAAGTGACCCCACCCTTGGAATGGAACCTGGCAGGATGCCCCTTTGAGCCCTGACAGACACAGCCTGGACGGGAATCTGGCTCTCCAGATTTCCTGTCATCCGTTCTTAGGAGCAGACCCTGTAGCTTCCTCTCTGCTGGGTGGGAGCTGGTGGTTCCGGAGCAGCGCCACCTGTGGACCCACACAGCAGCTTCTGTGTTCCTAACCAAGAGCTGCCTGCCCAATCCTGACTGGCCTGTTCCTGATCCATCTGGAGTGAGAGCAGAGGACTAGAAGAGAGGACTGGGGAGGAAGGCATCACGATCCACTTTGCTTGTAGCAGAGCTCTGCTTAGTGTTTGGGGAGCTGGAGTTTAATTTCGCAACATACTAATTCTTAGATTTTTTTCCTTTCTGGACCTTGGAGAAGTCTTTAAAAATTCTTACAAAATAAGACATTGCTTGGTAGGTTATGAGAAAAGTCACTTTTAGGTTCTGTGGTAACACAACTTTTTCTAGTTTGCCAGGGTTTTACATGGCTGGGTAATTGGTACGTTTAAAGTTCTTGGAGATCATCAGAGAAAGAACAGTCTTATAAATAGAATCAGTGAGCCTGTGCCTAACTTTTAACAGTAAATTTGTCCTTTTGTTGCTGACTGTGTGCCCTTTCTCCTTGCTCAAGGGATTTTCTGGTTTGGGGCTGTTTTACAGTATCAGATAAATTTCCCCTGTAGGGCAGAAAGCAGTATCTTGCAGTGGAAAGGATATAGGCATTGGAATCATGGTTCTGCTACTTACTACCTCTGTGACTTTGGACAGTCACTTAACCTCTCTGAGCTGTGAGTGCTTTTTCTACTTCCTCAGTAGCAAATGTTGGTGATAGTAACTATCTTGCAGGATTTTTGTAAAGGTTAAATGAATGCATGTAAAGCTTGTTGCTTGGTACATAGTGGGTATGTAATTGGAGTCTTTATTAGAAAGAGTCATAATAGCAATATGATTTTAAAAATTGTGGTAAAATATACATAACAAAATTTAGCACTTTAATCATTTTTTCCCCCACTTTAACAATTTTTAAGTGTACAATTCAGTGCCATTAAGTACATTTACACTGTTGTGCAGCCATTACTACCATCCATCTCCAGAACTTTATCTTCCAAACTTAAATTCCATATCCATTAAACAATAACTCCTCATTCCCACCCAGTGCCCCCAGCCCCTGGCAACCACAATTCTACTTTCTGTCTCTATGAATTTGACTACTCTAGGTACTTCCTTTTTTTTTTAATTTAAAAAATTTGTTTTAATGTTTATTTATTCTTGAGAGAGAGACAGAGCCTGAGCGGGGGAGGGGCAGAGAGAGAGGGAGACACAGAATCCAAAGCAGGCTCCAGGCTCTGAGCTGTCAGCACAGAGCCCAGTGTGAGGCTTGAACTCACAGACTGTGAGATCATGACCTGAGCTGAAGTCGGATGCTTAACCGACTGAGCCACCCAGGCACCCCTTGGTGCTTCCTATAAATGGAATCATATAATATTTATTCCTCTTGAAACTGACTTACTTCTTCGTATAATGCCTTCAAGGTTCATCTGTATTGTAGTATGTGTCAGAATTTTATTCCTTTTTAAGGCTGAATAATCTTTTGTATGTGTATACCACATTTTGTTCATTCATTCATTCATTGACGGACATTTGGGTTGCTAACAATGTGATTATTATTTTTCATATTAATACTGTTGGATTGATTCCCTACAGTTAGAGGTCCCTAAGCTGAGATGAAGAGGATGAAGTGAAGAGAGATATCACTGTTTTTGTGTTAATTTCATTTCTCTGGGTTTTGGTTCTGGGACCTATTTTTGGTAGGAGTCTGGTGGATGATGGTACCCATTTTGATAGTAGCCTGACATATGATGGATCCATTGGAGCCCACACAGAGGGTCCAGGCATGGCAGAGCTCTAGGGGGAAAATTGCTTCCTAATCTAATTTTTCCAAGGATAGAGTGCTTTATAGTGCCTGTGGCTTACCAGCTTTGCCTACCTTCCTTTCTCCTCTGCTCTTACTATGAATGGGATTCTTGCTGTTACAACATATCTAGGTTCTCTTTTTTTTTTTAATAAGATCTTATTTTTAAGTAATCTTTACACCCAATGTGGGGCTTGAACTTAAAACCCCAAGATCAAAAGAGTCCCATGCTCTGTGGACAGATCCAGCCAGGCACTCCTAGACTCTTAGTTTGTTTTATTTAAAAATTTAAAAAAAAATTTTTTTAATGTTTATTTTTGAGAGACAGAGACAGAGCATATTTAATTCTATGTTAAGTTAATAAAGATTACATTTAGTCTTATTCAGTTATGATTGCATAAGTATGTATGACTAAAGAATTATGTTTATGCTTTGTGAAGGCCACTACAGGAGAGGATCTAAAAATGAATCTAAAAAAATTATCTATTTTAGAGAAACATAGCTTAAATACAAAGGACAGTAGGGGGCACTTGTATGACAGTGGAGTAAAGACATGCACAAGAGTGTTCAGTTTGATTTTTGAACTTTAATGTGTTGGGAAGTTAATATTTTTTTCCTTATGTTTTCTTTATGAAAACTGACAGTTGGATTTGAAATATAAAAATATTTGGCATAATCAACAAGTTTATTTACTCTGTCAACTAAAAATGGACTTTGTTTAAATTTTTAAAATTTATTTTCTTACTTTCAGTTACTCTTTGACAAGATACTAGGTTAAACATTATTTCATTTAATGATTTCAACATATAAAGCTTTAAAAATTTGTCTGAAACAATCTATTGGAAGCCTCAATTTCTGTATCGACAAATTCTTACTACTGTAGCAAGGATCTTGATCAAATAATTTGTTGTACAAAATCAATGAGTGAAAACAAAACCAAAACAAAATGAATGTACTTTATATTGTGTGTCAGTAGAGGTACCAACAAACACTTGAGAAATGGCTAAAGGGTTGAACCCTTTGCTCTTCATTTTGTAGCTGGTGTTAGATGAACATAGCTTTCTCTTATTTGAATAGTGATGTTGAAAGGTCCTAAAGGCCAAAACAATTAGTTGTGAGCAGTCCTTCTCCTGAATTCCCTATGAGCAGCTTTGATGGGGAATAACAGTATCATTTTCAGATTGGCCCGTGCACAAACTACATAATTAGAGGTATTCCATTTTCCACACATACGATATAGCTGGCTCTTAATCAACCCTTGAAAATGGAGCAGAGGGCGTGCTGAATACTTCAGACTCACAGATAAATCCTAAAACTAATTTTAACCAACTGCTCTATCATTACTCCTACTTGAGTTACCAAAAATGTTTGTAGGGGAGAAAATGAACAGATTTTTTCCCTTTTGTTTATCCTTTACCTACCTTTTAAATGTTATCACCCATTACTCTTTACTCTTTATTCCAGCAGAATGAACTAGTACCCTGTGTCTTCCTGCTTCTGTGCTTTGCTCAGGCTGTTTCCTCTGCCTGGATTTTCCTTCCATTTCTACATCTGATTTGTCCCTCCACATCCATCTCAAATATCACTTTTTTTGGTGCAGCATTTCCTAATCGCTTCAGCTGGAAATCATATCATCTTTCTGAATTTATATAATATTATTGAAAAAAATTCACTTAAAAGTAATAGTAATAATAGCTGACAGCTTACATTCATATAACCTTTTACAAAATGCTTTTCACATATATTAGCTCTTTTGAGCTTCCCGTATAGTTTGTCCCTTCTGCTTTACGTAAAAGCTGAGGAAACTGAGGCTCAAGGAGATTAAATGACTTGCCTGAGGTCACATGCAGCTGGAACTAAATATAAATCTTATGACCTCAAACCCCATGTTCTTTCTACCAAACAATGCTATCTTATGATTCTTATGTCTTGTTACTGTATGCTATGGTTACTTGTGAAAATATCTTATCTGGTGCACTATTTTGTGTTGTCCTTGTTCTCTGTGACCTTTATATCTCATAGCACAGAGTATTGTGCCCAGTAAGGCATCAGTAAACATTTGAAAGGCTGACGAGGAGTCAGGGAGATGTTGGTGAATGCATTTACATAGCACAGTGCCCAGCACATAGATGCCTAATACATATTTGTTGGGTTTAATTGTAAAATGGATCAAAGACCATGTTAATAAGAGCCTATATGGCATTCACTTTATAAATGCTTTGCCTGATATTAACTCATTTAATCCTTTCAACAACTAAATGAGGTAGGTACTGTTTTTATTTCCATTTTATACTTGATGAAACTGAGGAACAGGAAGGCTAAGTGACTTGCCCAAGGCCACACAGGTGGTAGGGAACGGAGTTGGGGTTCATAGTGACAGGCGGTTGGCACTGGAATCCGCATGCACTCCTAACCATTATGCCATAATCAGTTGTTCTGAATATTTTTACACTATTAAGTTCCTCCTGGACTCCTGTCTGTCTTGGGTGTGGCTCAAATAAAGAAAAACAGAAGCAGCGAAGCTTGTGAACGTACTGCAGAGAAGTGGTTCACATCAGAATCACCTGGAGGGCTTGTTAAAACAGAGACTGCTGCGCCCCACCCCCCAGTTTCTGATTCAGTAAGTCTGGGGTAGGGCTTGAGAGTTTGTCATTTCTAACACGTTCCCAGGAGATGCTGCTGCTGGTCTGGGACCACTTGTGTAGAGTATAACAGTTAAGAGCATCGACTGGAGCTAAGCTACCAGGATTTGAATCTCAGCTCTGCCATTTACCGTGAGCCTGGGCAAGTTTGTAAGCCCGTCTGTGCTTCAGTCCTCATCCGTAAGGTGGCTATGTTGATAGTACCTACATCATAGGATTCTTATGGAGATTGAATGAAATAATACATGTAAAGTGTTTAGAATGGTTATTGGCTTACAGTAAACATGCATTGTTAACTATAATAATGGTGATAAGACATGATTTTATAGTCTAGTAACAAAGACTAGACTTACATTGAATAAATAATAAAAATAGTGTGAGATCAGGTTATTCATGTGGTTCCGACTCTAAAGTACGTTAGAGGTGAAGTGTGCATATGTTGTGGTGCAGGAGAAGCAGTGGGGGATCAGAAGGAGGAGAGGTACATGGGACTTGAAGATAATAGAAAGTTGTATAATCAGAATTTTGAAAAATTGGCATTATCAATGGTTTGGATTTTACAGCCAGAGAATTGGAGGGATTGACAGGGTGAGAAAGAGAGAGAGAGAGAGAGACAGAGGTAGAGAAAGAGAGAGATGTCTGCACTTTGTTTGCCAAGGAGATAACTAACTCCTTTTCTCATTTGTCTGTCTTAGAGTTGGTAGCTGGTCTGACGGTGAAGTTCCTGGCAGTTTGCTCTTTGTGGGGAACAGTGACCAAGGAAGTGGTTTGCTATTGGCTTCTGAGACTGGGCTCTGCAGCCTTGATCCTCCACAGCTGATTCACATACTTTTGATTCTTGCTGAGAAAGGCAGTTGTTGGGTTTGGAAGTTTTCAGATTCCAGAGCCAGCTGGACAGCTGACCCTCGGGTAGCTATTTCCCAGACTGCCAGCCCTCTGTCGCCTCATTTCCCTGGGCCCCTTCTTTTTGACTTTGAAGCAATATCCTATATTTAGTAAACTAGCCAGTTAGAGGTTGGGGGAGGTTGGAGGGGGATGTCTCTCTCCCACTTTAGAATTCTGGGTGGATGGAGTATTTGGACCCAGGAACAAGCCGTGTCCTGTTAAAAAACTTTAACCCCTTCTTCATCATCAGCCATGTTCATAGGTCAATTTACAGAGCTAAGAATGTACCTCTAGCTCATGGGCAAGGAGCAGTGTTTATTTTTGGGTGTCCTGAAGAAAATATTTGGGAAAGGAGTGGGGAGACGTTCAGACAGCTCCATTTATGGTTGAGCAATGCTTGGTATTCTACAGAAGAGACCATATGGACAGTGAGGAAGAGTTTAGCATTCTGATTGTTCACCTCTTGCCCCCTCCATTCAGGGATGGTTAGGGACACCTCATTAGCCATCAGAGTGGGACAAGTATTTCTTGGACTCACATGAACCTCACGCCCCCCCATCCTGGGCATCTTCTGCTCTCCCAGTCTGCTGAATCACACTACCTAGGAATGGCAGTAGCCAGGTTGCCTCCTGGAGCACCTGGAGCACTCTTGGCATTAATACACTGTTGACTGGTCTTGGTCTCCTAGACACGGCTTGGGCCTCTCCAGGCCTGCTGGAATGATAGGCTGGGTCTTAGCCCCCCCTCCAGCTTGTTCCACAAGGCACTGACCTACTTTTCAGAGACAATTAAGTGTTTGTGAGCAAAAGAAGGCGGTGACCCAAGTGAAGGTGAACCAGAGCTGCATTAAACAAACCTTTGGAGTCACTTTTTTTGTCTCACACAGCAGGGTCCATCTCGAGTTCAAATGGAATGGCTGACCAGGCTGATGTGGAGGCCAAATTCCAGATGCTTATCCAGATAGACTTCCTTGAAATCTCAATCCTTCCGTCAGTGTACTTTAATATAAGAAATTACCTTTTGTGATCATTGAACCCTTTGTTTTTGGGTGAGAGGAGAAGGTTTGGAAGGAAGCTGGGGCTCTTAGAGCGAATTACCGTTATAAGCCCACAGCCCCTTTTGGTGGCAATGTCGTGGCTCACCCACTGAGAGGATTTTGTCTTTCTTTTTGTAGAGGCTGGGATAATAGGCTGTGTGGGCACCTAGATCTTTAGGGAATGAGCAAGTGGCTTGTTTAGGTTTTCCTGTCCTTGTAAGACAAGCATTAGATTCAGGCTTTACAGTAAAAGGATGTGAACTCCCTTTCCTACCTCAGTCTTAGATGTCACCTATCTTTTAGCAAACCCCATTCCTGCCTCCCTGTTGAGTGTGATTATGTTTGATTTGTTATGCTTACTGTTGTCCTTTAGCAGTGGGGGAAGGGTCCGAGGCCCTGAGAAGGGCCCATGACTCCTGTCCTACATCAGCTGACTCCAGGACCCTGAGGGAATTGCTAAACTAGCAATTGGGCAGTTTCTTAAACTTTTACTTTCAACAACTCCACACACATGACAACTGCTATAATCTCCCAGTCAATAAGCAGAAGTTACTGATAATGCACCCAGATATCCAGGTCAATCTCAAAGTTCAGGAAGGAAGAAGGGTGGGAGGACTCAATCCTGCCATTCTCTCATTGGAACTCCTGACAGCCTTTGAAGTGAAAGCCCTGTCTGGAGAACTAGGTTACATATCAGAGCACGGCTCAGAAGTCAGCATGGCATCAATTTGGATTGTGTAAATGGCTGTTTCTAGGGGAAGAGTATTTGAGATGATGTGAAATTGCCCCCCCCCCCCCCGAAAATCCCAGAGTCTGGTCACAAGCTTCATTCTTCTGCTTCTATTCCTTTATGCCTACGGAACCTGGTCTCTGCCTGTTTTCCAGTCTTTCAGCCTCTGAATGGTGCCTTTGCCTTCCCCACCTGTAGCCTATATGACAACACCTGTCCTGGCATCTCCAAGTCTCTTTTTGCCACACTTTACTTTCCTTTCCTTGAAGCTGGACCCAGGTTCGTTTTCTCTACCCAGCTACCGAGTTCTGCTGCATAGCATTGTGCTGACGGATTTCTTTACAGATTTACGAGCTCCAGCCACAGCTTGACTCTGAACACTGCCCTGAAGTCTTTCTCTTCTCTCCTGGTTGACTCCCGCTCCCTTTCCCTAACAGCATCCATTCCAAACTTTATCCTCTCCTCAGACTTGCTGCTCCCCACCCTACCTTGTAACTCTCAACAAGTCAAGTAGTCTTGTACTTCCTGTGGCTCTGCCTCTCGGTGCACCTGTCATTTTCCAGTCCTCATTGCATTCTCCCTGTGTCATAGGCAGGCTTCTGGGCATGTACATGGCTTGTATTCTTGTCTTTCCCCACCTAGTGACTCCTTGTAAATATGTTCAGGTTTCCTCCGTTCTAGGACAGAAATTCTTTTAAAATTCTTTTAAACTGGTCTCTTCTTCTTTCTGCCCTTTTTTTTTTTTTTTTAAACCACTAGTCATCTTGACCCCCGTAGCCGGGCTTGACCACCATCCCAACTGAAGTCTCCATCACTCATGGTGATCTACTTGCAGAGTTCCAGAGTCTCCTTCACTTCTCATGCCCTTTGACCTTGTCATAACATTTGATCCCCTATGGCCCTCTTTCTTCCGTGTCCCTCTGTGCACTCTCCCTGGATGAGTTTAGTGACTCTGGTGATTTCATTTATCAACATTGTCTGTATGGTGATGACTCTCAGTATCTCTAAGGGCTTTTCTCTGGAGTCCAGAGTTGTATTTACAAATAACTACTGCCCTTTTCTACTTCAGAGTTTGCAGATATTCTAATTGACATATGCAAAACCAAGGTCATCATCATCCCTCTTCTTTCCCCTGCCCAACCACACCTGCCTCTCTTCTTGTGTACCCTGTCTCCGACACCAGTATCACTCTGCACCTGTTTGCCCGAGCTAAGAAATTTGGGTTTGTTTTTTGTCTTCTTCATTCTCCATGTCTGATTAGATGCTACATTCTGTTTGTTCTAGTTCAGAAACTTCTCAACATCCATCCTTTCCCATCCATCCATCCTGGTTGGATCCACTGCCCTATTTTAGATCCTTATCATCTTTGGCATATTGCCAGTGACTTTTGCAGGGTCCAAAGTCATTGCATACTTAAAATTTTTTTTAGATACATTTTGCAGAACTACTCTCCATGAAAGTTGTACCGTGTGGTTGAGTCTTACACTTTATCTCTTGTTAAGAACTCCAGTGCTCACTGCTTTCTATTCCTTCACAGGGTGAAGTTCAGACTTCTTAGAATGGATATGATTCTCAGTTTCATCCCTTGTTTATACGGTTTCCTGTGCCTTGGATGTTCTTTCTGCTCCATCTGCCTCACAAACTCTTGTTCATACTGTAATCTTTCATTCCAGCTCAAAAGTAACTAACTTTTTATGGTGTTTCAGCTTCTTTCCCCCTACCTCAACCAGGAAAAATTGAACTTATCTTCTCATCTGAGTTCTCATGGTACTTTTTACATCCCTTTGTAATAGTACTTATTGTATATTATCTGTTTAATCGTCTGGCTCCTTTACACCATGAGTTTAATGAGGGTAGACTTATGCCTTCTTCATCCTTGTTTCTTTGGTGCCATACACTTGATGGAATTTGGGTTGTATTCAAAGTTTCTGCTGTCTCCACGTTTGCAAAGTCTAAAAGAGCTATGCTATATTGGATATTAGTTGTGATAGAATCTCCTCTCCTCTTTTTATTTCATAAAGTATCTGTGTTTACTGTATGAAAATTATAAAGTAATGAAAACTAGAAAATTAAAGTTGCCTAGGGGTGCCTGGCTGGCTCAGTTGATAGAGCATGAGAGTCTTGATCTTAGGGTTGTAAGTTCCAGCCCCACGTTGGGTATAGAGATTACTTAGAAATAGGGGCACCTGCGTGGCTCACTTGGTTAAGCATCTGACTCTTGGTTCTGACGCAGGCCGTGATTTCACAGTTCCTGAGATCGAGACCTGCGTCAGGCTCTGCGCTGACAATGCAGAGCCTCACTGGGATTCTCTCTCTCTCTCTTTGTCTCTGTCCCTAGCCCCACTCACATATTCTCTCTCTCTCTCTCTCTCAAAATAAATAAACATTAAAAAAAAGATTACTTTAAAATCTTAAAAATTAAAGTCACCTGAAATCTCATCACTTGGATAACCACTGTAAATGTTTTGCCATATTTTCTTTCAGATGTTTTTCTATAAATATATATATATGTAACTATATATATAAAAATATATTTAAGAATATATATAATATATAAAATATATATATATAAATATATATATGTAACTAGTTTTCTTTACTCTGTGGTGAATATCAGTGTCAAAAAATATGTATCTATATAATAATTTGTATTGTTAATATTTCCATTGCATGGGTGTACTGCCCTTGAGCCGATACCCTATTGTCGGATTTTTAGGTACTTCTGCATTTGATGTTTTAAACAATGAGATGAATATACTTGTATATATATTTTTTCTTTGCACACTTAGCCACATTTCTTTTGTATAAATTCCTAAAAGTAAAATTGCAGAATCAAAATTCATTGCATGCTTTACAACATTTTAGATATATTTTTGCTGAACTACTCTCTGCCAAAGTTGTACCATGTAGTTGAGTTTTTATACTTCATTGAGATTTTTTTTTTCCTGTGGTAGGTTTTGCGTTGCTGTTGGAGATTTTATGTATTGGAATGATTTAATTAAGTTGGTGTTTTATGAAGACTGATGTTGTGCCACGTGCAACATGGATTGGAATGAGAAGGAGAGAAATCTGTTTTTTGGAGACCATTTTAGCAATTCAGGTGTGAGGTAATGAGGATTAGACAGGAGAGGACAGCTGTTGGATAAAGGAGAAGATGATGAAAGGCGGTGGGAAGAACTGACAGGACTGGATAGTGGGTTGAGTAAAGTGTGCCATTACTCAAAGTGGGAAATTAAAAGGAGGTATCAATTTGGGGAGGGAAGCTGTGGGTCCACTTTTAATAACCTGAGTTCTAGTTGCTGTGGCATGCTCAGGTGGAAATGCCCTGTAGGCGGTTGGCACTGTACCGCAGCAGTCAGAAGAGAGGCAGGGCTCAGTCATCTCAGCCTGTTTAAAGTCCTACACAATAAATAGCCTTTCCAGCATCCTCTCCAGGTGCCTCCTCAGATCTAAGCCAGACAAGACTGTCTTCTTGGAGAGCCTTCACTTGCTGTGTCTGCCGTGTGGCACTCACCCATTGGTCACAGCCCACCTCAGAGTCTTCCAGGAAACCTTCTTTGATCACCCCCACTGGGTATTAGTTCCTAATTTATTAAATGCTAGTGGTCATTTTTTTTCTGTATCTTTCATATTGTACTTTAGTATCCTGTTTGTACATACGCATTATTTTCTTCTACAATATGGGAAGCTTCTCGAAGTTGACAACTAACTTGAGTTGAGTATCATAAACTCCATTTAATCTCCCACACTGCCAGCACATAAGGGTCCAAAAATATTTGGTGATTTGTGGAGTAAATGGAACCAGCTTTAATGTAATATTATTAATAAGTTGGATTGTGGGGCGCCTGGGTGGCGCAGTCGGTTGGGCGTCCGACTTCAGCCAGGTCACGATCTCGCGGTCCGGGAGTTCGAGCCCCGCGTCAGGCTCTGGGCTGATGGCTCAGAGCCTGGAGCCTGTTTCCGATTCTGTGTCTCCCTCTCTCTCTGCCCCTCCCCCGTTCATGCTCTGTCTCTCTCTGTCCCAAAAATAAATAAACGTTGAAAAAAAAAAATTAATAAGTTGGATTGTTATCATTCTACACCTAACACCTAATAAAGTGCTAACACTATTTATGGACATTCTTCTACTTATTTTTCTTAAATATGCAGATATACTATGGGAGGTGAAGTGGAAAACAAAAGATGTTAAGTGTTTCCCCTTTCAGAGCCATGTTCTTTGTTTCCTCCAAGATTCTTAAGTGCAGTATAAATCCCCTGCCCTTTAGTTTTCAACCCCCTCCACTGTCCTGAAATTGCTGTTGCCAAGGTCATTAATCACTTCCTAGTTGCCAAATCCAATGGGAATTTTTCAGCCCTAATCTTACATGGCCTTTTTTGTGTACTTGAGACTATGAAATGCTTTGTTCTCCTTCCTGTGGCATCTGGGTGGCTCAGTTGGTTAAGTGTCCCACTTTGGCTCTGGTCATGATCTTGTTTGTGGGTTTGAGCCTGGCATCAGGCTCTGTGCCAACAGTGCAGAGCCTGCTTGGGATTCTCTCTCTCTCTGCCCCTCCCTGATTCATGCTTTCTCTCTCTCTCAAAATAAATAAATAAACTTCAAAAGAAAAGTTTTTCCTTCCCTAACTTTTTGTGACTTTATCCTCTCCTGATTTTCTTCCTTCGTTTACAAGTTTATTTTCCTTTAAATAAAGATGCTTTCTAGGATTTTGTCTTTGGCCCTCCACATAGTTTTCTTGAGTGATCTTATACTCATATTTTCTTTTTTTTTAATTTTTAAAAAAATGTTTATTTCTGAGAGAGAGAGAGAGAGCATGAGCAGGGGAGGTGCAGAGAGAGATGGAGACACAGAATCCAAAGCAGGCTCTAGGCTCTGAGCTTTCAGCACAGAGCCCGACGTGGGGCTTGAATTCAACGAGCTGTGAGATCATGACCTGAGCCAAAGATGGGCGCTTAACCCACTGAGCCACCCAGGTGCCCCTTATGCTCCTTTTCCAACTGCTGGGTCAGCTCTCTCTCCTGATCTGCATGCACGTATCTCTGAGTGTTGGAGGACTTCTTTTTTTTTAATTTATTTAATTTATTTTTTTTTAATTTTTTTTTTAACGTTTATTTATTTTTGAGACAGAGAGAGGCAGAGCATGAACGGGGGAGGGTCAGAGAGAGAGGGAGACACAGAATCGGAAGCAGGCTCCAGGCTCTGGGCCATCATCAGCCCAGAGCCCGACGCGGGGCTCGAACTCACGGACCGTGAGATCGTGACCTGAGCTGAAGTCGGACGCTTAACCAACTGAGCCACCCAGGCTCCCCGGAGGACTTCTTTTACATATCTTATAGGTGCCTTTTACTCAGCTTGTTCCACACTGAATTGTTCATCCTCACCCCAGCCAATCTGCTTTTTTCTCTCCCATTCCCAGTCACACAGGTGAGATATTTGGGAATCATTTGAGAATCTTCCCTCACTTGGTGTGTCCACCCAACACTACTCTAGCTCAAACAAAACAGTAATCACATGCTGTATAATTCTACTTGAGATCTCACACTCCTTCCTTTCTTCCCACTCCCAGGACTGTTTTCTTTGTTATGAGTCTATTATTTCTCACTGTGTAAATGTGATAGTGTCCTAACTGGTTTCTTTCCCTTCTGTCTTGCTTCCCTCATTTTCACAGCTGCTAGAATATGCTTTATGAAC
Organism: Leopardus geoffroyi; assembly: GCF_018350155.1. Lineage (NCBI taxonomy): Eukaryota > Metazoa > Chordata > Mammalia > Carnivora > Felidae > Leopardus > Leopardus geoffroyi. The sequence continues at coordinate 30,308,454 of NC_059328.1, forward strand.
TTAAAATCTAATGATTAAAAAAAAATAGTCACTCGGCTTCCTATTGCCTTTAGGATGAAATGTGTTTTGTTTTTAGCATGGCATGCAAAGCTTTCATGTCCTGCCATTATTCTTCCAGGGGAAAGAGTACCCTACACTCTAGCTATGTCAAACTATTTTAAGTTCCTTAAATGCATCGTGCTCTCTCATGTTTCTGCTTTGCTTTTTCTGTCTACAGCACTCCTGTCCCCATCAATCCGGTTCTGTCTGGCCCCAAAGTTCCAGTTGCAGCAGCATCTCTTTTGGGAAGCCTTCCCTAGGCTTCCATGTGCTTCTTTGCGTCCATGTACCTTTACCAGCATCAGCCGCACTGTATTGCATCTTGGTGCGCTTGCTTGTCTCACTCACTAGATCATAAGATGCTTGAGCGGCGGCCCTGAACTCTTCAGCTTCACCCTCAGGGGTGTACCGATTTGGCCAGGGCAGGCTTGTTGGCTGTATGAATGATGGAGTGAGTAGGTATGTGGTCAGTGGCGGTGCCGGGATCAGGATTTAGAATCTCGAATTCTTGGCTTTCATTTATTTTTTGACTAGGTAATATGTTCACATAATTGACTGTTCAGAAGGTCCAAAAAGATGAAAGTACAGTGAAAAATCTTTCACTCCAGCCATCCTTTCCCCTTCCCTGAAGACAATATTGTCAGCTTTTTGTGCCTTCCAGAGATGATGTGTGCACTTATTTATTTAAGAAAGTAATTCAGCAAATATTTGTTGAGCCCCTACTACATGCCAGGTACCATGCTAGGCTCTGGGGATAAACAGTGAAGAAAGTAGATAAAAATCCCTGACTTTCTGCAATCTAAATTCTATATATTTTTCTTCCCTCCTTTTTAAACAAACATAAATGAGAGGCTAACGTACACCCTGTTTGACTTTTCTTTGTTTTACTTATTAGATCTTGAAAATTAATCCGTTTCAGCACATAAAGACCTTCTCTTTTTCCCTCTTGCTTATTATTCCATTATATGGATGGAATTGCTGAGCCTGCCTCAGATTCTGTCTCTGTCCCTCTGCCCCTCCCCTGCTCATGCTCTGTCTGTCTCTCTTTCAAATATAAAATAAAACATTCATTTGGCCAATTACCTACTGATGGACACTCTTTTGTTATAAAATTCTGTAATGAAAAAGCTGTTGTACACTTATCATTTTGCAAATGTATATCTATAGGAAAAATTCTTAGGTGTGGAATTGCTGGGCCAAATAGTATACATACTTATAAATTTGATGGATGGTTTGATCCATGACTTTAATTTTTATTATGAATATTTCAAGCATGTAGATGAGTATAGATAACACTATAGCAGATGTATATGTACCCACTACTCATTAGTTGTTGGCACCCCTATTGAGGTTTTACCTATTAAGTACTTTTAGCACCTCCTTAACATTATGATGTTTTCCCACTGGATATTATCCTATTTAAAAACATTTTTTTAAATGTTTGTTTATTTTGGGGCTCCTCGGTGGCACAGTTGTTGAGCTTCCGACTTCGGCTCAGGTCATAATCTCACTGCTCGTGGTTTTGCCCCCTGTGTCAGGCTCTGTGCTGACAGCTCAGAGCCTGGAGCCTGCCTCACATTCTGTCTCCATCCCTCTGCCCCTCCCCTGCTCATGCTCTGTCTCTCTTTCAAATATAAAATAAAACATTAAAAAAATTAAAAAAAAAATGTTTATTTTTGAGAGAGACAGTGCAAGCGGGGGAGGGGCAGAGAGAATGGCAGATGTAGAATCCAATGCAGGCTCCAGGCTCGGAGCTGTCAGCACAGAGCCTGACAGTGGGTCTCAAACCCAGGAACCAGGAGATCATGACCTGCGCTGAAGTTGGCTGCTTAACTGACTGAGCCACCCAGGCGCCCCACACTGAATATTATCTTAGACTCAAGGTAATAAGTTTCTTAAGAACTCTTACCCTGCCATCCTGGAGTCAGCACTATACAGTCTGTCTTGGGCTTTTTTTTTTTTTTTTTTTTTTTTTAATAACCTCATTTTTAGGAAAAGGCAGCTTCAAAGGAAAATTCCATTATGCTATTTTTAGTGTCTACAATCTGAGTTTTCAATAATGTTTATTTTCCCTCCTTCCTCTACTCAAAAGCAACATAGGAATGCTCTGGGAAGTTGGTGGCCTGTCGTCTTGGAGACTTGTTTTATTTGCTGGTGGAAGTGCTCAGGTGAATTGAACCAGCAAGCACTTTTTCCCCACAGGTTTGTCAGAATAACTACGGTGTTCCTCAGCAGGCGCCTACCTTTGTGTCCTTTGGATCCTGATGGATTTGATGAGAGGAGCTGTTCCTGGAGGAAGGGGATACTGTTGGTCTCTATTACACCTGAATGCCTGTGGCTGTGTTAGGAGACTTTTGTTGAAATAAAAGTCCTTCTCTCCTATCTCTCTGCTGGAGATCCATAACCTTGTTCCAGTAGTAGGTGACTCTTACCTCTGACCTTTTTCTTAGGTCCCCCCAATGAGGCTTTTAGGTTACTTTATGATGTTATAAATGTAGAAGGGAATTTTGGTCTCAGGTAGAGCTAGAATCCAAGGTCATGGAAGACACAGATTTACCTTAAGAGCAGGTATTTTTGCCTTCCCTCCCAATTGGTCAGTGCCTTTCACCTTGTCTGGTCTTGTAATATTACATAACCACTGTAGGGAGGAGAGGACTCATAGGATTCACCCATTTTTCCGTGAACCACACGGCCAAAAAGAAAAGGATCAAGGAGAGAGAACTGATTTGAGGGTGTGTGGCCTAAAGCACAAGGCCTTTTTAAGCTCATTGTCAGACCCCAAATCATAAGTCTGGTCCACACAAAGTACCTCCCCAAGCCTGGGGTAAGCACAGAGTGGGCAGAGCTTCTTGGACCTTTGCTGCCAGACCCGCACTTAGTTCCCTTTAAAGCCTCCCTTGGCCTTGCCATTTCAGTTCTCTCCTTCTAAGCATGAGGTCTGACTTCTTTTGTCTTCTGTTCCTCAGCCCTGCAGAGGCAGCCCTGGCCCTGGGGACAACTCTTTCTTCAGATGGCAAACTCATTTTCTCTCTAGCAGTCCAGAGGGACAAGGTGTAATTCAATCCTTTTCTCCTTCAGACACTGCTGCCAGGGGGAGACAATGAAGAAAGTGATCTTTGTTGCTCCCTGAATAGGACCATGAACCTGGCACCTGCTTTTGTTACTGACTTCTTAAGTCACTGGAGACATTTTTGCTGTCTTCCTGGGCCAGCAGCTGCTTTGGAGTAACAGGAGCAACTGGCCTCAGAGAAAATGGATAGATATATTTATATGAAGAGAGTTACCTTTCATGTTCCTAAACCTCTTGTCTTTAGGGCTGGTCTAGAGAGTGAGCAGTTGGAAGTCAGCTGTGCCTTCAGTTGGACCACCTATGACCCTCATCTTCTGTGAATCTGAGCAGACAGATTGATTCCTTTTTTGTCCTGCTCTCCATCTCATTAGACTCTTGAGTTTTGCGTTCCCGGCACCTATAGTGCCTGCTGCGTGGTGAGTACACAACAAATGTACACAGAATGAATGGCTGGGTGAATTCCTTAAACTGGCTGCTCGGGTTTTGCTTCCCTGACCCTGACATGAGGGGGCCTTGTGGAAGAAGGACCTCTGTTTTGAGAAGAAAGATTGCTTCAAAGGGATTTTGAAAGTTATTGATTTGTAGAGGAGTTTTGGGGGACTGTGTGAACTCCAAGATAGGACTTTCTCTCTCTTCATCGGCCTAGAACTTTCTCCTCAGTTGTAAGGAGACTGCTGGAAGACTTGTCCTGCTGTTTCAGGATTTGTATCCTGGACCTGACTCAGGCCTTCACTCCACCCACCTAAGTTCTGGTGTCCCTGAGCCCACTCAAGGGCAGGGCAGGTGTTCCTTTTTAACTGCCATCCTGTCACTATAGAGCCAGAAGCTCTAAGGACCACATCTCATGCTCTGTCCTCTGCACTTCTTGATCTGCCTTCATTCAGTCAAGTTCCACTTAGTTCTGAGGTGTCTGTGCCTTTGTAAGGGCTGTTGGAGACAGCAGGGCTGTTTTTCTCCCTGTCAGCAGCTGGCCAGAGAGGCCCTATTTGACTGCCAGATCCTGAGCCTTTTACATTGTCCATCTTGGTCTGGAACCTAGGGCAGAATTTCTCTTGCCACCTGAGGTAACACCTCACTATTCGCCGTGTGGGACCTATGAGGATAAAAGATAAACAGCCACAAAGAGCATGTAGAGGTATTGGACTGTGGTGCTTTGAAATGCTTTGATTCTGAGGAACGGTCTCTGATCTGCAAGAAGAATACAACTGGAGTCCAGGCTGCCCCCCACCCCCCCCCCCTTTCCCCAAAGCCTCAAATCGGAACCATCACTCACTTTATAATTCCAAACATCCTTGTTTTTGTTTAATTTTTATCTGATAAAATGTTATTAAACAATTTCAATGGTGAAACACACAGAGGAAATGACAAACCAGCATGTGTTGTCTTTTAAATGCACTTAGTTCAAGTAGCTATTTTAAAAGTCAGTTTTTCCTGCTGTTAGATTCCTGTCGTCTGGACTGCTTTGCTCCTTCAGGTGGGAGGAGTCTCTGAGTGGGATTTTATAGTGGCGTTAAAGCAAGAGGACCCAGTTCTGCTCGGGCTAATTGATCATTCCTTTACATTCTTATATTCACCTGCACTACGTTGATTGCTTTCAGATCATGACACAGAACAGGTCTTAGAGATCAGTTCAGAGGTTCTTTACCTATGATTCATTGACCCCTCTCCACTTGTAAACAAAAGTTTTTATGTAGATGAATATGTGCCTTTTTCTAGGGAGAGTATCCTTAGTTTTCATCAGGTTCTCACTAGAGTTTGTGACCTAAACAGAAAAGAACAATTAGGGTTTTATAGGAATTTGGGGCTCCTGCCTGCCATAGCTAGTTTGTGGCAAAGTTGGATCTTGAGATAGACTCTGGAATCTAGGTATTTTGACTCTATAACCCAAGTACTTTATTATCCATTCTCTTCCTGGAGAAATAAGTGGAATAATGCTAGGAAACAGACACACATGATCTGAACTGTTGTTTAATGCTTGCCTTTCTCTGTCCACAGCCTTATTTTACAGATGAGGAATCCAAGGACCTGGTCTGTTGGACTAGGTGACCTTAAAGATACTGTGATTCTTACAGTAATGTACCATAGAATCTATATTTCTGTTAGGTTTTTTACTGTATCCCATTGTCTAACCTATGCCCTGTAAACATTAAGGTCCCTTTTAACTGTTGAATCTTGCCCATGAAATTGTTCTTTTGAGAAAAGGAACCATGTATTGTGTTGCCCTTGACTTCTCATAAATACTTAGATCTGCATACAGTGATTGGCTACCTTGTGACTATTGACTGATAGCATAAGAAGGCACAAAAGCCTAGGTTGGATATTTTTATTATTTAAAAATGTTCCCCTTTCTATTATCTTAGCAGCTGTTAATATTACTTAGCCTGATCTTTTTAAGTGGGAACACTCTCTTTTTTCTTTGTTTTCACAATGCTCCTTATACAGTTTCTTCACCTGCACCCAACCTGCATAATTGGGAGTTTTGTGCAACATTATATCTGACACACTTTGAGTTCTACCCCAAGGCACTGAATGGCAGCCTGCATGGCAGGTTGTTCAGAAAACCTTCAGGCCTGGGAGAGGGGTGTCTTCTTTATGAGGGGTTGCTCCTCTGTGGTGTCTGACTCAGTTGATTGCCCATGGATTTCTAGAATGCCAAGGCTTTCATGGTAAGATGAGCCAGAGCACCAGAGTGTGACTTTTAGGCAGATTGCTTACCCTGTTTTCTCATATGTAAAATCAGATTTACAGTTATTTTCGTAAAGACATTTTCAAAGATGAACATAATGATGCAGACGAACCATTTTGAATTTCTTACAACGAGATACTATAGAAATTTCAGGTTTTCTCCCCCTTATTACATAATCTATGTAGCTTATCCGAAGAGCCTGTGATTACTTGGGGGGGGGGGTCATCTTTTTGAGGCTAATTGAGTAGAAGGAAATTTGCAGCAGCTACTGACATCATTAAAGCAAAACCAAAAACAAATTAGCTGAGTGGAATAGTGCCCTGGAGTGGGAAGCTGTGAGGGTGGTGTTTGAACTTCACTTGTCCCCTAGTTATCTATGGAGAAGGTCCTGCCCCCCGAATTGTGCATTTAGCACTTAGCAAGTGGGCTTTACAGTTTAGCACTTAGGGAGTGGGCCTCACACTTTCTGCTTTTGTCTTCCTGCCTTGGACTGTGTTGATAAGCAGTGTCTTGCCTGTGTATGGCTGTGTTCCATTCTGTAAACATCACTGCTGTAAGGGGAGTGCAGAGTTGGTTGTTTATTTTGTAAAAACCTGCCCCATTGCCATGTGATATTTGCCCAAGAGCTCCTGTTGTAGTGACATGCTTGTGGTGAGTGTGGCCCTTTAAAGGTTTCGTTCTCAAATGTTAGATGAACCCCTAACCCGTGTCCTAGAGTTTTAACCAGGGGAACGGTAATCCCAGTGGATCCTGGGCTGGAGTCTAGAGAGAAGGTGGCAGATGAGGTGGCAGATGATAGGCAGGGGCCTGTTGTGGTCTCCTTCCTCTTTTGCACAAAGGAGGGGCTGTCCTCTCCTGGGGAGGTATTTCCGCTCACTGCAACAAATGAGGGAGCACAAAGCCCTGTAATGTAATGAGGCTTCTCTGGTGACGTCACTTATAAATGTGGTCAAAGTCCAGTTCTTGGGGGCTAGCAAGCACGGGGGCTTAGAGATCAGTCCGTTCAAACGCTCTCACTTCTCAGCTGTCACTGTGCCATGCTGCCTACTTCTAGCCACTGAACCAACACAGCGGAGCAGGGGCATGAACGCCTACAAGTACCAGAAGTTCCTGGAGGGACTCAACAACCTTAGAGGTACAGTGAGGCTTCTGGCTCGCTGCCTTTCTCCTTGCTGAATTTGTGAATGCTTACTGTGTTGTGTGTTATGCGGGCGTCTTTCCTTTCCATCAGCTGCTCAGGAGCTTGGAAAACCCTCTTACTCTGAGCTGGCCATATTTTTGTGTGTGTTCCCACAATGACACAGAAAGGCTAGCATTGTAAGTGTGATGGTGGGTGACCAGGAGGGGATCGTTTCTGCTACTTCAGTAGCAATCTGTTCTCTTTCTTGAATGTTGAATGGACAATGAAGAAATGTCTCCTGCTCTCTTTCTTTCTTTTTTTTTTTTTTTTTTTTTTTTGGTTTGATAATTTATTTATTTATTTTATTTGTATTTTTTTTTTAGTTTCAAGTTTTTATTTAAATTCCAGTTAGTTAACTTATAGGGTAATACTGGTTTCAGGAGTAGAATTTAGTAATTCATCACATACATACAGCACCCTATGCTCATCACATGTGCCCTCCTTAATACCCGTCTCCCCACCAATCTCCCCTCCATCAACCCTCAGTTTATTCTCTATAGTTAAGATTCTGATTTCTGGTTTGCCTCTCTTTTTTTTCCTCCTATGTTTATCTGTTTTGTTTCTTTTTTAAAAATTTTCATTTATTTATTTTTTAATTTACATCCAAGTTAGTTAGCCTATAGTGCAATAATGATTTCAGGAGTAGATTCCAGTGATTCATCCCCTATGTATAACGCCTAGTGCTCATCCCAACAAGCATCTTCTCCCCTGCTCTCTTGAGTTGAGCAGGGCTCAGGATACTCCCAGGGCAGTGTGGGTGGAGGGCTTTTGCCATCTGGCACTGCAGCCTCACCTAGGTGTAGTTGTTTCTTGGGCCAGGTTTTCCAGTCACCTGTGTGTATAGTGAGTCAGAGTCCCACCTGGAGAGAGCAGGAGTGGGGAGTGGTAGGGGGTGGGGGAGGAGGAATGCAGGTTGGAGGCCAGAGATGCCATGTAAAGGGTAAATCATTGACTTTAAAGGAGGTAATCTTTTTTTAAAGTTTATTTATTTATTTTGAGAGAGAGAGAGAAAGAGAGAGAGAGAGAGAGAGAGAGAGAGAGAGAGAAAGCATGAGTGAGGAAGGGGCAGAGAGAGAGGGAGAAAGAGAGAATCCCAATCAGGCTCTGCAGTGTCAGTGCAGAGAACCTGATGTGGGGCTCAAACCCACAAACCGGAAGATCATGCCCTGAGCCAAAGTCGAATGCTTAACCAACTGAGCCATCCAGGCACCCCTAAAGGAGGTAACTTTTTAATAAAATAATATTTAAAGAGAATCATGTCTGCTTTACATGATTGTCCAACTCTTTGCTGACCATAGATGAGAAAAATTCAGGCCTCTTTTTGGCTCTTAAGGAAGAAGATAGATGAAATCTTTTTACTATCTCTTCTGTAATTCATAGATGATTCTATTTCCATCTGCTTAGGAAGGTGCTCAAACCATCCCTCTTTCACCAGCAGTCTAGATTCTGGATCCAGAGCAACCATGGGGTGGGTGCAGAGAGAGTAGGAGAGGTAGAGAGAGGAACAGGGATGAGGGAATGGCGGCAGACCTGGACTCCCATCCTGCCAGGGTCTGTAGATATTTTCCCTTCTTTCATTATGTGTTGAAGAACTGTTTCTAAGAGAACGTATATGAGAAGAGCTTTGCAGGCTATAAAGAGATATACAACTGTAAAGTACTATTCTACTAATTTCTACCTTTTCTTCCTTTTTGTCTCCCTACCACACCATGTAAACATTTTTTCCCCCAGGACTCCTGAGAGCTTGAGCCAATCCCTTTTGGTTTGGGGCTCTGCAAGCTCATCAGGCATCAGGCAGGTCTTAGCAAGAATGAACCACGTTAACTGTTGTTTCTCTGTCAAAGGCAATTTTGAGAGGGCAGAGGGAGTGTGGCCTTCTTCATCCAGAATCATGGGGAAGAGGTGTGAGAGGGGGACAGAACCCGTGGAACTTCTCAGGGACTGTCCTTGGGCCTTGTTGGGGCCTGGGTGAAGGGAGGTGCAAGAATGTACCCTTGTGCCATAGCAGAGAAGAGGTTCTCTTGCCCTATTTCCTGTCTTAGAGGGATCCTTCTATATTCTTGGGCATGATACCCACCCAACAGCAAGAGTCCTTTCCCTCCTCCGTTTACAAAACTCATGGAAGGGTTATCAACCTTCATTAACTTGCATGTTCCTTCAGTAGAAGAAAAGATTTAGAGTAGAAACTCCTTAGTGTAGTTTTATTCCCTATTATCCTTGGCTCCATTCTTCCGATAAAAGGCCAGAGCTTCCTGAAGATGGACAGATGGTGGATGCAAACTACAGGAGATTTACTTATCTATAGAATTGGAGAATAGAACTTTTCTTTTTTGGTTCCCCTTTGTGTCAAGGGTTTAGATGAGCAGTTAAACCACATAAGGATGGCTGTGGCCTAAGTGAATCAAGTTTAGCAGTGACCTAAGTAGATTCCTGAGTTTCTCAGGAGACCACACCACAAATAACCCTGTCCTCCTCTGCTGTATGTGCTTCGAGAGTAAAGTGCAGATATGACCGATTGGGGCACTTCTTGTTTTCCTCTCATGAAACATGCATGGAGGAAAGAGTCCTTTTTTACTCCCTAAATACGGCTTGCTTTGGTCCTGAGTGTCTTGTAACTCTCCTGACTTTCTCAGTGGGGCTGATGGAACAAGTAGCTCTTGATTTGATCCATTCAGGGATGGTGCACACTAGGAAGGGCTATTTCTGCTTTTGAAAGAGGTTGTGTTAAAACCAGCTTGGCAATCATTTATTTTCTTGACCCACCTAAAAAGTCCCCGCCTCTCCCCCTGCGCCCCCCATCCTTTCTGGCAAGGAGTGAGTAAGGTTGCTAGGAATGAACAAGTAACAGACAAGATCCATCTATCCCAGGGAGTGTTCTGTGTGGAGCTGAAATCAGAGAAGAGAAAGGACCACGCTTACAGTGGTGGCAGCTCACACTCCACTTTCCCACCCCAGATACTAGGGTTATTTTGGTTCTAGCTCTCCAAGATGAACTCAGAAGCATTTACTACTATGGGCATTAAACACGAGGATATACATATGTATATGTATATATACATATATATACATGTATATATGTACACACATATATGTATACACACATATATGTATATGTATACACACACACACACACACACACACACACACACAGAGTTTAGTGTCTGGAATGTGGCCAGAGTTCACCAAATGTTAGTTCTAGACCTTCTTTCCCCTGTCCCTCCCAGAGTCTTTGAGTCAGGGTAAGTCCTTGTGCTTGCTTTGGTTCAGAATGAGCTGGGTCAAGTTATACTCTTGTAGTGCTTGTCACCCATTGACATGATTGGTTCCAGGTCTCTTCCTTGATCTCACTGGAGGACAGTTATCAAGGTTGAGACTGGAAGACAGTAGCATTAGTGATAATAGTAATAACAGTAAGCACTCAGCAAATGTTAGTTATGGACTGGGCCCTGATCTAAGTATTTTACATGTATTAATCCATTTAGCTCCTAAAATACTCACATAACAGGTGGCTTACATTGGTAAACCCAAGGCTTGGCTGGTCTGAGAACATCTGTCCTGCTAAGGCTTTCCTGGGAATATAGCAGCCAAGATGACTGGTGCTGTCTGGGGACCAAATGCCGTGGTGGGGGGGCGGATACCCACAACTGCCCAAGTGTATGTGTGACACTCATGAGCACCTTATTCTCTGGGGGAGTGCAGAGTATGGTGCTTTGAAGTGAGGACAATAGATCTTTTCTCCCCACACTAGCCTCCTTGAGCTGTGTCCTGTTTTCTCATCCTACATTTATGTGTATACACTGTGTAATAGTCTTTATAGAGTACAATGTATGAGATACAGCAGTTTGTCTTGTTCGTTCACCCACAGAAAGCACCTGATTTAACCTTCCTTCTATCCCAGAACTTGAATCTTTCTCAGGTGAGAGAGGTATCTGGAAAGAGGGCATGTGGTTGTTTTGATTTGGTCTTTATACTCATTTCTGGAATGTTGTTATAGGTCTTAGACAATTATTTCTCCAACCCTGGGTGGCCAGGCAGATAGTTAGATACAAGGCATTGCCTTTGTCAAACTGTCCTGTGGGCTGAGTTTCACCCACTGCGTCCCCTGATTATGGTGAATGACCACTTCCCTTTTTCATTTCACCTCTATCTTTGTGTATTCCAGAGGGACTGACAGAAAGAGGTTATAGGCTCCCCTTTTCATTGAGTTACCTACTTTGCCTTTCTTGAGATGATTCAGCTTACAGCCATTCTTCCATTTAGTGTTGAAGGGAACCCAGTGGGAGAATAGAGACATTGTAGAAGTCTTTTGAAGTTCTGGTCCCCAATTTCTTGTGACTCCTTGGTGCTTTGACACCAGGATTGGGGCACAGTATATCCCATTGCTGTTGCTGCTTCTGGGCTTTAAGGTTTACTTCTCTGTTCTGCCAAAAACCATAGTTATTAAGTGATTTCTGCCCAGATGGATCTTTTCTGTGGGTAAGACAGGTTTTACTATTGGCCCAAGTCCTGCTCTTTGGCAGAGTCCAGGCCTGTGCTGTGGACTGGCAATTGGGGATTAATAGGAAAGCAGATATGTGGTTAAGGTTGAATGATGAGAAGGTGGTTCTCTAGTCTCTGCTAAACAAAATTGGGATAGGTCTGTGAGATAATGACTGATTAAAAAATTTTTTTTTGTTAATGTTTATTTTTTATATTTGAAAGAGAGAGTGTAAGCAGGGGAGTGGTAGAGAAAGAGAGAGGGAGATCGAGGATCCAAAGCGGGCTCTGTGCTGACAGCAGACAGCCCAATGTGAGTCTCAGACTCATGAAGAGATCATGACCTGAGCTGAAATCAGACGCTTAACTGACTGAGCCACCCAGGCACCCTGATAATTACCTATTTAAAAAAAAAACACACACACACACACACACACAAGTGTATCTCTGGCTACTTAGGTAGCTCAGTTGGTTGAGTGTCCAACTCTGGATTTCAGCTCAGGTCATGATCCCCCGGGGTCATGGCATTAAGCACCGTCTCAGGTTCTGCACTGAGTGTGGAGCCTGCTTAGGATTCTCTCTCTCTCTCTCTCTCTCTCTCTCTCTCTCTCTAAAATAAAACCAAAAGACACATAAAAAAAACCAAAGACAAATATACCTCAGTACTCACATACTTTCACCCTTATTTTCACTCTGCATGTACTGTTTTGTTGCCTTTGCCTGGAATACCATTATCCTTCTCTCTTTGTGTCAGACATCTCTTCTTTCAGTGCCTAGCTCATTGTCACTTTCCCCCCTAGTTCCTTTCCTTTCCTTGCTTTCTCTCTTGTCTCTTTCTTCTTCCTTTTGCATTTTGAGATAGAGTTCTCTTTTCCTCATCAGTGTTGCCATAACACTTTAAACGTACTGATTTTAGAGCATGCTTATAGTTATTAACTATGGTTATTAAACATGTTATGTTATAGTTACAGTTATTAAACATTTGATTTTCCTCCTAGTCTTTACTTCTTTGGCAAGTTTCCTGTAACTTCTGTAAGCCTCAGTTTTCTCATTTGTAAAATAGGGATAATACAACTTACCTCCCAAAATGTTGTGAGGATTACATACAATAGTAAGTGTGACATCTGGCACAGAGTTGGAGCCCAGAAGATGTTTTTTATACTGTTGCTAAAAGTGGGAACTAGACTCCTTTCTTCTTGTATCTTCTTCCCCTGGCACATGTTAAGCATGAAAGGACATTTGAAGAATTGAACTAAACTCATGTATCCAAATGTCCTTCAGTAGTCACCGTAGAGGGTTAAAAAAAAACCCACAATACTCTGACATTGGTGCCTGTGCTGTGTACATTCACAAAACCCTTTTTGTGGTTTCTCTCTTCACCTCCAGATTGTTACTCCCTTAAGAAACTACAGTTGTTTTATAGTCCTACTTAATTTTGGTCAAAAAACGATATTATCTAAGACTGAGGCTATTTTGAAACATTAAATCCAATCTCAAAGAGTGAAAATATACTGCTCTTGAAGACATTGGAAAGATGGTATTACTAGTCTGGAGGCAGTTCCAACTGAGGGGTTCCAAGTATGTTTTGGGCAGTGGCAACGTTGAGCAAGTGAACAAAGTGACTACTGACAAGGCACACACTCAGTTTGGTTTCTTAGCTGTGAGGTGTTTGTCAAGCCCTCTTTCTCATTCTCTTACTTTGGACATCCAGTGAGTAGGCCAGACTGGAAGACTGTCATTATTACCATGTCTGGGCATGCAGGAGAAGTCCTCATACCCTGACATGTACCCTTCAGAGATTGACCTTTTTTGGGGGGAATTTTCTTCCCTCTTCAATGTGGCTAATAAAGAATCTCAGGAAAAAAAAAAACCACTTTTTTTCTTCTGCCATTAAATAGATACACTATTTTGGCCTTGTAGAAAGCATAGAAAAATAAAAACCAAAAATCACAAAAATCCTACAACCTGCAGATTATTGTGTTCATAACTTGTTATGTTTCCATTTAATATTTTTCTTTTCTTTTTAAGGTTTTCTTTTTAAGTTATCTCTATACCCAGTGTGGGGCTCAGACTCACAATCCTGAGATCAAGAGTCACCTGCTCTATGCACTGAGCCAGCCAGGTGTCTCCCATTTAATATTTTCCTATCCATATATACATAACGTTTTGTTTTTATATGTTTGTCATTATTGTAATGTAGTTCTTTTTCTTGCTCTTTATTATTTTGTAAGCATTTTTATGCCTTTACCTGTTTGTTTAAATCATTTCTTAACAGATTGTGGAATTTCCTCAAATGAAAGGATCATTTATTTAACATTTCCCACTTGTGGGGCATGTGTGTTTCCAATTTTTTACAGTTGTACTATGATAATCCACATCTTTGTAAATAAAATCTTCTGTGCATTTCTGATGATACTTTTAGGATAGGTCTCTAGAAGTAGAATTACTGGTCCTAAAACATATATTCAAAGCTCTGGATGTTGGTTTTTAATTTTATTGCACTTCTAAAAGCTATTCAGGTTACCTGTAACACTTTGAATACCCTTCTGATAGCTCTTGGCCCCTTGTGCTCTAGGGATAGCACTGTCTTCAGGCTCGGTGGCCAACTGGTTCTGATATTTTACTGTGCAGTTAATTTCATCATGGGACAGGTGCCAAGTGTCTCTTTCACTTAGTCAGCAGCTCCCACATGTCATCATCTCATCACTGCACTGTTTTATTCTGAAACTTTTCTCCTAGCAACTCTGGACATTTAAATGGCTTCACTGATCCTCCCAGCCCTAGTACCTTTTCCTTTTGCACTGAGAGATCCATCTGTGTTAATCAGGAAATGCAATACCAAGAATGACCTAATCATTGCTCTACAGAAATCCTGCATTGGAACCCCAGATTGGTCCAACGTTGAGATTCTCTTTTTCTTTTCTTGCTGTTACTGAGCTAGAAAATCAGGCCAGGTTAACTTGATAGAATTAATTGGTTGACAAACTGCTATGTCATCACCCTTGCTTGTGGTAGGTGACTGCCTCTGAGAGAAATGGAGCTGGTGCCGTGTTTTAAATCAACATATTACAGTCAAGTGCAAATTGGCTTCTGTTACTTGGGACTGACAGGCTTAGGGTAGAATTATAGACTTGATGAGAGTACAATCTTGTTTCTGACTTGGAGTTGACATCCTGGAGCAGACAATGTGGGCTTTCTAACTGATGATAGACTGGGGTGTTTGGAAATTAGCTTGAGGACTGAGAGAAGGAAGGTACGCGTGTGTGCAGGGCGGTCAATAAAAATGTCTGTCTCTACAGCAGCCAGGATAGTGGAAAATGGCTTGAGTCACCAACAGACAGGATTGCATCCTCCACAGTGAGAACTGTCTACCCCTCCCATTCCCAGAGCCCTTAAGCGAACCTATCACAATGGGGTGATTCTCTCCAGTGCAAGGAATCTGGGAATCTGCATATTTCTGGGGTGAGGCCTGTCAACATCTTTTACAGTACTACGCACCTACTTAGACTTTCAGTAAATCCTGTAGTTTTTGGATGCATGATGGTTTTGTACACTATTAAAGTTTATGCCCTCCTTAATTGTGTGTGTGTGTGTGTGTGTGTGTGTGTGTGTGTGTGTGTGTGTATTTAGCTCTTTTTTAAAAAATCTTACTTTTTTAAGTACTTTTTACACCCAGTGTGGAGCTTGAAGTCACAACCCTGAGATCAAGTGTTGCGTGCTCCACCTAATGAGCCAGCCAGGTGCTCCTCTATTTAGCTTTTTAAAATAATTTTTATTTTTTCTTTTTATCTGAGTTGACACGCAATGTTACGTTAGTTTCAGGTGTACAACTTAGTGATTTGACAGATTTATACATTGTGCTGTGTTCACCACAAGTATAGCTACCATCAAAAATATGGAATGCTTCATGAATTTGTGTGTCATCCTCAGACAGGGGCCAAGCTAATCTTCTCTGTATTGTTCAAATTTTAGTATATGTGCTGTCAAAGCAAGCACCTTAATTGTGTATTTTTTAGGCTTACTGCATGTTACTGGGCTAGAAAGGGTTATCAGTACAAGTTCACATTGGGGTTGGCTTCTATTGCTGCTGGTTTGAAATGCGTGGGGAATATGAGATTCCATGGCATAATGATCCGTACTCTAGATTTTCAAATGTGTGGGGTAGTTCTGTGTTTTTTGTTATGACAGGAGATGACTGTTACACTATGTCTCACTCTCAAAGAGTGAGCCTGTATTAACAAAGTATAAATTATCATTTTTCCCTCATCCTTGGTTTTGTGTTTTTTGAAGTAGTTATTAGTATTGTCCCCACCATTCTGCCACAGTTTCTTTTGGCAATTTTCCTGGAGAAACACCAGGCTATATAGCTCTAATGGTATGTATTATTCATTACAGCAACTGTGGGCATGGACCCTCTGGATGAATATCAGTTGCTAAACAGTATCTTTTGCTCATTATGGAGTGACAGGAACCTTATAGACTTCCTGGTTTGATACATCTTGAAATCCTTTGATTTGGAAGATGAGTTTTTATAATTTGTTATCAACTAACTGGTTTATTCCCTGATAATGTTCCATGCTTTCTGTCTCTCTCTCTCTGGAAGTGCCCGTATTTTTCCCCTTCCTTCTTTTTCTTCTTCTTCTTTTTTTTTAAATTTTAAACATTTTTATTCATTCATTCATTCATCTATTTTTTAGAGAGAGAGAGAGAGTGAGCAAGAGAGAGTGGGGGAGAGGGGCAGAGGGAGAGAGAGAGAGAATCTTAAGCAGCCTTCACGCTCAGCATGGAACCTGACTCAGGACTTGATCCCACAATCTGGGATCATAACCTGAGCCAAAATCAAGAGTCAGGTGCTCAATGGACTAAGCCACCCAGGCACCGCTCTTTTTTTTTTTTTTAAAGATTTTACACATCGGGCTCTGTGTTGATAGCTTGGAACCTGGAGTCTGCTTCAGATTCTGTGTCTCCCTCTCTCTCTGCCCCTACCCTGCTCACACTCTGTCTCTCAAAAATAAATAAAATTAAAAAAAAAAAAAGTCACATGCTCCATCAACTGAGCCAGCCAGGCGCCTCCTCCGACACTTCCTTCCTTTCATTGAGAACCTTTTGCCTATCCAAGACATTGAGGATACAAAGATTAATGACAATCTCTGTCACTGAGGGATTGTCAGTCTCTTGCATGGTCCAGTGGGATATCTATCCCCTCTGTCTATTTATCTGGTGCTATTTATAGAGATATGAACAAAGTACTGTGAGAGCAGAGGTGGAGTGATTACTAGGGGCAGCCTGGTGGGTGATGGGAAGACCTGACAGCAGAATTGGTATTTGAGCCCAATCTTGAAGTTGGGTAAGAGTTTGCCAGTTAGGGGAGAAAAGGTATTCTGGAAAGACAACCGGTGTGCAAAGGAATAAACTCATGGAAGTCTGTTTCCTCTGGGGAAGAATGAGAAGTGTTGTGAAGTAGGAAGCTGGGGAGAATGGGCAGTTGTTTAGGGTGAGAGATGAAGCTGGAATGGAGAGTTGAGTCTGTGTTATAAAGGGCTAAGCAATAATGTAGGCAGTAGACAGCACTAGATATTTTCAAGGCAGAGAAATGATATAAACAATCAGGGGCTTTTTGATAGGAGAGAAGTAGAACTCTGGCAGCAGTATGAGGTCATATAGAGAGGTAGGGCTGCACCTGAAGTGGAGCTGTATGTGTCTGATTTTAGTTTGTCCAGGACAAGAGAAGAAGAGAGCAGGCACGTGAAATCCTTCTAAAAGGGAGTTTGGTTTTAGAAACAAACGGATTGTATATTGAACTACAGTTGGAGTGGAGACACTTTTCCCATAGCTCAAGTTGAACATGACCCTGTGTTGTGCAATGGTTTGTGTTTGGGTCGGTATTTCCTGGGACTCGTCAGGTGATGCACTTCG
The DNA here is from genome assembly GCF_018350155.1 of Leopardus geoffroyi. Taxonomy (NCBI): domain Eukaryota; kingdom Metazoa; phylum Chordata; class Mammalia; order Carnivora; family Felidae; genus Leopardus; species Leopardus geoffroyi. The sequence continues at coordinate 30,325,821 of NC_059328.1, forward strand.
GCATGAGGCCCGTGGTGTAGCCGGGAGAATAGCAGCTCCAAGTGTGTGTCAGTGATAAGAGGGGAGAAGCCCATTTAGCTCTGCGTTGGGCTTCTGTTTCTTTGAAATTCTCTGGGCTGCAGAACCTGGCCCAGGACTCCCATCTTTTCATGACCCTTTACAGATAGCTTGGAGTGTGGACTTCATTATGTGTTGGAGTGTTGGCATTTGATACTGTCCGTGACCTCTCTGCCTATTCAAAATGTTCTTCTCTGTTAGCTTCAGTGAGAGCATTTCTTGGTTTTCCTTTACCTTATTGCTGCTTATGTGCCTTTGCTGAGTCTTTTCTTTTTTCTGACTCTACCTCTGGCAGTTACCTAAGGGGTGAGGCAGTGTGGTGAAGTGGGAAGACCAGAGCCTTGGATCCAGGCTGGTTTGGGTTAAGATCCAAGTTTCTACATTTATTAGCTGAGTGACTTGGGTCAGGCTACTTACTTTCTCTGAGCTTCCATGTTCTCATCTGTAAAACGGGGATAAGAGTGTCTCCCACATAAAATTATGAGGATTACATGGAATGGCACAGGTAAAATTCCTAACACAGCGGGACATGTAAATACACCATACAGACATAGCTGGCATTATGATGCTGCTCCTGACCTTTTTTGTTGTTGTTGTTCCTCTAGCCAGTTCTTCTGGCGTCAGCTTTTCTTTGGAATTGCAAACTCCCACATCTGTCTTCTACTACTTAAAATTTCTCAGTGTTTTTAGGTGTTATTATTTTTATTATGGTAAAAAAACATGTCATACCAAATCTACCCTCTTAACAAATTTTTACAAGTACAGCACAGCATTGTTAACTGTGTGCACATTTGTTGTGCAGCAGGTCTCTAGAACTTTTTCATCTTGCGTGACTGAAACTCTGTGCTGGTTGAACAGCAACTCCTTGTCCCGCCCCACACGTCCATTGGCAACCACCAGTTTACTTTCTGCTTCCATGAGTTTAATTGCTTTTATAAGTGGAATCATGCAGTATTTGCCATTCTGTGTCTGGCTGATTTCACTTAGCCTGATGTCCTCAAGTTTTATCTATATTGTAGCATGACAGGATTTCCTTATTTTTTAAGGCTGAATAATATTCCATTGTATGTATAAAAATCTCAATTTATTGGTCTGTTTTTCAGCTGCCTGCAGGACATCTGTACTTGGATATCACTTTGAACTCAGTATTTTCACAACCAAGCCTGGACTTGGCTTTCCTCCTTGTTTCCCCAGTTTTGACAGTTGTGCTCACATTTTTCCACTGTCTTAGATCAGAAACCCTGGAGACATCTCTGGCTCCACTCTCTTCATCAACTCCCATTTTCAGTCTGTCATCGGGTCCTTTTGTTTCTTCAGAATTTCTCTTAAGTTTGTCCCTTTCTTCCCATTCCCTTTGCCACGAGTCTGGTCCAGTCACTCATCACCTCACGCCTCAACTACTGCAACTGCATCATATTTTGTTTTTGGTGCTTTCTGTTACCAAAAGTAGGACAGACCTTTTATTTTTAAATTATTTTTTTAAGCTTACTTACTTTATCTCTACATGCAGTGTGGGGCTCAAACCCACGACTCCGAGATCAAGAGTCGCTTGCCCCTCCAACTCAGCCAGCTAGATGCCCCATAGCAGACTTTTGTGTTCTGTCCCCACTCCGACTCTTCCAGGCTTATCGCACGGAATTTCCAGAACACACTTTCAGCTGAAGACAGATCCATCTCCTTTAAAAAAAAATTTTTTTTAATGTTTATTTAGTTTTGAGAGACAGAGAAATAGAACCTGAGTCAGGGAGGAGCAGAGAGAGAGGGAGACACAGAATCTGAACTGTCTGAGCTGTCAGCACAGAATCTGAGCTGTCAGCACAGAGCCCGACGCGGGGCTCGAACCCACGAACTGTGAGATCATGACCTGAGCCGAAGTTGGATGCTTAACCAACTGAGCCACCCAGGCGCCCCAATCCATCTCCTTATTGTACCTTGAAGTGCCTCATTCATTCTCTACTGCGGCCGTTTCTTAGGCAGTTTTTACCTAGAATGCCCTTTATACTTCACTGAAACCTATCCATTCCTTCCAGCCTCACCTCAGGCCTTGCTTCTCCATGAAGACTTCTCAGATTATCACTGTTCATGCTGATGTATCACTTTCCTGCATGGTAGTTTTGTCTTCCCATTGAAATTGTAAGCTTTTTGAAAGGAGTGTTTAATAGATGTCCCATTTCTGTAACTCTCATGGTACTTAGCCCATACCTAGCCAGATTTTAGTGCTCAGTACTGAACGCTGATAAGGTGTGGTGACCAAAGTGAGCTATTCTTTCATTTGACAGATATGTATGAGCACTCACCGTGTGTGCTGTGCTAGGCCCTGGGGTCTAGTGATAGACCGCACAGTGAGGAGACTACTTATCCTGTGCACAAGCACACAAAACATTGGTTGGTTGAGTGAATTTGAGGAAACCAGGTCAGACTCTTAAGTGAGGACAAGTGACGAGAAGAGGGAGACTTTAGAAAATAGTCATAAATGAAACAATAATTTATTGAATGTCCTCTGATGTTGATTTATTCTGGGTATTAGGGATATACCAGAGAACAGGGCCAAGTCTCCTCCATTGTAGAGCTTATATTTTAACATTTAAAGGTACTTTTAGGGGCGCCTAGGTGACTCCGTTGGTTAAGGATCTGACTTCGGCTCAGGTCATGATCTCGTGGTTCGTGAGTTCAAGCCCTGCATCGGGCTTTCTGCTGTCAGCACAGAGCCCACTTTGGATCCTCTGTCCTAGCTCTCTGTTCCTCCCCTGCTCATGATTGTTCTTGCTCTCTCTTTCAAAAATAAATGAACATTAAAAAAATTGTTTAAAAAAATAAAGGCATTTTAAAAAGGAACACTTAATATTGAGTGAAGCCCATGTGTAGGAGGTGAGCAGTGAAGGAGTTAATATGCTTGTAGGGCTCTAGGCTTTGTTGAAACAGATGGTTTCTCTGCCCTAGGGAGTGTTTTTAAGGGGGATTAGAGGACAGGGCTGAGTAGGGCCTGAGATCTCTCTCCTTCACCCCCTAGCACACACACACCTGATGTTACGGGGCCTGCTGAGCCATGTAACTTGTCTCCCCCCTTGGTGGGCACTTATTTGTAGCTTGTAAGTATGGCTTCAGGGCTGGTTGCATGCTTCTGACCTTTCTTACTTTCCTTTCCTTTTATTTATTGTCCAACATCAGTGAAGTTCCATTTTAATTTAACAGATGTTGGGACTTGTCTGAGTTCTTTGGTTCATGTCTACTTTTACATAATTGTAATCCTGACCTATATATGTGTTTTTTTTCCAATCCAGTTTTTTTTTTTTTTTGGTGGCAAAATACACATAACGTAAAATTTACCATTGTAATCGTTTCAAAATGTACAGTTCATTGAGATTACATACATCTGTAATGTTGTGCAACCATCACGACTAGTCTAGCTTCAGAACATTTTCACGATTCCAAATGGAAACCCTGTACCTATTAAGCAGTCACTCCCCCATCCCTTCCCCTCCCTCAGCCCCTGGTGACCACTAATCTGCTTTCTGACTTGTCTATTCTAGATCTTTCCTATAAATGGAATCCTATAACATGTGGCCTTTTGTGTCTGGCTTTTTTCACTTAACATATACATGTATGTTTGCATACCTGTTTCATGTAACATTGTAAGGATTTTTTTTATTTTTTTTATTTTTAGTGTTTCCCTATAGTCATTATAAGTTCAGTTATAATGTTGGTAATGGCTTCACTTAGCCATTCTCTTAGTTGTTGAATGCTTGGATTGTTTCCAGGTTGTTGCTATATAAAAACTGCTGCAAGGGACATCTCCCTGACTATGCTGTGTTGTCTTTCAGAGGACTCTGTATATTGCACACCAGCTGCAGAAGCACCATTGTCCTTGATTAGGATAGTGTGGCCTGTTATCCAACTCTGTGGGAGAACAGTCAAGTAATAAATTTTATATAGAAGGGAGCATTATACTTTGCAACAGAAGAGCTTGATCACCGGGGAATGGCAGGGAAAAGAAAGCTTTTTTTTTCCCCTACTGTCTAGAATTCTCTGACACTGCCTCCACCCCCTTGGGTGTAGGAAGGAACTGATTATAGCAGTTGAAGATGAAATGTTTTATTCATTTATTCATTCAGCAAAAATGTGTGTGCCTACTGTAGGCCAGACATTTGAAACTTGCTGGTGGCTTGAGCCTGGCTGAGCAGTGCCTTTTACTCCACCTGCCTTTGATACTGCATGGGAGCAAGATGAGGGCCTGCTTCCTGGGTAATCAAGAGAATTCAGAGTCCTAAACCACATGGGACCTTATTACCTCATGGTTTAACACCTCAAGGTTTTGTACCATTATAGATAACAATCACAGCTTAATTTGGGCTATTCACTCCAGGGGATTTCAAAGCTGGGCTGAGACTCCTCATACCTGGCTACTCTTGTTTCCCACTGTGACAGAGACCTGGCTGCTAGGAGATATGCCTCTGGGCCTGTGTCCTCATAGTGGTTTTATTCATAATATCCTGGGTAAGGTAGCAAGGGGAGGGGGCTGTTGCCTGGGTATAAAGGCTTTAGGCACTTTAGTATCATAATGCTACTGTGCTCATGCGGTGGATGGGGGTGGGAGTGTCAGAGATTCAGAGTTTAGCCCAGATCTATCTGGGGTCAGTGCTGCCGGGGCCTTCCTGACTTCGGGCAGACTGTTTCCCCTCCTTTTTTCCCCCTTACTGACCTATTTTTAAAAATAGTCTTGGGGCGCCTGGGTGGCGCAGTCAGTTAAGCGTCTGACTTCAGCCAGGTCACGATCTCGCGGTCCGTGAGTTCGAGCCCCGCGTCAGGCTCTGGGCTGATGGCTCAGAGCTTGGAGCCTGTTTCCGATTCTGTGTCTCCCTCTCTCTCTGCCCCTCCCCCATTCATGCTCTGTCTCTCTCTGTCCCAAAAATAAATAAACGTTGAAAAAAAAAATTTAATAAAAAAAAATAGTCTTAATTTCCCTTTCCCTGCTGGGAAAATATTGACTACTTAAGGCCATTCAGGGCCACACTATGCCTCTAAAACCCAGTGCTAAGTGGAGAAAGCACTTGAAACAATTGCCAGATCTTAGCAGTTTACTTAGGAAAGTGGGGTGATTTGGGGTGAGAAGCACAGAGGCTAGTGAGAGCACCCAGAGTTAGGCCTCATCTCTGCCCTCATCTGCTACCACTTGTTGCTTTTCTTCCACTGTCAGAACTTGATCTGTTATGTGTCTGTATCTTCAGATGTATTTTTCTGCCTAGTGTGCTTGAAAAACTGTCAAACATTCCCCCTCTCAGGAAGGGCATAGAGGAGAGAGGGCCTAGACCATCAGGCGTAGTAGGGACTCTGTTCTCTCTCTTTCTCCCTAGACCCTGAACCAAGTCGGCCTGGAGTTACTGAGGGGTGGTGTGTTTATGTTTCTGTGGGCTGGTTTTACTGACTGAGACACAAAAGCCCAAAGCACAAGCCATTCCCACAAGCCTAACATTTTCATATTTCTTTCTCTGCCAAAGAATCTTTGGTTAGGGTTAAGAATAACTAGTCTGTCTGTGGAAATACCAAGGCCTTTTGTTTGCCAAAAGAAAAGGGCTTTTGATTAAGGCCTTCTTCACATTTTTTTCTTTTCCTTAAGCTGCTGTGGGAAGACTTGAGAGCCTGTGAAGGTACCATGTTTGAGGGGTTTGGGGGGAGGAAAGATAGCTAAAGAGAACAGGAGAGACTTAATCAGAGACTTTTGCAGAAGTGGAAAGAAGGAAACAAAAGAAATGATAATATTTCTCCAATTTTTGGTGATTGCTTTTGCTAGCCTTTCCTTCTTCCTGTTTTTTATGAAATACATCCAAAATGAGAGTTCCCCAAGGATCTACACTGCTGATGACCTTGGATCCCACGTTGTCACTTAGTGTGTCAACTTAGCCTTCCCCTTTTGGCCAGAGTTTTTCAACTATAACATGAGGATTGTGATAGTGCCATTTTCATACAGTGGTAATGAGAAGTGAGTGAGGTAATTATGTAAAAAGTACTTAGAACAGTGCCTGGTATATAGTAAGTGCTCAGGAAATATTGGCTGTTAGTTCTGTAAATATTACTACTACTGTCTATCTACTACAGATGCTGAGTGTAGCTAGCTTTATTTTTCTGATTTCAAATGTTGCTGTGTAAGGCTATCAGTCAGGCCTTTGTCTTTTTAGAATAAAAGGAGGTAGAAGTTCTCATCAGGCATGATCTTTTTGTCAGTCAGAGGCAAAGTCTCTATGTAGACACTTCTTAGAGGTTCAGTGTCTCCACTGAACCATAGAAGACACTACACTCTATGTAGACACTTCTTAGAGGTTCAGTGTCTCCATAGTTGAATGTCAACAAGGATTCCATTTCATTAAGAGGAGCTTATATTATTACTCTCTGGCAAAACTGCTCTTATTTGTGGGATGGGCGTGGGTCATGACTCCAAGAGGTCATCTACTTTCTTGGTCTTTGATTGAGGGTAGTGAGGTTTCTCGTGCTCCAGGAGAACCTTGAACTGAGTTGTAGAGGAGGTGCCCCTGGTCTTCCAAATACTCAGTAGTGAGAGAAGCAGGAAAAGGAAATCTCAGTAGGGAAAGGGGGAGCCCTCAGGGCTGGTCTGGCCCCAGTGACTCTAGTACCAGGCTGGGGGAGTGTCATTAATGGCACGTCCGAGCAAGTGCCCAGCCACTCCATTTCCCTGGCCATCCATGAGAGACCTGCTGCGCTACCCATCTTAAGTCTCTGGGCTGTTTTGTAAGCTTGCCACTTCCTTTCCCGAGTTGCTGGTGTGTGGCTAGAGGGTGACATAGATATTTAAGTTGGTGGTCTCTTTCTTGGCCTTTTCTGTATTGTCTTGAGCTTTTAGGAAGGATTTCCATGTCTGCCCTGTCTTCCCCACAAGGTGAAGTCTCATCTTACCTCTTGCAGGAGATTAGATCCTAATGGCAGCACATAAAATGAAAATCCCAAAGAATCAAAATTGTCTTTGAAAAATACCTTAAATGACCCATAAATCAAAGTATATAAACATGGTTTTGTGTATATGCCAGGACAGAGTTAGAACACTGCATGGAGTAGTTGGCTTGTAGCTAGGGGGCATTTTATGGTAAGAAAATAAGTCTTCTCAAACACTAGAATCATATTCAGTATTCAAGGTGCTGGCAGTGTGAGACCACATGGGAACTGAGACTCACTGATGTCTCAGATTCACATCCTCTCTCTCATATTCACCTTGGTGCATAACCTGACCTTGGCATAAAACCTCACCGAGTGGAGCCGTGAGCAAACCTATGTGTGTGTGTTTAAATTACTTCTCTCTCTGTGGTCAAATTTGTATAGTTAAACGCAAGTGCGTTGTGATTCTCCTGTATCCCTTTTTGCTGTTTTTCTTATTTCTTCTGTTTTTTAAATCTTTGTTTTCTTCTCCTAAACCTGATTTCTAGCTCTCAGCAGTTCTTTTCTCATCCAGAATGCTGATTTGTATGTTTGCCTTTTGCGTTTATTTGTTTTCAGTGTTCAGGATTCTTTCAAGGAGTCTGGGAGAGAGTGCGAGTGGCTGGGTGTGGGGAGACCTCAAAGAGTCTTCTTTTAAATTCTGTAGTCACAGTTTCGGCTTTCTCCACTAACTTAAGATTTTTATCCTTTTCATATAAGGCCTTTTCTTTCTTTCATTTTCTTCCCTTTTAAGGCGATTTTTCTATAGAAAATTCCTGCTTAGGGTAGGCCAGTTAGAAATGAATTCTCATTATACCCACTAGACTAGACATCACTGGTTTAGCTCTAGAGGTTTAGTTGGTTCGTGGATCAACCCCAAATTTACAAAGGTAGATGAGGAAGAGCCCACCCAGAGAGGTCAAAGGACACTTTCCTCAAGTCACCCAGCTGGCTATTGACAAGCCGAAACTATGACCTGGTTTCTCTGAATCCCAGTGCTTGCCTTTGAAGCCTTGGAGAGGAACGGTCCTTTGAAAGACCCCAGCCTTTGAGGAATTGTGACTTCTTTTGATTAACTTTATTTCAGTTCCTTTCCTTAACAAAAATGCCAAACAATACAAATGTCAAGAGGGTTAGGAATTCTATTTCAAAGATGTATTTCAGAATTATGTGGCATCTCTTGAGAAAGTCTAGAAACTTGGAGTTATGTTATGATTTCCAAGACCAGGAATCACTGTTATTGGCCTGGGGATTTGAGAGAAGGGAAATTGGTGACCATAGTTATAGGAGGACCAGGGTTTGTTTAGGGCATCACCTGGAACCCAAAAGGGTAGTTAAGGTCAACAAACACTTGTTAAATTCCATTCTTTGAAAGGCACAGAACTAGGTGTTGAAAATACAGTCATAGGCATGGCTTTCAAAGGGCTCACACAGTCCTCTGGTCAACTTGAGAAAAGAAGGTAGTGTGTGTATTTGGAGAGCTACCTTAGCAAAGCCGTAATTTCTCTTGTCCTGATTTGGTCATAGAACTGGAGGAGATGGAGTTTCTGTTCATTGGGACCTTGGAAAGCTGAATGCTAGTTTGGTCTCAAATAGGGTAAGGTGGAGTTTTCCTAGTGTCTCAAGAGTCAGTGGTATTTACTCAGTGAAAGAGGCAGTTGGGGAAACATGGAGTTCTTTATACCCTTTCCTCCTTTTCTTTCTAATGTTCTTCCTTCTGGGAGCTCCTGGTAAATAGTAAAGCTAGGTAGTTTCTCATACTTAAGTTTGTTTTTTTTTTTTTTTTAACTATTTCTTTTGAGCAGTGGGGACTATCAGAAATAAATAACTGATAAGAAGAATGATTGTGAAAGATTGCCCTTCCTGCATGTAAATCAAACAGTAATCAGGCTTGAGGGAAGTCTATGCTGTCAGTATTTTCAGACATAGAGACAGAAGGAACTTCTGTCTGGGAGGGCCATATAGTTGTCCTGGTCTTTGTAACCCCACTCCATCCTACTTGTTGTCAGGTTCCTTCAGCTTTTGTTGGTTCAAAACATCACATTTAACAAAGGTCAAAGCTGCAGCCCTTGCTTTCTCAATCCTAAGAAAATGGATTATTTTCAGCCATATGTTTCTTCTGTACCCCAGAAAAAAACCTAAAACAAAACAAAACAAAAAATGAACTGAAACCCTCCAATAAAACAAAAACTTCAGCAACCATGATTGGCTTGTAGAGCCTCAGGTGTTGGGCCACCTCATAGGATTTCTTATGCAGGACTTTTCCAGATTGATGACTAATGTACAAAGAACTGCCTCAGGCCCTGCTGTCATCATTTTGCTGTGCAAGGAGGACATCAGAGAAGGGTCCAGGAACCACCCCCCATGTCATTCATAACATTTTTATTGCTGTCTGAGAAGGGGATGGTGGTGGTCATGGTAGGAGCATTTGTGTGTGTAGAGCAAGGTAGGACTCCAAGCCCCATGCCCAGTTTCTAATTGGTATTGGTAATATACCCTTTCAGAGAGTCAGCTCTATGAGGTAACTTTGTGGAAACATCTCAGCTCTGTTCTATGCACTGTTTGTTTTGCGATCTACCAGCAACTGTAGTGAATGGGAGAGCCTTTGCCTTCTGAAGTGCCCTTAGGCTGTTCCCAGTGACCCTCCAGTCTTAAGAATCAGTTGGGTGAGAATAATGCTGAAATCCTGTAGCTGTTCGGCTCAAAAGAAAAGCTGCACTGCCATGGTGATAAAGCTCCCAATTGAATAAGGAAAATGGCAATTTCCAAGAATCTGGGTGGTAGTTATTTTAGTCAAGTTGAGAAATGGGATCACTGAGAAGGATTTCCGCAGTATCTAGGCTGTCAGGGAAACAGTTATTCCCCACTGCCTCCTATTTACAAATTCCAGGAGAGGAGCTTGAGGCCTCAAGGTTGTGTCCCTGTCTTCGCTATGACAGTCCACAGAGGCCTTCCACCATACTGCTTTACAATTCACTGTAGTTTTTCCTTTTACAAATACTTTATATCCCATATATATATATATATATATATATGGAGTGGGATTACAAAGACCATATATATATATGTATATATATATATGTATATGTATATATATATGTATATATGTATATGTATATATATCTTAGTACCTCATAGATGCTGCACGTGCATTAACAGTCTTCCTGAAACCTGAAAATACAAGAAATATAAAAATACACACTTTATGAACCTTGGCTTCTGGGAAGCCAACTTGGGATTTCCCTTGTCTATTTGTCCTATCAGACTGCTTGAGAGGGATGGTAAGAACATTTCTCTCTTTTTCCCTCTCTGCGGTTCACCCAAATGGGACAAATTGTTGGATTCAATAACATTATTTTCCAAATGATTCTTAAGGCATGAGGGTCACTGAGATTTATTTTTAAATTCATAATCTTGGGTTGAGGGAAAGCAGTTGTCCTTACTGAATTCCCTTGTGGAGACTTTCAGCTGCCCAGACACCCCCACATCTTTACTAGGCACATTCCAGCAGTCTTAAAGCCCTGGCCCTCAGGAGTGAAATTCTGGTCTGGCGTCTCACTCCTGGAATCCTATCATGAGCCATGGCCATGCGTGGATTAGGTGTCAGATTGAAAAGCTGAAGGAACAGGTGGCATGTGAGCTTAATATAAAACTTCCGGCTTGGTAAAGTGGTTTTGGAGACTTATGCTTATTGAAAGTTTCCTTCTGCTTTCTTGTTTGCTTTAGCCATCTTTTGATGGTCTGCTTAGCTCCCTCCAGAGTTTTCTAGGAGCATCCTGGAAGCCTTCAGAATACAAGGAGTTAAACTGCAGTGAACTTGGAGAATGATTAAACCGTGATTAAGTGATATTTTAACTTCTGTTTACAGAGGAGAAATGGAAATCATCAGGGAAAAAAAAGTTCGTAGTTTTGACTGAAGTCATCTTATCTTTCTTGGCCAGGGCTGCCTGCCGTTTTTAGTTTCATTTTTAGCTGCAAGGTGAACTCCCCCCACACTTCTGTTCTGATGTCCATCTTGGTCTTTGGTCATATTTCTCTCTCTGTCTCTGCCCACAACTCCCTTTCTTCCCACCTTGACCTCTGCCTCTTTCCCTTCCTCCTTCATGTTATTGGTCTAGGAAAGCCAGTTCCACTCAGAACAGAGGTGGAATGGGACTCGGCTGCTCTCCTATGTCTTCTGTTCCTTGAAGGCCTTGAGATGAAGCATCGATAGGAGATTTGGGATATTTGGAAAGCCACTGGACGAGTGGAAAAATCACTAGATAAAGAATTGAAGATGCCGGGGTTGAATCCCAGCATTACTGCTTATTAGCTGTATGATCTTGGATAAGTTACTTCATCTCTGTAAGTCTCAGTTTCCTCTTCTGTAAAATGGGGAGATAATTCCTGTTTGTAAAAGTAGGATTTAGAGAGGATTAGAGTTATGCATATAAAGATTATTCTCTAATCCTAAGAAAATGGGTTATTTTCACCCAAGAGGTATTTAATTATGTTTGAAAGTGGGAGCTTTGTAGTGTAATCAAAGAGGTCAGAGTTGATGGTAGCTAGTGGACTGCCTTTGGTTAGCTTTTTGCCTACTTAACTACATAATGTTAATTGTATAGTTTATATATTATAACATAAAGTTATACTACTCTTTGCCTTTATTCTAGTCTAGTAAATACAGTGGCAATCCAAAGGAGGGCTAGATAGGCCTTTAGTGTATCCCTTCCCCCAACCCCCTCCCCTCCTCCCTTACCCCAGCCACTCTAAATGAACACATTTAAGTGCAAATTGTTTGCTATATAAATATAGCACCAAGAGTTGCTATGATTGTGTCCCCTCTTCTGACCCAATTGTTATATATGAGTCCATTTTATTAAAAATGTCTTGTTCCCTACTCTGGTACTGATGCAAAGATTTATTTCTCTCAGAAATTATTTGTGGCCAATTTATATAAAAGAAGATGTAAAATAATCTCTGAACATTTTATTTTGTCTCATTTGAGGCATTTCTCTACCTCATTGAGGTAGAGAAGTGGGTCATAGTTATTCCATCTTTTGTCGTTTACTAAAGTGGAATGAACCAAGGCCAGTGGGGCCTGGCAGATCACAGGACCTTTGCTGTTCCTCTCAGACCTAGTTAAGCTCGGCTAAGTCTCTAGGTCTTAGAGTACTCAGCTGTTTTGGAAACTAGTTAAAAAGCATAATGTATTACAATATGAAAGACACTTTGTGGCTTTCTAATTAGTATCTTTTAGCATTTTATTTCTTTTCGGGGGGGGGGGGGGTCCTTAAAATCAAGTATCTCCAGTGTGCTAAGTATTTGATAGAACATAAGGAAATTTAAGTATCAGAAAACAGTGGCTCAGATTGCTTCTTACCTTATATGTTCATGAACTGGAAGAGTTAATATTGTTAAGATGGTAGTACTCCCCAAACTGATGTACAGATTCAATGTAGTCCCCACCAAAATCCCTGCTGGCTTTTTTTTTTTTTTTTTGGCAGAAATTGACAAATTGACCCTAAAATTCACATAGAAATGCAAGGGATCTGTAATAGCCAAAATAATCTTGAAAAAGAAGAACAAAATTGGAAAACTCACATTCCCAATTTGAAAACTTATTATAGTAATCAAGACAGTGTGGTATTGGCATGAGAATAGGCATATAGATCGATGGAATAGAATTGAGAATCCAAAAATAACCCTCTACATTTATAATCAATTGATTTTTGACAAAGGTGTTGAGACAGTTCAATGGAAGTAATTGTCTTTTCAGCAAATTATACTGGGACAAGTTCATATCCATATGCAAAAGAATGAAGTTGGACCCCTACCTGACACTATATGCAAAAGCTCAAAATGGCCCACAGATCTATGTGTAAGAGCTAAAACTATAAGAACATTTAGGAGAAAATTTAGGAAAAAAATCTTTGTGACCTTAGATTAAGACATCATTTCTTGAGTATGACACCCAAAGCACAAGCAACAAAAGAAAAGAAAAAAATAGATAAATTGGACTTGATCAAAATTAAAGACTTTAGTGCTTTAAAGGACACTATTTTTTTAAGTTTATTTATTTAGAGAGAGAGAGAGAGCGTGCGTGTGTGCGCGCTCAAGTGGGGGAGGGGTAGAGAGAGAAGGAGAGAGAGAAAATCCCAAGCAAGATCCATGCTCAGTGTGGAGTCCAACATGCGGCTCAGTCTCACGACATGAGATCATGACCGGAGCAGAAATCAAGAGTTGGACACTTAACTGACTGAGCCCAGCTGAGCCCAGCTACTGACTGAGCCCACTGAGTTCCAGTGTACTGTCCCCAGTACACTACTTAAAAAGTGAAGAGACACACCACAGAACGGGAGAAAATATTTACAAATCATATATTTAATAAGGGATTTATATTTAAATATGTAAAATGAACCAATAGAATCTAACAGTTAAAAACCACACAACTCAAAGATGGGCAAAAGATTTGAATAGACATTTCTCCAAAGAAGATACACAAATGACCAAAAAATACATGAAAAGATGCTCAACATTTTTTCATTAAGGAAATGCAAATCAAAACCATAATGAGAATGCCACTTCATAACAACTAGAATGGCTACTATAATAAAAAAGTGAAGATGTGGAGAAATTGGAACCCTTATATGTTGCTGGTGGGAATGTAAAAGGGTTCAGCTGCTTCAGAAAATAACTTAGTGGTTCCTCAAAAAGTTGTATGACCTAGCAATTCCACTAAGTATATATCCAAGAGAAATGAGTATGTATATCCACATAAAACTTGTACAACATATGCTCATAGCAGCATTATTCATAATAGCTCAAAAGAGGAGACAACCCAAATATCCATCAACTGATCAACAGATAAACAAAAAGTGTCATGTGTATACAATAGTATAATATTCAGCAGCAAAAAGGAATCAAGTATTAATCGATGCTAATATGGATCAAACTTAAAAACATGCTAAGTGAAAGAAGACCATTACAAAAGACCACATATTGTACAATTCTATTATACAGAATAGGCAAGTCCATGGAGACAATAAGTAGGTTAGTGGCTGCTGGGGCTGGGAGAGGGTGGAATGGGACATGACTGCTAATGGATATAGGGTTTCTTTGAGGGGTAATGAAATGTTCTAAAATTACATGGTGGTGATGGTTGCACGACTCTGTGAATATGTCAAGATCCATCGAATTATTTGCTGTAAAAGGGTAAACTGAAGGGGGCGCCTGGGGGGCTCAGTTGGTTAGGTGTCCAACTTCAGCTCAGGTCATGGTCTCATGGTTTGTGAGTTCGAGCCCTGCATCAGGCTCTGTGCTGACAACTCAGAGCCTGGAGCCTGCTTTGGATTCTGTGTCTCCCTCTGTCTCTACCCCTCCCCTGCTCACGCTCTGTCTCTGTCTCTGTCTCTCAAAAATAAACATTAAAAAAATCTTTTTAAAAAGGGTGAATTGTATGGTATGTGAATTAAACTCAATAAAGCTGTTATTTAAAAAATTTAGGGTGATTTGTATGTATGAATAGTATTTTGTCAATTTGTGCTTGTCTCCTTATTCCTGCCATTGTGAATCTTGAAGTTAGAGCATCACTGTCTTGAGCACTGGGTAGGTTACTGTTGCCCCAAAGCCTCAAGATGAGAAATTTAGGTTTGCTATCACTTTATGTGGAGTAGTTGATGGCACATTGTATAAGGAACAAAAGCTTTTAAGGCGAATGCCCTGAGGTTGAAGGCTTTCCAGGTTTTAAGTGTGACTCTCGGTGTCCTACGTTCATTCTTATTTATCTTCTCAACTCTGTGTTCCACTGGCATAGATAGCTTATGTTTTGGGTCACAGGCCTCCTTCCAGCTCCACCAAGAACCTCAGTTCTTTCATTTCTTACATTTTTTTCTCCAGGCTGTTGATCTTGCTCTGAGACACTCTTTCCTGGGAGGTGTAGAGACAGCAGCTGGAGGAGCCGCTGGGTGGCGCCCTGTCCTCAGAGGACTGACAAAAATAATGACTTGCCTGGAAGAGGCCTGGGCTTGTGTTGGCAGGAAGAGATGACTCATTTTTCATCAAAGGAATTTCAAAGAAGATATAATGACAGGATGATGTCAGAGGAGCAGGTGGAGACAGGAACCTCGATTGAGGCTGGAGGGAGGTGTTGAATTGTATGGTTGCCTGGGCAGTCAGAATGATTGACTAGCACAGATCACAAGAAACATCACCTGTTTTTTAGTTCCTTTCTCATGAGCCCTGGTGTGGGCAGTGCTGTTCATGAGCCTTTAGAGCATGTGGTCAAGTCTCTGCCTGTCTTGGGTGTACCGTGTTTGTAACTGGGTGAGACATCTCATGACATCCTGTGCCAGTCGTGGATTTCTTTCACTCGCAGTGTAGTGTGGTCTTGCACTCTGTGTGTTAGCTCTATGGTTAGTGGTGTCTGTGTCTCGGAATTGAAACTCACATGCTCGTGGAGGCTGGAAGTGTGGCATTTCCCCTGATATTTTAGATACAGGAACTTGCCTAGATATCAGAAGGTCAAATCTCAGAGACTTGACTTTATTGCCAAAAGTACTCTGGTTCCCTCCAGTGTTGTTTTTTTTGTTTTGTTTTGTTTTGGTTTTTTTTTTCAGTTTCCTCCAGTGTTTTGGCAAGACCTGGATCTTTGCTCTAACCTCAAATTTCTTTTTTTTTTTTTCCTCTCTTTGAATTGGAGGCCCTCTGTGGTGTGTAGGGATAAAGCTGATAAGTGGGGGAAACTTACAGTCAGGAGAAAGGATAGTAATTTTTGGTATCTCTTCATATTGCAACTCACTAAAGTTGGTTAGGTATTCAGGCTTCCATTTATTTTATTTTATTAATTATTTTTTAGTAATTAATTAACTCATGACCCTGAGATCAAGAGTCAAATGCCCCTCTCCCACAACTGAGCCAACCAGTCACCCCCAGGCTTCCATTTACATTAAGCTTATAAAAGAGTGTTCCTAGTCACTACTATTATGCCTTAACACTTACCAGAGTCTGTATGATTATGAGATTGGAGGCTAAGCCAGCAGTTTTCAAAAAGATAAGAGAGGGTATTTATCGCTTGTATTCTGTGTCAGGATTCAGGTCTCCCAAGGAATATCTGGGGAGAGATGGCTTAGTAATATCAGTTGCTGTCTTTGTGCTTTATGAATCATTTATCTGAAAGTGGCTTGGAGTACTTTACGGTAGCATTGGACAGAAGATATTGCCTCTAAGATACACCATAAACAAGAAGAAAAAGTTAAAAAACAAGGCAAAACAAACCCCCCAGAATTGGATGGCATGGAGGAAAACATTATTTGGTGCTGTCTTGAATTGTTGCATCCTTCTGGCTGATCATCTGGCTGTACTCCTAGGTACACTGTGGAACTATAGCTGATCTTTGGAGGAAGGGTAGGAAGGATATGAATCAGGAGGGACTGAATCAGAGGTTTCTTAGAGAAGAGTGCTGGACTTCCCTGGGCCCTAGGTGGCAATATTCCTCCTCCGTGCTAGTTGTACTTCTCCCTGTATCTCTCCATGAAATAACAAATCATTAGAAGAGACTTTTAGCCTGACATGCCAAAAGACCGAGGGGAAAATGCTCCCAAGCATGGGTTTTATTTGGGAGCCCCCTGAGGGTAATCTATGATGAGGCTGTTTCAGAAGTCACCACCTGACTCACTGAGTCAGATGAGTCTGAGTGGAAGCAGCAGTCTTGACTGGAACATGTTCTTTATACCTGCCTATAATGTGTACAGATCTTCCCTTTCTTTGGTTATGGGTGAAATGCCTTTAATCATAAGGTCAAGCAGTGATAAGGGAGAAATGTTCCGACACAACAATTAACCAGAATGTTAAGGGAATCTATTGTGGGGATTGGGATTCCAAATATCTTTTTGATTTTTCCTTTTTCTTCTTCTTTTTTTTTTTTTTTTAGTGGGAGGACTCTTTTAAGGGCTCATTGTTACCTATAGGATAAAATACAAACTCATCTTGTTATTTAAGACCTTTCATAATCCAGCCCGACTTTCTATAAACTTATTTTTATCAAAATTATATTTATTCTTATTTTAAAAGATCAAATATTACTATGAGACTTACAACAAAAATTACCTGGGGCGTTTGGGTGACTCAGTCAGTTGAACGTCTGACTCTTGGTTTCAGCTCGGGTCATGATCCCAGGGTTGTGGAATTGGGCCCTGCATCAGACTCTGTGCGGAGTGTGGAGCTTGCTTGGGATTCTCTCTCTCTTCCTCTACCCTTCTCCCCTACTCTCTATCTTAAAAAAGAAAAAAAAAAGAAAAAAAGAAAAATCTGTTTTGTCCCTCCCCATTTCTGAGACTGCTTCCAAGTCATGTAGAGGTTTTTTTTTTTTTTTAGTATTTTCCACTACATTTCCTTTTTTTTTTTTTTTTAAGTTTATTTATTTATTTTGAGAGAGAGAGAGCACGAGCAGCGGAGGGGCAGAGAAAGGGAGAGAATCCCAAGCAGGCCCCATGCTATCAGCTTGGAGCCCTATGCAGGGCTTTATCTCATGGAACTGTGAGATCATGACCTCAGCTGATATCAAGGGTTGGTGCTTAACTGATTGAGCCACCTAAACACCCCTCTTTCTTTTCTTTTCTTTTTTTAATTTTGTTTATTTATTTTGAGAGAGAGGGAGCATGAGTGGAGGAGGGAAAGAGAGAGAGAGATACAGTACCGGAAGCAGGCTCTAGGCTCTGAGCTATCAGCACAGAGCCCGACATGAGGCTTGAACCCACGAACCACGAGATCATGACCTGAGCCGAAGTCCTATGCTTAACCCCTGAGCCACCGAGGCCCACCCCCTCTTTCTTTTTCTTTAAAGTAGCTTCCAGCCCAACAGGGTGCTTGAACTCACAACCCCAAGATCAAGAGTCACATGTTCTACTAATTGAGCCAGCCAGGCACAACTCTACTACATTTCTTTCTCTCTTTTTTTAAGTTTATTTATTTATTTTGAGAGAGAGAAGGCACGAGTCAGGGAGGGACAGAGAGAGAGGGAGAAAGAGAATCCCAAGCAGGCTCTGCACTGTTAGCACAGAGCCCAATGTGGGGCTTGAACCCACAAACCATGAGATCATGACCTGAACCAAAATGGAGAGTTGGACGCTTAACTGACTGAGCCACCCAGGTGCCCCCTACTACATTTTGTAAATATACCCTTGTTTTACTGCTTCTTGATTTTTCATTTTTTGACATTATCTGTTGATAATCAGCTATAGAAAATTAGGATTTAGTTCTTTCATCCCCGCCCTCTTCCCTCTTCTCCCTTTTCTCATTGTCACACATTATTTCCATTGTGTGGTATTCAGTGTTTAGATTATTATGGTCATATAAATATTTGCTTAAAGGTGAGCCACACAGTATTTTATAATTACATTTCCTTTCTTGACTGACTTTTTTCCCCCTGGAATTAATTGCCTTATTTTATCACTTGTTTTCTGTGGCCGTAACTCCATGCTCTCCCATGGGGACTGTAAGACAGCTCTCAGTATGTTGGAACATATCAAATAATACACATATGTATATATTTTTAATAATCTTTGGAGAAATTCCCCAGGAGCTTTCTTTTCTCCAGTTCTGTTCTCCAACTCAAGCCTTGAGTAAAGTTGTCATTCTGGGACTTTTCCTTCACCATCATACTGGGAAATTCATTTACCTCTCTTCTGTGTTCAATCCCATGTTTCCTGTATCTCATGCTGCCATTTTTCTTGGTTACTCCATTCCTTCATTGGAATATACCTTAGAGTAGTTTCCTAAGAAAAGATACATGAGAAGTAAATATTTTTGAGACTTTGCTTATCTGAAAATGTCTTTATTCTACTTTTCATTTGATTAAGAGTTTGAATATAGCCTTCTGGTTTGCAAATGGTGTTCTATCAGAGTTTTGAAGACGATCCTCCCTCTGTCTTCCTGTGCTGCTACTGAGAAGTCCAATGCCGTTCTGCTTTCTGAATTTTGTTTGTGACCTATTTTTTTTTCAACAGCTCTTAGGATTTCATTTTTGTCTCTGGTGTTCTGAAATATTGTGATGATGTGCATTGGAGAGGATCTTTTTTAATTTGCTGAGTTGAGTTCTCCCTAGGTCTTTTTCATTTGAAAACACATCTTTCATTTATTAGTTATTTGATAATGTCCACCCTTCCATTTTCTCTTTCTGATACTTCTGTTAGCTGGATATTGAGCTAATTTGATGGCTTCTCTGAATATTTCCTTCCCTGTATTTTCTCTATCTTTGTCTTTTTGTTTTAGTTTATGGTAAAGATCCTCAGCAATATCTTCCAACTCTTCTTTACAATGGTTTATTTCTGCTATTGTATTTTTTATTTCTGAGCATTTAAAAGATTTTCTGAGTGTTCCTTTTTATACTACTTGTTCTTGTTTTATGGCAATATTACTTGTTAGTGCATTCTGAGGATATTAATTACAGTGCCCTCAACCCCCTCAATGTTTTCCTCTGCTTCTAATATTGTCTCTGTTGCCTTTTTTTTTTAAGTTTATTTATTTGTGAGAGAGAGTGAGAGAGAGCGAATGCACGCACACAGGGAAGGGGCAGAGAGAGAGAGGGAGGGAGAGAGAGAGAGAGAGAGAGAGAGAGAGAGAGAGAGAGAGAGAGAGAGAATCCCAAGCAGGTTGTGTACTGTTAGCACAGAGCCTGATGTGAGGCTTGAACCCACGAACCATGAGATCTTTGTGAGATCATTACTTGAGCCGAAGTCGGATGCTTAACCAACTGAGCTGCCCAGGTGCCCCTGTCTCTGTTTCAGGCTCCTTTTGTTTGTTCATTTTGGTCTCTGTCTTTCACCTTAGAGATGCTCTTAAAATGTCTGATGTTTCTTGGTGATCTTCATATATAAGACTTAGCTCTTAAAAAGCTGAATGGAAGCCTAACAAGCTGACTTGTTGACTGGTGTGTTCTTAATGAATTATCAGGTAGGGGAGGTCTTTTTCTCCAGAGAGGAATTGGCCAGTCTTCTGTCTGAGGCCTTTTAAGCCTGGCAGCCAGAGCTCTGGGGTTGCCAGTCTGGACAGTGGGGCAGAGGGGAGAGTCTTGTTCATTATGTCAGATTTCACTGAATACCCCTGTTATTAGTGAAGCACACTTCTGACCTCATGTGGGCCTCACGACTTTGAACGTGTCTTGTATTCAGCCTCATCATGCAGGTTTCTACCCCTTGCCCTCAAGCCTACAGCGACCCCTGATGCATCCAGTTCCCCAGACTTTCTGGAGCCCTGCAGCAGTTTCCCTGGTTTCTTCTTGTTCCCCATTCTTCACAGGCACTTAGCAGAAAGATTAAGCTGAAATTTAAATTAGTGAACGTTGATCTATCCACGCTGTGGTTTTTGAAACTTCTGTTGATATTTTTTATTCTTTTCTGTGGGTTTGTCCTGTTTTTATCCCTTGACTGTCATTTTCCTGAGGCTTCAGAAAGAATGGAGATAAATGTGCGTGTTAAGTCTGCCGCATAGAACCTAAAGTTGGCAGAAGTGAATCTTCCAAACTTCTTGCTCGTTCACTCTCAAATGCACAAACTCTGTGCTCTAGTTTTATTTCTTCTTTCTTGTTTTCATTTTCTTGCTCAGGTTGTCTTTCCTCCTGGAATGTGTGCTCTTTTTGATTTTAGAATGTTGACATCCTACATGTTCTCCTAAACCCAGTTTATGTGCCTCATACAGGGAAGCCTCCCCCACCCCCAATTTCTCCAACTGGAAATGACCATTCCATTGACTGCATTCCTAAATTTCTTGTTCGCTGAATTCTCGTGGTCTTGCCACCCTCATGACACAGCATACTGCCTTATGCTATAATTATTTATACACACGCCACTTCCCTGGTTAGATTGTAAGGTCTAAAAGGGTATTATAAGACCGCTTTGTAATTTGTTGTTGTTGTTATGGGTAACAACACAAATCCCAGGCAACTAGATATTTCACAGAACCACAGAAGTTTAGGGCTAGCAAAGAATGTAGAGATCTAGAATGTCACCTCATTTTATGAATGAATAAACAGATCCAGTGTGATTAAATGATCCTTTAGTCATATGATAAACTAGTCAGGACTGGAGATATCACCTCCTTTTCTAGTTCTCAAACTGCTAAATGTAGTGATAAAATCTGATATGTGTTTAATTCAATATTCTCATTAATACAGGGTTAGCCAAAGGACACTTTTTGTTTCACTCTTTTTGAAAATTTTTATACATATCTTTTTGATCTTAGTAATTAGGTAATTTTGTCATAGGTAATATCATAGGTAATTTTTCCTCTCCTTCCTTCCCTCCCTCCCTCTCTCTCTCTTTCTCTCTCTCTCTCTCTCTTTTCTTTTCTTTTTGATAAGTTAGGATCTTCAATATTATAAGTTTAGATAAAAACTGAGCTGGGTAATAGTTTCATTCCAAGGCATCAAGGACCCATGGATTATAGGTAAAAGAAAAATGTAGGCAGCTATACTGAAAGTGCCCTGATTTCAAGGAAATTTAAAAAAATTAGTGATACTATGTATCAGGAGTGATTCTTTTTCACCTTTCACCTAACAGTAGAGTAGACCCAATTTAGTTGAGTCCTAGTTAATTGGAGTTTTGCTGTTTGATAATTCATTAAAGATTATTGCTCAAAGTAAATTGTGTCAAAAATTATTTAGCTCTTGATGGTCATTTTCAGAATGTTTGAGATAAGCTTTGGAGATTTAGATGCTCCAGGAAGGTCCTTTGGGAGAAAGTTGAACTACAACTATTGTTCATTTAGGATTTGTTGAATATCAGATATGCCAGTCACTAATCAAAAACCCAGATGTCATTCTTTTCCTCATTTCCTCATCACCTACTTTGGGAACTTGAGGATAGAAGATGGGCAGTTCTTTAGGCTGCTCCCTTTCTTTGAGATTTGGTTTTCATTGGGGTTTTGCCTTACAAATGAGGCTGAGTGATGGTAGATGGTTTGATACTGAGTCTGGCTTGCAGTCTCCACTGAGCAAGCTGTTGCTGGATAAGCAGTCTATGGTAGATGAGCCATAACCAATCTGTAGGCTGGGTTGGGCTCTGCCTAATGCTCAATACTTTTGGTTTTATCCAAAGTAGAATCTGTTGCCCTGAGATTTTAGAGAGTAGGGATTTATTGTACTCATTGGTATTTCTGCCTTCAGCTGTTTCTGCATTGCCACCTGGCTGCCATTAGAGGGAATTCACTATAGCTCTGAGTCCCTGCAAAGGACTGAGAGGAACTATCCCTGTTTCCAGGATGAAGCATGTGTTCTCTTCCCTTAAAACTGTTACCCAGATTTCCTTTTATGACTTGTTAAGTCAGAGGCAGCTGCTAGGATGCATCGGGGAAGCATTACTCACTGGGCACACATAGTGGCCCTGACTGCTGGTGAGGAGCCTGGGCCGAGCTGAGAGTGAGTCAGCTTTGGAAATGGAAAAATGCAGGGTAGTGGGGGGTAGGGATTATGTGCCAGTGACTGCTTCTTCTGTGTCTGTTCTTTTCTCTGTAAGAACTTACCAGAAAGCTGTGAATACTGGGGATCCAGTTGGGGCAGCCAATACGCCAACCAACTTTGAGGTAATAATGTGTTCATGAAAGGAGAGAGCTGACTACACCTAGCATCCCTGCCTTTTATATTATGTGTGTGTGGGTTTTGAGGCAAGCTTGAGCTTGTGTTATGAAAGTTCTATGTGTGCGAATTTCACTAGAGTAAAAGCAGTCACAGAATCTTTGTCTTCGTTATAAAACTCAGTCTTCTGTATCTGTCTTTGTCCAGTAGGGGTCACTGGGGGTTTAAGCTCTAAATGAGAGAAACTCACTAATCTTATGGTAGACCAATCATATTCCTCGTCTTTATTGTGACATCTTTGTATATTGAGCACTTTTTTTTTTTTAATTTTTTTTAACGTTTATTTATTTTTGGGACAGAGAGAGACAGAGCATGAACGGGGGAGGGGCAGAGAGAGAGGGAGACACAGAATCGGAAACAGGCTCCAGGCTCTGAGCCGTCAGCCCAGAGCCCGATGCGGGGCTCGAACTCACGGACCGTGAGATCGTGACCTGGCTGAAGTCGGACTATTGAGCACTTTTTTTTTTTTTTTTTTTAAATATATTTTTTTTTCAACGTTTATTTTTGGGACAGAGAGAGACAGAGCATGAACGGGGGAGGGGCAGAGAGAGAGGGAGACACAGAATCGGAAACAGGCTCCAGGCTCTGAGCCATCAGCCCAGAGCCCGACGCGGGGCTCGAACTCGCGGACCGCGAGATCGTGACCTGGCTGAAGTCGGACGCTTAACCGACTGCGCCACCCAGGCGCCCCTTGAGCACTTTTTTAATAAACATTAGAACTAAATAAAAAATGTGAACTTGTATTAAGAAATTTGTAAATCTACTGAATATATGAAGAACAGATTATTCCAAATGCTAGGTGAGACAAGAAGCCAAAGCTGAGATGGAATTGGTTTTATAAATAAGATTGGAACAGACTTTTTTTTTAAAAAAGTGAAAAGAGACAAGGAAAGAAAACTGTTTATTAAGCATCTGATGTATACTTACCTACTACAACTCCTAGAAATAGTTTTTTTTTTTTTTTTTTTTTTTTTTAATGTGTACTTTTGAGAGAGAGGGAGAGACAGAGTGGGAGTGGGGGAAGGGCAGAGAGAGAGGGAAACGTAGAATCGGAAGCAGGCTCCAGGCTCTGAGCTGACAGCACAGAGCCCCACATGGGGGGCTTGAACTCATGGACTGAGATCATGACCTGAGCTGAAGTTGGATGCTTAACCAACTGAGCCACCCAGGCGCCCCCCGAGAAATAGGTATTTTTATACACATTGTACATTTTAGGAAATATTCAGAAATATTAAGTGGGGCCCCTAGGGTCCCATAATTAGTGTTTTGTGATACTACTAGAGGAGATCCTGTTAGGCACGTTTATTTGAGTTTGGTCCTTGGACCCTAGTGAGGGTTCATGAGAGCAGGTTTTATTAGAAGATAAGCAGGGCCTGGTGGTAGAAAGACCAAATGATTCTCATGTTGTGGGTTAGGATTCAGAGCAGGCTCCAGGGGTCCATAGGTGTAAAGAAGCTGACAAATCTGTCTTTGTGTTCAGGTGACAAGTTTTTTCTCTTTATCATTTAGGCTACTGCCAGGATCTAGAAAACCATCTCACAGAGATCTAAAATTAGCCGTTTGTTTGTGTGCATAGCTTGGTTTCCATGGATAAATAGTTTAAGTTGGTCTCTCTTACCTACCTCTTATCTTGGCCCGGACTCTTCTTCTGAGCCTTGAGTACAGCTACCTACTAGCATTCTCAAGGCTGACTGGTTACCTTATTGTTGAGTTCCTGACCCTTTGTCAGCTGCATACCCGTTCTGCCCTCTTGTGTTCCAAGGTGTCTCAGAGAAACTAAAATGGATCACATGTTTCTTAGCCAGACCACACTGCAAGATGTTTGCCATTGAAACTGTTTTTATTTGGAAAAGCATTTAAAAAATGTGTTTAGGCTGGATAGGAGTCAGGTGCTACTCTCCATCATGAATTCACTTGTAATGAGAGATGTTTCTGGACAAAAATAACAATCCTTAGCAAAAGTCGAGAGCAGTCTCCATAGACAGGGCTTCTTTGCTTGAATCTTCTCCATTTATTGAAGATACTGGCTACCAGAATTTCCAGGAAACAAATCTAATTGCTCTAGATTTCATTATTACTTTGTTGGGGGGAAATGGTCTGAATCCCAAAGAGAGAGAGATTATTTAAAATAATAATATGGATATTAAGATGGACTAAATATTCTTGTCCTTTCTCGTTTTGAAGCAGTGCCATTGAAATCTAATTTGATTTATTTATTGAGTTGGTGGCTTAGAGCTGCTTAAATACCACATGTTTTACCTTGACTTATCTCCTCACATTGCCCATGGAAGGTGGCTCGTTACCCTGCTGGGGCATAAATGCTCCAATAGAGTAACAATAATAACAATGGCTAACATGAATGAGTTCATGTTTAATGTTTTTTTTTAAACAGTTAATAGTGAATGCTTATTGTGTGCCAGATAGTCCATGTGTTTTCTCACTTAATCCCCATTGTATCACCACAAAGAGGTGATTTTATTATCCCTATTTTACAAATGAAGAAACTGAAGATTAAAGAGATTAATTAATTGGTTCATAGACACACAGCCAGAAACTGTAAAGTCAGCATTTGAATCTGGGTTTGGTTAACACACTGTTAAGTTTAGAGCCCTGTGCAGAGAGAGAGGCATTTTGGTTTTAAGAATGAGTATCCAGGGTGCCTGGGTGACTCAGTTGGTTAAGTGTCTGACTGGCTTAGGTCATTGTCTCATGGTTCGTGAGTTCTAGCCCTGCATCAGGCTGTCTGCTGTCAGCACGAGCCCACTTCCGATCCTCTGTACCCCCTCTCTCTCTGCCACTCACCAGATCTCTCTCTCTCAAAAAAAATAAATAAATAAAAATAAACATTAAAAAAAAGGGGGTGCCTCTGTGACTCAGTTGGTTAAATGTCCAGCTTTGGCTCAGGTCATGATCTCATGGTTTATGAGTTCAAGCCCCACATTGGGCTCTCTGCTTTCTGCACAGAGCCCACTTTGGATCCTCTGTCCCCTTCCTCTGCCCCTCACCTGCTTGTGCGTGCTCTCTCTCCCTCTCTCTCTCAAAAATAAATTTAAAAATATAAAAAAAAAAAAAAAAAAAGAATGAGTTTCCTAGGGACACCTGGCTGGCTCAGTTAGTAGTAGAGCATGTGGACTCTTGATCTTGGAGTTGTAAGCTCCAGCCCCATGTTGGATGTAGAGATTACTTAAAAGTAAAATCTTTTTTTTTTAAGTTTATTTATTTATTTTGAGAGAGAGAGATAGCGTGAGTGGCAGAGGGGCAGAGAGAGAGGGAGAGAGAGAATCCCAAACAGGCTCTATGCTCAGCATGGAGCCCGACATAGAACTCGATCTCAAGATAGTGAGATCAAGATCTGAGCTGATACCAACAGTTGAGCCACCCAAGTACCCCCAAAATAAATTCTTTAAAAATAGTGGTCCACTGTCTTTATGTCCTCCATTAAAAATAAAGAATGAGTTTTCTAGGTGCTACCCCAGAACATCACCCATTTTACTTTTCACCTTTACTCTTTACCTTTACTTTCATTTTTCTTTCTTTTTTTCAAGGGTAAGGGCCTAACTAAATTGCTGAGTTGGACAAGAAGGCCACCCAGAGTTTGGATGTTGGGGCAGAATCCATGTCTGGAGAGATTTCTAGAAGTGGAATTTTTGAATCAGTAAAGTGACTTCTTGCCAGCTTTAAGAAAAAGGAAAACCTGTATTTGTGTTTTTGGAGTCACTTTTTTCCTTAAACCCCCAGGTAGATTTGGAATTCTGTTAAAAGTGGTTCAGTTCCTCTGTTAGTGTATATATCTGCTGGGTCTGTCTGTCTAAAGAAGTATATTGAGTTATTCCTGCCATAAGATGAATAGTTTTCCAGGCATTTGCTCTCTGGTGTATGTTTTTGCAGTCAAAATAGATTCATTCCCAAGAAATGCTTATATTTTGTGAATCTCCATGGTTTACTGGACCCTGTTTAACTCATTCCAGTATGTTTTGCCTTTATACTCCTGGCTCTCACAGTGCTCTTTGGACCCATTACACAAATAGTTGTTAAGTTAAGAGATTTCATATAGAGAAGCAGAATTCATCTAGCTTCGAAAACTTTAGTGAGAGAGCAAAAATAAGCACAAAACTATATTATAAAATAGAAAGTGCTAAATGTCATGAGAGAGAAACAAAATATAATATAATCTCAAGAGAAGGAGATGTTTACTTCTGACTGGGATGGAGGGAGTCACCAGGGAAAAATCAGTGGCAATATTGGCTTTAAGTTGGTCCATATGAATGGGATTTTGATTAGTGGAGATGAGAAGGAAATACATTCCAGGTTAAATGAGGAAAACACTGTAAAGCCAGAGAGAGTTTTTTGAATTTAATTTGCTGACAGTGGGAAATTGAAAGTTTTAGAATGAAATTACAAATGAACATTTATTGAGCATTTAAGATATACTGGTCATTATGCATGCTTCTGGGATATTAATCTCACAGTGAATATGGACAGGATTGGCAGACTGGGATTAGGCAAATTAGGCAAATTATCAGTTTACTAAAGTTTTATACAGTCTAAACAGTATTCGGAGATCTTTGTGGTCAGATGTGGCTTGTATGCTGCTCCTCCAAATAATGATAATAGTAGCCAATAATTATTGAGCACATACTGTGTGCCAGCCATGATCTAAGCACCTTAAACGCATTAACTCGCTCTATGAGACAGGTACTGTTAGTGTCATCATTTTACAGATGAGGAAATTGAGGCTGTATGCGGTGAATTAAATAATTTGCCCAAAGGTGCTAATGTGACATATATTGTAAAGTCTGGATTTGAATGTAGGCAGTCTGGCTTCAGACTGAGCTTGTAATTACCACGCTACTATAATGGCATCTAGGGTACTGAGCAAAAAATTTGGGAAAATTTCCTACCATTATTGTATTCACTGATACTTGGGTATGTAGAATATTCTTTGTAGGCATTCTGGGCCTTTGCATATTTATTGTTTTCATAATCCTACATTGCTAAACATTAGAGACAGGAGTCACAATGTCTCCTAATTAGCTACTGTGATGCACACGTCCTCTGCCTATCCGTAGTTAGATGCCTACTGGACTCATGGTGGGAGACAGATGACCAGAGCTCGGGGCCAGGCTTTGATGTCTGGATCCTGTCGTTCCCAGAAGCCCAAGGTTTCCATTGACAACAGCCACATACTAATCTCTACCACAGTTTTAACCTCAGGTATATCTGTTATTTATTAACTTTTGAGAGAGCGAGAGAGAGAGAGAGAGAGCATGTACACATGAGCAGGAGCAGGAGAGGGGTAGAGAAAGGAGAGAGGGAATCCCAAGCAGACTCCGTGCCATCAGCACAGAGCCTGATGTGGAACTCAAACCCACAAACTGTGAGATCATGACCTAAGCTGAAATCAAGAGTCAGATGCTCAACTGACTGAGTTACCCAGTAATCCCCAGATTTCAGTCTATTAAATGGATCTTGAGGTGCCTGGGTGGTTCAGTAGGTTGAGTGTCCAACTCTTGGTTTCAACTCAGGTCATGATCTCACAGTTTGTGGGTTCAAGCCCTGCATTGGGTTCTGCGCTGACAGTGAGGGGCCTGCTTGAGATTCTCTCTCTCCCCTCTTTTTCTGGCCTACCCCACTCACGTGCTCTCTTTCAAACTAAATAAATTATAAATGAATGAATGAATGAATGAATGAATGAATGAATGACTAAATGGGTCCTAAGTTATTAGTCTGTATCTGTTCAAGTTCAGAGGCTGTGGATGTCAGTTATTTTGAGACCACGTATAACTCCATGGCAGCTTGAATAACAGTCACAGCGCCCCTTCTCACAGATCTGCTGTCACCTCAGTCGCAGACATGAAAGTGATTCTGGGGTGTTGTCTTGTTTTGAGATTTCTTGTGTGTAATGGCTGTGGGTGACCACCTTAAATTCTTGGGAGCGAAATAATCTTAAAGGGAGGCAGGTCTCAAATCTTAATGAAGGTTAGAGTCTTGCTTTTACAGGGCTTCTTTGGTGGTTTGGGGCCCTGCCCATTGGCTGTAGGGAAGGGATATCCTGGGGGGTGCTAAATATGACTTTAAAAGGCCCATTCTTTGTATAATAAATGATCTCTAAAAAAAACCCCAGTCACTCCCTCCTGCCAGCTTCTAACCACTTCCTATAAATGACAGCACACAGATCCATCTTAGTTTTGCTAGTGAAAAATTTATTTTATTTTCAGAGGCAGTTCCCCTTCTCTTCTTTATTCCTTCAGACAAACGTGCATATATAGAAAGCCTGGAAACAAAACTTATTACCTGTCATATGTAGAAAAATGGTTGTATCCAAGGTATAGCATGCCATCTTATGAAGAGTAAATTACCTTGGATACCTTCCATTGTCTTCTGTAATAATAATAGTAAGTTCAGAATATATCTTGATACTTGAGTGCTGTGGATTTTTTTTCTTCAAATTTCCTAGGTGTTTTTGAATGGCACAAGCATGTGATATATGATTTTCTAATTTAAGATAGTTTTACAGTGAGGCAGAGAAATGGTTTTAACTTTGGGAAATAAAAATATGGTGAAGATATTTATAAGATTGCCAAAAGACAGTTGTATGAGGTGATATAGGCAGCACTAACAGTGTGATGTTCTGTGTTGAAGTTGAGATGCTTTCCTTAGAGCCAGGTCAGGCTATGTACAGTATGTGTAAAGAGGAAGTATTCCAGACATATAAATATCTAAATTGTTTAACTTCAAGTTAGTATAGTTAGTTTGCCAGAACATTTTAGTAAAGGGAGACAGTGTGATAAAATACACTGGTTTGAAATCAGACAGATAAAAGTTCAGATGTCAGTTCACTCTCTTACTTTGTAACTTTGGACAAAATAATTTGAATTTTCTGAGCCTCAAGTTCTTTTTTATTTTTATCAAAAAATTTATTTAAAAAATTTGAGTACATGTGACATACAATGTTAGGAACCCCCCAACATTTATAAAATTATAAATTTAATTTATAAAATTTATAAATATACAAAATTTATAAGATTTATTAAATTATTTATAAGATGTCCTCATTTGTGGTATTAACAATATATAATAATAAAATATTAACTAATACTGATAATATTATCAAGATTAAATGAAGTAACAGATGTGAAGATACTCTCTAGTAGCCACTTAATAAATGTTAGTATATTGCAGTATTAGTATAGTATATTATAATAAATGCCCTTTCATCTTCTTGGGCCATCACAGCTCCAGGGCTTGTCTATAGTAAGGGGTACATCATCATCATCTTTGTGTCCACTGTGTCTAGCATGATGCTCCGTGTTTTTATATTGAATGAATGCAGACACCTGGGTGGCTCAGTCGGTTGAGCAACCGACTCTTGATTTTGGCTCAGGTCATGATCCCAGGGTCGTGGGATTGAGCCCCACATTGGACTCCATGCTGAGCATGGAACCTGCTTGAGATTCTCACTCCTTCCCTCTGCCCATCTCCTCCACTTGCACGCATGCTCTCTCTAAAATAATAAAATAAAATAAAACAAATTGAGTGAATGGATGGATGGATGAAATGCTCTGTTTCACATGAGAGCCCTGCTCCAGAAGAGGCTCTGGCTTAGTTTCCACTGGATTGCACTATTGGTTTTCCTTCCATAGCCTTTATTCCTTTCAGCAAACACTAGTACATTTCATATGCCAAGAAAAATTCTCAAAAAAAAAAAAAAAAAAAGAAGAAAAAGAAAAATTCTCTTGATCCTAGGTCCCTCTCTCTGCTCTTCTCTACAGTAACATTCCTTGAGTTGTTTTTACTTTGTTGTCACTAATTCTTCTCCCATTCTTTTTTTATATTTAACTTAAAAAATCAGTCTTAATTGAGGTATAATTGACACATTATGTTAGTTGTAGGTGTACAACATAATACTTTGATATTTGCGAGGTGCCTGGGTGGCTCAGTCAGTTAAGTGTCTGACTTTCAGCTCAGGTCATGATCTCACGGTTTGTGGGTTTGAGCCCCACATTGGGCTCTGTGCTGCCAGCTCAGAGCCTGGAGCCTGCCTCAGATTCTGTGTCTCCCTCTCTCTCTCTGCCCCTCCCCTGCTTGCGCTCTGTCTCTCTCTCAAAAATAAACAAACATTAAAAAAAATTTTTTTTGAATAATTTGATATTTGCATATATTGCAAAATGATCACCACAGTAAGTCTGGTTAACATCTGTCACCTTTGGGAATGCAAGCTGGTGCAGCCACTCTGGAAAACAGTATGGGGGTTCCTCAAAAAACTAAAAATAGAACTACTACACGAGCCAGCAATTGCACAACTAGGCATTTATCCACGGGATACAGGTGTGCTTTTTCGAAGGGACACATGCACCCCCATGTTTATAGCAGCACTAACAACAATAGCCAAAGTATGGAAAGAGCCCAAATGTCCATCGATGGATGAATGGATAAAGAAAATGCGGTGTGTGTATATGGTGTGTGTGTACACACACACACACACACACACACACACACACACACACATATACATACAATGGAGTATTGGCAATCGAAAAGAATGAAATCTTGCCGTTTGCAACTACACGGATGGAACTGGAGGGTATTAGGCTAAGTGAAATTAGTCAGAAAAAGACAAAAATCATATGACTTCACTCATATGAGGACATTAAGAGACAAAACAGATGAACATAAGGGAAGGGAAACAAAAATAATATAAAAACAGGGAGGGGGACAAAACAGAGACTCATAAATATAGAGAACAAACTGAGGGTTACTGGAGGGGTTGTGGGAGGGGGGATGGGCTAAATGGGTAAGAGGCACTAAGGAATCTACTCCTGAAATCATTGTTGCACTATATGCTAACTAATTTGGATGTAAATTTAAAAAAATAAAAAATAAAATTAAAAATAAAAAAGGATATTGACAAACCAGTAAAAAAAAAAAAAAAAAAATCTGTCACCTTATAGAGTTACCAAAAGATTTTTTTTTCTTGTGATGAGTACTTAAAAAAAAAATTTTTTTTAAAGCTTATTTATGTATTTTGAGAGAGAGAAAGAGTAGGGGAGGGGCACAAAGAGAGGGAGAGAGAGAGAATCCCAAGCAGCCTCCACACTGTCAGTGCAGAGCCTGATGGGGGTCTCAAACTCACAAACTGTGAGATCATGACCTGAGCTGAAACCAAGAGACAGGTGCATGACCAACTGAGCCACCTAGGAGCCCCTCTTGTGATGAGCACTTTTAAGATCTACTCTCTTAGCAACTTTCACATAGGCAATCCATTTTTAGATTTTTAACTATAGTCACCATGCTCTTCATCATATCCCTAAAAATCCCATTCTTTCCTGAATCATTCCAGTCAAGCCATTTCTGGCATCAAAACTGCCCTTGTTAAAGTCATCAGCAACCTCCACATTGCTAAATTCAGTGGTCCATTCTCAATCCTCATCATGACATATTAATAGCTTTGACATGGTTAATTACTGCTTTTTTTTTTTTTAAGATTTTATTTTTATGTAATTTCTACACACTATATGGGGCTCGAACCCAGAACACCAAGATCACATGCTCCACCAACTGAGCCAGCCAGGTGCCCCTAATTACTACTTCTTGAAACATTTCTCCTGGCTTCTGGGGCAGCATGCCCTTTGGTTCTCCTAACCCCCTGGCCTCTCTTATGTGGTTCTTACTCTTCCCCATCTGATGTAGTGTTTCCAGCACTTAGTCCATTAAGTTGGTCTCTTCTCTGTTCACTCCCCAAGTGTTCTCACTCCATTTCCAGGCTTCAAAACTCATTCTGTGTCTTTCCCAAAATCCTAGATTCATATAGTCAACTCCATATTCAAAATTCCACTGGTATGTCTACTGGGCATTTTAAATCTAATGTGTCCAAATGGGAATTCCTGCCCACCCGCACCCCCCCCCCCCCCAAACCAAACAGCTACAATCACCAACAAACCCCAAACCCTCTGCTTCTCTGACAGTCTTTCCCAACTCAGGAAGTAGCAGTTCCGTTCTTTCAATTTCTAAGGCCAGAACTCCTGGAGCCATGACTCTGTTCTTTCTGTCCTCCCCCTACATCCATTCTATCAGCAAATCCTGAGACTCTTTCTTTATGACTTATCCAGAATGTGACCACATCTCACCAGCTCTAACACCACACTCTGGTCCCAGCTGTTGTTTCTCAGCTACCAGTTTTCACTTGGATTATTGTAATGGTGTTTTAACTAGTTTCCTTGCTCCTGTTCCTGCTTTCCAGTATCTGTTCTCAATAGAATAGCAAGAAGGATTCTTTTAAAACCCTAAGTTAAGTCATGTCACTGTTTCACACAAAACTTTCCAAAAGTTTCCTACTTCACTTAGAATAAAAGCCAAAGTCTTTACAAATGGCCTACACAGCCATTGGCGACCTGATAATCTCTCTTGCTTCATCTCCTGACACTCTCCCCTTCTCTCTTTGAGCTCCAACCATTATAGTTTTCTCCATGTTCCCTGAACACACCAGACCTACTTTTGCCTCAGGGACTTTGCACTTGCTTTAAAAAATTTTTTTGGCTCCTCTTTTCTCTGGATAGCCATATGACTTGTTTGCTCATATTCTTTTTTAAATTTAAGTTTATTTATTTTGAGAGAGAGACAGAGGATGAGCAGAGAAGGGGCAGAGGGAGAGAGGGAGAGAGAGAATCCCAAGCAGGCTCCTCACTGACCAGAGCCAAAATCAAGAGTTGGAGGTTTAACTGACTCAGCCACCCAGGAGCTCCTGCTCATAATCTTTAGGTCTCTGCTTAATGCTCTTATTAGAGAAGCCCTCGCTGAACATAAAACTGTAAACATGATTCTATTGGCACTCCCTTTCCTCTTCATCTCTTTTAGTATTTGTGTGACAAACATCTCCGTTGTATTTGTGTGACAAACTATTCGATTGTTTGTTTTTACTTTTTGTCTTCCCCAACCTGATTGCTGTCCCTATAGTTTTGCTGTTCTAGAATGTCATATGGGTGGAACTCTACGGTATGCAGCTTTTTGCGTTTAGTTTCTTTCATGTAGTATAATGCTTCTGAGATTCATCTGTGCTGTTGTAGTTTGTTCCTTTTTCATTGCCGTGTTGCACTCCATTGTATGGATTTGTTTATTAGTCCACCAGTTGATGGACTTTGGGCTGGTTCCAGATTTTCATTACTTTGAATAAAGCTGCTATTAATGTTCACATACAGGTCTCTGTGTGAACACATGTTTTTACTTTTCCTGGGTAAATCCTAGGCGTGATGTTGCTTGGTCATTTGGTATGTGTACGTTCAACTTTATAAGAAACTGCCCAACCAGAGCTGTTGTGCCCATGTACACCCCCACCAGCAGTGTGTGAGAATTCTAGTTGCTTCACATCCTTGCCAAGACTTGATATGATCAGTCTTTTTAATTTGAGTCATTCTAGTAGATATGTAGTGGTAAAGTGTTTTCAGTTGCTGCTGTAGCCTCCGTATCAAGTTTTCATTTGTAAGCAGGCCTTAGCTTTGTGGAAGGCATTGTTTCCTGCTGTCATTGAGTATCCTCGTATCCCCTCAGGCAGCTAGTGGAAATCAGGTGGGTTTTCCAACTCTGAAAGCACACTGGTTTTTTGTTCTCCTTGTTCATCTTCATCAGGCCTTGATGTCAGATCTAGCTCATGGAGCTTGTTCTGTATGTGATCCTCTCTGTCATGATGTTCAGGTCCCTCGCCTCCCCCTCCCAGGCCATGGGTGTGGAAGGATTGCCCTCTGACTGGCCAGGGTACTCATGGACACTTACAATACATCCTTGTGTACTTGGCCCCCTCCCCGCAAGTGGTTCCCTAGTAATTCTGTGACTTTTTTCTTTTGGCTTCATCCTGAAGTCTGGTGTTCCAGCCTGGCCGGGAATGGAAAGTTAAGAGTGTGACGTCCTCTGACACCCTCCCTTCTTGTAGAGGGGTCTGAGGTTTGTTTGTTTAAGCTGAACAGAGGATGCCAAAGATAGAATTTGAGTCAGCTCAGCACTGGCTTAGGCTCTCCTTTTCACTCTCCTGGTTCCTCCTTCGCTTTCCCCTCCCCCTCTAGCCAGTTGTTTCCTGGGCTTTGTCTGAGATACACTGTACAGTTTTAGCCCCATCTCGTAGTACTGCCTGCTGAAAAACAGTCAGAGGCGACATGGAGGAGAAGCCGCCAGGAAGTTTCTGACAACAATGAGCTGCGGGCCTCTGCCTCTGCGCTGATAGTACGGGACAGCAGTAACCTCAGGAGAAAGGCATTCGGAGGCCTGCGCTGAGCTGTGGGCTTGTGGCTAACTCTGGAAAGGAGGAAGGTCGAGCGTGGAAATGCCTCTCTTAGATTCGTCCTATTTGCCATCAACCATCTTTATTTTGACTCATGTTCTGGGAATTGCTGGTGTTCTGTACTGGAAGAGATGTGCCAGGGGCAGAGCAGGTAACTTTTGTACTGAAGTTTTCTTTAAATCAATCTACTGTGGGGCTTTTGAGGGTGGGGTAAATGACGGAGGGCTTCCCAGTGGCTTTCCTTAAAGGGCCAGTACGTCTTCTCAACCCGGATGCTATCAGACCTAGGACCTAGTATGTGTATAGATGTATTGAGGAAACAGGGCGGCCCTGGACCTGGACTCTTCCCTGTTCTGTGAGGCTGTCTGCTAGAGGGTGCTGGTTTGATGAAGTGATGTCTGGGCTCCAAGCTGAGGGAAATGGCAATGGTGCTGACTTGGGTCCTTAGAGAATCAAGCTCTTCCTTTCCTTCCTTTCTTAATCTCGAAGTGGCTTTTAGATCTTTGTTTTTAACCAAAACCATACAGTAATTCTATCACCCTCCTCTGGGTCCTCTAGGTCTGAGAGGAAGGGGTGAATGGTGTCCCTGCCTAGGTGCTGCCTCTGTTCTCTTTGATATGATTAAAACTGTTCCTTTCCCCTCAGGCAGCTGTATAGTTTACTTGTTTATCTAAGCCATCCTGTTCAATGCAAAGTAGTTAACTGTTCTTTTCCCCAGGGAGTCAGATCCTGATACTTAAAAAAAAGAGCAGACCCCTCTTTCTTCTAGTACTTGCTATTAGTTAAATTATATTCCTTTGGCTTCTAAAAGCCCAGTGCTGGAACAGCCTCACGTTTGCTATTTCTAAGTCTCCATGGTTGAGGATTAGTAAAAGTCTAACTTTCCCTGGAGTCCACCCTTGGATTTCAGTGCTTTTACTACTGTCATTGTGATCCACCTGCTACCTTCAAGCCAATGTATTGAGAACTTGTTACTTGGTATCTTACAAGTTAAGGTAGAGATTTAATGACTTATTACTTTGCTTGCTATTAAAAGTTCATGAATGCTTGACAGAATTAGAATTAGATTCAGTCATTCCCCAGTGTCCTTTCCAGTAAGTCCCAGAAATGCTTTTGACTAAATATTCAGATCCCAGCATGTGTCTATATCAGCAAAAACAGACATTTAGAAATATGTTTGCTTGTGTGGTGGTGTGTTTAAAGAGGTAGCCCAACGTAGCTTTCCTGGAATATAAGCCTGTATTGGAGTTTAGAAAGAAAGGAAAAGGCAGGCATTAATTATTTGGCCCTATGTACTATTTCAGATGCAGTGAGAAAGTAATTATCATCCAGGCTGAGGCTGCTACTTCCCTTTCCCCATGCACTATGGTAATGACATTTCTAAACCACTAATTGATTGATATTTTTAAAGTTTACCTGCAGTATAAGATTTTCTCTGATACTTACTAGGCAGACCCCTGTCTTTTAAGTGCTTTCTTTTTTATGTTTTAGTAATGTGAATTTCATAAATAGCCATAAAATGCATTGAAATAAAAAAGAAAAATACATTGTAAAAGCTTTTTATTTCTATGAGACAACTTTGGTTCTAGTACCTAATAGTTAATTGGGAATGTGCTGTGTTCAGTTTATCTGTAAAATTGGAGCAGGGGTTTTCCAATTGGTGACTATGGATACCAAAACTTATGCAGAAATGCTTAAGAGATTCTGTACCCATTTTATTTTAATTTCAATTTTGAGATGTATTTTATCTATTTAAAATATATTTAAATAGATACATTTATCTCGGGGC
Organism: Leopardus geoffroyi; assembly: GCF_018350155.1. Lineage (NCBI taxonomy): Eukaryota > Metazoa > Chordata > Mammalia > Carnivora > Felidae > Leopardus > Leopardus geoffroyi. Next base: position 30,362,463 of record NC_059328.1, read on the forward strand.
GCCTGGGTGGCTCAGTCAGCTAAGCGTCTGACTTTGGCTCAGGTCATGACCTGGCAGTCCGTGAGTTTGAGCTCCACATTGGGCTCTGTGCTGACGGCTCAGAGCCTGGAGCCTGCTTCCCATTCCATGTCTCCCTCTCTCTGCCCCTCCCCCGCTCATATTCTCTTTCTCTCTCTCTCTCTCTCTCTCTCCCCCCCCCCCTCAAAAATAGACATTAAAAAAAAAGCAACATATATGCTGTAATGTACTACCTTCCAAATGGACATCACCAGAATAAAGTTTCCCCACCATCTATCTCTGTATATATATTTAACTGCTTATAAATTTACAGTTCATTCAAAAAGTGAAGTTAGTATCTAGTATCTTTTCATCTGGTCTTTAAAAAAAATTTTTTTTTTAAATTGGAAGCGTTTCACTATTGCAGAACATACTGCAGAATATATGTCCTGTGCCTGATAAATTCTGGGCAAGACTCAGTTGTATGGGCTCAGGTGCTCAGTCCATAGTGAGTGGGAAACACATTGGTAAGTGATGACACTGTAATATTGGCAGAGCATGTACTAAAAGTTTTTGTGCTTCTTGCCCTACATTTCTAGTCATATTTACATTTTGTAAAGAATGTACACAGTTTTAGATATTGAAGGTATTTGGCTTTAAAACAAATATTTCTGCTGTTCTTCAGGCTCTTGTATCAATTTATTTGAGTAATATCATGAGAGTACCAGGCACACTGTGAAACTGTTACTGTTTGTTGCTGTTTGTATGAACCAGTTAAAAAAGACTTCACTGTATTTCATGACATAGACATACACTGGATGCTGAGGCTATTATAACTGTAATTAACTGATCTCTAATTTTAATCAAAATTACTCGACTGGTTATTTCATTTAGCTTTAAAATAAGTAACATACATTTGAAGCCATAACATTGATTTATACTATTAAACACTGCTTTTATTTATTTTTTATTTTATTAAAAAAAATTTTTTTAACGTTTATTCATTTTTGAGAGACAGAGCATGAGCGGGGAAGGGGCAGAGAGAGGGAGACACAGAATCTGAAGCAGGCTCCAGGCTCAGCTGTCAGTACAGAGCCTGACGTGGGGCTTGAACTCACAAACTGCGAGATCCTGACCTGAGCAGAAGTTGAATGCTCAACCGACTGAGCCAACCAGGCGCCCCTATTTTTATTTTTTTTTAATACTGCTTTTATATATTCTATATGTTGAGTTGCATATAAGATTTGTTTGAAAACGTGTTTTGTGAGAGTTAAAAACCACTAGGTGGTTTCTTTCTTTCTTTCTTTCTTTCTTTCTTTCAGAGAGAAAGAGAGTGCACATGTACAGAGAGAAGCAGAGAGAGAGGGAGACAGAGGATTTGAAGTGGCTCTGCCATGATAGTAGAGAGCCCCTTGTAGGGCTTGAAGTCAGACTCACAAACTGTGAGATTATGACCTGAGGCAAAGTCTGACACTTAACTGACTGTGCCACCCAGGTGCCCCTAAAAACCACTAGGTAATTTCAGGGTTCCTTCTAGTTCCTTGGTTCTAAGACACTGTGTTCTGGTAAACCGTCACTGTGTTTGTATAGATTTCTGATTTCTCCCACTCTTTTTTTTTTTTTTTTCAATTTTTTTAAGCTTTTATTTATTTATTTATTTATTTATTTATTTATTTATTTTTTAATTTTTATTTCAACGTTTATTTATTTTTGGGACAGAGAGAGACAGAGCATGAACGGGGGAGGGGCAGAGAGAGAGGGAGACACAGAATCGGAAACAGGCTCCAGGCTCTGAGCCATCAGCCCAGAGCCCGACGCCGGGCTCGAACTCACGGACCGCGAGATTGTGACCTGGCTGAAGTCGGACGCTCAACCGACTGCGCCACCCAGGCGCCCCAGCTTTTATTTATTTTTGAGAGAGAGAGAGAGAGAGAGAGAATGCTGGAAAGGGACAGAGTGAGAGGGAGACACAGAATCCGAAGCAGGCTCCCAGCTCTGATCTGTCAGCACAGAGCCCGACACGGGGCTCGAAACCACAAACCAGAGATCATGACCTGAGCCGAACGAAGTCGGATGCTTAACCGACTGAGCCACCCAGGTGCCCCTGATTTCTTCCGCTCTAAAAGTTGATAACAAGTTCTGTTTTTCTTGTAGAGTTGGAAAGGATCTTACATATTAACCAGTCCAACCTCTTAATCCTACCTTTATTAGAAGTCATTCTTCTTTGCTTAAAGGTCTTTGATGGTACAACATACAGCCTATGGACTATTCATTGTGTTGCTAACTGGGGAGTTCTTTTTTAATTTGGAAGTTGCCTCTCTTTTTTTTTTTTTTTCCTTTGTAAAGCTTATTTGCTTTATGAGAGACCATGAGCAGGGGAAGGGCACAGAGAGAGGGAGAGAGACCATCCCAAGCAGACTCCACACTGTTAGCACAGAGCTTGATGCAGGGCTCGAACTCATGAACCCATGAGATCATGACCTGAGCCAAAATCAAGAGTCGGATGCTTAACAGACTAAGCCATCCAGATGCCCCAGAAGTTGCCTCTTTGTAACTTAGGCCCATTAGTCCAAATTCTGCCTAGCAAAGATCAAGTCTACTTCCTCTTCTAGGTGTCAGACTTACTTAGGTTTGAAGGCTATCTTTGCCAGCCCAGACACTTTCCTCTTATTTACTATATATGATTCCCTAACTCATTATTCTAGTATTCCCTTTGGACAGTTAAATCAATTGTTTTTGCTTTGAAAATTTGGAGGCCATGTGTGCATGTGGAGAGGTGAGGGGAGTAGAACAGAAACATGGGGAAGGAATCACTGATCACTGTTCCTTCACTTTTCTTAGTTTTTTTCCTAGATATTTATGAGTCCCTTGGTGAGCTCTGGTTATATAAGCACATGGCTTTTACAACCACATCCCTAAGTCACCAGCTCTTCAGCGGATGTAAACAAGGTACAGGAAGACATAGTTTATATTGAAGTCGTATAATATCTGTAAAACAGCACTTTGCATTCAGTTAGTATTTAGATTTTTAAATAGTTTTCGATACACCCTGTCCACACTTAACATTCACGTATATCATCTTGTTATTCCAAAAACTTCCTGTTAAAATAACCTATTTCCCCCAGACTCCTCCCCACCCTATAGCCAGAGTTACCTTTCTGAAATACAGAGCTTTGTGTGTCACTCTCCTGCTTAAAATCCATCAGTGCCTCTCCTCTGCTTTTAGAATAAAGTTCAAACTTTTCAGCATGACATAAAAGTGTTGTGGGGCACCTGGCTGGCTCAGTCAGTAGAGCATGCTACTCTTGATCTCCGGGTCATGAGTCTGAGTCCCACGTTGAGAGTAGAGATTACTTTTTTTTTTTTTTTAAGTGTTTTTATAATTTGCTCCCTGCCTATTTCACTAGTTCCATTTCCTGTCTTGGTCTTATAAGCAGCTAGTACTCCAGAATCTTTTAAAAACTTGCAGATCTCTACCACAAATGCCCATACCATCTTTTCAGCTGGACTACTTGATACTTGTCCTTCAAGGTAAGTAGTTACTGCCTCTGGAAAGTCTTTCTCCACTGAAGTAAGACTTCCTTTTCGGTGCTCCAGTAGCATTGTGTTAGTGCTTCTTATTCAAACCTGTATCATCTTGCTCTTGTCTGTCTCTCCCCACTAATTAGAGGCTGTTAGACTGTAAGATCTTTAAGAACAGGGACTCTTACTCACCTCAGTTTCTCAAGTGTCTGAGACAAAATAGCTGTCAGCAAATGTTCCTTGAACAAATAAAATGAAAAAATTATGATAGCATTAGATATAAGCTGTAGCATGAACTTGTCCTATTCATTTATGTATTTATAGGGCTTGCATTAGCTTGACATGTAATCTAAGTTAGGTGCTCCATATAGAATAATTGAATGATAGAGAGTTGCCCTGTGTTGTAGTTTATTAATAACTCATATTGTTATAGCATAAATGGGAAGAAAGCTTTATGGTTCCTTGAGAAGAACATTTGCCAAAGGACAAATGTGTCCCTCTCTAGGGTCTTGTTTTCTTTATCTGTAAAGTAAAAGGGTTGGACAATCCAGTCTCTTACGGTTCTTTCCATTTTCAGTATCCCACTGGGATACTAGCTATAATTCCTGGATCTGGACCATGTGAAGTGCAACCTAAGATTGTGTCACCTTTTTTTTTTTTTTTTTTTAAAGGAGCTCCATTACACTGTTGAGTCTATTAAGCTTAAGTTCAGTTATAAAATGGTCAGAGACTGTCCATGGATTGCTGTTAATCTCCCTGCTAGACACCACTGTCCCTTTAGTTTTCTTGAACTTCAGCGCACGACTTACAGGTTTTCTAGTTACATTTTGTCCTGTGAGACTTGGTGTCAGTGTTGAGGTTGTTTTGAATGTTGATTCCTCCATTTATGACATTAGCTGTGCATCCTCCATTTATATTATCTGAAAATGTGTTAGGCATATAACAGGCACTCAGTAAATAAGTAAATGGTCATATATCAAATATCTTTACTCAGATGACAAAACCATTAGCTGTTTTAATCAAGGTGGAGACTTTATCTTTTTCTTTCCTTAGCTATTTTTTCCAGATCTGTCCAGTGTAGAAAGACCACTGAACTTGGAGTCAGGAAATCTGGGTTCTAAGTCCTGGCTCTTCTGCTGCCTACTGGGAGCTGTTAGGTCACTTATTTCCTCTGGACTTCAAATTTCCATTCTGAGTGAGAAGAATAAAGACTAAAGTCTCTAATTTTCTGTGATTCTGGCAGTGTGATCATCTGGCCTGGACTTGCATATAGCATGGAATTGTGGTTGAGAGTCTGGGTCAGACTGCTTGTGCTATCATTCTAGCTCTGCCACTACTGGCAGATTGACATCAATCTACCTGGGCCTGTGTTTCCTCTTCTGTAAAGTCAGGTTAATAATACTGCATGGTGGTTTTGAGTTAGTTTTTAGAATACACTCTGCACATGGTAAGGACTATACAATTGTTTTTTTTGTTTGTTTGTTTAAATTTATTTATTTATTAGTAATCTCTGAACCCAAAGTGGGGCTGGAACTCGTGAGCCTGAGATCAAGAGTCGCACGTTCTTCTGACTGAGCCAGACTGGCACTCCAAGAACTATATAATTGTTTACTATCATCATGATACTTGTTTCACAAAAGATATCATTGAGGACATAGTAATTTCCTGTAGGCTGCAGGGACAAAATACAAATATTTGTCTTTACAGTGGGAATGAAGACATGTGAAAGAAGCCAATGTGGGAGTATATGAAAAGTTAGTGGCATATTATGAATAATTGTTTTACACATCAGGAGGAAAGCCTTTTGTGTCTGCTTTAATATTCTTAACAGTGGGTGATTTTGGCATTTAAAGAAATAAATGTATATTGCTTTGATTTTCTGTGACACTGTAAGAATGCCAGTAGTTGTAAATTCTCCAATATCTTTTAGCCATGTATGGAAATAGTGGCTTGAATCTCTTCCATTCAACATTTTATTTTTTATTTTTATTTTTTCCCCACCCAGCATTTTATGCATCTGTAGGTAGCAATCAGACTGACTTTTCCTGACTCTAACATCTCTGAACACACAGTGACCGATGACATGACTAAAAGTTGGGCAAAAAAGAAGGGGAATGGCTGGGGTAATCACTGCTCAGGCCGGTCTCCTCTGAATAATTAAGAGCTGACTTTTTTTTTTTTTTATGTTAATTTATTTATTTTGAGAGAGACCGCGAGTGCATGCACGGTGGGGAGAGAGGGAGAGAGAGAACCACGAATAGTCTCTCTACTGTCCGTGTGGAGCCCAATGCAGGGCTCGATCTCACGAACTGTGAGATCATGACCTGAGCTGAAATCAAGAATTGGGTGCTTAACTGACCAAGGCACCCCAAGAGCTGACTGTCTTAACCAAAGTCTTCTGCTGTCAGCACTAGCTTCCTTTTTGAGATTCAGGACCTCCTAGGATCCTGGGAGGGAAGGCAGGTCTCCTGGTAGCTAGACTGACCTTGTCCCCAGGACTCTCTCCCCTATTTTCCTCAGTCCACAGTGCCTTCAGGGGAAATGGGTTCTTCTTGGATGCAGGAGGAATGAGGAGAAGGCAGGTTTTGGTTCATCTTTTTCAGAACTTACCCAGTGATGATTATTTTGACTTTCAGAGACTGTGAAATTATTTAGTATTTCTAGAAGTTGCCCCACATATTCATTTAGGATATGCCCTAAATCTCCAGTTGGCTATAGTCAAATATTTTTATTTCTTTATCTTCCCAGGAATATTCCATGTTCTTAAATATACAGCTCCCACACGGCAGTGTAGTTGTTCTGGATTAAGTCCTTCCCACAAACAGCAGGGTATAAGAGGGGGGCATAGCTTTGGAGCTGGACAAATGGCTGTGTAATCTTGGTCAAGTTAGTTAGCCTTTTAAAAATATTTTCACTTCTAGGGGTGCCTAGGTGGCTTAGTCGGTTAAGCGTCAGGTTATGATTTCCCTGTTCATGAGTTTGAGCCTCAAGTCAGGCTCTTTGCTGACAGCTCAGAGCCTGGAGCCTGCTTCCGATTCTGTGTCTCTCTATCCCTCTGCCCCTCCCCCACTCACATTCTCTCTCTCTCTCTCTCTCTCTCTCTCTCTCAAAAATAAACAAACATTAAAAGATTTTAAAAAAAGAAAAATATTTTCATTTCTGAAATGGAATTGATAATACCATCTTAGAGAATTGTTGGGATTAGATGAAATTATATTTAAAGTTCTTAGCACATCACCTGTGAACTAACAGTTACAGTAGATGCTCAGTTAATTTTAGCTTAGGTTATTGAGTGCCTTCAAAATGTGTGTAAGACCAGGATAGGAGGCAGAAGACTCAAGACTCAGGAAATTTAAGTCAGATAAAGGAAAAGGTTACTAAATACAAATCAGGAAGCATTTATTCCTTTTTCCTCTCTCTTCCCTATTCCTTGTGCCTTTCCCTTCCTAGGACAAGGTAAATTCTAGGAGGACCCTTCCTGTCCCAAGATTGACTAAGGAGAGTTTAATAAGAGGAACAAACTGAGTAGAATTGTCGCAGGTTATCGGGGTGACTGGGAGCTTAGTCAAGGAGGGATAAGGTCAGCTGTGAGTCCCGTTATTAGTAAGTAGTAACAGGATTATTAGCACTTTGTAGGTGGGAGGGATGCCCAGTAGGGAGTGAAGAAAGCTGTCAGGGCACTGAGGCAGGTCATAGGGCTTGTGTAAACAGAGTGGCCTGCTAGGCAAGCTCAGTCTATTAGTTTTTACTTGCAGTCTTTGGGGCTAATCTCTGCAGACTTGCTTTCCTGGGCGTTGCCCCTCCCCCCCTTGCCTAGAAACAGGATTGGAAGTAGCATTAGCCTGAAGAAGTCATTCTATTTAGGGAGCTGGAGCAGAGGGCCAGTGATTAGGCCCTTATCTGCAGCGGGGCCTTTCTGCGTGGTGTGGGGCCGGGATCCTAGTGGCCGTCCTGCCATCGGCGGAGGCTCGGCTTCTCTAACCCCTGGTTGGGTCAGAATTGTGAAGAAGCAATAGATGGGCCGGGCCATCCTAATGAAAAAGCCCTTCATTGTATTTCTTCAACATTCCAGTGTCTGGTACAATTAGCCAAGACTCAGAAAACAAGTTGGACAAACAAGCAAGCAGTCTTCCTCTGATGGATAAAGGGATCTCTGGCACCGCGGAGTTAAGTGTGCTGACTTGCAAAGACAGAGTGGGAGGGTCTGGGAAGAGGAAGGGGACTTTGGGATGACATTCCTGGCTGGATGAGAGGAAAGAATGGAGCAACAGGCAAACAGTGTTTTTGAAGTTGATGAAATCTGCCGGGCTAATCTACCTGAGAGGCTGGCTGCGGCTGGGCTATTCTGTAAAGTAGGTGGAATGATTGACGAGAGACTGTGACTCTTCCCTTTGGGCAGCTGTAAGTGTGGGGAAATGAAGCTCCCTTTAGAATCTGGGAATCTGTTGGCAGCGGACAGTGAAGGGATTCGCCGCGTTGTAGTCTCTCCCATTTTGGGACCTTCTCAGTTGGTTAACGCTTCATAGGTACTTCTGCCTGAGGAGAGGCCAGCCCTAGGAGCAGTTTGTTGGGCAATGGATGCACTGTTCCTGACTTGGCAGTAAGCCATTCTACCTTACGAGCTGTCCAGCAACTCTCTAAGATTCGCCAGGTCACAAGCTTCTGCTCTGCAAATGGAGGGTAACTCAAAGACCAGCCTCTTTCTATGTGCTCAGTCTTACTCAGTGACTTGGCTGGACTTTTTCATATGAAGCTCCCACCTCTGTATGCTGCTGTTGGTCTGAAAACTCTGAGCTGGTGCCACTTTTGAATAGGATGCTGTTTGCCTGAAGACCTGAACCCAGTTTTTGGAATTGCCCTAAGGAGGAGCTTCCTCTCTGACCTCAAGGGGAGGAGGAGGTCATTAGGAAGTGGTGGGTGGAGCCACGTCTCTGTACTTCTGCTGTCTCTCCCTGCTCATCGAATAGCCCTTTGGCTATCTGTCTCTATTCACCCTGAAGTCTTTTTTGAGGAGCTGCAGAGGGTGCACAAGCCACTGTCTGGAGGTTCTTTGGAACACCCTCCTTTTGGGTGGGGTCAGCAGACACGAGAGTGCCATGTGGCCTAGTTACCAAGATGAGCACGAGTTCAACGCCCACCTGGTTTGCCGCATGTGCTGTATGGGTACGTGAAGTTTGTTCTTTGTCTGGGCCTGTGGATCCCAAAGAGCCCTTGCTCTCATTGACTCACAGGAATATATGGGCTTTGAAATCTTGCAGGTGTTACAAACTTCGGGCTTGTTAAAATGTGCAGGGGAATAGACTGTGGTGCCCTACTTCCTGGGGAACTTCTTAAGCTTGTAGTCACTGGCAGTTAAGAGCCTGAGCTTTGGGTGTGGGACTTTTTTATAGAGACTGAATTCATGCTCATGCTTCTTTTCGCCTGTATCAGGAAACCACTTTTAAGTTATGTTACATAGTTCTGAAAGTCCAGGGTGTATTTTTAGCAGAAGTTGGTTACGGAGTCCACCTCTGAGCAGACTGGATGGTGGGGGGCGGGGGTGGGGGCGGGATGGGGAGGAGTCATGGCCTGGATTTCCTCTTTGGGGCTGATTGCTAATTCTCCATACACTTAGTCTCTTCTGCCAGTGGCGAGGAGCTAGGAAGACTTGAAGATCGTCTGTGGACAGGACCTAAAGAAGAGTTGGAGGCTAGGAGGAGTGTTGTGTAGGCTGCACTTAGATCTCCCTTGATAAAAGACTAGAGTTCATTTAAATAATATTCTGTGACCTTGAGCAAATGGCCTAGCCTTTTTGGCCACAGGTTTCTTTTGGCTTCCAAACTACAGGGTGCTGGAATGAGATATCAATTCATCACTTCTCAGTAAAATGAAAAAGATAAGGGGAAGGTAGTGTGCTTTTCATGAGCGAAACTCATTTAAAGAACTGTCCTTTACTTTGAAATTGCCCTTCCTACTTTTCTGATGTTAAAATGTCCTTTATTTTATGAATGAATTGTTCTTAGGTGGTAGTTTGGTTTTAGATAATGCCTACTTAACAAAAGAAAAGGTTAACAACTTTATGTTAGGTTTTCTGATTTATTTTGGAACATTTATTGGTTGGTGAAATCCAAGTTTGGGAACTCCTGGATTGATCATCGACTTTGATAATCAAACTTTTGATTTTATACTGTCGAGTCTCTAAAGCAGAACAAAATTGTGACCCAAATAGGTTTTCACTAAAATGGAAATCACTGGCTGGTTTATCAAAGGGAGATGACAGAAGAAATCTCAGAAGGGGTGTAGCATAGCTAGGGTTCCGATTCTGTCCCCTGACTGGGAGGCCAGTATTGCTAGATATTTAAGTGCTTTCTGAGAAACAGAGGTGGTATTATAATAACGTTTGGGGCACATGGAGGGGCAGTTTTAGTCTGTTGTTGCCATGTAGTCTAGCCTTTTATCTTTCTGGTATCATTGAGATTTCCTCCCTGAGATCTAGAGGAAAGAGGCTCTGTATCTGAAAGTGCTTAGAGATAAAAGGGCCCCTTTTCTGTAATCAACAGAGAAGTATAAGGAAATCTAGAATCTTTATTGAAATTTTCAAAGCAAAAACGTTATTCTCTCTCATCCTACCTCTTTTAATCCCATGGCTAATAGTTAAAAGAGGGATTTTGGCATCACCTGTTTACTTGGGGCTCTTGCTCTACCACCAAATAGCTCTATGAGGTGGGAGAATTGCTTAACCTTTCTATGCCATGGTTTCTTCATTTGTTAAAAGAGGATTTAAATAGACCCTAACTCAGAGTCATTATGAGGAATACATGATATTCCAGCATTTAGCCCAGTGTAAGCTCTGCAGGTGGTTTTGATATGGCTGGTTCCCAAACTAAGATCTGGGACGCATTGATCTATCTAGTCCAAACTCCTCACATTATAGATGAAACTCAGGTTCAACGAGGGAAGATGAGTATTCAGTAAGTTAAGAATCATAGGCTAGAGGCCAGCAAATCCAAGTTATAGGCCTGATTCTGCCACTGTGGCACTTTCTCCAAGTTCTTAAGTCTCATAGGACTGGGATTTCTTCATCTTTAAGATATTTTGAGGATTCTTAAACCTCTAATCTCTTTCTATCTGTGAAGTATTTAGTTTTTCTGAATGTGATAATCTAGTGAATTTTCAAGAAACTATCGAGCTTTTTCTCCCTCTTCCCTTCTGCTTGTATGCCTCTCCCTCTATCTCTATGGCTCATTTCTCTTGCCACATGCTTACTCCCAGATTATTTCTGTATCTAACTTCTGTCTTGTATTCTCTGATTCCCAATAGAGCAAAGAATTATTATTCATAAAGTTCCTGTTTGCCTGAGAAATAACATAAAACTTTAATTTTATTTAGAAGTTTCTAGAATTATCACTTCCTTAAACTCCCAAATCTCAATCTTTATTGAGACATAAGCCTGTACCAACCCTTGGTGATAGATTTCTGTCACGAATCCTATTACAGCTTTGGTTTGCACCTCCCTTCTTCCCGTTATTACACAGGACTATATTGTGTTGTCTCCTAATAATTTCATGATGGCAGTAGGTGTGGTGGTTAAAAGTCGGTGATAGACGTGAATTTGAATCTCCATTCTGCTACTTGCTAACTGTGTGACTTCTGGCAAATTATTAATAAGCCTCTTTGAGCCTCACTTTGAACTATAAAAATGAGGATAAATAATGCGTACTTGATAGAGTTGTGAGGAGTAAATCAAATACTAAATGAGACAGGCTTTGCACAGTGCCTGACACAGAGTACACACAATATCTAGGTCAGTCTTATCTCCCAAAGTTGACTTATATATGTCTGAGGATAGGAATCATTTATAATGCTGGTGCCGTTATACATTTTTGGTAAGCACAGTTTAATTGCTTCATCTCCAACTCATCTTTTCTCCTTTCCTCTCCTCTCTTCCCCCTCCCATCCTCCCCTCCCCTCTCTTTTCCTCTCCTTTCTTCTCCTTCTCTCCCCTCCCTCCCTCTCTCTCCTTTTCTCCCTCCCTTCCTTTCTTATCGAAGCATAGTTGACAGACAGCGTTATGTTAGTTTGAGGTATATGATTCAATAAGTTTATACCTTATGCTGTGCTCACCACAGTGTATCTACCCTCTGTCACCATACATTACTATTACAATATTATTGACTATATTCCCTATGCTGTACCTTTTACCCCTGTGCCTTATTCATCCCATAGCTGGAAGCCTGTATCTCCCACTCCCCTTTACACATTTTGCCCACCCCCACACCCCACTCCCCTTTGGTGACCATCAGTTTGTCCTCTGTATTTGTGGATCTGTTTCTTCAGCCCATTTTCTTTGAGCTTACATTAAGTGGTTCAAAGTCTCCTGGATCCAGATGTGGCAAGAAGAATTTAGGAAAGCTGTAACTGTAGATGGGACATCTGAATGGAAATCCATGCTCCCTGCTGAAAAGCAGCCTTTTTTCCTTTTTTTTTTTTTTTTAGAGAGAGAGAGAGAGCACAGAAGGGCAGAGGGAGAGGGAGAGGGAGGGAGGGAGGGAGGGAGAGAAGAGAGAGAGAGAGAGAGAGAGAGAGAGAGAGAATATACCAAGCAGGCTTCATGGCCAGCACTGAGTGTGGAGCCTAATGTGGGGTTGGGGAGGGGGCCTCTTTTGGACAACCACGAGACCATGACCTAAGCTGAAAGCAAGAGTCCGATATTTAACCCACTGGGCCACCCAGGAGCACCCCTCCACCCCCCGCCTTTTTTGAAAAGTAGCCTTTTAATTATCATTTGGGAATACTTCTGTAGTCTGACTTTGAAAATACCGTCTTAAAGTGTCCTTGTAGATAATAACCTTGGCGCATAGTGGGCTTTCAGTGTATAGTTGTTAAATGAATGAGTATTCTTGAGTATCCATTGTTGTCTTAATTGTTTAAAGAAATTTAAAACATGGTTCTTGACTCCAAAGAGCTAAAGTTCAGATAAATAGGATTTACATATAGAGGTATCTAACAATAGGTTTTATATGCTTGGTGCCAAGTAAATTGAATAAACATAGGCACCTCGAGGCATCTAGAGGTGGCTGGCATAGCCAAAAAGGTATAAAGGAAGAAGTGGGATTTCAGTTGGGTCTTGTAAGGAGGCTCTAACTTAGATGATCCAAAAAGAGTGGAGGGCGGGGGCAGATGGTGAACAAAGACAAGAATGTGCAAAGTGTGTTTGGAAACAATGATATCAGAATGGTTGTAGTGAGGTCTTGTAGGGGAGAGCCTAAAGAAAAAGGTGGAAGAATAGATTGTAAATTTCTTCAGGTCAGAGGCTATGTCTTTGTCTCCTCCAACCACCTAACATATAGTGAATCAAAACTAGAGTCAAATATCAAAGGGTTGTAGCAGACTATGGAGTAAAGGGCCTGGACTTAGTCTTCTGGGAGCCACTAAAAGATTTTGAGTAGAGGGATAATATGGGCAAAGTGGTGATTTAGGAAGATTTGTTGAGAGAGGCTGTCTGCTGTACTTGCCACAGCCTCACCGGCAAACAGTTAGCTTCAAATCTGTATCTTCAATTTTGACTGCTCTTCTGAACTCTAGACCTAGGGTTCCAACTGTCAGCAAGAAGGTCCTGCTAACACTTCATTATTTTTCTTCTCCTTTACCCAACCTGTGCACAGCCAATCTGTGCCTCCTTCTGTTTTCCTAATCTCAAGACACTACTCCTCCCAGTTGCTAGAAACATTATTTGACCAACATTTGTTGACTAGAAACATTGGAATTGTTTTGAACCCTCCCTTTCCTTACCATATCTAGTCACTATTTAAGGGCTATTGTTTCTGCCTCTATTTTATCTTGCAGATCTTGACTGCCCTCCTTTAATCCCTGCTGCCTCTGCCCTAATTCATGCTCTTAGATTTCTTTCTTGGTTTGTCATGGTAGACATCTAGCTTGTTCTTGTACCTCTTAGTTGTCTGTCTGCTGCAGTCTGGCCTTCAGTTCAGTGCCAGATTAATCCTTCCAAAACACCCTCTTGTTCAGAAAATCTCAGTGTTACTATTTTATTTACTGAATTAAGTACATACTCCTTCAGTTTTCTGGAGTGATTTAACCTCAGATGACCTTGCTAGCTTCCTTTCTCATTATGTTGCTAATTGTAGGCTATGCATAGCTATACTATTCCCTGAAACATATCCTCTGTACTTACACATGTCCCAATTGCTGCTCCTGCTTTTTCTTCCGTTCGGCATTCTTTTTTTTTTTTTTTTTTTTAACGTTTATTTATTTTTGAGACAGAGACAGAGCATGAACGGGGGAGGGGCAGAGAGAGAGGGAGACACAGAATCTGAAACAGGCTCCAGGCTCTGAGCTGTCAGCACAGAGCCTGACGCGGGGCTCGAACTCACAGACCATGAGATCATGACCTGAGCCGAAGTCGGACGCTTAACCGACTGAGCCACCCAGGCGCCCCCCCCCCCCCCCCCCCGTTTGGCATTCTTTAACTCCTTTTTGGGCTGCCCAAATCCTAATTGTTATCCAAGGTTTAGTTCAAGCATCATGCCTTCCTTGACTCTTCTCCTGCCCCTCTATCAGAATTAGCCAACTCTGTGATTATCAGCATCATGTTGTGTAGCTTGTATATGGTGTGTTATTTGCTTGATAATATTGTTAATTATTTACATATTGGTCTTTGCACTAGGTTGTAAACTTCGTGAGGTCAAGGCACAAGCCTTTTCTGACTATCTACTTCCCTTCTCTGTCAGCTCAGGTATCTCAGTTTGACATTTCCAGGTAGTTGGTGCTTCTTGGGCTTCTTGAACCATTTGTGATTTTTCTGTGGCCCCCGGGGAAACAAGCAAAAGCTATTCTCTTATTTGCTTTTTTAATGATTTATAATGCACTGGGACTATGTTATAGGCTATGTTGGATTAGAACACAGAGCTTAGCACCGCAAATGCAGGCTTTAATTCCAATTTTAGGCCTATTGTCAAATTGTTTCTGGCAGAGTAGGACAGATAGACGTGTAAACAGTGATAACTTGTACCAAGCACAAGAGGAAGATCACCTCAACTAGTATGTATAAGGGATAGGAAAAGCTCCTGGAGGAAGTGATGGTTGAGTTGAATACAGAACAATAAGTAATCAGAGAAAAGGGAACTATATTCCAAGCAGAGGGAACAGTACATACAGGGGAAGATTACATTCGGCAAGAATGTTCAGGAAGGCTGAAAGAATTTTTATGAAACAGGAGAGAGGAATGAGTGGCAGGCAGGCAGCACATCATAATGGGTCTTAGATGCTGAGACAAAAAGTTTAAATATTATCCTGAATGGAGGCATCAGGGTTTGGAATCCAGTGGAGTGGAGTTGAGTTCAGATTTGACTTCATTATCTACTTTGTGATCTCCGAAAAATTACTTACCCTCTCTAGGCTTTATTTTTCCAGTAAAATAATATTTAATTTTCAGGGTTGTTGAGCATTAGAAGCAATATATGTAAGGTGTGTAGCACATAAGCGGGTGTTCAATAAATGTTAACTGTTAATATTATTAGGAGCATACAGAGTCATTGAAGGATTTTAAGTCAGACAGTAAGAAGATTAGTTTTGCCAGAAAGATGGCTGGCAGCATTGAGAAGGATAGTGTCTTAATTTGGGCTGCCATAATAAAACCACACACATGGTAGCTTACACAACACACCTTGATTTCTCACAGTTCTGGAGGCTGGAAGTCCAAGATCAAGGCAACTGCAAATGTGTTGTCTGGTGAGAGCCCTCTTGCTGGTTCATAGACTGCTGTCTTCTCACTGTACCCTCACATGGCGGAGAGAGGACTGTCTGGGGTCCTTTTATAAAGAACCACCTTTTTCTAAGGCTCCACCCTCTTGACCTAATCATGTTCCGAAGGCCTCACCTCCTGATACTATCACAGTGGGGGGGTTAGGATTTCAACATATAAGTTTAGGGGAGGAGATAAAAACATTCAGTCCTCAACACATGGATTATAGTAGGGAAACCTGTTAGAAACAGAGGGAAAAGAAAAGTTCAGTTTTAGACAAATTGAATTTGAGATGAGCATGAAATAAATGTTTAGGAGGCAATTAGGCATATGGAAGTGGTATTTAGGATGAAAGCGTGAGCTTAAGATATGGATTTGAAAATTATCAGTTATGATTGAAAACATAGGAGTAGATGAAGTCATTCTAGGAGAATGGAGAGAACAGCTCTTCGTAACTTTTTTAAAAAGCTGTGTTTTTGGGGGGCACCTGGGTGGCTCAGTTGGTTAATAAGCATCTGACTTCAGCTCAGGTCATGATCTCGCGGTTTGTGAGTTTGAGCCCCCGTTATGCTCTTTGCTGACAGCTCAGAGCCTGGACCCTCCTTCGGATTCTCCCTCTCTCTCTGCCCCTTCCTCACTTTCATGCTCGCTCGCTCTCTCTCTCTCTCTCAAAAATATTAAAAAAAATAAAAACAAATAAAAGCTATGTTTTTCCCCTTCCACCATGCACATAACACCCACCTGTATCTTAAGAATACAGAATGAAGGAAAGAGGGCGAAGGATGAGTAAACATATAAGGAGTGAGCAGAAGAGAAGGAATAACCCAAAGAGGAAGAGGAACACTAGGGTAGAATGGAGTCTGAGATTCATGAGGGAGAGTGGGTTTAAAAGCTGAAGGAATGATCAGCAGTGTCGTTTGAATTGACAGGAAGGTGATTGTGGAGAAACCAGTTTCAGTGAATTTGTGGGGCTGGAGGCCACACAGGTCACATGGGGGACTAGGAGGTGAGGAAGTGGAGACAGCATTGTCATCATACTTGTTCAGGAAGCCAAGGGGAAAGGAAAGAGAGAAGTTAAAGATATACAAGCTAGGGGATAATTGTTGGATTAAGGTTCCTGAGGGAAGAGAAGAGATGGGATCCAGATTTTAGGTGGAAGGACTTGCCTAAGTTATAGGAAGGACATCTCTGCCAGTGAAACAAAAAGAAAGAAAATTAGGGTATATTGGTAGCTCAGTGGACTGTAATGCTCTTAATAAAAGTTGGAAACAAGTATTAAATCCTTCTAATTAAGTAATCCCTGCATGATTAATTGGTGCCTCAATATGTACAATCTTAGAATTTCCCAGTGGGCAGTTGGGTTCTTTGTTGTCAGTTCATAGCCTTTGGTGGGGCCAAGTTTATAAGAAGCATCAAAAATATGGCCTTTTTTTTTTTTATTGACTTGGGTACCTTTGAAAATTGTACCTTTGCTGGGCCTGGAATTAAATTAGGGATTTGTGTGTAGGAAGCCAAACCTAAAACTTATTTTAAAAGTTTCAAAGTCTGAGCTGTTTGGAGCATTTTGAAGGTATAATAGTTAAAGTTGCTCTTTGGCTTCCCTGATGAATTTCCTTGCTAAAAATATTAATGATCTTAAACCCCAGGTATTGCAGTATCCTTGTCTTAATGCTTAAATCGGAAAGAACTTGCATATAATTGATGGGTCTGCAACACAGGATCCTAAAAAAGAATCCTCCAGCTTTGGGGCACTGTTGTTCCATAAAACCCTTTTCTGAGGAGCTTCTGGCTCGGCTCTAAAGCAGGCTAGCTGGTCTTAAAAAGGGCTTGTAATCACGTTGCCCTTAGTAATTATGTTCAGAGTAAGTACTCAGACCTCTCACTCCTGAATTGAAAGTCAGTTTTTTAGCTATTAGAAACATGACTGATATGAGAACATTAGGTCTACCTAGCGCGTTATTATCCTGTAAGGACTTGGTAGGTGAATAGAATAGCTTATGGATATAGTAAGATGGAATGAACAGTCTCCATCATGCCCGTTGCATCTTTAGGTCTAAAATAAAGGAGGCGGTGGACTAAAGAGAAATCCTATGAATTCCGCCTCTTTAAAATGTTGATTAGTTTAGGGGCACCTGGGTGGCTCAGTCGGCTGGGTGTCCGGCTGGGTGTCCGACTCTTGATCTTGGCTCGGGTCTTGCTCTTAGGGTGGTGAGTTCAAGCCCCATGTTGGGATCCGCACTGGGCGTGAAATCCATTTAAAAAAAATAAAGTTGATCAGTTTAAAAGGACATTTGTGAACTTTTCCAACTATGTACTAACCTGTCACAGCAAACGCATACAGCTTTTATGATAAAAGAAATTCTGAAAAGAAAAATAAGAAGGAAAACTTGTGTCTCCAGGGTGAGAATTTTGTAAAATTAGAAACAGGCCACTCTTGGTTAAGAAGGTATTAAGTGTAGTGAAGCAGAATGGGTTTGGTAGTGGTGAAAATGTAGGGGGTGGGGCAGAACTTTCCGTTGGCTTTTTGTTTTCTCATCATGGCTGCATGTTTCAGCACACAGGTGACACGTACTGCGCTGTTGGCTTTTTTACCTGTTGGACTGTTTTCTTGTAGGTAACTTGGCTGTGATTTCATTCTGTGTGTTTTGTTAGCTAGTCTTCTAATCATATATTGGCCAGTCAAGAAAGTTTTTGTTTTAGGTCACATCCTGCAGAGCTTTAGCTGTTAGCAGCTTTGGGAGATACAAAAAGTAAAGCATGGTCTCCTTCCTTAAGGAGTTAATGATCTCATGGGTGATGTGAGAGTAAGCATATTAAAAGCCAGGACTCTATATATAAGTGCTGACTGAGTGATTAGCATAGTAAGAACCATAAAAATGTGTAGGACAAAGAGACTGTTGAGCCTGGAGTTGTCAAGAAAGGCTGCCAGAGTAGTTTTCTCAAGCATACATCTGATCATGTCATCTCCTATTTAAAATCTTTCAAAGCTTCCTCTTACCTATCTCTACCAATTTCTTAGTGGTAAAGTTTGAACTCCTTTGCTTGCAAGAACGGTCATGATTTGACCCATGCCATCCTATCTAGTTTTAAATCTCTCCACTACCTAATATACATCCTGTCTTTCAACCATCCTTGATTCTGTGCTCTTCTCTGAACATAAGCTCCCAGTTGTCTCCATGAATTTGCATTACGTGAAACTTCGTGTAGTAGCTTTGTCCCTTCCTTTTAATTCCTGGCTAACTTCTACTCATCTTTTAAGGTTTAGGTAGAGTCATTCATCTGGAAACTTTCACTAACTGCTCATGTTTCCCTCTCCTGTTCAGGTAGCTTAACCATTTCTCTTGTGTTCTTGAGCACTCTGTGCTTAGCTCTGTTATAGCATGTATCAAACTGTACTGAAGTTATTTCTCTTTTCTGCTAGACTTTTTCTTTCTTTTCTTTTCTTTTTTTTAAATTTTTTTTTTTTAACGTTTATTTATTTTTGAGACAGAGAGAGACAGAGCATGAATGGGGGAGGGTCAGAGAGAGGGAGACACAGAATCTGAAACAGGTTCCAGGCTCTGAGCTGTTAGCACAGAGCCCGACACGGGGCTCGAACTCATGGACCTCGAGATCATGACCTGAGCCAAAGTCGGCCGCCCAACCGACTGAGCCACCCAGGCGCCCCTCTTTTCTTTTCTTTTCTTTTCTTTTCTTTTCTTTTCTTTTCTTTTCTTTTCTTTTCTTTTCTTTTCTTTTCTTTTCTTCCCTTCCCTTCCCTTCCCTTCCCTTCCCTTCCCTTCCCTTCCCTTCCCTTCCCTTCCCTTTCCTTTCCTTTCCTTTCCTTTCCTTTCCTTTCCTTTCCTTTCCTTTCCTTTCCTTTCCTTTCCTCTTCTTTTCTTTGTAGGTTCCATGCCCATTGTGGGGCTTGAACTCAGGACCCTGAGATTAGGAGTTGCCTCCACCAACTGAGGCAGCCAGGCGCCCTGTCATCTCTTTTAAAGAATAGGGACTGTGACTTTGGTATCTATTGTCAGAGTCAAACACAGGCTCTTCTAGGGAGCTAGGTCCTTAATAAAGACATATTCAAAGAAGAAATGAGTAAATGAATAAACTAAATTTTAAGGAATAAATAGCATTTGGAGAGGTAGAGAGGGAGAGATTAGCATGTCATGAAGAGAAAATAGTATGAGCAAAGTGTCAGTGATTTAGATGAGACTACAGTTGTAAGTGGATTCTTTTGTGTTTGTTTTTGTTTCAAGTTTTTATTTAAATTCTAGTTAGTTAACATATAGTGTAATATTGGTTTCAGGAGTAGAATTTAGTGATTTTTTTTTTTAATTTTTTTTTTCAACGTTTATTTATTTTTGGGACAGAGAGAGACAGAGCATGAATGGGGGAGGTGCAGAGAGAGAGGGAGACACAGAATCGGAAACAGGCTCCAGGCTCCGAGCCATCAGCCCAGAGCCCGACGCGGGGCTCGAACTCACGGACCGCGAGATCGTGACCTGGCTGAAGTCGGACGCTTAACCGACTGCACCACCCAGGCGCCCCTAGAATTTAGTGATTCATCACTTACATATAACACCCGGTGCTCATCCCAACAAGTGCCCTCCTTAATACCCATCACCTATTTAGCTCACCCCCCACCCACTTCTCTCCAGCAACCCTCAGTTTGTTCTCTATAGTTGAGAGTCTCATGGTTTGCCTCTCTTTCTGTCTCTCTCCCTTTTTTCTCTTCCCCTATGTTCATCTGTTTTGTTTCTTAAATTCCACATATGATTGAAATCGTATGGTATTTGTCTTTCTCTGACTGACTTATTTCATTTAGCATAATACACTCTAGCTCCACCCACATCATTGCAAATGGCAAAATTTCATTCTTTTTGATGGCTCAGTAATATTCCATCTTGTGTGTGTGTGTGTGTGTGTGTGTGTGTGTGTGTGTGTGTGTGTATGCCACATCTCTATGCATTCATAATTCAATGGACACTCAGGCTCTTTCCATAATTTGGCTATTGTTGATAATGCTGCCATAAACATTGGGGTGATGTGCCCCTTCGAATCAGTATATTTGTATCCTTTGTGTAAATCCCTGGTAGTGCAATTGCTGGGTTGTAGGATAGTTCTGTTTTTAACTTTTTGAGTTATAAGTGGATTCTGATTCAGTCTGCAGATGACACAGGTTTGGAAAGGATAATGAAATTGTTAGATAACTGAATCAGCATCTAAAAAGATCAAAATACATTGGAATTACAGTGGTCAAATCTAATAAAGATCTTGGCTTTGAATACTTACAGGACTCTATTAAGTGAAAGCCTACACTTAAAAAAAAAATTCTAGGGGCGCCTGGGTGGCTCAGTCGGTTAGGCGTCCGACTTCAGCTCAGGTCACGATCTCGCGGTCTGTGAGTTCGAGCCCCACGTCGGGCTCTGGGCTGATGGCTCAGAGTCTGGAGCCTGCTTCCGATTCTGTGTCTCCCTCTCTCTCTGCCCCTCCCCCATTCATGCTCTGTCTCTCTCTGTCTCAAAAAAAATTAAAAAAAAAAAAAAAGTTAAAAAAAATTCTAACAGTTCCAAATGAGAGCCAATAGGTAGAGTTTATAGTGAAGCAAATGATGACATTTTACAGAACTATTAAATCAATATGTATTGCCTTAGGAGGTAGTAAATTCTCTATTAAATCTTAAATATCAGGAATATTATAGAAGTATGCAGGATCTGGGCATACCTTTCAACCCCGAATAGATGATTCTTTGTTGTTGAAGGGAATCATGTTTCAGCAGGGAATGACACTAGATAACTAATTCTAACTCCTAAATTCTGTGGTATATAGTAGAAAGAGATCAGTGTTCTTGCAAGGCAGAAAAGGATTCAAAGCTGAAAAGAAGGATGTGAAGTTCAGACCAGAGACAGGGATGAGGTAGCCTTACCGAATGGCTATAAACTTAGAAATGTGAGCAGGTAGTACATTCACCTAGAAGTAGAGAGAGAGTGTTGGCATTATTTGGAATGGTGCCTATGTGACCCTTACTAGGTAGTCAGTTAGAAAGGAAGAACCAGGCAGCGGGGAGGGAAAACCTCACTGATGTTTGTGTGGATTGCTAGTGAACCAGAGTTCTATAATTCTGCCACTTTCTCCTCTGGAATGCTGACTGACTTGGAGCAAAAAATGGAAGAGTTGAGCAATGTGGTAATTCAGGTTTGCAGATTGTCACGGTGAATGTAGTGGTAGAAGGTTAGGCAGATGACAGTTCCTGGGGTATTAATGATGGCAGCTTTGAATTGCTTAACTGTGTTGTCTAGCATAGACCGGAATAATCTTAGATGCTCTTAAAGGGAATGGAGTGATGAAGGTTAGGAATGATTAGAGGTACAGAAGGTTGATAAAGATGACTGTTAAGTAGGTATGTTTGGAGCAGAAATGAGGCCCAGGAATGGCAGCGTGATGGCTGGATATGCACAGGAGATCGAGTAATTTGAGGATGCCACAGGGTGCCTGTGAAGATAATCAGTGTGAACTAAGTTGTTGCGGAGGTTAAGGTAGATTTACCATGTGGAGGGGGACAGGTGGCAGGGAGTGGTCCATGACAGCAAGGATGATTTGAATAAGGTAGTATGGGGATGGCATAGGCTTCAAATAGAAGAAAAAGAGCAAGGCTGATGGATCAGTGGGGTGGAAGCACCCTGGGGAATTGGCGGGTGTGGTAGAAAGGGAGTCCTCTGCAGGACCAGGCCTCTGGAACAGTGATTGCCAAGTATTGGCAGTCATGTATTTGTTAAAGAGGTGCACAAAATGGAGAATGAAGGAGAATTTGCCTACAAAGAAGTGGCTCTGTAAGACTTAGGAGAAGGAAGGGGTGGGGGAGATGTGCAGTGTGGGTAAACTGAGCAGCTTTCTGACTTTGCCTGATTGGTAAAGGCTGGTGAGGAAAGTAGGACAGGAGAGGGTGGGGGCAGAGCATTGGTCAGGCAGATCAGTTTGCAGAGAGGGAGATGTAACCACTGCTAATACAAGGGTCCCAAATGCCAAGGCCACTCCACCTCTTCTGCAGGTGGTGTTCACAGCTTTGGCTTTATGGAGGTTGTTTTGGGGGAAGCAGAGAATCACTCACTCCCCAGAGGATTATGATGTTAAAGAGACCGCCACAATATGGTTTCTGAGGCATATGGGACTCTGTCTCATCTGTAAAGCAGCAACATGGTCGGGACAGGGGAGGAAGTCCAGAGAGGCCAAATCTTCCCAACAACAAGATACTTCTCATGGGTCTATGGAAACTATCTTCACAGTCCACGGAGAAGCTGGGGTGTGGATGAAGCCGGGGTATGGGAACTTGTCCGGGCAGCACTAAGCCAGTGCCTTCTCTGTGTTTCCTTTACAGATGAACGGGACCGTGTTCAGAAGAAGACATTCACCAAATGGGTCAATAAGCACCTGATGAAGGTAGGACTCCTTCACAGATGTTGCACTGGCACCTCTGGCTGCTCTTCAGCTGGATTTATCAGTCTTGTCTCTTGGATAGTTCAGATTGCTTGTCATGTGCTCAATGTAGATACATATGTGACTTTTTAAAAATAACTAACATAGTCATAACAGTGTGGAAACTTGTACCGATCGGTTTCTTGGAGACGACAGTAATAAATGCCATTACCTCAGAAGGTTGAGGGTTGAGGTTGCCGGGGGGTGATTCCTAGATTCAAAGAACACTTTGTTCCTAGCTTTATAAATTATCTTCTAAGCTCCCTTCTTTATTTTTTTTCTAGATTTGACCACTGTGTAAGGATGGGGAAGAGGGGCTTTTATTCTCTAAGTGTACAAATCGTAAATGTTTAGTTTAAGCAATTTTTACATGTGTATATACATTATAACCACCATGCAGTTTAAGATGCAGAGTACTTCCAGAATTGCTGGTGGGGGGGTTGGTGGGGAGGGACATATTTTATTATTATTTTTAAATTTTTTTTTTTTAACGTTTATTCATTTTTGAGACAGAGAGAGACAGAGCATGAACAGGGGAGGGTCAGAGAGAGAGAGAGGGAGACACAGAATCTGAAACGGGCTCCAGGCTCTGAGCAGTCAGGGCTCTGAGCAGTCAGCACAGAGCCCGACGCGGGGCTCGATCTCACGGACCCTGAGATCATGACCTGAGCCGAAGTCGGACGTTTAACCGACTGAGCCACCTAGGCGCCCCTTATTATTATTTTTAAATAGAGGAGAAACCTAGGCAGAGGCCTGTTATAATTTTTTTTTTTTAACGTTTATTTTTGAGACAGAGAGAGACAGCATGAACGGGGGAGGGGCAGAGAGAGAGGGAGACACAGAATTGGAAACAGGCTATAGGCTCTGAGCCATCAGCCCAGAGCCCGACGCAGGGCTCGAACTCACGGACCGCGAGATTGTGACCTGAGCTGAAGTTGGACGATTAACCGACTGAGCCACCCCAGGCACCCCAAGCAGAGGCCTGTTAAAAGCCCACCTCAGGGAGCGCCTGGATGGCTCACTTGGTTGAGTGTCTGACTTCAGCTCAGGTCATGATCTCATAGTTTGTGAGTTCGAGCCCCACATCGGGCTTGCTGCTGTCATTGTAGAGCCCGCTTCAGATCCTCTGTCACCGCTTCTCTCTGTCCCTCCCCTGCTCACACTCTCGCTCTCAAAATAAATAAAAACATTAAAAAAACACACACACCTCAGGCTAAGCAGTGTGACTAATATGGCAGTCAATATTTGAAAACAAAAGTTTTGAATATTGTATAATAATTACTCAAATAATTCAGAAAATTTTGAGTTATATTGATTACTGCTTGGGAAAGGTCACCAGTGACCTCTTAATTGCTGTATCCGGTAGCCTGGTTTTGTCTTTCTCTTATTTGATTTCTCTACAGCATCTGATACTGTTGACTAATTTATTATTTCTTAAAACCCTCTTTTTTGTTGGTTTCTCCTACACTGCTTTTTCCTGAATTACCTCTTTCCTCTATGAATGCCTTTTTCATGCTTCTCTGACTGGCCTTTCTTTCTGACTTCTCCATGTTGCTGGTCCCTAGGGTCCTAACCTTACCCATTTTCTAGTTTTGTTCTCTGTACTCGTCTTTGGCAGTCTCTTGTGTTAGTCACAGGGATCACTGGTGGTGCGGAATGCAAGGAAGCACAGGAAGAAAAAGAATACAAGGTGATCTCATAGAATCTGGTGTCTGGAGGCAGCTAGGCTTTACGAAAAACTAAACATTATCAGGCAGCTACTCTCTTTTTATGAGGCCTTGTGTTCTTTCACTTTTATTTCTTTCTGTATGCCTCCTGTGTCTCTGCATTTCTCCCATTGCTTGTGTGTAAGCTGTGGTGGTTGACTCTCAAATGGTGATATAAACCCTTGTGGCTGCAGGATTCTGAAGACAATAGAAAATCTGATCGGCTGCGGTTTCTTTTTCCTCCATGGGTCAGGTGTCCATCTATAGCTCAGTAATCT
The DNA here is from genome assembly GCF_018350155.1 of Leopardus geoffroyi. Lineage (NCBI taxonomy): Eukaryota > Metazoa > Chordata > Mammalia > Carnivora > Felidae > Leopardus > Leopardus geoffroyi. Next base: position 30,387,164 of record NC_059328.1, read on the forward strand.
GTAGCTAGGGAGATGGTTACATAAATTAAACATACCTCCTTAGGGCCACTTGTTTAATGGGAATTGCAGTTGAGGGCAGTTTTCAAACTATAAAGTATGGATAAGGACATAATGAGGGGCACCTGGGTGGCTCAGTCTGTTAAGCGTCTGACTCTTGATTTCAGCTCAAGTCATGATCTCTTGGTTCTCTCTGAGATTAAGCCCCACGTGTGGCTCTATGTTAATAGCGCAGAGCCTGCTCGGCATTCTCTCTCTGCCACTTATGTGTGCACATGCACTCTCTCTCTCAAAAAAAAAAAGGACATAATAATAGAGCCATTTCCTATATTCTTTCCTAAGCCAAAGACCGTGTACTAGACACGTTCATCTGGATGTCACTCAGACATATCTTATATTCAACACATCCCAAATTGCTAAATATTTTCACTCACGTACCTAGCTGTCCAAATTAGGAACCTAGAATCGTACTATTTTCAGCCTGCCAATCATCCCCTTGTCACCAGCTCCAGTCACTCACTTCCAACTCAGAAAATGCTTGCATCTGACTTTTCCTCTCTATCTCCATGACTTCTGTTCTAGTCTAGGGCCTCTTCAGCTTGCCTTGACCACTGTAATAGTTCCCAATATTGTTTTCTGTAGTAACAATGTTAAGGAAAATAGTTTACTGAGTGCTTCCTGTAAAGCGGACATTCTGTACTAAGTCCCTTACATGCATTATCTCATTTAATCCTCACTGACGATTGCTGTAGACTCTATAATTTTCCCATTTTATCAATGAGGAAAATGAGGTTTAGGGAGGTTAACTTGTTCAAGGTCACACCACTAGAAAGAGGCAGAACTGAAATTTTAGAATTCAGGCAGCCTAAAGTCTAGAACTTGTGCTGTTAACATCAGTAATGGCCCCGGCTTCTGCCTACGTTTCCAGCCTCAGAGTGTTGAATTTCCCTCCTACCTCAGGCTCTTGCTGAACCATGTGCCATGCTATTTTATGACTCTGTATCTTTGCTCATGCTGCTTTCTCTGCGTGGAGCCTTCTCCAGCTCTGTTTTACCTGCATAATACCAATTTAACACCTCCTCAATAAATATTTTCCGGAATCTCCCATATGGAATTGACTACCCTTTTCTTTGTGCCCTCACTGTATTCCTTACATACTTCTGTTACAGTATTTATATACATTCCATATTTTCTGTTTGATTGTAACTTGAAGGCAGATCTTATGTCTTATTTTGTTAGTGTCAGAAGAAAGAAGAAAGGAAGAGACACATGGAGAGAAAACTGCTATTCCCCTCTAATTCCTTCAGTGTGTACCATTTGCCCTCAGTTTGGTAACACAGAACTCTGTCATGATGCAGAACCCTTCCCAAGCTGGTTCCAAGCTGCCCAGCTTCATTTGCAGGCATTCTCGCCTGTGTGGCCTGTGCTTGGTCACATGACACAACTCAGTGCTCCCTAAACACTGTGCTTTCACACCTCTTTGCTTATTCATTTCTCTCTCCCGGGAATGCACATCCCAGTGTCCTCTGCCTGGCCATCACCCACTTACCCTTTAAGGCCCAGCTCCAATATCACCTTCCTGAGAATCTGACCTCCAGTCCTTAGACTAAATTAATTGCCACTCTCTGTTCCACACCACTTTGAAGTGATGCCTCGTGTGCTCACTCATTGGTCTCCTCCGTCGGTGCACTCACTGAGGGCTAGGGTTTGTATTGTACTACTTTGTCTACTATGTACTACACCACAGATGTGAGAAGTACCCAGTATTTGTTGCCCTGAGTAAATAATATTCTAATAGTGCTTTATAGCTTATAAAGCACATTCTTATCTGGCTTGATTCTTATAATAACTGAAGGAAGTAAAGGTTTTTAATCCTCTCGATGCCCACAACTAAGGAAAGTGAGAGTCAGAAGGATAAAGTGACTTTCCCAAGATCATACAGCTGGTGGAAGGATGGAGCTAGGGATCACTCACAAGTCTCATGATGAAAATTACTTGTTCTTTCTACTAAATATGCCCCCAATTTATTTTTTCATGCCTCATCTCTAACAATCAGAAGAACTGAATTTATCCTGACTCAGGCTTGTCCCTTAAATTTTGTACTTTGAATACAAATGCACTGGCTCGCTGCTGTTGCTGGTTGGACCTCTGCCTCAGTGCTGTGTGATGACAGGAGGCCCAGGGAGGGAGAAACCAGATGAATACAGCGGAGCATTGTTAGAAATTGGAAGCTGGCCAGAACTTTACTTCAGTCCCCGGCTATTTTTCATCTCTTCTCAGACACCCAGCCAAGGGCATTTCTCATCTAGGGATATTTCAGAGGGAGTCACTGCTAATCAGAATCACTGCTCCATGCTGGCATCCTTTGAACTTTGGTCTGAGAATTACAGATCGAGATTTGCTTTTTGTAGTTCAGGCATCCCTTGCTGTGCTCCCCAAGTACACCCAGATTAACGTGGCCATTGGCAAGTAGATGGATAGAAGATCAAAGCAACCAAGCCTCCTAAGTTCTGGATTTAGTTGACCTAGGATCCCTTGGATCCCCAGCTATCTCTGTGGGAAACAGTTTGTTGTGGAATAAGCAAATTAATTCTTCTTTCTTAGTTGAGAACACTGTTGGTCCAATCTTAAAAGAGATTTGCTAAGGCTGTTAGCATCTCAATATATAAGTAACCTAATTTAGAATGCAAGCCTACAAACCCAAGAGTTCTGAGCATATACTAGAACCATCGAAAGGAAAAATCTAGAGTTTTGTTATTTAAAAAAAATTTTTTTTTCAAGTAGACTCCTCATCCAACGTAGGGCTCGAACTCATGACCTCGAGATGAAGAGTTGCATGCTCTACTGGCCAAGCCAGCGAGGCACCCCCAAATATCCAAAGTTTTAAATGAGCGTGGGTCTTTCACAGGTAAAAAGTCTGGGACAATTAGAATCTGTTTTTTAGCATTAGCTTTTAGGCTTTTCCTCAAGGATAAATTTGGCCATGGAATCAATATGGAATTCCCCTTACAGTTTAGAAATCTGAGTTCAGGGGCACCTGGGTGGCTCAGTTGGTTAAGCATCCAACTTCAGCTCAGGTCACAATCTCCCGGTTCGTGTGTTCGAGCCCCACATCAGGCTCTGTGCTGAGAGCTCAGAGCCCAGAGCCTACTTCAAATTCTGTCTCCCTTGCTCTCTGTCCCTCCCCTACTTGCGCTGTGTCTCTCACTGTCTCTCAAAATTGAATAAATGTTAAAAAAAAAAAAAAAAAAAAGAGAAATCTATGAATTCAGGGGCGCCTGGGTGGCTCAGTCAGTTGAGCATCTGACTTTGGTTCAGGTCATGATCTCACGGTTCATGGGTTCAAGCTCCGTGTTGGGCTCTGTGCTGACAGCTTGCTCAGAGCCTGGAGCCTGCTTCACATTCTGTGTCTCGTCTCTCTGCTCCTCCCCTGCTCACGCTCTGTCTCTGTCTCTCAAAAATACATAAATGTTAAAAAAGAAAAGAAAAGAAAAGAAAGAAATCCATGAATTCAGAAATCCATTTAAAGTTACCAGGCTCAGGGGCACCTGGGTGGCTCAGTTGGTTGAGCGTCCGGCTTTGGCTCAGGTCATGTTCTCACGGTTCATGGTTCGAGCCCCGCGTCGGGCTCTGTGCTGACAGCTCAGAGCCTGGAGCCTGCTTTGGATTCTGTGTCTCACTCTCTCTGGCCCTCCCCCGCTCACTCTGTGTCTCACTGTCTCTCTCAAAAATAAAATAAAAACATTAAAAAAAAGTTACTAGGTTCACTTTTACATACCCTGTACCTTTTATAAGTGTAGATGAGAATAAATAACATATTCTTCTCTTTAAAACTTTCTTCTCTGACCTGTTTATCATTCTTCAACATAGTTTGGGTCAAGGAAATTGAGCTGCTTGTGTTTCTTTTAAGTCTTAGAGGAAAGGTTTTTTTGATCAGGGTTTCTGCAGGTGTCAAAGAATACCACATGACAATCCTTGGTTCTCTTTGGGAAAGGAAGAGGTCCTCTTAATATGTCCTTTCTGCCCTTCAAGCATCATGGAAGCCTTGTGAAGGGAAAGAGCACTGAACTTGGAGTTGGGAGACAGTGATGGACACTTCCCATATCAGTGATCTTATACAGGGTACCTAACTTGACCAGGCAACACTTTTCTCATCTGCCAGCTGGGAGTGTTAAAATCCCTTTGGGCCAGATTCTGATTCCAAGTACCCAAGTGCAGTTTGTTCCCTTTGCTAAAGCTACTCAGAAATTTGGGGAAGTTGTTTCTTTTTCTGTAACTTCAAATTAATCTTCTTTTTTTTTTTTTTTTTTTTAATGGGCTCTACACCCAACATGGGGCTTGAAATCATGACCCTGAACCAAGATTATGCATCTCATGCTCTACTGACTGACCCATAACACCCATAACTTCAAGTTAATCTGTAAAGAACTGGGAGAGCAGAGCTTTCCTTAGTTTATTGATGCACAGGAATTGAGGAGGACTGGCCTCGGTGGACTCGATCCCTCAAAACATAGTCATTCCTTAATTTTTAAAAATAGCTATTTTGAGATTTAATTCACGTAGCCTACAATTTACCCATGTTTAAAGTATACAATTCAGTGACTTATACCATATTCAGAGTTGTGCAACAATCACCACAATCCATTCTAGAACCCTTTCATCATCCCCAAAAGAAACCCTGTACTCTTCAGTCATCACCCCAATCCCTCTGTACCATCCCCCAGCCCCAGACAACCACTAATCTACTTTCTGACTCTTTAGATTTGCCTATTCTAGATATCTCTTATAAATGGAATCATACAATATGTGGTCCTTTGCTTTTTGTAACTGGCTTCTTTCACTTAGCATAATGTTTTCAGAGTTCATCCACATTATAGCATGTATCAGTATTTAATTGCCAGATAATACTCCACTGTATGGATGTGCCACATTTTGTTTACCAATTTATCAATTGATAGACATTTGGATTATTTCCACTGGCTGTTATGAACAGTGAATGCTGTGAACATGCATTCATTTTTTTTTTTTTTTTCCTGGACAGATCTTTTCAGTTCTCTTGGATATTCACCTGGGAGTAGAATCACTGGGTCATATGGTAACTTGTGTTAAGCTTTTTTGAGGAACTGTCAGACTGTTTACCAAAGCAACTGCACCATTTTATATTCCCACCAGCAATGTGTGAGGATCCGTTTCTCTACATCCTCATCAACAGTTATAATCCATCTTTTTGATTATAATCATCCTCTTGGGTGTGGACTGGTATCTTATTGTAGTTTTGATTTACATTTTCCTTATGGCTAATGATTTTGAGCATCTTTTCATCAGTTTGTTAGCCATTTGTATATATTCTTTGGAGACATTCGCTAATGTTGACAGTGGTTTTCACAGGGAATGCAAACAGGCAAAAACCTGAGTAGCTGAAGTTATTCACTCATGTTTTTGTTGACAGAATAGCATGAGTATTAGTTGGAGAAAAAGATACATATTGATGATTCCTGATCAGTCTTGGCTTTGGCTGGCTGCCTCTAAAACATCTGATGCTTGGTTCACTGGACTTTTCCTTTTCCTTTTCCTTTTCCTTTTCCTTTTCCTTTTCCAGTCTTATTGAGACAGAGTTGACATATATCACTGTATGAGTGTAATGTGTATAGCACAATGGTTTGAGTTACCTATATTATGAAATGATTAGCAATAAGTTTAGTTAGCATCCACAATGTCATATGAATACAATAAAAAGAGAAAGCAAAAAAAGAAAAAAAAATTTCCTTGTAATGACAATTCTTAGGATTTATTTTTAACAACTTTCATATATATCATACGGCATTGTTAGCTTTTTTTTTTTTTTTTTTTTGGCTATTGGACTTTTTCTTTTATCTTTTTTTTAAAGTTTATTTATTTTGAGAGGAAGAGGGAGAGAGTGGGGGATAGTCAGAGAGAGAATCCCAAGCAGGCTCCACACTTAGTGCAGAGTCTGGTTTGGGGCTCAGTCTCTTAACTGTGAGATCATGACCTGAGCTGAAATCAAGAAAGAGTTGGTCGTTTAACCACCTGAGCCACCAGGTGCCCTGCTAGTGGACTTTTTCTTAAGAGATTTATGGAAAACTTTAGAGGCCACTTGATATATGCAGAAGAGATAAAGACTTTGGAATGGGGCAGAACTGGAGACATGGATTTTATTGGCCTGACCGTTTACTAGCTGTGTGATCTTGGGATATGAATTAAACCCTCCAAATCCCATCTCTGTATCTGAAGATTTTCTAACATAGAAGCACTAGTGTTAGCTAGTACTTTTTCCATCTGTAGGCAGAGCTGTGCCCAATATGCTTCAGAAACACTATTGTTCTCTGTTATTGAAAATTCTCAGGAAAAAATGCTCCCTTCCCTTCCCCCATCATCTCTGTCTATATCTGTCTTTTATAGTTTTTCATAGTTAGTCATTATAACCAAAGACTGAGAGACAAAATAAACTCATTTCACCTAAGTTTTTTGTAAGGTGGTTGAATTTTGCTATTTGCAGGTGTAAAACATAACTGGCATTTTTAGAAGGAGATATTGAAGCCTTGATGTGAAATTAACTTTGTATTTCAAAATACCACCTTTTTCTTTTTAGTACTCATGGTATTTAGTGTCCTTTTGATAATATGATCTCACTTGGTCCTCATTCCTATTATTATTCATTTAAATAATTATTCAGTGCCCATTCTTGATTTTAATACCTTATGCTCAGGTCTTACCTATCAAAAATAAGTCCCTCATTGTCATTTCTCTTTTTAACCCTTAACATCAAGTACTTCATATTTTCCCACTTTATTTATTTATTCATTTTGAACTTTTAATTCTTTTTATTTTTTTTTTATTTGAGAGGGAGAGAGAGAGCAAGCAAGTGGAGGAGAGGAGCAGAGGGAGGGAGGGAGGGAGGGAGGGAGAGAGAGAGAGAGAGAGAGAGAGAGAGAATTCCAAGGAGGCTCCATGCTTAGTGCAAAGCCCAATACAGAGCTCCATCCCATGACCTTGAGATCGTGACTTGAGTCACCCAGGCACCCCTCACTTTTTTATTTGTTTTTTTTAACCCACCATTCATTTATGATCTGATTTCTATTCTACCACTCTCTAGAAAACGATTCTCACAAAAAACACTGTTATTTGTAAGAAAACTAAAAAACACTTTCTTGGTCCTTATCCTTGTCCTGAAGTATTTGATACTAGCAATAATCCACCCCTTCCTCGATCACCCTTTCTTGTTTTTTTGCCTACTTCTTTCACTGCCTTTTTCCACCCTGTCCTTTGTTGATTACTTTTCCATCTCCTGCCTTCTAATTTTGGCTATTCCCGCAGGCTCAGTCCTTAGCACTCTGTCTTCTTTCTTGCCCCTAACCCAGAAAGGCCAACATTTCCCATGTCTTTAGCTAGCACCTCTCTGCATATGACTTCTAAACTTAAGTTCTCAGCTGACCCAAATTGAATTCTGGTATTTTCAGCTGCTTCCAGAACATTACTGTTTGTAGCTCCTTTTCTACTCTTTTAAATTCAACATATTTAAGGGGCTCCTGGGTGGCTCCCAGTCAGTTAAGTGTCCAACTCTTGATTTCAGCTCAGGTCACCGTCTCACAGTTTGTGAGATCGAGCCCCACGTCAGGCTCTGTGCTGGCAGCTTGGAGCCTGATTGGGATTGTCTTTCTCTGTCTCTTTCTGCTCCTCCCCACACCCTCCCCCTCAAATAAATAAACTTTAAATAAAATAAATTCAGTATATTTAAAATTGAACTTACCAAATCCATTCTTTCCAACCCTCATGACCTGCTTATGCAACCATGGTGCACCATGGTTGTGCAAGCTTGAAACCTTGGACCCACTTGATGGAGAGGTCTTGAAATTTTGGAGCCACTGGTGTGCTGGAGCTAGCTTACATGGGCTCATGAGAACTGAATACTAATTCTGTGAGTTGGTTGCTAAGCACAGCCATTATGAAATATTAAATTATATAAGCTTACAATGAAATAAGTTATATTTAAAATAATGGTAATAAATACTCAAAACACATCATCTCATAATTATTTTACTACATGTTAATATTTTCTGTGCTCTTGAAGTTAATTATGTATGCTGTATCTCTGATGGAAAAGTATATAATGGTGTGCTCTTGTACATTTCTTCCTGACATCATTTTTAATGATAGTATATTAGTGGCTGGAAATTGGTCATGGTGGGAGTATTTACATGATGGAAATCAACAAATGCTACAAGTCTGAGCTAGATATGTTATTTTGTTTAGACTTAAAGTGGTGGAGAAAATGTTAATATTGCAGATTAAACCAAAAAGTGTGTTATACCTGTATTCACATTGTGAATAATACAAAAATTAAAGAAATGTTCCTTTGAAGTTTGAAAGCTATTACCCAATTCATCATGAACCATTTTCTCCAACTGGGTAATCTACCCATCACCTTCCTACTCCTTTACTCACACAGGTACAAACACACATCTTGCATGTTTTCACCTCTGTACCTTGTCTTCTGTGGTTTTCCATCTTCTGTCTATCAAAACATTTTCTAATCCTTCCAGTTCTTTCTCTTCCAGAAAGTCTCCCCAGATATTTCCAGCCTTTATCTTTTTTTTTTTTTTAAGTAATCTCTGCACTCAACTTGGGGCTTGAACTCATAACCCTCAGATCAAGAGTCACATCCTCTACCAACTGAACCATCCAGGCACTCCACAGCCTTTATCTTTTTGGACTCCCATTCTGTTTGGAATGCTAGAATATTACAATTGGAAATGACTATAGTACAGTTTTCCACTCAGATGTGGAAATCCAGTATCCCAGTCTCTGCTTGAAGAATTCAGTGACTAGAAACCCACGACTTCTGAAAGTAGCCCTTTTTATTGTTGTCTAGACAATTATTTATATTGAAAATTAATCTTCCTTATGCTTGCCACTACTAGTCTTCTGATTCTGTGTTGTGTCACCCCATGGAGTTGTCCCTGGACTTGTAACAGACCAGAAAACCTATTTCTGCTTCGTGCAGCTATGTGACTTTATCTTCTCAAAGTCTCAGCTTCCTCAGTCCCTTCATGGATACAAGAATAAACTTCATAGGGCTGTTGTTTGGTTTAAATAAATATAAAATAAGATTATGGCTGATTATAAAGCATAGTAGTTAATGGCAAAGACTAAATTCAGAAAGACCAACCTGAGGCCAGTTTTCCCACTTGTGATCTTGGGCAAGTTATTTAACACTCTGTGCCTCATTTCTTCACGTGTAAAATAGGAATAACACTTGCCTTATCAATGTGAGAGAGAGATGAGATAACGTGTACAGCATTCAGCATGGTGTTTGACATGGACCACATATTTTTCCAAAGTGAGATCTTTTTTCCCATAGTTTCAGTTCTAAAATTGGAATTATTTTTTTCACAAGGAAAATAACCCTCAAATTCACTATTAGAAATATTTGGTAAGAGAGGAGTTCAAATATAGGTACATCCTGTCAAACACTGGGTACCTAGCATTTTTGTTTCCTTTGCACTCTAGAAGGCTTTTCTGATTCTGACTGGACTCCTCCATCTGCATTGGTCATTGTATCACATTTTGGTCCATAATAATTCCTGAGAGGTTTCAGGATGGTTGACTCTCCATCTCCTTGTCCAGGCTTTCTTGAATATTGTTTAGAGTTGGCTAGAGTATGTAGTGGATCTGGCTTCTATTTTAAAAACACACATACAATTCTGGTAAGTGTTACCATTTCCTATGTATTGTACTCCAAAACTGAAAATTCCTGAATTTTATTATTGTTTCATATTTCAAATTCTTTAATCTGTGTTTACCTAGAATCAAAAACTCTTGTGTAGATAATAAGAGATTTTAAGACCAAATAAAAATCTGTTTCATTCTCATGCACAGGTCCGCAAGCACATCAATGATCTTTATGAAGATCTGCGGGATGGCCACAACCTAATCTCTCTGCTGGAGGTCCTCTCAGGCATCAAACTGGTGAGCTTCTCTCTTCTTCTCATGAGTGACCTCGCAAACATGGCCCTGTTAATGACATACCAGTCCATCGTGTTGAATGCCAGGACAGTGGTCGCCACTGCCTGCTCTCTGTTACTTGAGAGAAAGAAGTAGAAGACATTATTGGTGGACTTTGCTTCTAAGTCATACTTACAGTTTTAAAATGATGTAATTTCATCTTAATGTGAATTGATGTGTCATATTCTCATTTCTTGATGGAATCAGGTATCGGTTTTATTCCTTTCATATGCATTTTTTTCCTCCTTATTTGTTCTTTATCTACTTGTTGGTACACTATTTCAGGAACAATAGATTCACATTTAAAGATTTTTTTAGTGGGATGCCTGGGTGGCTCAGTCAGTTAAGTGTCCAACTCTTGATTTCGGCTCAGGTCATGATCTCGAAGTTCCTGAGTTTGAGCCCCGCATTGGGCTTTGCGCTGGCAGTGTGGAACTTGCTTGGAATTCTCTCTCTGCCCCTCCCCTGCTCTTAGGCGTGCACTCTCTTTCTCTCTCTCTCTCTCTGTAAATAAATAAATAAACTTAAAAAACATATTCTTTTTAGTAAGGTATATTTTTCTTTCTAGAGTTTTCTTTCTAGTCTATATAGGTGCTCCTATTTTCCCATCTGTTGTGAATTGTTTTACTTTCTGTATTCAGCTAAGGATATGAAGTTTATATTAAAAGCCCTGGTATTTAAGGGTGCCTGGGTGACTCAGTCGATTAAGTGTCCAACTCTTGATTTTGACTCATGTCATGATCTCACGGTTCATGAGTTCAAACCCCGAGTTGGGCTCTGTGCTGACAGCAGGGAACCAGCATGGGATTCTCTCTCTCCCTCTCCCTCTCCCTCTCCCTCTCCCTCTCCCTCTCCCTCTCCCTCTCCCTCTCCCTCTCCCTCTCCTTCTCTCTGCCCCTCCCCTGCCCACACATGCTCTCCCTCTCTCTTTCTCTCTCAAAGTAAATTAATAAACTTAAAAAAAAATCCTAGGTATATAGAGTTATTGTTTCCAGTTCACCTCACTTTCCTCCTTCTTTGATTCACTGAATCTCAGAGGTTTGGAGAAGTACTGAAGTTGCTATCTGAACACAGTCCTGGATGCAGTACATTTGAATTCCTTGGATAGTTAAATATGCCTACTCCCAAATGTGTTAAGTAAGCATTGCTTGTGGGAAACACCTATGTATCTGAAGACAAATCTGCCTGAGCTTCTTGGCTTATCAAAATAACCCCACTTGTGGGTTCTTTGTTTTGAGGGGGGTGGGGTGGACAGAGAGAGGGAGAGAGAGAATCCCAAGCAGGTTCCATGCTGTCAGTACGGAGCCTGACGTGGGGCTCTGTCTCATGAACCATGAGATCATGACCTAAGCCGAAATCAAGAGTCAGACGCTTGATTGACTGAGACACCCAGGTGTCCCAACATAGTTTTCATTTAGAAAAGTCCAGGGGTAAATACTGGAAACATCTCTGGGGGAAAACATGAACTGAAGTAACTCAAGCATTCATTGCCTTTGGTGAATTCTTAGTCAGCGTTTGCTGTTTTTGAAGAAGGGAATTTAGCACATTAGATTTTGCTCCTTAAGTATTATTCACCTTCTTCAAGGATTGGGGCTTGGCTTCCCATGGGCCCTTTGTTTTGGTTTCGCATCTTTTTTGTCTTATGGTAGAATTACTTTTATGATTTTTCCCCCTGAGAGAGCCTGAGTGGAGCAGGGGCAGAGGGAGCGAGGGAGAGAGAACCCTAAGCAGGCTCTGCTTCCACTGTGGGGGTACTCAATGTGGGGCTCGATCTCATGACTGTGAGATCATGACCTGAGCCAAAATCAAGAGTCAGTTGCTTAAACTGACCGAGCCACCCAGGTGCCCCTACTTTTATAATTTTTAATGGACTTAAATTGACAGATGCTTTTATTAGCACAGCCACTACTGGCGAATTCCACTTCTTATCTGGCCCTCATTTATAAATCTCATAAGTAATCGTAATGTCACTTTCACATTGCTGGACTTTAACTCACAAAGTTACATTTTGGGCAATTTGGCTGGGATATTTGATGAACTTGTAGGGATTTTATATTGAAAGTGATTCTTTTTTGGTGACGTTGCTTATAAAACCGTCTGAAAACACTCCAATCTAATTTCTTTGCCTAACCTTTGAAAACGTGCAAGTTGTTTATGGAGATATTCATAGCATATCATCTTTTCACTGAGAACTATCCAGATACCTCTTTCATGATTATTCTCAGAATCTCCTTCTCCTTTAGTTGATTCACAAAAAGAGAGAATGGGCAGCCATGGAGAATTGAAGATGTGTTTCAGACTAAGTGTTCAATATAACCATGTGATCTGGTCTTGATATGGTTTTGCATGTTTTGGGTTGTGGGAGGGTATTTTCATATTTATTTTCACTTTTTAAAAAAAATGTTGCATTCATTTCCTTCTCATTTTTGTGTTGTGAATTTCCTGTCATTATGTCATGTTTTTGCCTTGGTTGGTGGCCAAAGGAGCCAGCAGGGCTGAAGACCCTCCGTCTCGTGAGCATGCCCTCCTGGCGCCATACAAACAGCGAAGAGCAGGAGGAGGAAGATGAGGATGATGTAGTAGGTCCTCCTGGGATGCCAGGATCCCAGCCAGCACCGCAGGGCCATCAGAGAGTCTGAGGTTCTCGAGGTCTCCAAGTACCTCAGTTACCAATTGCCTTCTTCCCTCTGCACCTGGGAATTTTTGGTCCCAAAGAAAGTGGTTAAAACTAATTGTGCCTCTTGCCACTGTTAGATGATCCTGGAGTGGGGGTTGTTTTGCTTATCTGAGAGTGGTTGGCACAGAAAGAATAATGGTGTTTGGAGGTGTCAAGTGCCTTTGTGACCTGGAGACCAGTAGCTTTCTTGGTGGCCTTGCTGTGTTGTCTGAGTCTGGATTGCAGAACTGTGGAAAGTTTAGTTGAAGGCATGACAGTTAATTGCTCACGGCTCCACACTTGAGACTAACTCTCTCTCTCCACCCTCTGTAGCCTCCAGGTTCTCACCACACACCATGTCATTTGTTTTCAAAACAGCCTGTAGTTTGCAAACCACTCACTGCATGGAGATACGCTGCTTTGGTCAATAATATCTCTAGAGGACAGAGATTTTAACTTGCATGTTCTTAGGGTATTTATTTTTGGTGGGAAGTACCAAGGAATAAAGATAAGAGTGTGTGAGAAGGGCATTTCCTGTTTGTGGGCCCTAAATTATAGCCCGTAATCTTTCTCCAGACAGGGATTAAGCAATATCCCTGTTTCCTGTCCTCTTAAAGTCATTTTTCACCTCTTTAGAATCTCCCTTCCCATTGCCTTAGACTCTTCACTTCGATAGGCTCTGTCATCCTCAAAGCCATGTTCACAAGTAGTTTAGCTGAAATGACTGAAAAGAGGTTCTTGCTAGAGGATTTTCCTAAACCTTTGACTTAAGAAGTTATCCTGTGGCCCAGAGGCGCCTCAACATCTCTGTAGATTATCCTCATTTGGGAGTGTTGTTTAGAAGTGTTGGGGGCACCCAGAGAAATGCTTCTCCCCTTATCTTTACACGCATTTGGTTACTTTTTGTGTTTCAACCTGGGACGATGTTTCCTCTGTACAAGCACCTGGCCGCATAGCTACCTTATTCATCAGCCTTTAATTAGTACCACTTTGACATTTACAAATGAGTTGGGTATATATAATCTAGTAAGAGTGATGTTTCAGTCCCAATTTTAGTAAAATAAAAGCAACATTGGAAAATGAGCAGGAGAAAAGGTTCCAGAGACAGCCACCCCTTGCATGCTGTCACTGGGTACACTGATTTTAGCCACATTTGGATGGATAGTAGCTGAGCTATGGACAGGGTACCAGGGGCATGGGATGGAGATGAGCTTCTCTCCAGTGGCTTGTATGACATCTGGGACTGAGAGACTAGCAGAAAATACCTTTCTTTGGAGTATCATTGTTGAGTGGCCCTACTCATCAAGGTTTTCATTGTTGTTGGTATTTCTTATTGAGGTCCAAGGTGACTTTTTTAAATGGACACCCATCTGCCTGGAAAATAGGTTTCTTCCTGATTTTTGTCTCTCGTTTTTGAGTTTTTCACTTGTTTATTGAGCATGTATAACTCTTCATTCCCTGGTTTAAAATTGGCTACGCCTAGCTTCTTTTGCCAGGTTTTTAATAAGGTTGGCTCTAATTACTGTGTAGTATGCAATTAGGACTTTCCGCCCTTTCCTTAAAATAGCATTTAACTGTGATTTTAGGAGCCACAGAGCCAGAGACTTTGTTCCCATTAACTGCACATCCAGAATCAGGTTCTGCCGTATATGGCCACAGAAGACCCTGTACAGGAGCTGCGGCACTGATTCGACACTAGTAGTCTACCCACACTGTGTGTTCTCAGGAGGCACAGTGGGAAACCAGCATCATGGAGGCCTCAGAGAGCACGGCGAAACACACACAGGCCTTGCCACTAAGGGGTGCTTTATGTAATGCTCCCCTGGCTGGCTTCAACCACGAGGAATTCTGTGTGGTCTTTCAGTCCCTGAAATGAAAAAGGATGGGGCTCTGCATGGGTAAAATGGTGTAGCTAAAATTACCATCTCTTTTTGTTTGTTTGCAGCCCCGGGAGAAGGGCAGGATGCGTTTTCATAGGCTCCAGAATGTGCAGATTGCCCTGGACTTCCTAAAGCAGCGGCAGGTAAGACACTTCCATGCTTTCCCTATTCTGCCATGGAGTGTTGACATTTGACCCTTACTTAGGAATGTTTTCAGTGTCCCTAGTGAGCCCTTGGTAATTGCTCCATCTGGCCCAGTCTGAGTCTTGTTTGCTAGTGAACGATTTCATTATGGCTGGACAAATCATTTGGTGGTCCTTGCATAGAATCTAAGGCCTTCCTGAATGGGAGAGTGTCAACAGAGAAGAGCAAGATGCTAAAGATGGAAACTTATGGACTCACCTAAGGTGGGGGTCAAAAGGAAGATGGAAAATAAATTGTCAAAGAAGATGGAAAAAAGTACCTGATCCAGGAAGAGGAGAAACCAGAATGCTACATGATCCTGAAGAGTAGATGAGGGGCTGGTCAGGATTGGCCATTGTGTTGGTGCCACATGAGGTCTGAGGCTGACAAGCATTGGTGACTTGAGAACAGTCTGAATAGAGCAGAAGAGCTCTTGGAGTTAGCGGGTTAGAGCAGTTTAGTGGGCCTGGATATAAGAAGGGAAAAAAGTTTTCCATGTGTTTTTACACATAGGAGGAGAAGCCAGTGAAGAGAGGCAGACAGGGATGAGAGTGAGGAGGAGTGCTGACAGTGACAAAATATCAGCCCTGGGAGATGCCACAGAGAGGTTCTAGCCCAGCGTCTTCATTTCCTCGATAAGGAAAGTGAGATCTGGTGGGGTGAAATGACCTGCCCCAGAGCGCACAAGCTAGAGCAGAGCTGGGACTTCCACCCAGGCCTCCTGCCATGGAGTTCAGTGTTCCTGCCACTGTCCGTGCTGTTTCTACACACTACCCCTCCCCCTGCCCCATGCCTGCTTTCTAACGGATGAAAACAAATTCAGGGATTGAGGGTGAGATCCTGAGCACAGCTGGTGTGGTTATCTTTGAAAAAGAAAAGGAAAATGCCGCTTTCTTTGAGATACAGGGAAAAGGAAGGAGGAGGGATGAAGATGCAGGGGTGGGGTGGCGGGAAGGAAGATGGAAGAGGGGGTCAGAGAGTTTGTCTGCTTGGAGCCAGTTGAGTGGAAGAGATCGGTCTAGCTGTGGGCGCCAGGCAATCACTCAGGCCAAGCTGGACGTTGAATGGTATGCATATTTTTAGAGTTAGTTCATTTTCATCACTCTTATCAGTATTTCTCATTAACTTGGGAAATTCTTTCTCTGTGCTCCCAGAGCAGTTTACTTTCAATATAACATCTACTACTTTATTATTTCTCTGTTTGCTCTCATGTACTGCAGGCCCCGTGAGGACCGGGAACGGGATCTTCCTCCACAGTTTTCTCTTCATCACCTGGCATAATGAATGGTCCTTAATCGACACTTAATAAATATTTGTTGAAATAAATTGACAAATGAAAAGTGGTGGGAGAATTAGAGGCAGTGTTTAGGGTACCGGAGAAAGCAGGATTAGAAATGTCTGTGTGTAGAGCTGGAAGGACCCTGGGGGTTCTTAATAGGCAAGGAAGAATGAGAAGAATCGATTAGCTACAAGTCTAAATAAGGACCAACGGTAGATTTGGTTACTGTGATCAGACTAAAGTATGTGCAGATAAGAACAGCGGACTCAGAGAAGGGCAGGGAGAACTCTAGAACAGCTCTTGGTAATGGGGAGGTCTAAGTTGTAGTTGTGTAGCTGTCCAAAGTAGAGGAAAAGCGTAAGTCCTCAGAATGGAGAACGTACATGAATTGTGCAGATGGGGTGATATTTGGGTCATTGAGATGAGTGCTAATAAGATCACCACTTTTAGGATTTAGGTGCTAAAGTCATCAAGGGTTAGTAGAGATTGGAAGGCTGTTTGCAAAGTAGACTTCAGAATGGAAGGGGCAAGCTGATGGGAGTGGGGCTGAGGAATGTGGACATGGCTAATACCACATCCTCCCAACTGTGGGTCAGTGATTGGTGATTAGAAAACTGTGTTCTCGATCTAGAAGAGTAGCCTCTCCTACCTGCAGTATACAGAAGAGGAATGGAGATACAGGTGTCTTAGTCGGTTCAGGCTGCTGTAACAAAAATACTATCATGTAGGTGGCTTATAAACAACAGAACTATATTTTTCACAGTTCTGGAGACTGGGAAGTTCAAGAGTAAGGTACCAGCAGATTCAGTGTCTGCGAGGTCCTGTTTTCTGGTTCTTAGACCACAGTCTTCTGTCTGTGTCCTCACATGGTGGAGGGGCAGGGGAACTCTCTGGGTTCTCTTTTATAAGAGTGCCATTCCCATTCATGTGGGTTTCACCCTCGTGACTTAATCACCTCCCAAGGCACCACCTCCAAATACCATCACAATGAGTGTTAGAATTTAACATATGAATTTTGGAGGGACACAAGGATTTCACCTGTGGTACCAGGTCACTATTGGTGTAGGGGGAGAAGTGAGGTCACCAGAGTTCTTTAGAGACACATAGGTTTCAGTTCAACTGAAGAGATAAAGGAAGGCCAGCTCAAGGGCAGTTTGTCACAATTGAACGGGAACTCCGTGAGGGTCTGACAGAAAAGGCTCACAGGGGCTGGGCTGCTTTTCCTGGTGCTCTCACAGTTTCAACACTGAAAGTCCCACATCCCAGGAAATCTCTCAGTTTCCAGCATGTGGGACACTTGGTCACCCTAGCAGCAGATAGGGCCTTTGTGTCTATGCACATTGTGTTATTAGAATCAGATTTTACAGGTAAAAACAGATGCTAGTGGAGGCATGGGCAGTGTGGATATCTTTAGCAGAGGAGGAAAAATGGAGGTGAGAACAGGCCAAAGAGTAAGGGAGAGGGGCTTGCTATTCCCTCCCATGGGAAAAAAGAAAGAAAAAAAAAATCAGCGCTGTGATGACTTAATAAAAAAGCAACTCACAATACCATGTGCTTATAAGGTTGCCTTGCTGATAGGAATGCAAAATGGTACAATCATGGGGGAAGAGAGTTTGGCAGTTTTGTCTAAAGCTAAACATATACCATATGACCCAGCAGTCCCACGCCTGGGAATTTACCCTGTAGAAATGAAAGCATATGCTCATGAATCTAGGAGCTTTATTCATCACTGTCCCAAACTGGAAACAACCCGAATGTTCTTCAGTGGATGAATGGGTAAACACAGCATAGTCTGTTGATAACGATGGAATACTACTAAGCAGTAAAAAGGAGCAAACTAGCGATACATGTAACAACGAGGATGGAGATCTCCAGGGCACTATGCTGAGTGAAGAAAAACCCCAAAAACCCAGTATCAAAAACTTAAATACTGTCTGATTCTATTCATATGACATTTTAGAACAAGTAAGATGGGGAACGGATCAGTGGTTGGCAGGAATTAGAGGCGAAGTCAGGGTGTGACCACAGAGGAGCAGCATGAAATCACCTTGTCAGGGTGACAGAAGTGTTCTGTTATTCTGACTGTGGTGGTAATTATGCATCAATACAGACGTTCAGACTCATAGAGCTGTACTTACGTACATACACCACACACAATCAGTTTAGTTGGATATAAGGATGAAAATCTGCAAAAATGAAATCAAAACCAAAAGTCCCAGAGCTCTGAGATCAGCCTCTGTTTGTTTTCCAGGTGAAACTAGTGAATATTCGCAACGATGACATCACGGATGGCAACCCCAAGCTGACCCTGGGCCTGATCTGGACCATTATTTTGCACTTCCAGGTAGGGCCTGTGAAGTTTGGGGTCATTGTTGCTTGGCTTGGATGTTGCCTAGAAGGAACTAGAAGATGTGCAGCCTTCCATGGTTAGCGCCAAGCCTTTCTTCTCTGTGTGTGGCCGTGAACAAGGGTGAGAGTAGAAGTAGCCTGGGGACGGAGCTATTGCGGCCTAAACCCAGAACTTCCTGATCATTGCATGCTGAAATGGGATTTTTCACTGGTTTGTGTGTTGGCCGGTTGTTAGAAGTCTGCTCAGTTGGGTCAAAACTGACTCTATGGGGACTCACAGTATGGGCCGTTTGATGCTTTTAGAAGGGTGGGGTGAAGGATTGTAATCCTGCTTTGGTGTAGACTTTTCCTCATCTCTAATGATCTTAAAACAAGCCTGGTTAATTATAGCACTGCCTTAGTCAGTTTGGGGTTCTGTAATGAAATACAGGTGACCTTAGAGATATTGCAGATTTGGATCCAGACCACCACAATAAAGCAAGTCAGATGAACTTTTTGGTTTCCCCGTGCATATAAAAAGTTATGTTTATACTGTAGTCTGTAAGTGTGCAATAGCATTGTATTTTTAAAAAGTGTACAGACCTTAATTAAAAAATAGCTTATTGTTGGGGCGCCTGGGTGGCTCAGTCGGTTAAGCGTCCGACTTTGGCTAAGGTCATGATCTCGCGGTCCGTGAGTTCGAGCCCCGCGTTGGGCTCTGTGCTGACTGCTCAGAGCCTGGAGCCTGTTTCAGATTCTGTGTCTCCCTCTCTCTCTGACCCTCCCCCATTCATGCTCTGTCTCTCTCTGTCTCAACAATAAATAAACGTTAAAAAAAAATTTTTTTTTAAATAGCTTATTGCTAAAAAATGCTATCATCTGAGTTTTCAGTGAGCCATAATCACTGATCACAGATCACCATAACAGATACAATAATAATGAAACTTTTGAAATATTGGGAGAATTACCAAAGTGTGACACAGACACAGGTGAGCAAATGCTGTTGGAAAAATGACACAGATAGACTTACTGATGCAGGGTTGCCACAAACTTTCAATTTGTAGAAAATGCAGTTTCTGTGAAGTGCAGTAAAGTGAAGCACAATGAAACAAGGTGTGCCTGTACCATAGATTAGGTGGCTTACACAACAAACACCTTGTTCTCATGGTTCTGGAGGCTGGAAGTCTGAGATCAGAGTGTCAGCATGGTCAGGTTCTTGGTGGGGGCCCTATTCCTGGCTATCTCCTCACATGATCTTTCCTTGGTGCATGGGTACAGAGAAAGAGATCTCATGTCTCTTCATCCTTTTGTAAGGGCATTCATGGGGGCTCTGCTTTCATTACCTCATCTGAAACTAATTACCTCTCAAAGGCCCCCACCTCCAAATATATCACGTTGCAGGTAAGGGCTTCAACACGAATTTTGAGGGGGCACTAACATTCAGTCCACAGCAAGCGCCTTAGCAGCTGGGTTTGTATATGGGCTGGTAAGCACAAGCTTGTTGCTTCCATCATACTCAAGAGCAGTGGCATCTTGGTAGTGTTCACATGGTCACACAGCCTTGTTGCTGCTCCATTCCTAAGAAGGCAAATCCTTTTCAAGTCTGGATTGCTGTTGGAAAAATACAGCCTTATTTTTATAAAAAGACCATCTTGAATCATTTTAGCCCAGCCAAACAAAGCTGTTTCTCAAACAGCTCCCCCATACACAGTCCCTGTATATGAAGCTGATAGATTAGAGGGAGCATTTTTTGAGCAGGTAAGAAAAGAAGGCTAATATAAATAACTCAAGGAATGGACTCCAGGGACCCAAGTGACTGGGATGTCCTAGTTGGGGCATTAGTGCCACCTGCTGGTTAGAAGCAGAACAGCAGATGTCCCAGCATTCCTCATTACCTGAGAAAATTGAGTTTGGGGCTTATTTCTTGTGGCTCTGGTTTGGAGCCAGTGCTGGCAATCTGGAAAGTGTGGAAGTAACATGTATTTTTGTGCCATCACAGGGTGTCTTTAAGCATGCTTTGGATATAGGGATAACCAGGAACATGAACTTGGCAGGTGTGCCTTAGCAGGGTGGGTGTAAGAACTTTGCTGAGCTTTCATGGAGCAGTAGAGGTATCCCTTAGAGCCCTTAAGAACAGAGGAGTGTTGTTGTTGTTGTTGCTGTTTTTAGAGAAACTGTTTTGGCCGTTTGTATTTTTGCCACAAACCTGTCCCCACCGTGAGTTCCAGTGTCAGTCTCATAGATGTGAGATAAGAGGACTCTGTCTACACTATGTCTCTATTTATCATGACTGTAATTCAATCTCTTTTTAAAAGGGAGACTCATAGGCCAAGGAATAAAAACTGAATTGGTTAATCAAAACTTTGCTGGGACAGAAGAGATGGAGATAACGGAACCATTGTTTTCCTGAACAGCTCCATCAGGAAAATGTGTACTTTCTCTTTCTTTAAAAATTAAAAAAAAAATTTTTTTTATGAGAGAGAGAGACAGAGCATGAGCAGAGGAAGGGCAGAGAGAGGGAGACAACAGAATCTGAAGCAGGCTCCAGGTTCTGAGCTGTCAACACAGAGCCCGATGTAGGGCTTGAACTCAGGAGAACCATGAGATCATGACCTAGGCCAAAGTTGGATGCTTAGCCCAACTGAGCCACTCAGACGCCCCTTTCTTTAAAAATTTCTTATGAAAGGGGCGCCTGGGTGGCGCAGTCGGTTGGGCGTCCGACTTCAGCCAGGTCACGATCTCGCGGTCCGTGAGTTCGAGCCCCACATCGGGCTCTGGGCTGATGGCTCAGAGCCTGGAGCCTGTTTCCGATTCTGTGTCTCCCTCTCTCTCTGCCCCTCCCCCGTTCATGCTCTGTCTCTCTCTGTCCCAAAAAATAAAAAAAACCAAAAAACAAAAAACAAAAAAACGTTGAAAAATTTCTTATGAAAACCTTCAAATATTGATAAAAGTAGAGAAAACAGTGTGAAGAACTACCATATACCTATCACCTATCCCGACAGTTCTTAACTCAGGGCCAGTATTATTTCATCTATATCCTAATCCACTCCTCAAACCCCAGTAGGTTATCTTGAAAGAAATCCCAAACTTCATGTAATTTCATCTGTACGTAGTTCAGCATATATCTCTGAAAGATAAAGATTTCTTAATTAAAAAAATTTTTTGAATGTTTATTCATTTAAGAGAGAGAGAGAGAGAGAGAATGAGTGAATGAATGAATGAATGAGCGAGGGAGGAGCAGAGAGAGAGGAAGACACAGAATCCAAAGCAGCTCCAGGCTCCAAACTGTCAGCATAGAGCCTGTCACAAGGCTTAAACCCACGAACATGCAAGATCATGACCTGAGCCAAAGTTGGACACTTAACTGACTAGGTCCCCCAAGTGCCCCTAAAGACTCTTAATTTAAGCAAACTAGTATAACACTGTAAAACTCAATAGTTTCTTAAAATCATCAAGTATCTGATTAGTGTTCAGATTTCTCCAGTTACTTCATTAAAAAAAAAAAAAAAGTTGATTTCTATGAATCAGAATCCCAACAAAGTCTACATATTGCATTAAAATTTCCCTCCCCCCAACAATCCATTGAGGAAATCTGGTCTTTTGTCCTTTAAGGTTTATAAAGATGTTGATAGCATCTCTGTGACATCTTCCATCCCTCTGTTGTATTGCTTATCAACTGGTGGTTTAGATCTAGACCTGAGGCTCAATCACATTCAGATACCTTTAGGGAGGATGTGGAGGGCAAGGATGGTGATGTTGAGTAGTATACGTCTGCTGCTGAACATGTGGGTTCAGCTATTATCAGCCTGATCATCCAGTCCCTATTACATCTTCACCTAATAGTTTTAGCAACCACTCATCATTGTTGCTAGTTCCACTGTTTCATTAGAAGTTGCAGGGGTGCCTGCAGGGGCTCAGTTGGGTAAGTAGCTGACTCTTGATCTCAGCTCAGGTCTTGATCTTAGAGTCGTGAGTTCAAGCCCCTCACTGGGCTCCACGCTGGAGCCTACTTTTTAAAAGTTGCAAAATGGTGCTGCTCAAATTCCTTCATTCCTTTTTCATTATTTAGCTGGAATGCTTTTATAAAGAAGAACTTCACCTCAGCAATTACCCTAAGAGATATCTCCTCTAGGAAAGGGCAGATACAAAGATCTCCCTCTGTTTACCAGTTTTCAGCATAATTAATTGGTTCCCTAAGATTCTCCAAAGATAAGAAAATGAAAGTTTTTTTCATTTTTTTTCTTAGTATCACTTATGACTCCTGGGTTTTTAAATGTGTTCCAATAAAATACAGCTATCATTCTTCCTAATACTCAAATAACTCCATCTTTGGCCAATGAGAGCTTCCTAAAGTGGACTCTGAGTCTTTTGGCATCATCTCCATAGTCCTTTTTGATAATCTCCTTTATTTCTTGTGATGAGATGTTCCAGACTCTGTGTATTTGCTGCCCAAGGCCTGAAATTAGCAATTTCTTCAAGAAACTCTCATTCTTTATTGACCACAATCTGAATGCTACTGGGTTGGTCAGTTTTTCTGTGGACAGAGCTAGCTAATAAGTATATTTTCCTTATTTTAAAAAACCATGAATTTATACTGCTCTCATTCAAACTTAAAATTACAGAGTTATTTTAAAAAGTTTATTTATTTATTTTTAGTAATCTCTATACCCAGTGTGGGGCTTGAACTTATGACCCTGAGATCAAGAATCACATGCTCTTCTGACTGAGCCATCCAGGCACCCCCAAATTATAGTTTTATTTTAACTTCTTTGACTTTATATCTTTTTTACTCATGCTGAAAATCTTGATCCTAACAACAGTAACATATTACTTACTCCCTTTTCCATATACCTACATACACGTAGATGTGTATACAATCACATAGACATATTACATGTATTTGAACCAAAACAGCAATCTTAGTGTTATTATTAACAATATGATTACTGAGAAGTTTGTAATTTTTTAAAAGTTTATTTATTTATTTTGAGAGACAGAGAAAGTGTGAGCAGGGCAGGAGCAGAGACGGAGGGAGGGAGAGAGAAAATCCCAAGCAGGCTCAGCCCTGTCAGCGCAGAGCCCCATGTGGCGCTTGATCATGACCCGAGCTGAAATCAAGAGTCAGATGGTTAGCCAACTGAGCCACCCAGGCACCCTAAGAAGTTTGTGATTTCTTGGGGCGCCTGGGTGGCGCAGTCGGTTGAGCGTCCGACTTCAGCCAGGTCACGATCTCGCGGTCCGTGAGTTCAAGCCCCGTGTCAGGCTCTGGGCTGATGGCTCAGAGCCTGGAGCCTGTTTCCGATTCTGTGTCTCCCTCTCTCTCTGCCCCTCCCCTGTTCATGCTCTGTCTCTCTCTGTCCCAAAAATAAATAAAAACGTTGAAAAAAAAAATTTAAAGAAGTTTGTGATTTCTTTATAGTTTTCATTGTCCTTTGTGTATATCTCCTAAGAATGTACACATAATTATATTTTAAAATCATTTGAAAAAAATTTCTGTGTTGTGAAGCTATTAATTCAGTACATAATTAGGTTCATTGGTTTTTATTTGCCTCCAAATTTTTAGGGATTGCTTTTCCCCTTTCCATTTTATTTTATGTTATATAGACCATCTATGTTGTTCCAAAGAGAAAATTTTAAAGTGCATGTGAGGTGTACTCAGAGAAGTCTAGCCTCCAGACCTGCCCTTTCTGTTGTTTCTTCTCCTTTCATATAGTTTGCTGACTGTTTTAAAACACCTTTTTGGTTGCCATTCTATTGTTTGTTTATTTTAGGAAAATACTCAAAAATGACTTTATTGAGGTTTACATACCATAAAATTGACTCATAGTCGTCATACAATTCAATGATTGTTATGAGTTCTACAACCCTCACCATAATCCAGCGTTAGAACATTTTCATCATACCTGGAAGACCCTTCTGTCCATTTACATTCCCCCCCTTTTTCCTCCTCAGCCTTAGGCAGCCACCAATCTATTTTCAGTCTCTATAGATTTGCCTATTTGGGGCAATTCTCATAAATGGGGTCATAGAATATGTGCTTTTTGCGTCTGGCCTCTTTCACTTAGCATTAAAATTTTGAGGTTCATCTATATTGAGGCATGTATCAGTATTTCATGCCTTTTTACTGCTGAGTACTGTTCTATTATATATATGCACCACATATTTTATCTGTTCAGCAGTTGATGGACATTTGGGTTGTTTCCACTTTTTGGCTGTTATAAGTTATGTTGATATGAGTATTTGAGTACCAGTCTTTGTGTGAATGTATGTTTTTATTTCCCTTGGATATATACCTTGAAGTGGAATTGCTGGGTTGTATGGTAAGTTGATGTAAAACTTTTTAAGAAACTGCCAAACTATCTTCCAAAGTGGCTATACCATTTTACATTCCATCAGGAAGGTGTGAGGACTCTTACTTCTCCATATCCTCGTCAAGATTTGTTACTGTTTTTCTTTTGATTATAACCATCACAGTGGGTATGAAATTGTATCTTCTTGTGGTTTTAGTTTATAGGAAAGTGTATTTTTTTAATGTTTTATTTATTTTTGAGAGAGAGAGAGGAGAGGATGAGTGGGGGAGGGGCGGAGAGAGAGGGAGACCCAGAATCCCAAGCAGGCTCCAGGCTCTGAGGTTTCAGCACAGAGTCTGACACGGGGCTTGAACCCACGAGCTGTGAGAACATGAGCTGAGCCGAAGTCGGATGCTTAAACCTACTGAGCCCCCCCCAGGTGCCCCCAGGAAAATGTATTCTTTAACTGAATTCCACAAACATTTACTGAGGACCAGCTATGAACAAAGTCTTAGGTAGAGTCTGTGGGAGATACAAAGTGAACTAGACACAGACTTAACCCAGGTTCAACTGAATAATTCAGAGAAGCACCATAAAATAGCTTGATAGAGGTTTAAAGAATCAGGGAGGTATGAGCCAGGGAGATGGAACACGTATATACTCAATAATTAGCAGCAGTTACTGGTAGCAACTTGTTACAATTATTAACAGACCTTATAATTACCATGGCTTTTGACTTAGCCCACTGTTCCCTGCCCTGTTACCTATTTTACCAGAAAATAAAATACTTTTGGTTTCGTCTGTCTTCTGCATGCATATTGGCTACCTGCTATTCCCTGTTTGCTTTTTCAGCATAGCTGAGTAACTACTTTGTTTTGTCGTGGGAAGCTCTGCTGCCAGAGTATTTTCTCAGATGCAAGTAACTACTAATTCCTTTTCTTTGCTATTCTTGATGGCTTGGTGTTTGTCTGTATTGGCTAAGTGTTTGGGAGTGTGGGGAAGTTCCCCTTCTTGTAAAGCTTCTGGTTGGCTGATAAAGGGTTATATAGAGGCTCCATCATCCTTGTCTCAGAGAGAATATGATGTGTCTCTTGCTAGTTATGTATTATTGCGGTTTTCTAGTCTTTTATTATTGAGTGTCTATTAGCTGTTCTCACCAAGGACACCTGCTACATAAAGCCAAATAGAAATGTAGAGTAGAGCTATCAAATGTTAGGGGATCAGTAAAATAGTCATTATAATCCCTGTTGTTGGTGCTAATGAAACATTTCCCATACAACCAACTTTCTTGTTCCTTCTGACCTCCCCAAGTAAATACTATCCTGAAGTTGATGTAGATGGTTCCCGTATATGCCTTTGTGTCTTTATGACAGATGAGGTATTCATAACGATATGTGATGTTGTTTATATGTTTTTATAGTTGATATAGATTCTGTCTTCTATATATCCTTTTTGCCCTTGTTTATTTTTAAGAGAGAGAAAGAGAGAGTGCGCATGTGTGCAAGTGGGTTATGGGCAGAGAGAGAAGGGAGAGAGGATCTGAAGCGGGCTCTGTGCCGAAGGCATTCATTGCTACAGTGAACATGTGTGTACATGTGTCCTTAGGTTTATAGGAAAGTGGGTTTTTTGGATAGGTACCTGGACCGGAATTATTAGGTCATACATACACTTTTCCTTTATTTTGCCAAATTACTGTCAGAGCAGTATGTGATGCATAGTGTTGTATTGGATAACACTATTGTTTTAACATTTATTTGCTGTCTGGATCTCTGCAGTAGGATGCCATTTTAACAGTGGATTTTGTCTCTTGTTCTCTCCTTTTCCTGGCTTAGAACAGGTACTCAATAAATATTTGTTAAGCGAATGGATATTTTATTAATTTGATCTTCTCAAAGCTGGGAGGTAGGTAGACCAGATAAATAGACTGTGATGGCTATTTTCCAGTGCTGGCTGTTCAGATGAGCAACTGAAACAGAATCCAACTGACATTTTTGGATTACACTTTCAGATCCTAATAATAGGATTTCCTGTCCCTTGGTTTTGCCCAGACCTGTATTAATGTTAGGATTTATAATTTATCTAAAAGATGAGTTCTGAAAGTCAGAATCTGACAAAATTAGCTTTCTGACTCTCAAGTGTTTATTAAATACAAGGGTACGTCTAGCACTCTGAAATAAAAAAAAAATTCAGGGGAGTTAAGGTAAAAAGTGGTTTTAGCTGGTAGATGTGAGCTTTACACTTTTGTGCACTTTATGGCACTTAGTGGTTGGCCTATAGATGAGGCACCATTCATGTTTGTGGAATGAATGAATGAATGAGCTCGTTCACTCTGGCCGTTTCCATGTAAGAACTGTGGGCAGTGAACAGTTAACTAGAAAAAGCCAAAGCAGAAGACCTGAAGAATGTCTGTGCCCTAGTCTCTTCCTAGTCGCCCTTAGTCAGCTGCTTTGCCAGAAGGCGGCACCCTATGTTGAGAGCTCAGGTGAGGTGAGAAAAAAGGTACAGGGTGAAGTCTTAGTGATCAGAGTTGACTTACTTAGTGAAATAGTGGAAGCAGAGCCCCTGTTAAGAAAAACAAACACCCGAACTTTGGGTCTTAGAACATATCTACTTTCTTGAGAGCCTAGTCAAGAAAAAAAGAGTATATTAGGACCCCAGTGGTGGTGATGGTAGAGTGTCTCCTATCTTGTTGCTTAAGTAACAAATGGGAAGAAAAGGGATTTACTGAAGACCAGGAACTGAGCCAAGCACTTTATAAGGCATTACCTCATCCGCCTTCTCTCACCCACTTCCACAGGTTGTAGTATCCACATTTTACGGGTAAGGAAACTGAACCACCTAGCAAGTTAGTTACTTAGCTACTAAGTTACTAGAGCTGGGAATTTGAACCTAGGCCTCCTTTACTGAAAGCTCTGCTCCTTCCCTAGGCCAGTTTTCCTCTGGGGCAGAAGGAAATGAAGGCCTGATCTGTCCAACATGGGCAAGAAGTTTAAAAAAGAAACGACTCCCATAAATAAATATGCCAAGTTCTGTCAGGCCCCCCGTCAGCAGCAGTCAGATAAAGCAGCTGTCTCTCTTGCCCCTGAGTTGATCAGTTGCAGGAATTTGGTTTGCTTGTATTTCATGAAAAATATTCAAGCTTCGGCCCTGGGTGTGCACCTGAGAAGTTCCATAGTTCGTTCTGTTTGGTGGAGGAGTGAAGGCTGGTGCTTACTTAGAGAATTATACTATGATGTGAGAGTTTTTTGCTGATTACATGGTCTCCTGTAGTCTGAGTTTCTCTCCCATGCTGGTCTCCTGGTCTCGTTTCTTGCTGTGGATTATGATCACCATAAGATGGTGCTGCAGCTTTGCACTCAGCTGTAGGAAAAGGCTTGGGGAGAAACACCTATTGCAGTGGAGGCAGATGGGTCTCAGTAAGCAGTTATGTAGGGACTGCTGCCTTCGGGTTTCTTACTGCTTTCCTTCCGTGCGGGGCATTTTTCAGGAGAGGTGGGTAGCATTTACATAGAGCCAGGCAGGCTATTTTCCTCTGCTGTGTGGTCTGGATCCTTTCGGTATAGAATAAACAGCTGCAGCAGGGAAGTACAACCTCTTTCCACTCCATCCAGAGCTCCTTGGGCTGTGGTGTTATCTCATCTGTGAAACACTACAGTAAAAATTGGGGTGGGCGAATCCCATTGACATAACAGGGTGATTTTTTAGTCCAACTTTTTAGACCTTTAATTCAGACTTCCTGCCCTGCTGCAACTTGAGTAAAAACCATCTGGGACTCATTTTAGCAACTTCCTCTCTTACTCCCAGTGTTATCTGTTTGGGTCCTTGGCCCATGTGAGTCTAGTGGACAATTCAGAACAGTGGGTATCTTCCTGTTTTATTTAATTGAGGACAGACCCATCCCCGCCAGAGTTAGAACATAGCATAACATGGAGTTGAAATTAACAATCTTAAATAGGAGTTCACGGACTGGCTTTGCCACTTATTAGCTATGTAGCCTGGAGCAAATTAATCAACTTTCTTAAACCTCCGTTTCTTTACCTGTAAAATAGTAGTTTTGACTCCATATGGTTACTGTCAGAATTAAATGAGGTAATCCATAGTTTAGCACAGTGCTTGGCACGTAGCAAATGCTGAAAAAAAAAAATGTTAGCTGGCGGCATCATTGATTCCTGGTGAACATTTGTGTAACTATTGTTCAGCAGAGGTGGAGCTTCTCTCTTGTATTTGGAAGCCGTATCCTTTTTACAGAGCCTCCTTACACAATACTCAAAAACGATTTCCCAGTGTCTCCTCTGTGTCATTGGCTAACAGAATTAACAGATCTCTCTCTCTCTCTCTCTCTCTCTCTCTCTCTCTCTCTCCTGTCTCTCTTTTTGGGAAGGCAAGGAGAGAAATAAATGCTGTAGGAGGCTAGATCTTTAAAGCCTGTGTTTCTTAACTGTGAGGAGTAGGTTCGGGTCTCTCTTCAGGTTATAATTTGTTTAAGATAATTTTATTATTTCTGACCTGAAAAATTTGAGCATCTGTCTTCATTGCTTGATATTTTCTTCTGGGTATCTGGCAGAACAATTGAAATCTCTTTCCTTTCAGAGTCTGGGGGGCAGTGATAATGGCAGCATCCCCAGCCCTGGTTCTTCTTGGCCCTTCCCTGCCAAGGTAGCGGCACGCTGGTTTGCTTTCCCCTCTTCTTCCTCCTCCTCCCTTCACGTTACCTTCTTCCATGGCCTCTCTTCTTTCCCCTCCCTTTTCCCTTTACTCTTACATCCCACCCCCTCCTCCTCACCCTCCCTAGTCCCCCCCCCCCCTGGTTTCTAGCTCCTTTTTGCTTTCTGTTTGTGTTTCTGAGGGCAGTGCTCCAATTACCTCATATTTGGAGAGAGGAAGCTGCAGCCAATCCGGTTTCTGTCTGCTTTTAGGTCAAGTGATTTCTGAACTGCAGTGAGATGCTTTGAATTTGTCTTGTTGCAGCTCTGAGCCTGTAAGATGGCTGTCTGAATCGGCAGCCGCTGGGAGAGACAGAGAGGCGGGGAGGGAGGGAGAAAGAATTGGAGGGATTGCCGGCATAGTGCATGTTTTTAAATGTGCATCTAATCCGATGAAGCCAAGGTTGGGATTTCTCTGGGATCCCAGGACTGGCTTAGCTGCGTTTTTGATGAGATTAGGAGAGGAAGGCGATGGGAAATTCACTGGGCTGTGTTAAGGAGCCGAAAGATTCAAGAGCTATTCCGGAGAAGGCTCCCATATCTCCTAAGAAAAGGGTTCGGTTCAAAAGGAAGTGGAGGGGGAAGAAAACCCCTACTCCAGAGGTATCTCATGAGGAGGAACCCTTGGAAGGAACCACAGTAATTGAAGAGACAGAAACCCTACCGAAGTTAACAGTGAGTCTCCAAAAGGAGGAAGGAGCAGGAGGGACAGAGCACCCCCCCTCGGACATTTTACTGCCTCGGGACTCAGCCCCCAGCTCAGGGATGGGTGCTCAGGGGATGATCGTGCAGGTGAAGGAGAGATTCCAAGGGGAGATCCAGACTGCTCACCTTTTGTTGGAGAATGAGTCATCAGTTGCCGGAGGGGTCTGGGATTCCCTGCAAGAGGGGAGGACTGTCATTGCTCACCTGCTTGATAACCCGGCGGAAAGGAACTGTGAGAAGTCAGTGAGCCAACTGGTGGAATTTCCGAGGACGGCGTCCTGCAACAGCAGGGCTGTGCTGCTGCCTTTGCAAGGGGAGACTGCAGTGGGGAAAGGAGGTGCTCAGCTTGGACTTCGGAGTGGCACCTTCCCCCCGCCAGACCACCCCACCGATGCAGGGTCTCCAGACCAACTTTCAGGGGTCCGGGGTGTGGGGGCAGGAACCGCGGGTATTTGCAGTGGCCCTCAGACAGGTGCCTGGATTGCAGAGCCTTCTGTCCCTTCATCACTGCCGGACCAGTCGAGAGGTCACAGATGCACAGAACCTGCCCATGTGGGTCGAGTGCCCCCCCAGGGTCCCAGACTGCCTACTTCTCAGAGTGATTTATCCATCAGCGGCAGGACTGTGAGCGTTTTGCCCTCCTCCTCTGGCTACGGCAGCGACGGGCCACACTTACGCGGGATCCAACCTAGA
The DNA here is from genome assembly GCF_018350155.1 of Leopardus geoffroyi. Lineage (NCBI taxonomy): Eukaryota > Metazoa > Chordata > Mammalia > Carnivora > Felidae > Leopardus > Leopardus geoffroyi. The sequence goes on from NC_059328.1 coordinate 30,417,901, forward strand.
GACACAGAGCCTGAAAAGAGCTCCACATCCTTCTCTGAAGAGGATGGCACCCTTTCTTTGGAGGCAAGTCACACCCCACCATGGGGTCTGGAAGAGGTAGGTGGGTTACGTTCACATTTGGATTCCTGGCCCTCAAACTTATTAAAGTGGAGTGTGCTAAGAAGTGAGGATCCTAGTGCTTCTTCGCAGACTTACCCCCATGTCACGTACCAAGAGTTAGTGACTGGGTTTGGCAAGCGGAGTCTTGATGCTTGAAACCAAGTCTCGTTGTCTCTGGGGAATCCCTGATTCCGGGTAACCACACTGCATAATTGCTCGAGCTATCTGGCAGGGTTATCTTTCAAAGTGCAGTGCTAGGTAGTACTTAACTTTCTCAGGCAGGTCTGTTTATGAGCATCCCTGCTACAGGAAGTTGTAGTGTGGTGGCTGAAGGGAGGCCTAGCTGAATCTCCTAAATGAGTGCAGAAGGCATAGGGAATGTGGCAGGGGTTCGGGCCAAGGCAGCTGACCCCAGTGTGATTGCTCTTCCCTGGAGAGTGATGTTCTTACGAGGGCTGATGTAATCCCACTCTTGTGGGGACACTGCTAATGACAACACCCATTCGGTATTTGTATAGGTGGAGAGGGCTGGTCCTCCATGGGTTCCTAATTGCAGCATTAGAGGAAAGGGGCACAGAATTATCTGGAGCTTAACTCAGAGAGGAGGGGTTAGAATAGTTTGAAGGTTCAAGGCTAGAAAAAGTTTGTGTTCTGGGTGGACTTGTTTATGGCTTGAACAAGTTTTTGTTGTTCTATTGAAGGCATAGGTGTCCGTGGTGATGGTGGTGGGCACTGTGAATGCTTCTAGGGTCAAGGAGTAAGTAGGAATTCAAGAGATTTGGACACAGTGAGGGGAAGGGGACTAGCAAGACAGTGGGCGGCACAGGGTCTTGTATGTAAGTCTGATTGTGTAGGTGACTGAAGTTATTAATTCACCAATGACTGAAGAACTTTTGTTGGCATATCAGCTTCCTGTGGTAGAAGAAATAAAAACTTTAGGATCCCAGTGCAGCAAAAGGTGGAAGAAGAAATAGGGCATTTTCCTTGCCCAGGAATGTGGCCTCCGTTCCGTACTGGTGCCCTGCATATCAAACCCAACAGCATGAGGCTGAATAGAGACACAATGTCTTGTGCTTGATCTGTGCTTAAAATGTCCTCTTTGGGGATGAATTTCCTCCATCGACAGGCTCATGTCAGTCCCCTTTGTTATTATGGAGTTTGAGGACTCCCAACAGCTGGAAGGAAATGTGGCCATTGAAAATATTTTTTATGGGGTACCTGGGTGGTTCAGTCGATTAAATCTCCGACTTTGGCTCAGGTCATGATCTTGTGGTTCGTGAGTTTGAGCCCTGCTTCAGGCTCTGCTGACAGCTCGGGTTCTATATCTCCCTCTCTCTCTCTCTGCCCCTCCCCCACTTGTGCTCTGTTTCTCTCTCTGTCTCTCTCAAAAATAAATAAAACATTTACAAAAAAAAGATGCTTATTATATGGTTGGGCAAGAGTCTAAGGAGACCTTAGACTTTTCCGTATAAAAGTGTGTGTGGGGTGTGTGTGTGTGTGTGTGTGTGTGTGAGAGAGAGAGAGAGAGAGAGAGAGAATGAGGGAGAGAGAGAGAATGAGGGAGAGAATGAGAAAGAGAAAGAGACAGAGAAGGTGGGAAGGAAAGCAGTGGAGGCTGCTGAGGTGGAGTGTATGAGTATTTGAGCTCTTTGTATGGAGTGGATATAGAGCAGTTTTGCTATAAACTGCTCTTTTTTTTTTTTTTTTTTAATTTTTTTTTTTTCAACGTTTATTTATTTTTGGGACAGAGAGAGACAGAGCATGAACGGGGGAGGGGCAGTGAGAGAGGGAGACACAGAATCGGAAACAGGCTCCAGGCTCTGAGCCATCAGCCCAGAGCCTGACGCGGGGCTCGAACTCACGGACCGCGAGATTGTGACCTGGCTGAAGTCGGACGCTTAACCGACTGCGCCACCCAGGCGCCCCTAAACTGCTCTTTTTATACCATTAGTATTAAAGCTGAGGTTTGGAGGCATCATAATGTTTTAGGAAACATGCTTGTAATTGTGAGATTTTCAGAAAGTTTCAAGTGTAAAATTTTAAAGAACTCCTAATGAAAATCTATTCTTGATAATGGTCCATAGGCAATCAAGGCACTTCTATTATGGGATCTCCACAGAACAGCTCTGTGCAGAGTCTTAAAGAAAAGATTGGTGGGAGAAACCTTTTCTGTGACAGCAGTGTGATTCTTTTGCTGTTTTCAATGTGTGAATCAAATTGGTATGTCATATTTTCTGGGCATCCCATCCCTTCGACCCTTCCAGAGCAGGCACAGCCAGACCACTGAGTTATAGCCCAGGCTGAAAAGTTCAGTGACTGAGCATCAGCTCAGATGGCTGACACATTTCTGAGGCTCCTTGCCCATCGTGTGAAGCAGGGACCACAGACTGACCATCCCGTATCACAGATAAGAAGTACCTTCTCAAGATAAGTGTGAAATCCCTTCAGAGTGAAAGTCCTGTAGGCCAGGAGGCCTGAATCCCTCACTGATCTCTACAGGAACTTCTTCAGGGAGCTGCTCCCTTATCAGCATGCTGTTCACAGGCCTCGAGGACAGCAGCCGCCAGGGAGACAGAAGACACTGCAGGCTTCCTGTAAACTGTGGGTTGAGACCCCAAGTGGGAGCATCTAACAGGAATGTGCGTTCCCTCTGCTGAGGGTGATTGCCCTGGGAGGACACAGGGGTCAGAGGAGCAGCTGCTGCTGGTCACACTCCAGCTCCTTCCTAAAGAGGAGACAGCTGGCAGTTCCACAGACTTGATTTTTTTTGTTTGCTTTTTGGTGCTTCTTTTGTTTCTAATATGTTAGAGTAGTAACCCTCCTCAGGAAACAGTTCAAGTTCTGGAGTGCTGCCTGTCCTTGGCATAACTTAGGCTTTATCGTCTCTCCTGTTGATTGCCCAAGGTGTATTGACGGACATGGGGCCAGGGTTGGGTTTGCTGTGGCTGCACACAAACTTCGCAGTGGGTTTTATTTCTTTTAGGGATAGAGAGAAATGGGAACTGACTGTGATTCTTGCCAAGTGTGGGGTTTATTTTGTTGTTTTTTGAGTTTTATTTATTTATGAGAGAGAGGGAGAGAGAGAATCCCATGAGATACAGAGAGAGTGAGAGAGGAAGAGAGGAAGGGAGAGAGAATGTGGAGCTTGAGCTCACGAACCATGAGATCGTGACCTGTAACTGAAGTCAGATGCTTAACCAACTGAGCCACTCAGGTGCCCCGAGTGTGGGGTTTAGATAATAGAAGACAAATGGTCTACTTTACTGTTCACCTGTTGTAGTTGATACTTCCCTTGTCAGAAAATAGTTAACACAGAAATGGGATGATAGGGACCAGCTAACAAAAATGGTTTTCAGTTTTCAGAATGATAAGTGGACTGGGATTTGGAGCTGGGTCGGAGTGTCAGGCACAAGCCTTCTCTTAGGAGGACTCCCTACTGCCAGCTGCCATCAGTATCCAGAATACCTGGCTTACTGGAACAAGGAAAATTACTGACAATCCCTTCCTCCTCCCTGTCTTGGCTCCCATGCCAGTCTCCTGTCCACACTGTTAGTGGGTTCTGTTGAATGAAGAACATGGCTGTATACCAGTGTCCTTGCCATGAAACCTTAGAGTCCATACAATTTTGAGTGATAGTAAGGTAACACTGTGGGCTAGAAATGATGAGGAAATTGGTTGGTATATTATTTTCTGGGCTCAGCCTTTTCAGTTTACAAGTATCCCTTTCCCATTTCTCCTCTTTAATTATAGGGAATTGTTTTACTAATATTGGCGAGGAGAAAGCAAAATTAACCAGATGATCCTATTAGACGAATGTAGCAGTTAAAATCACAGTTAAGAAAGGAGCTTTGGTTGGGGCGCCTGGGTGGCTCAGTTGGTTAAGCCTCTGACTTTGGCTCAGGTCATGATCTCACGGTTTGTGAGTTCGAGCCCCGCGTCGGGCTCTGTGCTGACAGCTCAGAGCCTGGAGCCTGCTTCGGATTCTGTGTCTCGCTCTCTCTCTGCCCCTCCCCTGCTCACGCTCTGTCTCTCTCTGTCTCAAAAATAAACAAAACACTAAAAAAAAAATTTTTTTTTTTTTTTTTTTAAGAAAGGAGCTTTCGTTAAGAAAGGACTTTTTTCTTTTTCAAAAATTTATTACTACGGGCGCCCAGGTGACTCAGTCGGTTGAGCATCTGACTCTTGATTTTGCCTCAGGTCATGACCTCGTGGTGGTGAGATGGAGCCCTGAGTTGGGTTCTGTGATGGGTGTGGAGCCTGCTTGGGATTCTCCCTTTGCCTGTCTCTCTCTATCTCCCCCCCCCCCCCAAATAATTGTTACTAAAGAATCATCATGAGGGGCACCTGGGTGGCTCAGTCGGTTAAGCGTCGACTTCAGCTCAGGTCATGAACTCATGGTTCATGAGTTCAAGCCCCACATCTGGCTCTGTGCTGACAACTGAGAGCCTGGCACCTGCTTTAGGTTCTGTGTCTCCCTCTCTCTACCCCTCCCCTGCTCATGCTCTTTCTCCCTCTGTCTCAAAAATAAATACACATTAAAAAAAAATTAAAAAAAAAAAAGAATCATGAATTTTTAGGTGTAACAGTGGTGGTATGGTTATGTTAAAAAGAATCCTCATGATTTAGGGACACCTGGCTGCCTCAGTCATTAGAGCATGTGACTTCCGATCTCAGGGTTGTAAGTTCAAGCCCCACGTTGGGTGTAGAGATTACTTAAAAATGATAATAATAAAAAAAGAGTCCTCATGTTTTAGAGCTACTCACTGAAGTATTTATGGAAGAAATGCCATGTGTGTGGGTTTGCTTCATAATATCAGGGGAGCATGAAGTGGGTTGAGTAGATGAAATAAGATTAGCTGTGAGTTGAAATGGTGGAAAGTGGGTGATGGGTACATAGGAGTTCACTAGACTGTTCAGTTTCTTTGCGCATGTATTTGAAACTTTCCATTTCAAATGCTAAGTTAAGAAAAATAATGGTAATGGTTGCATAATGCATATTCTGAAAAAGGATTAATATTCAAAATCTATGAAATGTAGTATAAGTAAGGTGGTTAGGAGTGTGGAGCCAGATCGTCTGAATTTGAATTCCAGCTCTACTACCTACTAGCAGTGAACCTTGGGGCAAGTTACTTAACTTCTCTGCGATATAATTTCCTTATTTGTAAGTTGAGGATAACAGTAGTATATACGTTGTAGAGTCGTGAGAATTTTATGAGTTAATACAGTGAAGCACAATAAATGCTAGTTATTAGTAGTAGTATTTAAAGAATCCCTACAAATAAACAAAAAGGTAAACACCCTAGTAGAAAAATAGGGGAAAACCCAGGAATAAACAATTCACTAAAAAGGAAACCCAGATGCCTCATACACGTCTCTGTCACTAGTAGTAACCAACGATATACATATCAAAACAGGATAGTATTTTATACCCATCAGAAAATAAAAAGTCTGAAAATACCAAGTATAGGTGAAGATGTAGAGTGATGGAAAAAATCTCTTCGTGCGTGAAAGTATAAAGTGGAACTACTGTTTGGAGAGCAGTTTACCAGCATTTAGTAGAATTGAAGGATGCGCATATTTTATGACCTAGGGTTTAGACCCTGAATTTGAATGCTGAAAGGTGCACCCCATGACTGTTGCCTAACTCAGGTGCTGGTAATAAACACAGCTGCAATTAGATCCCTGTAACCAGCCAGGCATCTGTAGTGAACAACCACACTATGCCCTCACCTGCTTCTTGGATGGAAGTTTTCAGTCCGATGCTGTCTCTGTAGTGGAATGAGGTCTGCTAGGAACTTCAGGACATGAGAATCAAGTATCTGTTCGCTCCCTACATCCAGTCCTGTTCTCTGAGACTTATAAAGACTTACAAAGTCCAAACTCCTCAGTCTGATATTCTAACCCTCCATAATCTATCTGACTTTCTCTCGTGTCAATTTTCCATTTGAACGTACCTTTTTTTTTTAAGTTTATTTATTTATTTTGAGAGAGAGAGCACACATGTGAGAGCATATGAGTAGGGTAGGGCCATCGAGAGAGAGGAAGAGAGAGAATCCCAAGCAGGCTCCACACTGTCAGCACAGAGCCAGATGTGGGGCTTGAACCCACGAACCGTGAGATCATGACCTGAGCTAAAACCAAGAGTCAGATGCTTAATCAGTTGATTAAGGTCCCTAGGTCCCCCAAATCTACCTATCTTACCAGGTCAACCCCTTAACCATCTTTTCCAGTTTCAGCTTATTTCAACTTCCAGTCTTTGTTGGCATCTACCTTCTACCTAGAATTCTTTTCTTCTCCCTGTCCCTTCGATAACATCCTTCAAGGATGAGTTTAAATCACACTTCTTTAAGTATGATTTTTAATCCCTCTAACCCAGATGAATTTTCATTCTGCTGAGCCCCTGTATTGGATATTACTATTTACTATGTTACAGTTGCTTCTTTGGGGCCTTCAGCATAACTTTTTTTTTTTTTTTTTAAATTTTTTTTTCAACGTTTATTTATTTTTGGGACAGAGAGAGACAGAGCATGAACGGGGGAGGGGCAGAGAGAGAGGGCGACACAGAATCGGAAACAGGCTCCAGACTCTGAGCCATCAGCCCAGAGCCCGACGCGGGGCTCGAACTCACGGACCGCGAGATCGTGACCTGGCTGAAGTCGGACGCTTAACCGACTGCGCCACCCAGGCGCCCCTAGCATAACTTTTTCATGTGACCCTCCCGTCCCCCACATATGGCTACATAGATGGTAAGATTTTTGTTTCCCTCCAGAAATTAACCTTCAGAAAAGAGGGATTCTCTTTGTCAAGTTTTTCTTGTTATTGGGCCCCCACTGAAAATACAGCTCATGAAATAGAATGAATGAATTTGTGTCACCATCTGCTAGTTTAGTCGATAATCAACTTTTATAGGGATCAACTGAAATAATTGGTTAACCAAAAAAGACCAAAAACTTAAGAAGGCTTTCATTACAGACTATTGTTTTACAGACTATAAACCTCCTAATTTGAAGTGTTGGATGTAATTGTGTATAAGTCTTAATCACATTAAAAACTTTAAAAAAATCACTCACATCACTTATAAAAAACACAGCAAGTGTTCACATTATGGAAACCATAAATAAATACCAATAGAATAAATAAATGAAAAAAAAAAAACCCAATCCAATGTTATGCAACTGGATTCTTGTGGCTGGGGATAGAATTTCCAGTGACAACATGGATTCAAAAAAGTGCTGTTGTGTCTCAGAAATTTTAATAAGAAATGTAGGTGAAGTTTTCTAGAATATTCACTCAAAAAATAGCTTTAGTTGTTTTTTTTTTTTAATTAAAGTAGCTTTATTGATGAAAAAGACATTGATGTTAAAGATGCATGTGAAGAGGTTTGATAACATGGTTTTATGAAATGGAAAAGTAGAAAAAGCATTCTAATTTTTAAAAAGTTTTTATTTAAATTCCAGTTAGTTAACATACATTGTAATATTTCACGTGGACAATAGTGATTCAACACTTCCATACAACTTCCCGGTGTTCATCACAGCAAGTGGCATTAATTCTAAATTAATGCATTAGATATATTACTTAATTTTAAATATGTGTATAGGGACACCTGGGTGGCTCAGTTGGTTAAGCGTCTGACTTTGGCTCAGGTCATGATCTCGCGGTTCGTGAGTTCGAGCCCTGCCTCGGGCTTGGTGCTGACACCTCAGAGCCTGGACCTTGCTTCAGATTCTGTGTCTCCCTCTCTCTCTGCCCCTCCTTCACTCACACTCTGTCTCTGTCTCTCTCTCAAAAATAAACATTAAAAATTAAAATAAATAAATAAATAAATAAGTGTATATATCTAAAAAAATTTCCAGAAGTTTATATATGCAAGAGGACCACAAATCTTCCCTTTCTCCCTTCCTCTCTTCCATCCATCTGTTGTCATTTGGAAAAATTGGGGAGTACCTTATATGGGGTAGCTTTATTTTAGCCAGATAGGGAGTCTGCCACCTAAATTCTTTCAAGGCAAACATGTCTGTTTTTTTATCTCCCTCTTTTCAACTGGCTAACTTCTACTTCTGTCTTGAAACTCAGCATAAATGTCATCTCAGAGAGCTTCTTCAGCATGCTCCTTCAGGTTAGTTGCTTATCTGTGTCACAGCATTGATCTGTGTGGCATATTGTCTCCCCTGCTAAACTGCTTGGGCTTGAGGCCCAAGGTTATGTTTTTGTCTTCAGATACCAAGAACTTCAACACAGCTCCTAGAACATAGTGGTTGTCAAGAAAAATAGAATAAACAATTGATGTTTGACTTTTTTCTTTAAGTTTTTTTTTTAAAGTAATCTCTACCCGCCCCGCCCCCCCCCCCCCCCCAAGTGTGAGGCTTAAACTTACAACCCCTAGATCAAGAGTCCCATGCTTTACCAACTGAGCCAGCCAGGTGCCCCGGTGTTTGACTTTTTTATCTTGAGATGAAAGAACTTAAATGCAGCTCCTATTATATGGTGGTTGTCAAGAAATAACAGAATGAATAAATGGTGTTTGACTTTTTTTGTTCTTCTCCATGGTGCCTGGAATAATGTTAAACACAGATGAGATGTTGTTTAATAAATACTTACTGAATTATTAGGAACACCTTAAGTTTCTAGATACACTTCAGAGAAGGAATTAATTGAGCCTGGGAAAGCATGGGTTGAAAGAGACTTCAGGTAGACACGCATAGTCTCTGGGATGGTGTTGAGACTGTCCTCTCTCCCTACATGGCTCATTTTTTTTTTTTTTCAACGTTTATTTATTTTTGGGACAGAGAGAGACAGAGCATGAACGGGGGAGGGGCAGAGAGAGAGGGAGACACAGAATCGGAAACAGGCTCCAGGCTCTGAGCCATCAGCCCAGAGCCTGACGTGGGTCTTGAACTCACGGACCGTGAGATCGTGACCTGGCTGAAGTTGGACGCTTAACCGACTGCGCCACCCAGGCGCCCCATACATGGCTCATTTTTAAAAACCCAGATGAGGGGGAGAGCTCTCTGACACTGAAGCCGGGTTTCTGTATTTGGAAGATTAAGGTGGAAGCTTCTGCATAGCCCCAAGGACAGCACCGTGTACATCACATGTGAACGTTGCATGAAGAGATGGACAGAAGCCCAATGTAATTACTGAGATGGTTGTGATGAGAATCCTATTTTTCTCATCCAGCGCAGTCTAGGAAGGGCCCTAGTCCAAACAGGGTATTTTTCCTTTCCCTGAGGGATCCAGACATTTCCCTATTTCATTATAGCTGTGTGGGAAATCTGAAGTAAAGCTGTTCAATGAACTATTTTCAGTGCAATATACAAAAATACTGTGATAGGATGCCACCAGAGAGATTGACTGATTGTACTGGGCATAAAATACCCATTAACTAACTGGGATTTTAAAAAAATAAATAGCCCAAATACTCAGATTTCATCTTGTGTATTCAAATTGTATCCCTTTTCACTTCCACCTGTCCTGTTCCTGGCAGTGTTTTACCTTACTGTGTCTGAAGCGGCTGCAGTGGAAGTGCTGGGATCTGTCAGTGGTGAGTGGTATCTGGCCACTGAAATCAGCACATCCAAGTGTTGGTAAGGAGAACTGGAATAGAATTGGTATCAGGGAGGAGCTGTTGTCACTGCAGTCACGGGATGATAGCTTGGGTACCATGATCCATTGTTGGGCCCTCAGCTTTGCAACTCTGCTTTTTTTTTTTTTTTTTTTTTTTTTTTGGTACACTTGTTGTTGACTGAGTTCTAGGGGATTGAATCACAGTGATCATACTGGCTAGAGATTAATTGATGTAAATTAATTAATTTACAGTATGAATTATAACTGCCAAGTGGTACAGTATTTGAATTGACCACTCTGTGCATTTTGTCGCTTTAGGATGTCTGTATCGTGAGCAAATAATAATGGAAGGTTGTCGGCTGAACATGGAGTCAGAGCAAAGAGGCAGTGGGTAGAGAGGACAGATTTGCAGGCTGATCTTACTAGTTGGCATCATCAAAGTTTGGCAGCCTGATTTCTCCTGTAGAAATACACCTGTCAAGGGGACAGGAATCCTGGATCTCCTGGTTAGGCCACCATTTCACCATCACTGTCTTGGAGGCAGCACTTATGGCTTTCCTTTTTCCAAACTCCTTGAAGGCCACCCATGCTCTTTTGTTCCCATAGCCTTTCTTAGGCATCTTAGTAATATTTAGGAGTCTTCAGCTTTCTTGTATACCCAATAAAGTATGAAAGTTCTTGGCCCTGTTTTTTTTTCCCCTGAATTTTAGAGTATCTTCACCTGATTTAATCTTATCTGCTATGAGTTGAGTTTGTAAATTTAGTATTCAGAGACTTGAAAGTGCCTTATTGTTGATTGTTCCCGTGTACTGACGACCAGGGAGGCTACGCCATTCACAGTGCTGCACCTGATGGAGACAGCTAAGAGACAGGTGTTCTGTTGACATGCTTGTACCTTCCCTGCCCAAAGCACCTGGCCCCCAAGTTGTTCTGGGCATGGTGTGTTATTATGATGGAAAGGAAATGCACATTCTCTAGGCATATTACCTACATTGCTTTATTTAATCCTTATAATGACTGTATGATAAAGTTATTGTTTTATCTTAAATATAGGGAAGATGGGGTGCAAGAAGCTTTGGTCATTTATTTATGTGAAGTCATGTTCCTGGTAAATACCTCCTTTCCAGTGCTTGTCTCTCTGACTCAAAGGCTTTTTCTTTTTCTTATTGATAAATATTGTTTTGTAGCTTTCATTATAAATGTAAAGTATGTTCAGTATTTAAAGCCTGAATAAAAGAAAAGTAAAAAGAGAATAAAATTATCCATAGTCTCACTCCAGGAGAGACAACCATTGTTGATATGAGCTCAAACTTGTTTGGTTATACTACAGACTGTTTTGAATTCGCTAATGAGTAAGTTTGCTGTCTAAAAAGTAGCCTGTCTCGGGATTCTATGTAGACCTTACCCTAAAATACATTTGTTTATTTTTATTGTTTTATTTTTAAACTAAATAATCATTAATTAAATGTGTTAAATGTCCAGCGTATAACTAACACAACACTAGGTGCAGTGGGTGATATACGGAAGCAACGTGATCGCTGAGTTTCAGAGTTGGAAGTTTTTCTTTCACAACATCCCCGCTTCTTCTTGAACATGCCCTGTGTCGAGGAGCTCTCTCTCTCTCTTGGGGCTGCTCTTGAATTTTAGATAGTTCTGATTGTTAGCTGTGGTACTGGCTCCCCGGGAAACCTATATAGTCTTGGGGAGATAAGATCAAATGTATGAAATAATAGCCAGTAATTCAAGATAGTATTTAGTGTTATGTGGGAGTAAGAATTGGAGGAAGACCATCATCCATACAAGGAAGAGCAAACAGAACTCTGTTGAGCATAGCCCTATGTCTGGGCTGGGTGCTGTAGTATATAATCTCGGTTATCATAGCAATCCTGAGAAAAGGTAGTAGGTATTATTCCCACTTTACAGATGTTATGACTGAGGTCCAGCTTACAGTTTTTGAAGTTGAGATTCAAACCCAGGTCTGCATGGAACCAAAGGCATGCACTTTCTTCTCTCCCAAACTGTCCTCTCTCTAAGTAGTTCCTGTGCTGGATTTTGGGGGTTTTGTAAACTAACATGTTTTCTTCTTATAAAAATGTACATGATATAGAAAATTTGGGAAAGAGAAATATCACCTATAATGCTACCACTTAACGAGATACCTGTGATGATTCGTTTGGTGTCTTTCCTGTATTTACCCTTATTTACCATCATGTACATATATGCATTTATCACATACCTTGTGTGCATGTATATGTATGTATATATATGTATGTACATATGACTATATATTTAGGTATTCTGTATATCTTTTAACAAAACCGCTATTAAATTGTTTTGTTTGCGTTCTTTTTCTTTTCATAACATACGGTGATCATTTTCTTTTGTCATTAAGATTTGCCAAAGCATACCTTTTTATAGTGCTACAAACAATTCCACCCTGTGTATGTGCTATTAATTTGTAACCAATCAATCCCTTATTAGAGCTTAAGCTCTATAGCTTTTTGCTGTAACATTTATCATATGTTGGTAAGCATTCTTGTATAAATTTTTTTGGTGTGTGTGTCTCTGATGGTTTCCTATCAAGTATAGTATATGTGTATTTTAAGACTTTTGATTCAAAACTTCATCTGGAGGAGTTAGGGCATGTGTATTCTCACTGGTACAATATGTGAGAATGTCCAGTGTTAGGTATTCTCTCCAGTACTAACTAATATCATTACAAAAAACTTTCCCTATTTGATAGGTGAAAAATGACCTCTCGTGGTTTTAATTTGTATCTCTGACTACCAAACAGAGTGAATATCTGTTAGAGTTGTCATTCAAAGTTGTACCAGCCTTCGATCTCCCTCTTCTTCTAAGAGCCATATGCATGAAGAAGAGAAGGCTAGAAGGCTTCTTCTTATTTATGCTAAAGTACCCGTGCCATATCTTTTGGCAGATCTCTGACATCTACATTAGTGGAGAATCAGGGGACATGTCAGCCAAGGAGAAGCTTCTCCTGTGGACCCAGAAGGTGACAGCTGGTTACACAGGGATCAAATGTACCAACTTTTCCTCCTGCTGGAGTGATGGGAAGATGTTCAATGCACTTATTCACCGATACAGGTAAATGCAGTGGGATTTCACTGTGCCTGGAGGAGCTTCTTCTCATCTTGCTTGCAATAAGTTATAATGCCACTTTTTCCCTGAACCAAGGATCAACACTCTGACTCATTTTCTCACTTCAAAAAGGAGTATGTATTGAATTCCTGCTACTCTAGGCACTGGGTACAAACACCAGGGAACAGAACCACAACAGCTCTTGCTTTCATGGAGTTTATTTACTAGGCAGTGAACAAAGAAATGCATTCTGTTATATGGTGGTAAGTGCAGTAGAGGGGTAGAGAGTGATGGGGTTTGTTGTACTTGGGACGGGTGGCTGGAGATGGCCTCTCTGATTAGGGTGCTGGAGCAGAGCTGTAAAGGAGCGAGCCACACAGTCCTCCTAGGGTCAGAGGGCTTCACTTGGAGGAAACAGCAAGTGCAGAGGGTCTGAAGTGGGTGCTTACTTGGAGTGGATGAGGAATAGCAGCTGGCTGGAGTGAGATGAGTGAGGAAGATAGGAATTTTGATGACAAAAATTAAACTTATTGCACTCTTAATGATCATAAACACATCCCAGCTTTCACCCTATACTGGCTTTCCCATAAAATCCAACCAACCTGCTGTTATGGGTTTAGGATGAGGGAGCACTGGGTTCCTGGCATGTAATTAAAAATGGGATTAGTATCTTTCTAAACGTCTTGCTTTCTCTCTAATGTAATTAGTGTGTTCCAGCTCTGGGTACTTCTAAGAGGTTTGCTTTGTGTGAACTTGTGTGATGTATAGGCCTTTCACGTGCCTTGGTGGACTTTTACAGACCTGATCTGGTAGATATGGAAAGGGTACAAATCCAAAGCAACCGTGAGAATTTGGAGCAAGCTTTCGAAGTAGCAGAAAGACTGGGGGTCACCCGCTTACTGGACGCAGAAGGTGAGAGCGGACTGGTGTTGAGTTTGTTTGGCTTATATTCATTGTCCTTCTGCTGGCAGCTCCCTCTGTTCTAAGAAATTTCTTTCCCTTTTTCTCTCAGATGTGGATGTGCCATCTCCAGATGAAAAGTCTGTGATCACTTACGTGTCTTCAATTTATGATGCCTTCCCTAAAGTCCCTGAGGGTGGAGAAGGGATCAGTGCTACGGTAAAAGAAAACTTTCCTAAAATACCTTCTGGCTTTGATATGTTTGGGCGGAATGCATTGATTAGACTTTGTTTCTCAAGCACTCACTGTATGTGGAGCACTTTTATACAGAGCAAACTGAATCCACATCATCTTTATACATGGTCATTGTCTTTGGTCCCTGGGAATGAGTCCAGATATTGCTAATTTTGTAGCATCCAGCATAGACTATTCTAGTGTCAGGAAATTGAATCCCATCTTGAGAGCCCTTGAGGAGCTCTGAAACTGGGACTCCACGCATTAGGCTGAGCAGCTGTGTAGGCAGTGAGAGGAAAGGGATTTTATGTGGTTTGGGGTGGCCTGAGCTACTGTCTCCTGTGCTTGTCTTGTGTACCGCTAATCAGAAGGTGTGTGATATCTACCTTTTGGCAATAGGAAGTAGACTCCAGGTGGCAAGAATACCAAAGCCGAGTGGACTCCCTCATTCCCTGGATCAAACAGCATACAATACTGATGTCAGATAAATCTTTTCCCCAGAACCCTGTTGAACTAAAGGTAAAGTCACAGACCTAAATTGTCTTTTATAAAGTTCAATGCTGGGATTTAGCCTCAGAGCTCTCTGCTGCTGGCTCCTGGGGTGAGGTGGTATACAAAGTGGGTCAGGTTGCTTGCATGCATCCATTCATTCACCAAATATTAATTTTGTAGGCACTTTATAACCAATATATACACTTCAAAGAAACAGAAATTCTGGCCAAGGAGAGAGAAAAAGGAAGAATTGAGGAATTATATAAATTATTAGAGGTAAGGAAACTTACCCTTTGCTGATTCTTGGGGTTTGCTGGTTTGCCTGATTGTTATTTCTTTGTTAGATTGCCAGCATGCTCTTCCCAACCTGCATGAATAGCAATATTCTCAGGGTGACAAATCAACATCACTTTTAGGCTGGTGTTGAAAATTTATGGTAAATGGGTACCATCATCCATCTGTATTTTTGAAAGAGGCTTTTGAAAAATGACATTTATTCAGAAACACTGAGTTTTATGAATGAGTTTTCCTGTTTTTCAGAGGGAAGCGAATCCTCTCCCTAAGATGGAAAGGAGAGAGACTTCCATCCATATTTTCATTCCTAGAGAATTTGAAGCTGTAGGTTTGAGCGTTTGGCCTTTCCAGAATGGGAGTTAGTAAGAGGACAGGTGGATTTATGGAAAACGTAGAAGGAATGAAAAAATTTAGAGCAGCTAGTAGTCCCTGTATTTTGGAGATGGTTTCTTTGCTCTTACCTCGAGGTGAGGTACTGCTAAGTACTCCGTTCTTTTCTCTTATTAGACAACAGGAGAAACTGCTGATGGCTGGGTAAATATGCCAGAAGCCATGTGTCAAGAACATGTAAAAGTGGGCCTGAGGGCACGGCTGTGTTTTCGGACTAAAAGAGTGTCTCTGGGATTTTTCAGGTGTGGATTGAGTTTGGCCGGATTAAACTGCCTCAAGGTTACCACCCAAATGATGTGGAGGAAGAATGGGGAAAGCTCATCATCGAGATGCTGGAGCGAGAGAAGTCGCTTCGCCCAGCTGTGGAGAGGTGGGCTCAGGGCCTGACGGCAACCTGATGTTACCCACCCGGGCCGCTTTGAGCCCAGCACATGACTATGGTTTTTATCTTATTATAGGCTGGAATTGCTGCTACAGATTGCGAACAAAATCCAGAATGGTGCTTTGAACTGTGAAGAGAAGCTGACACTAGCTAAGAATACACTGCAGGCTGTGAGTGTCTGTGTTGTCTCTCCCCTTCTCACCCTGTGCGCTGATGGTCCAGATTCACGATTGAGAAATCCAGCTGTGTCACTTCCTCACACGCGGCTCCCTCAGTCCTCGTGGGTGGAGCACTGGCATTCTCCCACTCCTATTACTCCTTTTCTGTCTTAGGACGCTGCTCACCTGGAATCGGGACAACCGGTACAGTGCGAGTCAGATGTCATCATGTACATTCAGGAATGTGAGGGTCTCATCAGGCAGCTGCAGGTGGACCTCCAGATCCTACGGGATGAGAATTACTACCAGCTGGAAGAGCTGGCTTTTAGGTGAGGAGCACGGGGCTCAGATAGAGGGCTTGCTTATCGCTGAGGCTCACAGATCAAGAGTCTGGCACTGAATCTTGTAACTTGGGTCTTGGAGGTCCGTGTCTTGGTGGGGATACTACAGGTATGTGGGGCAGGAAAATTCTCATGGTGGAGGACACTTGCCCCTTATTGCAGGCCCTGCCCACTGAGTACCTGTAGGATTCCCTAATCACTGTGGCCTCTTATAACACCCACACATATTTCAGGGTGACCTACTGGGATGCAGTACCACATCTGGGTTAGAACTGCTGCCGATCGAACGCATCATTTTGTAGAGAAAACTAAGACCCATTGAGGGGATGGGCATCACCTAGGTCACGCAGTTTGTACAGGACCAAGACTAAGACTCATGTCTTTTGGTCCCTAATCCATGTTTATTCTGTTGTACCATCCAGGAGTTACATAAACAGATACTGGTTTGCCTCCCTCCAATTAACACTGTAATTTGGCATTTGCCTCAACAACTCTGAACGACGAAGATGTTAAAACCACCTTGTGTTCCTATAACACTTCTTTTTTCAAAACACTTTTCCTGATATGATCTCATTTTTATTTTTACCTCATCCTTGTCAAACGGATAGGGAATATTTTATCTTAAAAAAGTGCGTTTCAGGGGCGCCTGGCTGGCATGCAACTCTTGATGTCAGGGTTGTGAGTTCAAGCCCCACATTGGTTGTGGAACCCACTTAAAAAAATGTGTATTATAGATTTAAGTGTCTTCCTTTTTTCTCTTCCTCCATTTCAGGGTTATGCGTCTGCAAGACGAGCTGGTCACCCTGCGTCTAGAGTGCACAAACTTGTATAGGAAGGGCCATTTCACTTCACTTGAATTGGCTCCACCCTCTACTTTAACCACTACTCATCTGAAGGCAGAACCCTTGACCAAGGGAACCCATTCTTCCTCTACCTCCTGGTTCCGAAAACCCATGACTCGTGCTGAACTTGTGTCTATCTCGTCCTCTGAGGATGAAGGCAATCTTCGATTTGTGTATGAACTACTGTCTTGGGTAGAAGAAATGCAGGTGGGTGTATGTTCCAAATGCTTATGCAATGTGTTAAGGTTTACTGGACCCAGCAGCTTGTCTAGGAGTGCCAGGATGCTCTGTGCCCCTTGGGTAAACTCTAAATTATTAATGCTGCCTGGAACCCAAGCCCCCTTCTCAAATGTTAAATGGGTAGGGTCAGCTCAAATCCTCAAAAGTCCCACACCGGATAGCATAGGCTTTTCTGATTGGAAGCCCTTTGGGAATCATTCCCTTCAGTTAACTGTACTCTAAGTGGAGCTCATGGGAGAAATTACAGAGTCTATAAATCTCAGTTACCTTTTCTGAAACTCCCTCATCAGCAGAGGAGCTTATCCCTCACTCTTTGTTGTTGGTCTTCCCTCTGGAGTTTAAGCAGTGCTGTGCCTCACAGTTCTGAGGGGCTGTACATGCATGTATTCCAGAATAGTGGTTCAAGTTCGATACTGTCCTTTTTATCCTTCTAATGCGTTTGTTTTACATGAAATTCTTCCCATGCCCTGATGGCCGATTCCCCATGTAGTGACAAATAAAAACATCCAAAGACAAGCTATTTAAATATTACCTGCCACTGGTCAATAGTTGATGCCATGAATGAAGTTTAATATTTTCAGATATTTCTTTCTTATATCCACTCTGATTGTGAAATGCAGAGCTTCATAATGGAAAATGCCTAAACTGTAAAGTTAACCTTCAGCCTTTGGAAACACCTTTCTGGTTGGTGAATTCAGGAATGTATCCCGTAATGCGGCAACAAAAGGCTGCCCCTGCTGCAGGAGTTGGAGTTTAGTCTCCAGCTCTTTGGGGGTGATAATGGCATGTTTTCCTATAAGAGGCCGTGATGGAGATGGCTTAGGTGTCCTCTTGCCCAGTCTCCTACCCTCAGCCCCCTTGCCCAAACATCAGTTCTGAAAATTTTCTTTTTTTGCTGATTCAACCAATGAAATACATATCTTTTCTTTTCCAGATGAAACTGGAGCGAGCAGAGTGGGGCAATGACCTGCCTAGTGTAGAGTTGCAGCTGGAGACACAACAGCACATCCACACCAGTGTGGAAGAACTGGGCTCAAGTGTCAAAGAGGCCAGGCTGTATGAGGTGTGTGCATTCAGAATCCATCACGGAGCGGGGTACGGTGGGGTGGGATGGGTAATGGGGTAGCGTGCACAGTGCAGCTGTCTCTAGGGAGAAGGAGGCTCTGGAAAAGAATGAGAACCATGAGCAGCGCTTTCCACCAAATTCCCTTTCCACATCAAGTGTCTCTTTTGCTCTTTGAAATGCCCTTATGAGCAAGGTATTTTTATTAACCTCTTTTTACTAAAAGGAGTAGCAATTCTGAAAGCTAAGGTCAGAATCAGTGCATGGTGGGTGCAGTTTCCAAACAGTCCTGCTCCAAAACCTCATCTTGTTTCCACTTCACCTCCTGCCTGTAGGGCGTGCTGGAATAGAGAAACTACTCACTCAGTCTTTCCCTCACTCATTCTGTCTTCCCATTTGTAATTTCAACTTTCCCCTGCAAAAAAGCAGCCGAGTAGTTTGGGAATCATCAGGCATAAGTTTTGCTAGAAACCTCCCAGAGTTACTGGAGGCACAAAGTCTCTCAGCTGTGTTCACTCCACTAAACTGTCCCTCACTCATGGCTGCCCCAGGCTTTATTTTTTATTTTTATTTTTTAAGTTTTTATTTAAATTCCAGTTAGCTAACAGAGTAATATTAGTTTCAGGTATACAGTACAGTGATTCAACACTTCCAAACATCACCTGGTGCTCATCATAAGTGCACTCCTTTTTTTTTGGGAATAAAAATATTTTTTTAATTTCTTCTTTATTTTTCTTTTTTTTTAAGTTTTTTTTTTTTTTTTTTAAGTTTATGTATTTATTTTGAGTGGGGTGGGGAAGGGACAGAGAGAAGAGGGAGAGAGGGAGAATCCCAAGCAGGCCTTGCAGTTGTCAGCGCAGAGCCCGATGTGGGGCTCAAGCCCACAGACCATGAGATCATGACCTGAGCCAAAGTTGGATGCTTAGCTGCCCCCACAACAAGACTCCTTAATCCCCACCACCTATTTAACCCGTCCCCCTACCCACCTCCCCTCTGGTAACGATCAATTTGTTCTCTAGCATTAAGAGTCTATTTTTTGGTTTGACCCATAATTTTTTTTTTTTTTAATTTAAATTCAAGTTAGTTAAAATACAGTGTTTCTCCAGGCTTTAAAACCTGACCCAGAGATCTGTTATCTCAACTTCTGTTTCTGGGGTAATCAGTCCCTAACTATGTGCAGACATAGTTGAAAACATACTGTACATATAGTTTACTTACTCTTTCTCTAATACATCTTTATTTCATTTTTTATCAGGGAAAAATGTCCCAGAATTTCCATACCAGTTATGTTGAAACTCTTGGAAAGCTGGAGACACAGTATTGTAAACTGAAGGTGAGTTTTGACTCTTTTGTTCTCTTCATGGGCTGTCTAGTTCCTTCCAAACAACTGTCTTCCCTAATTCAGAAAGTCTGCGGTTTGGCCCTGTTTTGGTTTTCTGCTTATTAGGTTATATCATTTACTGTGCAATTGTTCATATGTATTACAACATTTTCTCAATTTTCTTAGTGGATCAGAAATCACTGCCCCAGAAAGTTTAAATTAAGTAGAACCTGTCCCAGTTTCCGTGTCTTACCAAAGCAGTGCCTGTATATGCTTTGAGACACCAGAACAAAAAGTTTGAGGTTGGTAGGAAGGAGACTCTTCTTCTATCTGTTCTTCATTCCCATCTTTCAAGATTGTCCAGAATAGGACAGGCCTAGGATCATTCTTTATTCAGGGAGCCCCACAGAAGCCTGGTGAGTTGTAACTTCTTGCTAGGATTGACCAGGGCTCTGGGAGTCCTGTGCTAAACTTGTACTAAATTTAAATTTGAGTCCATGAGGAGCACCCAGAGATGGAAAATCAAGGCTAAATTTATTTCCTGCATTATTCTTTGCTTTGATGTCACATGTGCTATCTTCTACAGATGAAAGCCTGGCAGTCTAACCGTGTAATCCCTGCTTTGTCTAGGAAACTTCCAGCTTCCGGATGAGGCACCTTCAGAGCCTGCATAAATTTGTCTCCAGAGCTACAGCTGAGTTGATCTGGTTGAATGAGAAGGAGGAGGAGGAACTCGCATATGATTGGAGTGACAACAATCCCAATATCTCAGCCAAAAGAAATTACTTCTCTGTGAGTCTAGCACAACAGACCTGTCATATTTATGTAATAGCAGAAGGAGACAGAGAGAGGCTAATCTTTTGAGAACTTGGATTTCTGGATTTGCATTCTTCTGGGTAGAAATAGGAACCCCCTGCTTAATGCATCTGTGCATGTGAGAAGTGTACATGGAGAGAGGTGAAACCAAGTCCTAGAATTAATTTACTTAGAATGCGTTTAGAAAGGCAGTGTCTTGGACAATGAGAGTATTGGACTGCAAGTCGGGTTGTTTCAGAATAGCTTTGTGTTTAGGATGGTAGGCTTTGGAGTGAGAGACCTGAGTTCCAATTCTTACTCCTCCACTAACTGGCTCTGTGACCTTGGGCCAGTCATTTAATCTCTCTGGACCTCTGTGAAATGGGATTATAGTATCACTTCAAAGACTTGTATAAAAGATTGACTAAGCTAATATGGGCAAAGCATTTAGTATAGGGCTTACTGTTGTTTAACTGAAGCATACTCTTGGCTTTTCATATATTCTGAATTCTGTTAAATTCATTTAATAATTTTTTGGTCAAATGTCTTCATTTGTAAGACGGGAAGGGAAATTGAATATTGGACAACAACAACGCTCATTTGTTCTTTTTCAGTCAATACGATGGGGTTTCTTTCTTCAGTCAATACAATGGGGTTGTTTTCTTTATAAGTATATTTCCACATCTCAGCATTTTTAAAGATATTATAAACTCTATGCAAATAGGAAGCTTTTTTAAAAAAATTTTTAATGTTTATTTTTGAGAGAGGGAGACAGGTAGAGTGTGAGTGGGGGAGGAGCAGAGAGAGAGGGAGACACAGAATCGGAAGCAGGCTCCAGGCTCTGAGCTATCAGCAAGAGCCTGATGCGGGGCTCGAACTCACGAATGGTGAGATCATGACCTGAGCTGAAGTTGGATGCTTAACCGACTGAGCCACCCAGGTGCCCCAGGAAGCTTTTTTATTCACACTTACTTTAGATACTTTTAAATTCCATTAGATTTAAAGAAATATAAACTTCTGAGGGCCCCTGAGTGGCTCAGTCGGTTAAGCATCTGACTTTGGCTCAGGTCATGATCTCCCATTCGTGAGTTCGAGTCCCACATCGGGCTCTGTGCTGACAGCTCAGAGTCTGGAGCCTGCTTCGGATTCTGTGTCTCCTCTCTCTGTCCCTCCCATGCTTGTGCTCTGTCTCTCAATAAGAAATAACTGTTAAAAAAATATTTTTTAATAAAAACTTCTGATTAGAGAATAGCATATGATTCTTCTAAAGTAAAGAAGAAAGAGTAAATGCTCTAATGCAGTAAACTGTCTGAGAATGGACATCAGGCTATGATAAAGATAAAAAGAAAGTGCTTAGAAAGAAGGGATCAAATGTGACAGCAAGGATCAGCACCCAGCTTTATAGAAAAGCTAGCATCTAAATTGGGTCCTGTAGTGTTAACAGAATCTAAAACCAGAGGAGGGCACTGTAGGCTGATGGAATAGTCTGAGCAAAGCCAGTGAGTCACTGATTGGGATCTCAGGGTGTGTCAGGTATGGGACGTGAACCAGCCACTCCTGCCAAGTTATCTCCTTCCTCTGTCTCCATTGCTCACCTGTGTTCCCCTGCTTTTTCAGGTCTGGCCCAGGCCCCATATCCTTTGTAAATCATTGTCCAGTAATTCTAGCGTTTTTGCTCTTCGAAATCCTCTGGCATGTGCTATTTATTCCTCTCATTTTGGCACTAACCCTGTGTTGGAGGCTCCTTTAAAGTGGGGGCAGGGAACACAACTTTTTCTTTATTGCTCCTCTCCCCTTAATCGCACTTACTGCATCTAGTTGAATTCAACTTTCAGGAGTTGACAATGCAGCTGGAGGAGAAACAGGATGTGTTTCGGTCTCTACAAGATACAGCAGAGCTGCTGTCACTTGAGAACCACCCAGCCAAGCAGACTGTGGAGGTATGTGACTTGAGAATGTGTGAGGGTCAAGTGCTTAGGGTGGTCATAGTGGAAGCATCCAAATCAGAGACTTCGTTCTGCTGAAACACCTGAACGAAGTGTCAGTGATCATTTGTCTTGGATCTTCTCTCTTTTTTTTTTTTTTTTAAATTTTTTTTTTTTTTTCAACGTTTATTTATTTTTGGGACAGAGAGAGACAGAGCATGAACGGGGGAGGGGCAGAGAGAGAGGGAGACACAGAATCAGAAACAGGCTCCAGGCTCTGAGCCATCAGCCCAGAGCCCGACGCGGGGCTCGAACTCACGAACCGCGAGATCGTGACCTGGCTGAAGTCGGACGCTTAACCGACTGCGCCACCCAGGCGCCCCTAGGATCTTCTCTCTTTATCCCAGCCCCTGAAAGACTACAAACAAATGAGAATAGGAGGAGAAACTAGAAGAGAGATTGACTCCTATTGAACCATACATTTTATTTTATTTTATTTTTTAAATTTTTTTAATGTTTATTTATTTTTGAGGCAGAGAGAGACAGAGCATGAACGGGGGAGGGTCAGAGAGAGAGAGAGAGACATAGAATCCAAAACCGGCTCCAGGCTCCGAGCTGTCAGCACAGAGCCCGATGTGGGGCTTGAACTCACAAACCGCGAGATCACGACCTGAGCCGAAGTCGGACGCTTAACCGACTGAGCCACCCAGGTGCCCCTGAACCATATATTTTAAATAGGCATGCAGGCAGATCCTGTCTCTTGTTGGTGTGGTGCCTTTGCCCAGAGAAGAGAGAGAGAGTGGGGGAATCTGGGAGGGATTTATTCATGCACAGGTTTTGCTGATCACTTACAGGTGACCCTTGAACAACATGGGTTTGAACTGCGTAGCCCTCTTATATGCGGATTTGTTTTCTAAATACTGTAGGATACTGTAAATGTATTTTCTTTTCCTTATGATTTTTTTAGTAACATTTTCTATGCTGTAGCTTACTTCATTGTAAGCATATAGTATATATACAGTATATGTAGGTGTAACATACAAAATATGTGTTTGTTGACTGTTCACGTTATCAGTAAGGCCTCCAGTGAACAGTAAGCTATTAGCACTTAAGTTTCTGGGGAGTCAAAAGTCATGTGTGGATTTCCGACTGCACAGGGGTTTGGTGCCCCCATCCCCTCCATTGTTCAAGGGTCAGTTATAGCTGCAGTTGAGTGTGGAAGAGGCCTTTTCTATGTAACCCATGTTGGATGAAAGACAAGCCTGTTTCTCATGGGAAGCACTCCACAGATGCCTGTCAAGCATCTCCATGTATCTTCTGTTGGCCTGTCATTAGCAGAGTTGGACTTGGAAGAGAGCATTGCACATGTATGTTGCTAAACCCCTGCCCTTCTGTGCGTGTGCTTGGCTCTTGCAGGCTTACAGCGCTGCCGTCCAGTCCCAGTTGCAGTGGATGAAGCAGCTATGCTTGTGTGTTGAGCAGCATGTAAAAGAGAATACTGCTTATTTTCAGGTATGTGAACTTTGTGTGCGTGTGTGTGTGTGTGTGTGTGTGTGTGTGTGCGTGCACACGTGCGCACGCATGAGCATCAGAGAAGATGAGGAGAATACCCTTTTCCATTCTGGCAAGCAATTGTATGTACCTGTGTGTCCACACAAGCCTGCACATGGAAAAGGTAGGGTGAAAAACACATCTATATCAGTTAAACCACCACTTTACTGTGTAAACCATCACTCCCAAAGCACAGCTGCTTAAAACTGTAATCCTTTAGTTAGTTCTTGACTCTGTGGTTTGGTGATTTGGGCTAGGCTCAGTTGAGATGAGAAAAGATGATATTCTTATTTTATATATTTATTTATTTATTTTTAAATTTACATCCAAGTTAGTTAGCATGTAGTGCAACAATGATTTCAGGAGTAGATTCCTTAATTACCCTTCCCCATTTAGCCCATCCCGCCTCCCACAACCCATCTAGCAGCCCTCTGTTTGTTCTCCATATTTAAGAGCCTCTTCTATTTTGTCCCCCTCCCTGTTTTTGTATTATTTTTGCTTCCCTTCCCTTATGTTCATCTGTTTTGTCTCTTAAAGACCTCATATGAGTGAAGTCATATGATATTTGTTTTTCTCTAATTTTGCTTAGCGTAATACCCTCTAGTTCCATCCATGTAGTTGCAAATGGCAAGATTTCATTCTTTGTGATTGCCGAGTAACACTCGTGTGTGTGTGTGTGTGTGTGTGTGTGTGTGTGTGTGTGTGTATACACCACATCCTCTTTATCCATTCATCCATTGATGGACATTTGGGCTCTTTCCATACTTTGGCTATTGTTGGTAGTGATGCTATAAACATTGGGGTGCATGTGCTCCTTCGAAACAGCACACCCGTATCCCTTGGATAAATACCTAGTAGTGCAATTGCTGGGTCGTAGGGTAGTTCTATTTTTAATTTTTTGAGAAGAAAAGATGATTTTCTCATCTTGCTTAGCCTGTGGATGGCTGCAGGCAACTGGCAGGCAGGCTAGGGGCTGGTTGGTTGCAAATGGCATCACTTCCACGTCTGATAGTTGGTGGGGGTGATCGGGTACAAGGCCATGACATCTGTTAGGCTAGCCTAGGCTTCTTCACGTTTGTCCCACAAATGACCAGAGAGAGTGAGCCCCAGTACACAAGCCCTTTTTTCTGCTGTCACATTTATTATGTCATTGGCCAAAGCAAGTCACGTACCTGGGCCGGCTTCAAGGGAAGAAGTAGACCCTCCCTCTTGATGGGTGAAGCTGTAAAATCCCAGGACCATTTTTCTTTCTTCAGTCTATCACAAAGTCAAGAACATACTCCTTATTTTCAGATGAGGATGGGAGGAGGAAATAAGCCGTTGCCTCTGTTTGGGTTTGCCCTAAATTAAATAATCTCGCTAATCATTTTGTAATCTTTTCAGTGAATTGGAACGTTTGATCACTCAACCTCTAGGCTTTTCATGACACGCTTACCTCACAGCCAAGTTTCCTCACTAGCAGTGTTTCTGAGAAGGCGAAGCTGACTGACTTTTCTCTAGGGTTAAATAGGCTTTGTGGTTGTCATCACTAATATTTTCCCAGATGTGGTGTTTTAAGCCCTCAGTTTCCACTCGTGCGGATTTTGTAATGAAGTGTCATCAATCCAGGAGAGTAATTACAGTGAGATTGCTTTTTCTTGGTTAACATCTGTGTGTCGTGATGTGTTGAGCCCGAGATCCCGTTCTTATCCTCACAGTTCTTCAGTGATGCACGGGACCTGGAGTCATTCTTGAGGAACCTCCAAGACTCCATCAAAAGAAAATATTCTTGTGACCACAATACCAGCTTATCTCGTCTCGAGGACCTGCTCCAGGATTCCATGGTGGGTGTTGCCTCAGAGGGATGATTACTCCTGAGAAACAGAGTAAACCATATCAGCTGCTGCTGTTTATATCCTTGAAAGCTGTAGGGTAATGGGTCAGTGTTATAAAATGTAGCTCACATTCAAATAAAGTTTAATCCCAGTTTGTTCTTATTCCTTTTTTTCTTCTCTGTCCTTAAAGAAGTTGCTGATAAGATTCCTTTGGGTATGCTATTGAAGTAAAGGCCTAGTCCTCTTCCCCTGAGCCACTTAGTGCCCACTATGCTTGTCTTTGCATTGTTCCTATTTTAATTCAAAAGTTGGGACCAAAGATGAGGTGTAAAGCATGAAAAATAGTGTTGAAGGGGATTAGGTGACTGACATCAAATTCTTTTTTCACTCTCTCATGCAAAGAGAATTAAAACAAAACCAAACCAATGAACTAGACCTGAGCCAAATTTTTCCTCTGTGGTAATTTTGTTTTGCCAAAATGAGGTATTAGAATATTGATTTTAATTAAGGATGACGTTAAAATCTTATGTAGATATAATGCAATATTTGTCCAATTTATGTAGCAGTATTAACTTTGAGAAAATGTTTTTGCATCCGGTATTTACTCCAAATCAGTTTTATATTCATTTTCTCCAATGAATTATTCTTTCAGAAATGCTGATAATAAAATCAGAGCAGGAGTGTTTACGTGTATTGAATGCATATTACACAGAGTTGGCAGGACAAGGCCCCAGCTACGTCCCAAATTAAGATAGAAGAGTGTAATAGGGAAATTATTTTTTCTATATGAGAAGCCAGAGGATTCCCACATTTCAGTAGAAAATTATAAATAAGAGAACCAGAGAACCCAAAACATTTTTGTAGGTGAAAGTTGGGTATTTGTGAACATTAGTTGATTATTTATTGATTTATTTTTACACTTTCAGGTATTATTAACCTATGAATGGGTTCACATTCAGTGTTTTACCCGGGCCAATAATCTGTTAATTTAATGAACTTGGAATGAAGGATAAAAGCCTGACTTTTTAGATGTTGTCTCTAGAATGTCTCTCTTGGAGGTACTTCAAGTTTGAAGGAGGAATATAATAATCCTTGGCTATTATCTCCTCCCTTCCACAGAGTACCTTCCTGTCTTAGGGTAACTTCTCTGCAATTGTTGTCATATCTTCTCTTCTCGAGGGTCGCTGCTCTGTTCCCTCCTCTCCAGGTCAGGGGCATCGGGTTGGCGGCGTCATCTGGGCATGAAGTCACCTGGGTCTGCTCCTCAGCTTTTCCTCAGCTTGTCCGTCAGGTTCGGGAGCATCTGTCATGGCTTCTGGTTCTTTTCAGAACTTTTACCACGCTGAGCACTTGGTCTCTGGAGCTTGAGATGTTTGGCTGTGGGTTAGACAGAAATTGACATCTTTATTGCAAGGAAACGGAAATGGGTAGACCAGCTGTCAAGTACGGAACAGTGTGGCTGTCTCCCTGATATATTCCATTCCTCTTTCTTAACTAATAAGTTAAAGTTGTATTTCTTCCAATCATGCTCCCGGGGACAGGCACAGGTAGTTTATTTAAGCATTTCTTTTTCTTTACTTGCATATTCTTAATTCTTTAATGGCATTTCTTAACATTATTAACTCTTTACTCTCATCACATCTACTTCCATCCTAAGAAAGTCCTCTTCTAAGGACTTTATATACCTCAAAATGGGCTTGACACATCCTGGTAATACATGAAAGTTATCTTTTACTCTCTAACACAATTGGTAGTACATTGCTACCAATTTTGTGGACAGGAAGTTCATTAGTTTTTAAGATAATTGGGTTTGCAGAGACTTGAGAGTTTCAATTTTGCATGATACTTCTTTCAAACCATTCAAATTTACATGAGCATGGCACAGCAAGACCCTAAAAGGTAAACCCTGAATCATTTGTCATGTCTCCACCAACAGCATTGCTTTATAAACTGTTGGTGGAAGAGCTAAGATCTTTCTCTAGAAAGTTTGACTCAATTTAAGAAAGTGAAATATTAGTATTAGAGCTTGGGAGGTATGATTATTTAAAAATTCTTTAAAGAGCACAATTCTAGCTTCTCCTAAGCAGAAGGCAAGAACTGGCTTCTGCCAGTAAGAAAGCGAATAATAATAATAGCGACAGCAATGTTGTTATTATTGTTTTTAAATTTCCATGCTTTCTGAACCTTATTTGGGGAAATCCCTTGTTAGCTGTGTGTAGCTGTATTTGGCAGCTGGCAGTTCTTTTTTTTGTTTGTTTTTGTGTTTTCATTACTTTTGCATGTGGCTTCATGATTCATTGAAAAGGGCACAGGGAGAAAGCTGAACAATTTGAGTATAAAAGCACTTGGTAGAAGACAAATATCCTCTCCTTTTTTCTTTATCTTTGTGTTTCTAAGATGGCTCCACCAAGGATCCCTACTTAACTGAGAAATGACATTCTCTGAGGGAGTGGAGCACTCAGTTTTCTTTGTTGGCTCAGTCACCCTGAGTAGCAGCATTAATGTCTTTTTTGTGTTTCTTCTCACTTTGTAGGATGAAAAGGAGCAGCTTATACAGTCCAAGAGTTCCGTTGCCAGTCTTGTTGGGAGATCAAAAACCATTGTTCAGCTAAAGCCACGCAGTCCTGACCACGTGCTAAAGAGTACCATTTCTGTGAAGGCCATCTGTGACTATCGGCAGATAGAGGTGAGGAGGTGGAAAGGATACCTCTGGCTCCAGAAGGAAGGGAGGGAGAAGCAAAACCTTCAGGTTACGGGTGTGATAGAGAAAGGTCTAATGTTACAGATTTTTGATTTTTTCATTAGAACTTAAACATTCTTTTAAAAAGGAAAAAAAAAAAAAGCCCAAACTCTATAATCTTGACCTGCTCCCTGCCTCTGTGATTGGTATCATCATCCACCTGATTTCCTAAGTGGTGTCAGAAATGATACTTTGTAGCCCCTGAGCCATATCTTTGGCTTTTCCTCTCTTATACCCCACAACTAGTAGCCATACCAAATCAATACCAACTTGCAAATAAATATCCCTTAGATTAGATGTACTTCTTTCTGTCCCTGCAGCTACTACCCTGATTTAGACCATAATTTCTTTCACTTGAATAATGGCATTAGCCTCCCCAATCAATGCATTCTCTATTCTTCTACCAGAATGATCTTAAAAAAAAAAAAAAAAGAACAATTCCCTAGTTCTATTTAGATGGCCTAAATTCCTTAATGTGGCTTCAAGGTCCTGAATAATCCTTCTTTACCTTTCTAGGCAAGACTGGGTCATGTCCCTTCCATGCATTCCCTGGTAAATTGCATTTGACATACAGTATTATAACTCTTACCCCCACCAGAATATGAGGAATATCAGCCATGTTTGTTAATTTACCATCTTACCATTCTTACATTCAGTGGCCCAGCAAAATTCCGGGCACATAATAGGCTCAGCAAATATTTGTAATGCGTAAGAATGAACTTCTCTGGCACTTTTCTGTGTCTCAGTATTTCTGTCTATAAAATAGGGATGAGGATGTTGGTTCCTTGTCTCCCAAGAGAAAGAATTGATGATTCCAAAATGCTTAAGCCTTTTCAAGGGATTTGAGTGGGATGACAAGAAGGGAGGAAGAGGGAAGTATCACAAAAGCAAAGTTGTGATTATTCATGTCCCTTTAACCTTTGCCCTAATAGCTGTAGATGCAGAGAGATTGTTTCTGGAGGTCTTAAAACAGTCTCCTTAGAACTTTCATATATTAGGTTACTTGACCTGTAATAAACATTTAACAAACACTTGCTTCCTTGATTTCTTTGATGTCTCAACCTTTCTTGTGTTGTATATTTATATAAGGTTATCTTTTCATCAAAATCAGGAACCCTCACTAAGGGATGTCAGATCTCCAAAATGATGTTTTTCTTAAGGATTTCATAGCTTTGGGGTCAGGCACCACATCATACAGGTTGTCGGTTTATCCACTAGCAATAACTTACAAGTTTGTCTCTTCAGATCACCATTTGCAAGAATGATGAGTGTGTGTTGGAAGATAATTCGCAGAGGACCAAGTGGAAAGTGATCAGCCCCACAGGGAATGAGGCGATGGTGCCATCGGTCTGTTTCCTTATCCCCTCACCCAATAAGGATGCCATTGAGATGGCCAGCAGGTAACTTGGTTCAGGGGCCTCTCTGGACTGCCACATGTGCTGCTTGGCTTGAGTGAATTGATGGAGGGATGAATCTGCATTTGCAATCTTAAACAGAGCAGCCAAGTTTTAAAGTTTCTTTTGGGAAAGACCTACTATTAAGATAGCAAGTCTTGTGCTTGCAGCTACATGGTAGGTTTTCAGTAAATGCTTATGTTCAATTCGGTGATCATTCTTGATCATAAACAGTTAACTCTCAGATTGATTTTTGTAGTGACAGTTAATTTTCTTCTTTATATTTTATTAAAGTAACATACATACATATTTTTTTAAGTTTATTCATTTATTTTGAGAAAGAGACAGAGAGAACCAGGGAGGGGCAGAGAGGGAGGGAGAGAGAATCCCAAGCAGGCTCCATGCCATCAGCACAGAGCCTGATGGTGGGGCTCAGACTCACAAACTGTGAGATCATGACCTGAGCCAAAACCAAGAGTCAGACGTTCAAGTAACTGAGCCACCCAGGCGCCCCTACATACATATTTTTAAAAGCTGAATTACACCATGAAGCTTGTAATAAAAACCAGCTATTCCCTCCCCAACCCCAGAATTCTAATTTCCTAAGCCCGCTATTTTCAATCCTTTATTTTGACGTCACTGAAATTTTAATGGGTTTTTTGGAGAGGGAGCAGATAAACTAAATGGGTTTAAAGTCTCCTATTTAAGTGAAGTCCTGGCTTCTAATTTTCTATCCTATTCTTACATGTCACATTTCTTAATTTAAAATTCAAGGTAGGGGCGCCTGGGTGGCTCAGTCGGTTAAGCGGCCGACTTCAGCTCAGGTCACGATCTCACGGTCTGTGAGTTCGAGCCCCGCGTCGGGCTCTGGGCTGATGTCTCAGAGCCTGGAGCCTGCTTCCGATTCTGTGTCTCCCTCTCTCTCTGCCCCTCCCCCATTCATGCTCTGTCTCTCTCTGTCTCAAAAATAAATAAAACGTTAAAAAAAAAAAAAAAAATTCAAGGTAATGTGTGTGTTGAATATGTCTGTGTATGTGAGAGTTTAGAGTCTGTAAGTCTTCCAGAAGTTGAGATTGAATCAGGCACAGGATGCTTTAGAAAAAAACTTCTCCGGTCCTTCACACTGCAGTTCTTTTTTTGTTTTTTGTTTTTAATATGCCAGATAACTTTTTAAGTTGTTCTTAACTTTTAAACATTTTAGCAGTTTTGTGAATATATAGACCACAGTAATGTATTTTTAAGCATTGATATGGATTGTCGTTTTTCAACAATTCCAAATGGGGTTATTTTATCT
Source organism: Leopardus geoffroyi (assembly GCF_018350155.1). NCBI lineage: Eukaryota > Metazoa > Chordata > Mammalia > Carnivora > Felidae > Leopardus > Leopardus geoffroyi. The sequence continues at coordinate 30,448,836 of NC_059328.1, forward strand.
CTACTTTTCTATATTACTTACCTTCACGGGTGTACCCTCTCTCTGACTTCTCGTGATCATTATATATACAGGTAACATTTATAAGACTGCTAAACATGCTGACATCATATTAATAATACCATTGTAAGTCCAAATTGTTTGACTATGTCAATTAATTTGGTTCTAAAGATTGCTGTGTTGTTAGTATTTGATTACTTGCCTTTCTCTGCTCAGCATATAAATCCAGTTCTGCTAAGGCAATCACATTTTCCCCCTGAAAGGTCTCTAATGTGGAGCTCAGGTTTTAGAATAGCCACAGCCAGCTTTTCTATTGTTTCTAGGGTCGAACAGTCTTACCAGAAAGTGATGGCCCTTTGGCATCAGCTACACGTTAACACCAAAAGCCTTATTTCCTGGAACTATCTGCGGAAGGACCTTGACCTTGTAAAGACCTGGAACCTGGAAAAGGTAATTGTGAAAAGCCTTCCCTCAGGCTCACATCCTATTGGCAAGCTTTTTTCAAAAGGAACTTTTTTTCATTACTGTAAGACTCCTGCCCACCCAAAGGGAGTAAAGTGGAGTCAGGGATGTTTCAGAATTAGGGAGTCCTAGAAACGAAAAACAGCAGCCTGAATGGTTAAGGAAATTCCTGATGAAAACAAACAAGATCTCCTGTTTTCTTGGCCAACTAAAGGCTTCTTCTCACTCTGCAGCTCTTGTATAAATGTATGTTGTACAGGAATAATGGTGAATTAACCATTAGTCAGGGTTGTGTACAATGGGGCACAGTGGGTGCTTCTGGGGTGCTAGTAATATCGTTTCTTGATCTGAATGCCAATGACATGGACAAGTTCTTTTTGTGAAAAAACACATGTTTGCAGTTATGGTATGTGCAGCTGATTTGTCTATATATTAAACATCAATAAAAAGGAGAAAGGGAGAAGGTATTATGTTCCCATTCTGTTGAAATTTCTTTTATTTCCTTCTCTCTGTGTCTCTCTTTAGCTTCGAGCCTCAGCACCAGGGGAGTGCCACCAGGTTATGAAGAACCTCCAGGCCCACTATGAAGACTTTCTGCAGGATAGCCGTGACTCTCTGCTCTTCTCAGTGGCTGATCGTTTGCGCTTGGAAGAGGAGGTGGAGGCTTGTAAAACCCACTTCCAGCACCTGATGAAGTCCATAGAGAATGGTGTGTGCCTTGGCAAGAGGGAGAGGAATGGTGGAATGAGAGCCCTGAAGGGTGCTGCTGGACCCTTCATATAGACTAGAAAGTACCACCTTTTTACCATTTGAGTTGCTAAAAACTTGAGATAGGGAAAAACTTATGGAGATGAATTCTGAAAATTAGATTATGGAAGAAGAGGCCTTATTTGTCATTGCTTATCAGCCTGTCACATTTTCTTGTGGAGATAACATGTTTAGATCCTTAACGATGAGTGTATAATGCAGGGAATTTAGGATCAGGCAGAAGCTTCCCCCCATATAAGGCCTTACTTTCATTTGTGGAATATCAGGCCTGTTGCCCTCTGTCTGAGGGTGAATCTATTATTCTCAGGTTTGTTGATTTCTGTTGTGGTGGTTAATGGTATTCTGTACTTGTGCATTCACAGAGGACAAAGAAGAAACTGTGGCCAAGACGTACATTTCAGAGCTGAAGAATATCCGACTACGCCTGGAGGAGTGTGAACAGCGGCTGATCAAACGAATTCAGTCTCCAGCCAGTTCTAGGACTGACAAAGATGCCCGGCAGGATAGTGCATTAAGGATCGCGGAGCAAGAGGTAAGCATCGAGCAAGGTGGGTGCTGCCTGCAGTGCACATGCTTTCAGAGTGAATGGGTGTCAAGACAATATGGAGCCTAAGACATAAAACAATAGACTCATGGCATTCCTTCTCAAGAGTCCTTCCCTGCAGCCTATAAATGCCTTTACCTGTGGCAAAGAATGATTTCAACTCCCAGTGTGTCGCTGAATGTTGATTAGTTTTCTACACACTTGGGAAGGCAAACTGACTGGCAAATTGTTCTAAGCACTGTATTTGGGCTACATATTTTAAGACTGCGTAGTAGAGATGTTACTGTCTGCTCAAAGTTTTGGAAAACTTTGGAAGTTAAGTGATATAGTACTTAACTATAATGAGTTTCCTGAAAAAGTAAAATGCCATCAAAATGTAGGGCAGTGTTTCTGAAGTAAAAGCAGCAAATATTAATTGTTTTGCTATGTGCTCATAGGTATGTAAAGACCAGTAAGCCAAAGTCCTTGCTTTGGGCTTATAGCATAGTTTAAAGAAGAATAAAAGGTTGAAGTCACAATTAGAAACTTGAGTATAAGAGATGTCATAAGATAGTACCTAGGATATTTACAGATTTCTAAACAAACATTGCTATAGGAAGTTTGAGTATTATTAGACCATTTCTACTTGGGATGGTTTGAGAGCTCTTTAAAGAGTATAGGGGGTGCCTGGGTGGCTCAGTTGGTTAAGCATCTGACTTCAGCTCAGGTCATGATCTCGCGGTTCGTGAATTCAAGCTCCGTGTCGGGTTCTGTGCTGACAGCTCAAATCCTGGAGCCTGCTTCAGATTCTGTGTCTCCCTCTCTATCTGTTGCTTCCCCATTTGCGCTGTCTGTCTCTCTCAAAAATAAATAAACATTAAAAAAATTTTTTTAAATAATCTTTTTCTTCTTTTTAGAGTGAGTTCTGTACATGATACATTTTTACCCCTAAATACTTTAGTGTGCATTTTCAAAAATCAAGGGGAGTCCCTTATGTAACCACAGGACAATGATTAAAATCAGGAAATGAACATTGATATAATGCTGTTATCTAAGACTTTATTAAAATTTCATCAGTTGACTTAATAATGCCTTTTTTGGGTATTCTCCACCCCCTCCAAATTTTTAGTATAGGACTCAATCCAGTACCTATCACACATTGTGTTTAGTTGCTGTGTCTCTTTAAATTTCCTTAAACTGAAATAATTTCTCAACTTTTTATCATCTTTCATGACCCTAACATTTTTTTAAATGTTTATTTTCGAGTGTGCCTGCATGCACGTGCAGGTGGGGGAGGGGCAGAGAGAGAGGGACACAGAGTATCCAAAGTGGACTCTGCACTGACAGCAGAGATCCCTATGAGGGGCTTAACGTTCATGGAATGTGAGATCATGACCTCATCCAATGTCAGATGCTTAGCCAACTGAGCAAACCCAGGTGCCCCAACCCCACCCCTAATGTTTTGAAGAGTGCAGGTCATTTATTTTGTAGGCTATTCTTTTCTTTGTGTTTATCTGAGGTTTCTTCATGATTAGATATAGGTTACACATTTTTGGCAGTAATACCACAGAAATGATTGTGTGTCCTCAGCACATGATATCAGGAAGCATGTGACGTTGATTTGTCCCATTACTGGTGATAACTTGTATTGCTTGTTGCTCTTTTCCCCTTTGTAATTACTACGCATGTTATGGGGGGATACTTGGAGACCATGTAAATATCTTGTTTTACATCACACTTTCACCAACTAGTTTTTTAGCAACTAGTGTTGATTCTTGACTGAATTAATTATTAGTATGACTATTGCCAAAAGGTGATTATCTAATTCTGTTGTTCCTTTTACGTTTTAAAATTTCTATTCTATGCCCTCCTCTCTTCCTTTTTTAAAAGTTATTTATTGGGGTGCCTGGGTGGCTCAGTCGGTTGGGCATACAACTTCGGCTCAGGTCATGATCTTGCGTTTGTGAGTTTGAGCCCCACGTTGGGCTCTGTGCTGACAGTTCAGAGCCTGGAGCCTGCTTTGGATTCTGTGTCTCCCTCTCTCTCTGCCCCTCCCTCACTCATGGTCTCTCTCTCTCTCTCTCTCTCTCTCTCTCTCTCTCAAAAATAAACATTAAAAAATTTTTTAAATAAAGTTATTTATTTATTTGAGAGAGAGAGACCAAGTGGGAGAGGGGCAGAAAGAGAGGGAGAGAGAGAATCCCAAGCAGGCTCCCTGCTGTCAGTGTAGAGCCTGATGCGAGGCTCAGTCTCAAAAACTGTGGGATCATGACCTGAGCCAAAACCAAGGATTGGACGCTTAACTGACTAAGCATCCCACGCGTCCCCTTTCTTCATTCTTTATGTCAGTATGGACTTATGGATTCTTATGTTAATGGTTTATAAGTTGTTACTGTCTTTATTTTGATGTCAGAATTTCTCAAGGGGCTATTGAGAGCCCCTTCAAGCTGGTATCTATGTCATTTTAACATGTCCCACCATTCTTTGAGTGCTTTCTTATTTCTTAACAAAATGAGATATTTCAGGTTCATCTTGCCTTTGCCAGCCCTAACCCTGGAATCAGCCATTTCTCCAAGGAGTCCTGCTTCCTTTAGGTAGAGAATGCTATTTAGAAACCAAGATCTACATATAAGCATGCTCATTATCATTGGGGTGTCATTGTTTCTAGGCCTGCTCAGCAGATAGAGCTAGAAAAACACATACTTACAAACGCATAATGCACACACACATACAGGCACACCCCAATGTTACACACATGCATACTTATATGTATACACATATATGTGTATAGATGTGTGTATCATTATATTCACATAAATGTATCACAAAGGTAGACCAATATATTTATCTATCAATTTTTCTCTCTCACACACACACAGACATAACTGTGAATTCATATGTATCTGTCTCCATTTGGTTCCAAACCAACACCACAGGTCTCATTCTAACTTTTCTCATTTCCATATTTGTAACTTCCTTCCCTAAGACTGAGAAACCCACTTTATGTTATTGCTCAGTTCTAGCATGTAGAGATGAGTAGGTTTAGAATTGCTGAGTCAATGCTACTAGAAAAATTCCACAAACCTACTAACTGGAGTTCAGTGTTTATTTATGGTTCCTTTTGTCTTTAGCCTGCACATTTGTCTATAGTCCAAATATTGTGTTCAGGAAATACTTGTGTGTGTTCTTCCCATTCTCCCCCTTCAGTGCTGTTTCACAGTTTATTCAACTAGTCTCCCACATATGGGCATTTAGCTTGTTTGCAGTATTTTGCTATTACTTCTTTGTTCAATTCTGTTTCCATCTTTGTTGTGTGTCCTATTCCTGACAGCGTACCCAAGAGGACTTACAGCAACTGAGGTCAGACTTGGATACTGTTTCCACGAAATGCAACAGCTTTCTCCATCAGTCTCCATCTGGTTCGAGTGTCCCAACTCTGCGCTCAGAACTCAATCTGCTGGTGGAGAAAATGGACCATGTGTATGGTCTCTCCACAGTCTATCTGAATAAGTGAGTAGGCTGCAGGTTTGGATCCAGAGGGCAATGGTTTCATTGGAATGAGAAGGGGAAGTGCCTGGAGTGTTTCACAAACAATCCAGAGAGGTTGCAGATCTTGAAGAGCATGTACCCATGAAGAGAGACCTTGGCTTTCGCTCCAAGTAACTGGAGTGGGTTCCTTGGGGTGCAGCAAACAAATGTCAGTGATACAGAAAGAGAGATGGATTTGCATTGTTAGGAGTATTTCTCTTTGATTAGATAGCTCTGAAAAAAAGAAAGGACACTACACAATGAAAATTTTAAATTTTCAGTTAAGCTAAATACAGTCTTTGAAGATTTTCCCTCTATCCATCCATGACCTTGAGGAGTCACAGATCTTAGACTCTTCATAGTGTTGAGTGGGTTTCTGGCCTTATGTCATTTCTCCCATTGGTCCACCACGTGTGTGTGTCCCAGTGTCACCTAGAACTTTATTTTGAATTGGCTGAAATTGGCAGCACATATATCATGCTTTCTTATTTTTATAAAACCCTGTCATCATCTAGTAATGGTAAAATTGATTTTAGCAGTACATCTTGTGAACCTCTCTATAGTGCTCCAAGTCTGTGGCCAAGCTCTTAAAATGTGTGTGTGTTAACGAAGGTGACCTTCCCCTCACAGGCTAAAGACAATCGATGTTATAGTGCGTAGCATCCAGGATGCTGAACTCTTGGTCAAAGGTTATGAAATCAAGCTGAGTCAAGAAGAAGCAGTACCAGCAGATCTCTCTGCTCTGGAGTCTCATCGGTCTACGTTACGGGTTGGTTGCTCTGAGTTTCGTAGGAGCTTGACTTAACCTATCCATTGCTTTGGGTTAGCAGAGAAATGCAATTTTGGACAGCATGACAGTGATTTAAATTTGCATTTAAACTGGGCAGGATAGGGGCTCCTGGGTGGCGCAGTCGGTTAAGCGTCCGACTTCAGCCAGGTCACGATCTCGCGGTCCGTGAGTTCGAGCCCTGTGTTGGGCTCTGGGCTGATGGCTCAGAACCTGGAGCCTATTTCCGATTTTGTGTCTCCCTCTCTCTCTGCCCCTCCCCCGTTCATGCTCTGTCTCTCTCTGTCCCCAAAAAAATAAATAAACGTTGAAAAAAAAAATTAAAAAAAAAAATAAACTGGGCAGGATAGCATATTTAATATATTTTAATGTGGATCCAAAGAAGTTGGGACTGAGAAAAATATCTAGCTGGAAAGGGAAATAAATGACTGCCTTTCTGTTTTATTTTCTGTGATTTCCATAAAATCACAGCTAAATCAGATACAATCAGTAGTTACACTTCTAAATTAGATAGCCAAGTTTCAAACACTAATTCTTTGCACATCTCTGTAATGTACTGCCTGCCCTTGGCCTCCCTGTGTGCATGAGGACTGTGGAGGCATTTCTAGCGCAAACATAGAGTTTGGCTTGTGAATCCCAGATACAACGCGGAGCCAGTTATAGGCTATGTTCTTGTTTGCTACCTTAGTCTGAGTCCTTTTTGGCATAGAATATATTTAACCTGTTGCTGTACTTGTCCTTTTATAGCACTGGCTTAGTGACGTGAAGGACAAGAATTCAGTGTTTACAGTCCTGGATGAGGAAATTGCCAAGGCCAAGGCAGTGGCAGAACAACTGAGTCGTCTGACTCCAGAGCGAAGCCTGGATTTGGAGCGCTGTCAGGAGAAAGGCTCCCAGCTGCGGGAACGTTGGCACCGGGTCATTGTCCAGCTCGAGACCCGGTGAGTGGTGGCCTCACCCTTTTCTCCTATTAGGATTCAGGGACTAGGTTTTAAACAGAAAGCTGTACATTCTTATTTAAAGGCAGGATGTGATAGAGAAGGGTACAGATTAAATGAATTCTGGACAAAATGAATGACAGAAAATTGGGACCATCAACCCCAAAGCAGACCTGAGGCTGCATTTGGTGAAGCAGTGATAGTCCTGTTAGCGATGCTTCTCCTGTACCAGTTTTTCTCTAGTTAAGCCATGACGACAGTGATGTTTTGGGATATAAACTGGAAGGGTGATAATCTTTTCTCAAGGCTAGATCTTGAGTTCTGGTTCTTGTTTTATTAGTTTTGAATCCAACTATGAGCCATTTTTCATAGTGGAGCTTTGAGGAATTTCTTGCTTCCACTTTCATTTGCTAATTCAGTGGTTTTTATTTCTTTTACTTGAAGTCCTGCTTCTGATGTCTGATTTGAATAGGAAAGACAAAATTACCTTACTGAGGCTAGTCTGGATAGGCAAATACAGAGAGGGAGGAGTTATAGTAACTCAAAAGTTTGGATTGATACTATGTAATTGAATTACTATCCCAAGTCTGGTTGGACTCACAAAAGTGATATAAGAAACTGTTCCTGAAATTAACTGAAAGTTAGTATTTTCACCCATCTTTCCCCAAGAATTTACAGCGATTCCTAAATCATAACTGTGGTACTCCAACAGGTACTCTGTCATCAGGAGACAGAAGTGTACAGCCAGCACTATCTTATTGGCAATCCTGGTGATCCTTGGCAGCCTAGGTAAAAAAAAAATTGACAAGGATCATCATGGGATGCCAGGCTCCAAAGCAGTGTCCAGGGCTAGCATGCAAAACTGGTTTCTACTTACTTTCACCCCACAGGGCACTGTTTCTGTGCATAGGTCTCCGTTGGCATTGTACTACTGTTTCTCCAAAATAGATGAATCCTCTGTGATCAAGCCCAACTGGAAGAATGGGATAAGAAGGGAATTGCCCCATTTACTTTATTGTGTTTGTACCAAGGTGTCTAATGGCAGTTTCTTTCCCTATGCTCCTCCAGCCAATCTGAGCTAGAAAGTATTCAGGAAGTTCTGGGGGATTACAGAGCCTGCCATGGAACTCTCATCAAATGGATTGAGGAAACCACTGCCCAGCAAGAAATGATGAAGCCAGGCCAGGCAGAGGATAGCAGAGTGCTGTCGGAGCAGCTTAGCCAGCAGACGGTGGGTGTAGCAGTAGCATGGTGAAAGTTGTGTGCGGGGGCGGGGGGTGGGGAGGAGTTAGTTCATCATGGAAGGAGGTGAAAAGCTAGCAATTAAGCTTCCCCCAAATAGCAAGGTATTCTGAGACTCCTCTTCTGAAAATAGTTCAAGCAAGATGGTCTCAAGATGATACTGGTTTTGCACTTAGGCCAGACAGACTTGTAAGGTCCCTTTGAAACCTGAGTTTCAGAGACTATATAATGAAACCATAGGTGGAAAGCTTAAAATTATCTTGCCTCATTTTGTTTCTTGATACTGCATTTGATTTTACTAGGATTAGAACATGGGGCATGGAAAACCAGGAAAGATGTAACTGGACAAAAATTATTCAAAGTGGTTTTTACTTGTTAGTGTTTTGTTGTTTATCTTGTTTAACATCACAGTTTAGAGTATGAAGTCTGGTGTTAAATTGCTGGGATTCCAGTCCTGGCTCACTCACTCACTATAAGACCTTGACCAAATTACTTAACTTCTCAGCATTCTACTTCCTCATCAATAAAATGGACATAGTCCATTATTTGTTTAACCTATCTCACTCATAAAGTTATTGTTGTTAAGGTTAAATGAAGGGATACATGTAAAATTTGCAGAGCAGGGTTTTTCAAGTGTGGAGTCCAGACTAGAAGCATCAGCATTACTGAGAGCATGTTAGAAATGCAAGTTCTCAGACTTACCCAGACCTACCAAATCAGAAACTCTGGAGGTGGCCTGGCAAGACAGTGATTGCCTCACAGGTGATTCTGATGTCACTAAGATTTGAAATCTGCCTTAGAACATAATAAATGATCAGCTGTTTTGATGACAATACGGACAATGGTAATGTTGTGATACTTTGGTTTCCAGGATCTGTTTGCAGAAATCGAGAAGAATCAGACAAAGCTGGACCAGTGTCAAAAATTTTCCCAGCAATACTCCACTATTGTAAAGGTAACTCTACCATATCCCCAAAGGCATATAAATGATCTCTAGCAGAGAAAGATCTTCTTTGTCACTGTCGGGTTTGCTTTTGGACAAGTAAGCGCTTCTGCGGGGCGGGGGGTGCTGGCCCAATCCTCCAGTTAATGCACATGTGTACTTTTCATGGCCCTACATTTGAGGATGCTCAGAGTAGTACCAGACATCAGCTCTGATTCAAGGAATCACACTTTAGATGATCCACAGGTTTTTTTAAGCTTGCCATGTCAGAAACAGAATGTTTTGGATTTCCTCTCACATGTACTTCTCAGGTCTCGCCTATTTCAGGAGTGTCCCATTTTCCCACTTGCTGAAGCAAAAAACCCAAGAGTTACCCTTAAATCTTCTCTTTACCTTAAACTTTATGTTCTGTCTGTGAACAGCTTGGCTTCATCTTCCAATATGTCCTTGATCTATCTCTTGTTACCCACCCACCTGTCCCCATTTCCCTGTTTCACATCTGAGTGAGGAATCTTCCTTAGACTCTTCTAATCCTCTGAGCTGATCTCTTGCTCAGCCTGCCCCATAGGCTATTTTCCCACGTAGTAACTAGACCCACCTTTTTAGAGCATACTGCATGTCACCGAATCTCAGACATTGTCAGTTATAAGCCACACCATTATCTTATACACTACCAAAAAAGAAGAAATTCTGCTAATTTTGCAAATACCATTGATTGTAAGACACATTCTAATTTTAGAGATACTAAAATGTGGGGGAGATGTGCACCTTACAATAGCTCAAGTATGGTAAATTGGATCACGTCAGTCACCTGCTTAAAACTGTCTAGTGACTTCATATCATACTCATAATAAAAATTTAAAGCCGTGTATAGTTTATGAGGCCATGCATGATCTGGTCCCCCTTCCCTATTTCTCTGATAACGTCTCTAAATAAAAATGACCTGAGATTATTATATATTTATTTGTTTATTGTGTTCCTTCCCACTAGAATGTAAGTTCCAAGGGAGCAAGGTTTTTTCTAATGTGTTCTCCACTCTGCATATAGCACTCAGAACAATGATAGGTAATAGTAGTTGCTCAACAAATATTCTATGAATGAACCCATTTCTTTAGTTAATAACTAAAGACTTGGTATCACAAAGAATTGAGTTTAAATCCTAGCTTCACCATTTTCTAGGCTTAAAACTTTATGCAAGTACTTAGCCTCTCTGGGTGCCTGTTGCTAAATCTACAAAATGGAATCAGTACTTCACTGAATGGTTATAAAGATTACCTGGGATAGTGTATACATAGGACATTGCCTCAAACTTAAGATACATTCAGTAAATGGTAGCACCTGCTTTTATTATTGTTACCATTTTATTACTACTAATATTGTACTATTATAGTAGTAGTAGTAATAGTAATAATTTTTTTTTTTTTACTGCTGCTCTAGGCTGCTTAAGGAACTCATTCTGTGTTTTTTTCCTGCCTAGAGTTTTCTAAGTAGACAACAAAAAGCAGGGCATTCCAGTCCAAGGGAACTGCATAGTCAAAGGCACAGAGGAATGGAAATATAATGATTATAGGAGGAAATAGCAAATATTCTGACATAGCTAGATGGTGTGTGGTACATAAGAAGCAGTGACTGTGGAAAATGAGAAGGGAAAGTTGAGGCCAGCCTATGAAAGGCCTTGTTCAGTTCTCTTGGCTTTACTTTCTATTCTTGTTCCTCAAAATGGGGTGTTAGAATCAGGAGCATCAGTATCATTGGGGAGCTTGTCAGAAATGCAGAATCTTTAACCTGCCAAATCAGGATCTCAGTTTCAACAGGATCCCCAAGATGATTTATGTACATGTTGCTATTTGAGAAGCTCTGCTCTAGATCATTAAAAGCTTTCAAACAGAGGAATGAGGTGATCATCATTGTGTTTTAGAAAAGCTATTCTAGTGGCAGGATAGAAAAGAAATTGAGAAGAGAGTAAAGGCAGGAGAGTAATAAGAGGCTCCCTGGCACCCATCCGTATGTGATAGGAAGGGGTCCTGGATGAGGACAGCACTCTCAGGATGGCAGAGGCTATGTCAGCATAGCACAGCAACATGAGAAGAGCATCGGTTTAGGATCTCTCTGTTGCTCACCCACTGAGTAATCAGGGAGACACGCTTCCTGTCTCTAGGCCTCAGGTTCCCAATGTATGAGAGGATGAGGATGGTCAGCAAACTATGACCCACAGGCTAAATTGAGCCTGCACACTATCTTTCCATGGCCCATGAGAAATGGCAAGAAAAACCCCAAAAACCAAAGAAGAAGAATACTTCATGACACATGAAAATTCTATGAACTTCAGCTTTCAAGTGTCCATCCATGATGGTTTATGATAACACCATCACACCCTTTCATTTACTGATTGTCTCCAGCTGTCCTCCCTTACAGTGGCAGAGTTGAGCAGCTAGGACAGAGCGTATGGCTTGATAGTTTCCACCTGGCCCTTTTTTAAAAAAAATTTTTTTTTTCAACGTTTATTTATTTTTGGGACAGAGAGAGACAGAGCATGAACGGGGGAGGGGCAGAGAGAGAGGGAGACAACAGAATCGGAAACAGGCTCCAGGCTCTGAGCCATCAGTCCAGAGCCTGATGCGGGGCTCGAACTCACGGACCGCGAGATCGTGACCTGGCTGAAGTCGGACGCTTAACCGACTGCGCCACCCAGGCGCCACCTGGCCCTTTAAGCAAAAAGTTTGCTAATCACTGGTTTAAATGATCACCAAAGTGCCTTCCAGCAATGAAATACTATGATTCTGTTGCATGAGTTATGTTGCATGAGTATGTGTAAATGTGGTGAAATGTCTTCTTCTCCCAGGACTATGAATTGCAACTGATGACATACAAGGCATTTGTGGAATCACAGCAGAAATCCCCTGGCAAGCGCCGTCGCATGCTTTCCTCCTCAGATGCCATCACGCAAGAGGTGAAAGGGTGGGGAAAGGACATGCCACTGTCTTCCCTTAAGGAAAGATTTGTTTGTTGGGGCCCTGACAGTTTGATTTAGGGTTCACCTTTCTGTTGAGCATGTGATTTCATGAAAACTTCCTCTCATTTTCAACTATTTAAATATACTTTTCCGGCAGATAATTTATCTAAATTGTTTTTCTGAACCATAGTTCATGGACTTGAGGACTCGCTACACAGCTCTGGTGACCTTAACAACTCAGCATGTAAAATACATCAGTGATGCGCTCCGGCGACTAGAGGAGGAAGAGGTGAGGATGGTTGGGTCCTAAATCATTTTGAAAATAGAAATCCTGTGTTTCCTCTTGCAAAATTTAAAGTGCACACACAGCCAATTTTCATTATTCACAGTAGTCGTGTTTTGTGAAGTTACTATGCACACCACATTAGGAAATACTGCACTCTTACACTTAGGGGAAATACAGGGTTATGATCTTGTGAGCCTCTGGTCACACATTTTTGTCAGTGAATAATACATAACCTTGTTTTATGTGTGTTTTTGTTTAAAAATACCTTATTTAATATATTTTGTTGATTCAGGCCAAGAGCACTGTACCTCACACCTAAATGAAGTTTATTTAACATACATTTTCTCTGTAAGGCATTCACAGCCTTCTTTTGCCTAGGAACATGAGATAGCACTTCAGCACTGTGCTTGCGTCCATTTTATTTTATTTTATTTATTTTTAAAATAAATCAATTATTTTTTTAAGTTTATTTATTTTGAGAGAGCGTGAGCATGAGTGGGGGAGGGGCAGAGAGCGAGGGAGAGACAGAATCCCAAGCAGGCTCCGTGCCATCAGCGCAGAGCCTGATGCGGGGCTTGATCTCACAAACTGCAAGATCATGACCTGAGCCAAAATCAAGAGTGGGACGCTTAACCGACTGAGTCACCTAGGTGCCCTGCTTGGGTCCATTTTAAATGGTGAAATCACCAACAAAAATTGTGAAAAAACATGATACTAAATAGACTGTGAAAACAACACTTGTTTATAGTATGAGAGCTGGAACGAGAAGGTACAGTGTCACCCTCAGCTGGGAACATTGGGCATATCTGGAAAAGACTACGAAATTGCTATAAGTAGTGACTTTGGAGTTACAAATAAATTCTAGTGAGTAGAACAAATTCACAAATATGGAATTTGAATAATGAGGATTGACTGTATAATGTCCAACTCTCCCACTTCCAAGTGTCTTCATTATAGATATATTGTAAATATGAAGAAAGGAGATATGAACAAAGATCCTTAATAAAGCATAATTTGTTAATGGGAAATAATTGGAAACATACAAATTCCATACAATGGGATGCTATGAAACTGTTAAAATTATGAAAGAGATTTATTATATATTGTGTTCTTAAAGTAAGCTAGAGAAAAGAAAATGTTAAGAATATCATGATAAAGAGAAAATACATTTATGTAAGAACTGTATTTATAAAATAAAATGCGTGTGTAAGTGGACCCACCCAGTTCAAACCTGTGTTGTTCAAGGGCCAGGTGGACACCAAAATTCTGGGGAATGAGATTAAAGGGATATATGTTATGCACTTCAGATTATGTGAATTTGTTGTAATGAGTATATAATCTTATACAAATCTACGTCTTTGCAAAATAAGTTTCTGTATGTTGCTCACTTTTATAAAAGAAACGCTTTGGAAATACTAACTCATACCAATTTTTGTCTATGTGAATTAGCAAAAAACTTCCTTTATGTCATAACTATCTCACTTAATCTCTGTAGACTTCATTCTCTTTACCTGTAAATCTAAGAATCATAAAAAAAAGATGCTATATTTAAAGGATATTTAAATATCAGTAAATAGGGGCGCCTGGGTGGCGCAGTCGGTTGGGCGTCCGACTTCAGCCAGGTCACAATCTCGCGGTCCGTGGGTTCGAGCCCCGCATCGGGCTCTGGGCTGATGGCTCGGAGCCTGGAGCCTGTTTCCGATTCTGTGTCTCCTTCTCTCTCTGCCCCTCCCCCGTTCATGCTCTGTCTCTCTCTGTCCCAAAAATGAATAAACGTTGAAAAAAAAAATTAAAAAAAAAATATCAGTAAATAATTATTGAATACATTATGTTAAAAAAATTGTTCTTTTTTAGAAAGGTGCTAACCTAGATATGTTGAATTTGGCTACTAGTATCACACAGTTAAGCACCTATGAACAATGTTCTAGACTGGGTAAATTATATTTATCTTGGGGTTATTTTAGCTTCCTACTGATTTAGGTAACTTTTGTATCTCTATTTTAGGAAATCAGAAGTCAGGCCAGTTTAATAAGACATTGACCAAGATACTGATTTTCTAATTCCTGTTCTAGAAAGTTGTAGAAGAGGAAAAGCAGGAGCATGTGGAGAAGGTTAAAGAACTTTTGGGCTGGGTGTCTACCCTAGCAAGGAACACACAAAGCAAAGCTACCTCATCCCAGACCAAAGAATCAACGGACATTGAAAAAGCTATTTTAGAACAGCAGGTGAGTAGAAGAGCCATCTGTCTCTTAATAATATGTAAGAATGCGTTAGATGGAATAAAACAAATCACATATGGGCCATCCCAGGAATGATATTCTCAATAAATGTTAACTGCCTAACTTAAAGAAATTTAAGAAGTCATCCTATTTGTACTTTACCTTCTTAATCAACTTTATATAGCTTATTGGTAATAAAAATCTGACCTAAGCTAGGTTTTTCCCTAGGATTTTTAAAAAGTTATTTCAAATAATTTTGATTCTTTGATCGATTGGGTTCTGAGGCTATACTCTTTGTTTCTACCACCTAGGTTCTGGCAGAGGAACTGACAACCAAGAGGGAACAAGTCTCTGAGGCCATTAAAACCTCACAGATCTTCTTGGCCAAGCATGGTCATAAGTGAGTATTAAATGAGAAATTTTGGCACATGTAGGGGACTGAATCTACTTGGCTAAGACTTAAGGTCACAGGGAGACTGGAGAATTTAGGGCTGCAAGAGCCAGATTCTGAAGAGCCTCATTGTTCATGCTGAAGAGTTTGCATTTTACCTTGTTGACTATGGGGAGGAGTCTCTTCTATATGATTGGATTTTGTTGATGAAGATTTCTAGAACAGTTTTACAGAGAATACATTCACAAAGTGGAGGCCAAAGACCAGTAAAGAGGCTGTTGTGATAATATAGGCGAGAAATGTTGAGGGTGGAGAAGGGCAAGAATTCAAAAGTTATTAAGGATGATGAACTTACAGGGTTTGGTGACGAATGAAGATTGTCAGATATAACTTCTAGGTTTCTGGCTTAGGTCTCTGAATGTATGGTGATGTCACTAACCAAGATAGGGAATACACGAGAAGGTGTGGATTGAGGGAGAAGGCAGCATTATTCTTAGACATTATGAACCTGAAGAGCCCACAGGACATAAGAGTGGAAATACTTAGAATGTATTAGAAGGTACCTCATATGTTAATTTATGCCTTACATAGTTCCACTAAAGTTGTCCAATAGGGAGGTGTGTTAGAATTAATGAGAGAAGTCTAAAGTGATGCAGATCTGAGTCATCAGCATAGTAGAAACCATGAATGGATTAGTTTACAAGGGTTCAAGGGCGTCTTGGTACTTTTCAGCCTGTAAAGGAAGCCTTATAGAAATAGAGGGAATATTATGAGTAATACTTTAGAACCTATGAGAGAATAGTGTGCCAAAAAGGAGAAAGTGGTCAGAGGTCAAGAAAGACTGAGACTGAGATGTTTCTCTTGAATTTGGCAAGTTGGAAATTTTTGATGACTGATGAAAAGTTGAGGCATGATGTCAGATTCAGTATGACGGGGAGTACATGAGGTGAGGAAGTTAGTGATAGCAAAATTAGACTACTCTTTCAAGAAGCTTAGCCATAGGAAAGGGCAGTAATAATACAGTAAATAATTAGAGTAGAATATACAATCAAGAAAG
The DNA here is from genome assembly GCF_018350155.1 of Leopardus geoffroyi. Lineage (NCBI taxonomy): Eukaryota > Metazoa > Chordata > Mammalia > Carnivora > Felidae > Leopardus > Leopardus geoffroyi. Next base: position 30,464,930 of record NC_059328.1, read on the forward strand.
ACCTCTTCTTGAAAGATCAGAGGAACTTAGCTATGTTTATGGACTGAGTCTCAAGGACCAAAAGGGAGAAAGAGATTGAATAATAACAGGAGAGGGGTCCCAGAGTTATAGGAGAGGACACAATTTATCAGTGGGTAGAAAGTACAACCCTAGACCAGAGTCAAGACAGCTTTTCCTATGAGGTTTGAGGAAAAGGAGATTAGGAGAGGTGTGAATAGAGGTAAATATGTAAGGAGTGAAGCCAGAAGGTGAGTGAATTCGTGCCCAGTGGTCTGCAATTCCTTTTGAAATAGACTGAAAGGTTGTTTGCTGTGAGGATAGCTCCCTCACAGGGCAAAGGAATTGGGATTGACTGGGGCCTCCAAGAAGGTTGTCAGGAAGCTCTCAGGTCCACTAGAGGCTGGAAACCAGTAGGATCTCCTCCATAGGGTCTCCTCCCTCCCCCCACCCCGAGACACACACACACACACACACACACACACAGAGGATATACTTAGCCTGCAGGCAGGAGCAGAGAAGTCCAGTGATTCTATTGATCTGGGGCAGGAGTTTAATCACATTAGCAAGGACAGAGTGCAAGGCTAATAATGGGGAGCTAATAGAGACTATGGACTGTGGGGTCTGGACTACAAAAAGAAGATACTGAAGATCGTAGGGAGGAATGATAGATTAAGAAAAAAGTGGGAGAGTTAAGGAGGGCTTAGGAAATCTCAATAAATTGATGGGTAGTTGCAAAATTCACCAAATCCAAGATTGCGATTACCTCTAGGGAGAAAGGTAAAAGAACAGGGTTGGTGACAAATGTACATGGGACTTTGAATATATCCGTAATGTCTTATTCCATGAAAAAGATCTAAAGTAAATCTGGTATGATACTAAAACTTGGCAAAGGTGGATAGTTGGGTAATAGGTAAATGAGAGGTTATTTTCTCTTTTGTCTGTTTAAAATATTTTATTTTTAGAAGAGAACGTTTTTCCCTAAAAGAGCTTCAATGTTTCATCTTCTAGGCTCTCAGAAAAAGAGAAGGAACAAATATCTGAACAATTAAATGCCCTAAATAAGGCTTACCATGACCTTTGTGATGGTTCAGCAAACCAGCTTCAGCAACTTCAGAGCCAGTTGGCCCAACAGACAGAACAAAAGGTACATTTAGTTTCTCTCTCCAAATAGGAAAGGTACCTTTTGAATGGTATGAAAGCAGCTTTGCTGATTGAGAATCATATTCACTAGCTTTCCATGACCAATGTGACTTAATTTTTAACCTCACCATAGCAGCCATTTGTCTTGTGTTTCTTTACTGGGGTTCCATGATGTATTGGTCAGTCAAGAACACTAGAAGGCACTTATGGCCAATGCTGTAGACCTGATTTACAGTTTCTGTTTCTGCCATTTTATGGCAGACCGCAATTGAAGAGAATATAAATCCTATATTATATCTGATCACAGGGCAGCAAGATTACTCCTTCATGGCGTTGTCATTCAAAAGTTGACAGCCAGAAGTTCTGAATATTGGGAAGAAAAGGCCATGTACTTCTTCCTCCATATTTTTTTTCATAGCTACTAAATAAATGAGAAATGTTCATTTTCCAAGCAAACTGGTGGATTGGTTGTACTGACTGAGACGCTGGTTCCCCTCACCCATGGTCATTCCATAGCGTGACATCTTTACCACTTCCCACTCATGTTCCCTTCCCAGACCATAGGAAAATTGTCAAGTTCCTGCTGGTTGTCCTGAGTTCTTCCTGGATTTTTGTGTGTATATGTAAACTTACCATATTATATACATGTGTCTCTGGGATATATATGTGTTTGCCTGCTTATTTCCTATGTTGTGAAGCAATGGCCAAATTATGTGGGGCAGGTCAAAATTTAAGCTCATGTGGTTGTTAGATTTGGTCTCGATGATGCTCAAAATGATATTCAGACAAAACATGCTTTGACTCTGGTCCTTGGGTATGAAATTGGTGCATCAGGAGCTAGAGTTATAAAGATCACAAGACAGAACCAGCTATGATTTGTTTGAGAGTAGTTTTCCAGAAAGAATATGCTGGTTTAGCATCCTTATGTAAGGTAGCCCACTTCTAATGGCTTATTGCTTCACCATATAAGGGAGTATGTGAAAAGTTTTAACAATTGCTTGCTGAGAACACCCAGTTCTCATTTTGAAAGGTTAAAAAAGGGGGGGAAAAAGAAAGAAAGACAAGCTGCTGAGCACCACTACATTGAGCATGATGTGTCCCCTGTTACTGTTTGTGTGTTTCATGTGAAGTATTGTTCTGATTAACTGACATCCTTGCTTACAAGTTTCACTAACCCTTTGGAGTTTAAGCACAAATGCACAAAAGGGAAAAAGAGGACGACCTGTTTGGGGTTCTTTTTTACAAAAAAACAAACAGTCGCATGCTGGACGCTAACCCCAAGCTTACACTGTGTGTGCGATGCGGCTGAGCTGCTCCGTAAGGCTCTCTCTCTATCTGCCCAAGGCGTGCTGCGACTCTGGTAAGTAGAAGCCTTTTACGTTTCCTTTCCTCCTCTCCGTCTGTCTTTCTCTGCTTGTTTAGGTCAGAATGCCCATGTTTGGTGGGACTGAACTGGATTTCTCTGGATTATTGCCCGGCTCGGTGCTTCTTGCCTGTCCTTCAATCCTGAGAGTATTGGAAGGAACAGCCTGTAGTCTTTTCTCTTTGTCTAGCAATTGGCTAGACTCCAGGTTTTTCTTCAATATCCGTATTTGAGGAATCTCACAGGAGAAATTAGAAGTTCTCAAAAGAATTTTTTCCTTTGTCATCTTGTCTGCTTCTGAACAGTCTACATGGATTTTATAAAAGGAATTTTTCATGTATCTCAAAGAGTCCTATGCTAGTGCGATTTTCCCTTCAGTCTCTATAGAACAAATACCTGGTAAATGCATATAATATACATTTGCATCATACAAGTGGAACTACTTTCTAGGTTCAGAACACAGAAGGAGGATGGGGAACAACACATAATATTTTAAGTAGTGGTGAGAATTCTATGTGTTAGTCCATTATTTGAATAAATACAGTGAGATTAGGAATGTGAACCAAATGTGTTCCCTCATTTGCTCTCCATTCTTTGTCTCTTATACTGTGCAACTAATTGAATTTGAAATTCTCAGTGCATGCCTTTAAAATCTGGGGGCAAGTAGTTTAAAGATTTTAAGGATTTCCTTACTGTTTACCAATTTATTCATTAATTCAACAAATGTTTCTTGAACTGCCGGTACTGTTCTTAGACACTGAATGGGCAGGGTACCTGCTCTTACAGAGTTTACTCTCCCTGAGACAGAATGGAATGCATTATTTAGGAGGCAGGGAAGTGATTGGCAGTTGCTTCAACAACATCCTCCATGGATAAATCCTCCATGGATTAGTTCAAGAGTTAAACGAGGATCAGAAAGTAATACTGACTGAAGGGGGCAGACAAAATCATCTATAGGAAACAAAGATAATGAACATAAACAAGAAGAGGTAGAAAGTTGAAAGTAATAAAAGTAAGTGACAAAACACTTGAATGATTTAATCTTTTTTATTTTTTTAAGTTTAATTATTTTGAGACAGAGCAAGCATGAGCAGGGGCCGGGCAGAGAGAGTATCCCAAGCAGTCTCCACGTTGGAGCGTGGAGCCTGACACAGGGTTTGGTCTCATGAACCATGAGATCATGACCTGAGCTGAAATCAAGACCTGGACGCTTAACTGACTGAACCACCCAGGCGCCCGTTAAACGATTTAATTTCTGAATACCATCATTCTGTGATAAAAGGCTTTCAAACAGGAAGGAGCCATTTTTAGGCTTTTTGGGAAGGGTAATTTTGGCAATGTGTAGATTTTCCTGCTTTACTGGACGTAGGACCTAACTCCTGAGTGTGATGCAGTCTACTGTGCCTTTCCTTCATGCTCTTCTGGGTCTGATAGAGGAGGCAATTTAATAGCATGAGACTTAGAGTCAGGCCTTGATTTGACTCTGAATCTCACTTGTTTTGTGACCTTGGACAAGTTACTTAATAACCTCGCTGTGCCTCATTTTCTCATCTGGAAACTAAAGATTAAAATAACTGTTTTCATAGGATTGTTGTGAGAAGTAAATATCAGTGCTCAATAAATATACTAAGTGCCCAACAAATTGTAGGTGTATCATGGAGGCTGTACTACCCATTTTAGCCTGGACCAGAAGAAAAGTTCCTAGTGGTTAGAGGCAAAGGTCCCCAGTCTGTTCCTTCCTTGACTTGCTACTTCTGATTCCCAGAACTAATTTAACCAAGAGCCCTTGCCTTGGGAGATACTTACAGTGGCCACTGCATGAGACTGCCCCAGCTGTGGAACAGCTGCTTGAGTGGTACACGTTGGGCTGTTTACAGAGCTGCACACATGTCATGTGGCCATTGGGCTGCTTGACTCTTCTAATCCTGTGGATTGGTCCTGCCGAACTCATTGGCAGAGACATCCTACTTCAGGGTCTTCTGCACAGGTTACAACACTGAGAAGCTGTTTTATAGGGTTGACTTTTCACTTTTGAGGAACTGGTAGATTTCTGGAAGAACCTTTGTGGTGATTTAGTCTTAGAGCTGACCTTTCACCTTCACCGCTTGCTACTTTGTAGAGCTTGTCACTCAGATATGCTTAATGCCAGCATCTGTCAAGTAATCTGTGAACTTCCAGCCACGTTCAACGTTCTGCAGTTTAGAAAAACTCTTTTTTAGTATTAACGGTGCCAGGCTTCAGTGTTTCCTACACATTGGGGCTCATTCCAGGCTGGGTTTTTCTTGTGGTCAGAATTTGATAGACTATAGTTCTTTGAAGGAATGCTTTCACCAGGCATGCTTCTCTGATTCAGTTTTCTTTTTCGTTTTCCTTTTAGGGCTGCAGAGCTGTTGCTGGGGTGATTGACCTAGGCACAGTGGAGATATTTCCCATCTTCAAAGCCATGCAAAAGGGCCTCATTGACCAAGACACAGGCCTTGTGCTCCTGGAATCCCAGGTTATCATGTCTGGCCTCATTGCCCCTGAGACCAGTGAAAAGCTCTCTCTGGAAGAGGGTCTAGCCAGAAACCTCATTAATCCCCAGGTGTACCAGCAGCTGTGGGAGCTACAGGATGCCCTGTCCTTAATAAGCAGGCTTACTGAGAGCAAAGGCCTTCCTTCCGTGGTGGAAGCAATTGAAAAGAAAATAATCAGTGAGAGAATTGGACTAAAAGTGTTGGAAGCTCACCTGGCAACTGGAGGTTTCAGTTTCCCTCCTAACGAGGGCTGCGTCAACCTAGAGGAGGCTTTTCACCAAGGCCTTATTTCTGCAAGGCTTCACTCAGTGTTAGAGTCTTACTTGAAATCATCCAAGAATTTGATAGACCCCAACACAGCTGAGAAAATCAGTTTGCTAGATCTGACGCAGAGATGTATTGTCCACCAGGAATCAGGGTTGAAACTGCTCCCCGTCAAACAACTGGCAGGGGGAATGGTGAGCCTAAAATCAGGCCGGAAGGTTAGTGTTTTTCGTGCAGTTCAGGAAGGCCTAATAGATAGGCAGGTCACTGTCCGGCTGCTGGAAGCTCAGCTTTTTGCTGGTGGCATAGTAGATCCAAGAACAGGACACAGACTTACTGTAGAAGAGGCTGTAAGACATAATTTGATTGACCAAGATATGGCCTGTGCTATTCTCATAAGGCAGCTTCAGACAGGAGGCATCATAGACACCATCACTGGGCATAGGCTGACAATAGATGAAGCAGTGAGCAATGATCTAGTAGCTGCTAAGATTGCTCTTGTGATTCTGGAGTCCCTTTGGTCATTCATGGGGTTGCTGTGGCCTGAATCTGGAGAGATCCTCCCAATCACAGATGCCCTGGAACAAGGTATTGTGTCTACTGAACTAGCTCACAAAATCCTTAGTGGCCGACAACATATTAAAGCTCTGTTTCTGCCAGCAAGCACAGAGGTTTGGTCCTGGAGAAAAGCAGTAGAAGATGGTATGTTGGACAAAGATCTTGTCAATAACTTAAAATCCATTTGCATACCTGATGTGATGCCCCACATGCAATTAGCAGATTATTCAGAACGAAGCAAATTGAACATTAATCCTGGAGCAGTAGGTCTACCACACAGCAGGTGCCAAACTGAGGGCGTAGTAAGCCATGGTGAGAGGCTGCTGTTTCAGCTGATGACTCACAGCTATATTAATGTGCAGGATGGACAGAGGCTGCTCCTGGTAGATGACGAGCTGTTAGAGACACTGACAGCAAGAGGAGAATATCAAGCAAGTCCTCCAGAAGTGTTTGAAATTGGGCATCAGAGACTAGAAAGTCCCAAGGGATTACAAGAATTGGTGAATGTCAAAACCACAGAAACGTTCTGTGATGGACTGAGTGTGAAGCCACGTGAGCTCCAGATTTCTTCTCAGAACAAAGACTATCCCACTCAGGCAGATTGCAATGAAGCAAAAGGCAAAAGGACCACAATGGAAACTGAAGGTTCCTCAGTAGAGAATTCTGAAAGGGAGCTGTTTGTGGGGGAACAAACAGTGAGAAATCCAAATGTTGATTCTTTGATGGTCCTAGATAAAGTCCAATCAGAGTTAAAAGGACAATTGCTAGGTACCAAAAAGGAAGAACTAACAGGAATGTCTACCAGAGAAAAGGTTAGCAGGGGATTTCTCCTTACAGTACCCACTGAGGAAGCTGAAGCTGTGACCTTGGCGGTAGGCAAAGAGCCTTTCTCTGTCGAGACACCGAAGGAAGAATGGCAGAATTCCAGAAAGTCTTCCTTTCTGTGTCAGACAGAACAAGCAAACACACTTGAAACTGAAGTTCCAGGTGAAACTGGGAGGCTACTCCTAAAACCCCAAAGCGAAAAGCCACAATTTCAGATAAAGAAAACTCTAGACTTAGAATCAGAGCTAAAGTCTGAAGATGACATGAATATTCATACTCTAGATAAACAGAAAACCTTAAATAAAACATTTTTGGGTAGGGATGACCATAAACATAATCCAGAAGGACACAACATTGCAAGCGGTAGTACGATGACATTAGAAAAAACAGATGCAGAAGATCATGGTCATGAAACCTCCCTGCCATGCAGTCATCCTTCAGAATTGCTCCCAGAAGCTACCTTAAATACGTTATCTGCACAATTACTAGATGGTGGTATCATTCACGGACAAACAGGTCAGAAGCTCTTATTAAATGAGGCAATAGCCCAAGGTATTGTGCCCAGCCACACTGCCGTCAAACTAATGGGAAAGCTGAATATGTTTCGCGGCTTCTTTGACTCTCAGACCTGCGAGTCTTTGACTACTGAAGAAGTCATCGATGAAGGTCTGATGGATGAGAAACTATTACATAATGTCCTCAGGGCGGACAAAGCTATAAGTGGAGTCTTAGACCCCCGTAGCCACACACTCTGCTCTGTGAGGGAAGCAGTTGCAATGGGACTTCTTGACACACAAACAGCCTTGAGAATTTTAGAGGGGCAGGTGGTGACTGGTGGCATTGTTGACCTGAAACGAAGCAAAAAAGTTTCAGTAACTTTGGCCTCAAATCTTGGCTTGGTGGACAGTGCTGATGAGACAGAGCTTATAAATCTGGAGAAAGCTTCCAAAGGCAGAGATGCTGAGAAAACAGTCAGGGAGAGATTTATTAGCTTACAAATGGAAACAACTGGAATTCTAGACCCTGAGAGCAAAGCTCCTTTAACAGTCATGCAGTCCATTGACAGAGGACTTCTGGAGAGAGAGGAAGCTGTTCAGTTGCTGACCAAGCAGGTGGCGGATGGAGGTATCATTCACCATACATCTGGGATGAGACTTTCTGTTGATAATGCCTTTGAACATGGCATCATTGATGAAGATTTAGCCAAGCAACTCAGAAAAGTTGAGAACTTAAGCCTCCATCGCTTTTTTCATCCTGAAACCAAGGAAACTATTTCCCTTTCTGAAGCCATAAAATTAGAACTTGTTAACCCAGACTTGAAAAGAGAAATCCAAGAAATTCAGGCTTTGCCTGGAAGCTTTGTAGATCACATTTCTGGCCAGAGATTGACCTTGGCAGAAGCTGAAAAAGAAGGACTGTTAACTAATGAAGCAATATTGTCTTCAGGAATGATGCATGGGATTGTAGATCCTGAGAATTACAGAATTGTTCCCTATTCAGAATTAGTAAAGAAATGTAAGATTGATATTGAATCTGGACAGAGATATCTAGAAGTAATTCCCTTCTCAGACATTAAAGATGGAGCAAGTGACAAAGTGCTTACATTGTCTCAAGCAACTCAGCTTGGAAAAGTGGACTTTGTATCTACGCTGAAGGTTTTGGAAGCTCAAGCAAATACTGGGGGGATCATAGATACTGCCACAGGAAAAAGACTGACATTGGCATCAGCCTTAGAACAGAAATTAGTGGATGAAAACATGGTTAAAATTATTGCATCTCATCAGGTACTAAAGGGAGGAATTGTTGACATATTTAATGATCAGAGAGTGACTTTAAAGGAAGCTGTTGAGAAAAGATTGATCAGTCCTGAACTGGCAGCTATGATCCAGGTAGATCCTTTAGAGTCCTGCAATCATGGGGCTCAGATTGAAAAGCAAGATGGGATTGAAGTATGTGAAATAGAGAAGGAATTTCTAAGAAAGGAAATGTTAGTTGTATGTAATCAGACTGCTGGAATGAGTTGTGGTAAAGGAGCAAGTGAGAAATTATTTCAGATTGCAAGTCAGACTGTACAAGGAAAGGTTCAAACAAGAGTTTCTGATGGGGGGCAGGCCAAAAAGAGCATGGAAATTTCATTACAGGAAATGGAGTGCAAGGATCAAGATAAAAAGAGAGTTTCTCCAGATGCTGAAGAATCTGTCGGTATCCTAAGTCCTGGCGATCATAAAGGTACATTGTTGGGCCAAGGTTCAGCGACACTCTCTCGCTCAGAAGCTCATGATTTTAAATTCAAAGAGGTGGCTAGTAATGACGTGGAAAAAAACACAAATGAAGAGCAGGAAACAGTAGGAGCCCAAATAGAAATTACTTCCCATATGAAATGGTCTACATCAGGTCCAGATTCTAAAAAGATAAGGGAAAACCAAGAAAGAATTATTTCAGAAGTACAGGAATCAGATTATGAAACTTCAGGCAGATTGCTGAGTGAGCAGGTTATGCAGAAATCAATGAATACCAGAGAGAAAAGTAAGAGGAAGGAGAGGGAGATGAATCTAGAAGAAAGTGTTAAAACACACAAACCAGTTCTTTCCAAAGAAAAGTTGAATCAAGAAACCATTGTTACAGCTGACCAGGGATCCACCGTAGAGAATCCACCTGTGGAAATAGCCATTAGTGAAAAAGAAGCTGGTAGAGAGCTGGAATTTTCTATTATTTGTAAAGATGAAAACTCTTCCCCAATGATACCCAAAGGAATTTCTGTAAATCAGGATGCTTTAACATTCTTCAAACCCAATCAAGTCAGTGAAGGAGAAGTAAAAAATTTAAACCTCTGCCTAACTTTAAAAGCAGAAGAAAATTTTTCTCAAATTACTTGTGGGGCCCAGAGTGAACCATTCTCTTCTATGACCCCAGGACCTAAAGGATTACACTATCAGGAATTAGTTGGAAAGACCCAAGTTGCAGGCAGATCCCAAATTTCTGAAACAAACAAGCCTCTCCAGGGAACCATCAGACCAGAGACCAATGATTACCAAGATTCCTGTGTTACTTTTAAAACCAAAGAAACCAAAGATCTGATTCGCTCATCTAATGGATATAAAGAAAGATCATACCAAGAAGTACCTTCTGACTCAACAAGAACTCTTAAACTGGAAGAAAGTACAGTTTCTAGAGTAGACCCAAAAGAAGTCAGCTATCTGGAAGTCTCAGACAAAAAGGACTTTTATCATCAAGACAGCAAAAGTGATAATGAAATCTGTGGAATTCTTGCATCTAAAATAGTAACAACGCAGGAAATAACTGGAGAGAAATTTCTAGAAATGTCCAGCCCTACAGTTACAGATGTAGAGGCAGCATCTTTTGAGGGCATAGTGACTCAGGGCAATCCCAGAGTCTTAGTGTCCCTTCTTCCAGAGAAACTCTTCAAAGACATGTCTCAAAAAGAGAGGACAGGGCAACAAGATGCCGCCATTAGTCCCATTATTGCAGAGACCAGTGAAGAAAATCCAGTGCCGCTCATATACCCTACAATGAAGATGGATGAGAGGACCCCACAAGAAGAGCTCAGAGAAAGCCCTAGCGGTGAACAGACTGCTTTCACGACTACACCTGGGGGAAAGGGACATGAAGGCGTAAACCCAGAGCCCTTCCGAGCAACTAAAGTAAGTTTGCCAATGGTGTGTTTGTATATACATATTTTTATTTTATTTTATTTTATTTTATTTTATTTTATTTTATTTTATTTTACTTTATTTTATTTTATTTAAAAAAAAGTTTATTTATTTATTTTGAGAGAGAGAGCAAGTGAGCAGGGGAGGGGCAGAGAGAGGGAGAGACAGAGAATCCCAAGCAGGCTCCATGCCATCAGCCCAGAGCCCGATGCAGGGCTTGAATCCAGGAACCGTGAGATAATGTCCAGAGCTGAAACCAAGAGTTGGATGCTTAAGCAGTTGAACCGCCCAGGCACCCCTGTGTGTGTGTGTGTGTGTGTGTGTGTGTGTGTGTGTGTGTATTTTAGATATAACTAGTTTAATGCTAAAACTCTTGACTGGATATTGAGTTTACATATGTATAATTGTGTGCATCCATACAGCTTCAGGGACTAGATGATTCTCTAAGGTATAACTTAATTTATCATCATCTGTGTGTTATACAGCTGTTCGAAAATAGGCAGCATGTCTTTCCGAAAATCGTAAGGGTTTTAATTTAGAAACCAACATTGGAACTAATATGAAATATTGGAGCAATGCTATCTGAAGTCAGAATAGCTTTTGGAAGTTTCACTAAAACGATGCTATGTTGATAACTATGAGTCTCTCCTCCCCAAAGAAATTAATAAAATCACTCTTTTGTCTGACAGTTGAAGGCAACACGTTTTATTTCATCCCACCCTATGTGTAGTAAAAATTCTATTTTGTCTATTGGTAAGACCCAAACTACTTTTAAAAGCATATTTAAAGGAGGATGTCAGATCTGAGTGAGTTTTCTTTTTGGTTCCACAGAATGTATTCAACCGGCAACTCTGCCTAGAACATGATGAGAAGCTGGTATCTTATCTGTCTCTATTACGAGACATTGAAATGAGGACCAAACAGATTCAACCTCTGGACCTAAACCTCGCAGAGCTACAGGATCTGCTGTGTCAGGCCAAGGTGGGTTCCCAGAGACTTCCCCCAGGCCCACCAGCTTGGGAAAATAGAGACTCTTCAGGAGGAAAAACATGTTCAAAAATACTAACCATTTAAAGGACAAAAAAAAATTGAAAAAGTAGAACTGGAGATCTCTGGAGAACACCAGGAAACACTGGTCTCCCAGAAACCAAAGCAGAAGAGACTCGAGGGAGGAGTTACGGAAGGAGGAAATACAGGAGGGGGACTAAGTACAGTGAGGACTGAAAGGGAGATTTAGTGCCAGAGAGTCATTGATGACCTTGATAAGAACAGTGTTAGTAAGATCGCAGGATATAAACAAGGTTGCTATGAGAACAAATGGGAGGTTGGAAGGTGGTAGCAATTAATGTAAATCGTTCTTTCCAGAAGTTTGGTAGTGCAGGTGAGGAGAGAGGTAGGGCACTAGCTGGAGGGGGTACGCTGAAAGAGGAATGTTTTGAGTGGATTTGGGGGCCAAGAGAAAGAACCAATAGAAAAGGAGAACTCGTTAGGGGAGAGAAGTAATAACTGATGGCATGAGATTCCTGAGGACATAATTAGACAGTTTTGAGATGGGGAAACCTGGAGGTTAAGACTTGCCATAGGATTGGAGACACAACAAGGACAGACTGTAGAAGCTGAGCAGTTCTCTCAATATCCAGAGTATGGTCTTGCATAGGGTGGCTGGAGAGCAGGTGAGGACAGTGCCCAGAACCACCAAGCTTTTCCACAGCTTATTTCTGGCTTTTTTTGCTGAGGATCAAAATATTGTAGACTGGCTGAGTGGGAAGGCTGGGTTGGGATATTTTATATTTTTTGGTTCTGCCCCCTTGGAATTTGGAGTGGAAGAGTCCTTCTTTCATTTGTCATATATATATATATTTTAATGTTTATTTTTGAGAGAGAAACAGAGCAGGAGCAGGGGAAAGGACAGGGAGAGAGAGGGAAACAGAATCTGAAGCAGGCTTCAGGCTCTGAGCTGTCAGCACAGAGCCTGACACGGGGCTCAAACTCACAAACTGAGATCATGACCTGAGCCAAAGTCGGTGCTTAACTGACTGAGCCACCCAGGTGCCCCTCATTAGACTTATTTTGTGTCACCTTATATAAGGCTAATGACACTCTTGAAGAGGCATCATCTTGTAGCAGAAGGTGTACTACACTGAGTCAGGAAACCTGAATCCAAGTCCTGAGTCCATTGCTTATCAGCTGGGTGATCTTGGACTAAAATAAAATAAAGTAAAATACAAAAATAACATTTTCAAGTGCTGAGGCATCTCTTCTCTAAATATGGGATAATAATATCTGCTCTGCCTACCTCAAGAATTAGTGATTGTGGGAATCAAACAAATGAATGTACATAAAACCTTTTTCTAAGCTGTAAAGCATGTGCAGGCATAAGTGACAGAAAACTATGTCCACAGTTGATTCCTAAATAGTAAGAGTTCTAGCCTTAATTTCAGAGGTAACTCACTTTATCCCCTCAGGTATTAGACAGTGAGCTAAAGGATCTGTCCACCTTGGTGCATCAGCAACTAGAGCGTGTAAATCAGATTATCATCAGCCAGCCTCAAGAAGTTCCTGCTCAACTGTTGAAGGCTCTAGAGAAGGATGCCAAGAATCTCCAAAAGTCCCTCAGCTCTGTGAGTGACACCTGGAGTTCCAGACTATTCCACCTCCAGAGTGCTATGGAAGTCCAGAAGGTAGCTTCTTGTTTTTATTCACAAAGGCTCACAACGTCTGGGATGGCTCAAAGATTTTTATAGTCTAATTTGACATTTATTTCTTAGACTAAAGTGTTAAGTCAGCGTGAACAGCTAGACGGCAGACTTCAAGATCTGAGAGACTGGGTTGGCGATACCAATCTTATTCTGAACAGCAAAGAATATAACGATGACACCAATGCAGACAGCCTGAATCACTGTCTCCAGCGGTATGAGGTAGACTGTCCACCCATTCTCAAGCATGTTTTAGTTGTCCTTTGAATTGCGTCAATTTTATTTTCCTGCCAGGCAAACGAGTATCTGTCTATCTATCTTCGAAAGACTGGTTTTCCATTTTAGAAATAAAGTCTGCTGTGTTTAGTCTTTTAGGTTCTCATACCCTTGGAACCTCAGTCATTATGGTTATTTCTCCTTTCAGCTATTCTGTGAGGGAGAGTCTACAGAATGGTCTGTGATTATCAACTTCATCTTGTCTTGATGACTGAGCATCTAGTACCCATCCCTTGTTTCTAATTGTACACACACTAATTTCAGGAGAATTGTTGATCCATGGTTGAGAGCATGGCTTGGCAAACAAAGGGCCAGATAATAAATATTTTAGGCCTTGCTGGTCTTATACAAATGGACCTTTTCTGTAGCAGCCATTCACTTTTGCTGTTGAAACACGAAAGCAGCTGTAGACAGTACGTAAATGAATGGTCATGGATGTGTTACAATAAAACTTTATTTACAAAAACAGATGGCAGACATATTTAGCCTGGGGGCTGTTGATTGCCAATCCCTGATCTAGACTGATGCTTTTCTTCTTGTTAAGCTTTAAATTAACTGATTCTTTTTATAGGTCAGTGAGAGAAAGGTAAAGACTGAGATATACAAGAACTGAGGTGTTTTGGTTTTTTTTCCTCCCAACATTGTTCTTTGTTTTGGTTATACTCAAGATAATATCAGATATTATTCACAGTGGTTTACCCTCCCTCTGCTATGGATAGCACACTCCTTAAATTATTTCTAAAGTCAGAGCAGAACTAAAGATATCCTCTCCTTTTGTTCCTTTTCCCCAGTCCTAAGAGTTTATCCATGGTCAGGCTTCTTGTTTCCAACCCCATCCCTTTTTGTCTTGCAAGAATTGACCTGCCATCTTTGTTTATACCCTTTTATCCAAATATATCATTAGGGGAGTGAGTTGCAGACTTGCTCTGTTCACTAACAGGAGTATTAAAAAAAAAAAAAAGTGAAAAAAAAATCCTGTGACATAGTATATGGTATAAAAACACAGAGCGTCTCATGCACTGGCTTCCTCCCCTAGTTATAACTTAAATGCATGCCTTTATGGGAAGACAAACATGGTCTAAGTCTTGTTTTCCTAATGACAGTTTCCCAAATCCATTTGTCACAGGTGAAGAAAGATCCTTAGCTTAATGGTAAATAACCCAGAAGTCCTTTCCGCCTGCTCTGCAGGACTGCTGACTACACTTAGTTTCAAAGTGATAGCGATGTAGATATCTTCATTGTCTTTATTGCAGTATTACACAGCTGATGATCACTAACTGTTTGTGGAAATTTTGCATGCTTTTAATTGCCTGAAAACAGATAAATGCTAGTGTTTAGGCAGGTTTTAGTGCTTTAAGGAAGCAATGGAACTGTTACATAAGAAGGTCTCGCTGTAGTCTTTTACACTTTTTAAAATGTATAAGCAACATTATTTACTGTCAAAATCATGGTTTAGTGAACCACAGACAAATTGAGTACTTTCTCACTTCTGGTCTCCCGGTAACTCACTGCTGGACAAATACAAATAGATGTTTGAATCTAAGAAAATACAATTAGATCTATCTCAGACCGGAAATTCATGATATATTCTCCAAACATTAAAAAAAAAAAATGTTGTCTCTAGATACCTGGGATGAACAGTAGTATAATTATATTAACATGAATAATTAAAAGCTTACTGCATTTGGAAATCAAAGTCCAGTAAAGGAAACCTAATTGTAAGATATGAGGAGTTTGGAGAGAGCAGAAGTGAGAGAGATTTCCTATGCTGGTTTGGCCCTAGAAATTATCAGTATTGATTATTAAATTAACCTCTCTTTAATGTTGACTCTGATTAAAACCAACAGATTCTACTTTGATAGAGAATTAGAAGTTTTATTTTTATTTATTTTATTTCTTTCATTTCCTTTCTTAGGATTTGAAGCAGCCCATGGCTGACAGGAAATCTCAGCTGGATGCTCTTGCTTTTGATATTCAGTTCTTTATCTCGGAGCATGCCCAGGACTTATCCCCTCAGCAGAACCGACAGATGCTGAGGCTTCTGAATGAACTGCAGAGGTCCTTCCAAGACCTTGCGGAGCAGGCCACAGCTCAGATGGATGCCTTGCAGGGCCGTTTTCAACAAATGGAGCAGGCAGTCCAGGTCAAGGTCAGACTGAACCAGCGGCTGGGCTCACTTTGTCTTTTGGGGTATCCTCTGTCTTTGAGATTTCTGGCCAGACTCCATCCGTCATAAATCTAGGAGCCTGCGTTTGCCAATTTTGAAATTTCACATCCTCCAGGCCAGTTTGGTTCTGGTCTAGGAGGCAGCTATTCTGGCTGTTTTTCTTGCCATGTTTTTGGTTTTATGTGCGTGTGAGAGAATACATGTGTTTACCTGTGTATGCATGTGCAAGTATTTTCTTTTTAGTGAGACTCTACCCTCACTGTGCCTCATTGTTTCTGACTTTCAAATGGAAGTTCAATCTCCAGCCCTAGTTTCTCCTCCTTTCTCCCCCAGGAGTCTTTTGAGGGCCATTAGGAACATTTAGGTACTCTGAGCTCTTGAGAAGAATGGTTTTGAAATGAGTTTTATTCTGGGGCTTTTCAAATGATTGACAGTAATATTCCTTGACCACCTTCAAACAGCTGACAAAGAAATTTTTATCAGAATCATATTAACTTTTTAGCACTTTAAAAATAATTATTATTTTCTAGCACCTTTCTTCACACTGTAATGCCTAGTGCTCATTCAATTATGGAAAACAGTGTGTAGAATCAAGGATGTTACATTTTGAAAACAAACCATCCTACCACACATAACCCTCTTGCAGAACTCAACATAATTGCATTAATGGTGACATCATAACCTAAAAATACCAAAAATGATGCTTATGCCATTTTTGCTGTTTGAAAAGTTGGAATTCAGCAAGATGCTATTAGAATGTCATTATCACCAGCAATCTGTCTCAGGGTCGCCTTTATTAAATATCGTGCAAAGTCGAATTGAGCTTTTGAGTTAGGCCTAGAGGAAATTAGGTTGGTCAGTTCCGTATGTCCCCCATTACTGCTTACCTGCTCCAACTGCATTGAAATTGAAATAAAATACTAATGAAACCCTTTAGGTTACTTTCCAAATCTGAAAATTTGCCACATCCTCACTTGGGAACTTATATAGCATGGTGTAGTTTGTGGATAATTAACGCAATAGTATTGGTCTGAGCCACTTTAAGATATAGCCCGGATCCAGGGTAGACTGCAGAGCTGCAGCAGGTGGTAGAACTGCATGTGAACATTCTCTCTGAGCACATAATTGATTCCACAATGTTTATTAACCTTGTTATTGTCAGAAATGCTCTGCTTCTCTCTATATTTGCCCTGAATGCATGTGTATGTCCGTGTGTTAACTTGTTTGCTTTGCTTTTTTCAGATTCAGTCTGCACCCATCCTAACCCATGAAGATCCCGTTTTACAGCTGAAGAGCTCTTAGGAGTTCTCTTCCAGAGCCCTTCTATTTGTCCTAAAGAGGGGGAGAGAGGGCCAATTTGGGCACCTGTTTGTAAGTGCAGGTGACTAAAACACCATCAGAAGGTAGAAACTGGTGGAAAATGGTTCCAGAAGGATGGTCAGGAGAACACATCATGCTCAATGGCTCAATTAGGTGCTTCAGTGTCATGCAGCCAAGATGAGATCTGGAGAAAGGATCAGGCACAGAAACATATTCCCTCTCTCCCCCGGGGCCTGGCTTTTCTCTTTGATATCAGTGTAGATACCTAAAGGACTGAGAAAGTTGCTATTCTTGGGCAGTTTCCTTCTCAAAATAGCCAAGCCCCTCATGCCTGGCATGTAATCATTCCATTTAATGGGTGTCTACATCTGTGAGACATTTAATTTATAAAGTCAGCTCAATTATTAAGAAGCTCAGTTAGCTTATGAATTATCCAGTTCCTTGATTTTTTTTCTTCCTAATCCAGTCCTTTTAATTTTCCATATTTTAACTTTGTATGTAGCATATCTTCCAGTTCTGGTGGAGGAATTGATTAAAACCACTAATTTACTATTATCACCATGATATGAATATGAATTTGAAGCATCTGGGCTCTCTGTTCTCCATTTCCAGGGATAATCCAGATAACAGCAGTCTGGCAAAGGAACTCCCAACCAAAACCTGGGAGCATTCTCACCTGAAATTATCCAAGCTATTGACCTGGATCAACAGACTGTCCAAATGAGGGGAGCTTTCAGAATATGACTTCTGTGCTTTTTCCTGTTCTAGTCTCTCACCGACTTTTCCATCCTTAAGATATAACATTCCTGTTCCATATTTCAGGGAGTTATCTTCTATTTGTAAAAATGAGAATTATTAATTATCTCTCGGCCCCTTTGCATTTTAATTAGACCCTGCAGAAACAACAAAATACCTGTTACCAGAAACTGGACGATCTTTGCAACTGGCTAGGACGGGCAGAAAACACATTGGCAGGCCACCAAGGTAGAGCCACCCAGCAGGATCTCTCCGCTTTGCAGAAGAACCAGAGTGACTTAAAGGTCAGTATGAGTTAATTCATTCTTCTCATTCCTTCAACAGATATTTATAAAGGCCTGCTATGTACCAGGCAACATAATGGTAAACCTCCCTGTTCTCTTGAAACTTACAGTCTCATTGGAGAGACAGACATTACACAGATCATCATAAAAACGAGCATGTAGTTATTAACTATGGTATGGATAAAGGAAAAGTTACACAAGAATATATAACAGCCAGACCCAATCTTGTCTAGGATGTCAGAGAAGATTAGTTTGAAAAAGTGTCACTTAAACTGAGAAGCAAAGGGTATATAGGAGTTAACGCACAGAGGCATGGAAGGAGGAGGAGACTATGCCAAGTACAGTGTATTCAAGAACTGAAAGGAAGCTAGTTTGGTTGGACTGCAATGAGCAAAAGGAAGATTAGTGAATGACGGGAGGCAGGATTCACATCCTGCTGGGCCTTGAAGGCCACATTAAGGATAAGGAGTGATGGGGCACCTGGCTGGGTCGGTTGGTAGAGCATGTGACTCTTGATTTTGCGGTAGTGAGTTCAAGCCCACGTTGGCTAACAGAGATTACTTTAAAAAAAGAAGAAGGAGAAGAAGTGATAACCAAGGAAGTATAAGGGAGAAACCAAGCCTTGACTCAGTTGGAATCCTACTGTCAACTCCTCTTTATAGAAGAATGATCTCTTTGAAGATAACTCATTGCAAAATAAACATCATGTTTGTGGGGAGTCTCCTCTTTTGTCTTCATCAAATGTTTGCTTAGAAATTTAAATTTTGCTTAGAAAATTAAATATTAGAAATATTTAATATTTAATTTAAATATTTAATTTAATATTTAATATTTCTAATATTAGAAAATTTCTTAAGTAAAAAAATCTTAGAAATTATTTGCATTGGCTTAGACCTAAACCTTAAGGCAGATTATAGTGAGGGACACACATCTGATGCAGGTCTGTGTCATGCTAGCCATTCCATCTTCGCACTGTTAGCAATCTTAGAAGAAGTTACACTGAAGTCTCTACCATCCCTGTGTTCGTGTGTTAAGGATTTACAGGACGATATTCAGAATCGGGCCACCTCATTTGCCAGTGTTGTCAAAGACATCGAAGGGTTCCTGGAAGAGAACCAGGCCAAGCTGAGCCCCCACGAGTTGACAGCTCTTCGGGAGAAGCTTCATCAGGCTAAGGAACAGTATGAGGCTCTCCAGGAACGGACACGCGTGGCCCAGAAGGAGCTGGAAGAAGTGGTGACTTCAGCCGTACAGCAGGAGACTGAAAAGGTAACCAGACTGCTTTGATACTTGGTATTTTTCAAAAATGAAAATTTTGGTACCTGGCAAATAAGTAAAAGGTATATAATGAAGGGAAACTCATTGCCTTACAGAGAACAGAATTATGAAAAGGGGTTACTTTGGAGTTGGTCTGTGAGTCATATATGTATGTATGTGTGTGTGTATTTACAGTTTATTTATTTGTTTTGAGAGAGAGAGAGCTTGGGAGAGCAGAGAGAGAGAGAATCCCAAGCAGGCTCCTCACTGACAGCATGGAGCCCAATGTGGGGCTCGAATTCATGAACTGTGAGATCCTGACCCAGGCCCCCCAGTCAAGATTTATTTGTATAAGAATCATCCTGAAGGACTTTAAGTCAAGTATAGTTGGTAGGAAGTTCATATCACCTACCCCACCCCCCCAGAGAAACAGATTTTTTTTGCTATCTGTGTACTCAGTCTTCCAATTGAAAAATGTTGGAAAGAACTTAGTGAAGAAGGGTAGTACACTGAGGAAGAAAGAGCAAATGGCATATTTCAAACATGAATCTATACTGATGATCCAACAGCACTAGGGGGAAGTAGGTGGGGGGTCTTAGTGTGCCACAAGCTATCCCCAGGCTGCCCCTATAGATTCAGTGCAAACTGTGGCACTGGTACAAGTCTAGGAGTAGGTAAAGTCTCAAACGGCTTTCTGCACCCCCCTCAGCACCGGCAGATTGAATTAAATCCTTTGCCTGGCCGCGGACTCTGACACTAATGGGGGAGGTGGAGAATGTGGAAAGGAGAAATAAGTTACCTGAAGGGGAATTCTGAAATACATGAATGTTTAATAAATTAAAATACTTGAACAGTCAGATAATGGAATTTGAGAGGCAAATTTTAGAACTCAGTGCTCTGTGTGGCAGAAAAAAGGATGGGAGTAGTCTGCATTTCCCTTAGGGAAGGGCAGCAAGTAATGAATGTGACTGTGCTGTTTCTGACCCTACCAAGCCAGGCTATCATTTCCACACACCTAGAAAGGATTCTGTGAAGCCTTGCTGGGAAGCCAGGATCAAATCCTCTATTAAAGCCCTTTTAAATCCTGAAATTTGCCACCCACCCCTGCCCCCTACTCACTTTTTTTTTTTGAGCAGTGAGATACAGACAAAATCTAGAGATTGTTGTAAGTAATTGTTTTTCAACAGATTTAGAAGATGCTCATTCTTTTTTGTGGATGCCACGAATGTTTATACGTAGTCTTAGAGCTTCTCTTCTTCTTTAGCATGAAAGTCTCACCTTTTACTTAATTTGTTCTTGTATAGCCGAGTATCTAAGGTCTTCTTACTAAACCTCTTCTATGGCTTTCAGAGTAAAGCAGCAAAGGAACTGGCCGAGAACAGGAGTAAGATTGATGCTCTCTTGGATTGGGTGACTGGGGTGGGATCTACTGGCAGACAGATGGAGCAGCTGTCAGGAGCTGGCCTGGGGAAAGGAGCCATGGACACCATTGATGGCCACAGGGCAGTGAACCAAGCCCTGGAGGAGCTGGACAAGCAGTGCGAGAAGATGAAGGTGAGGATGTTAGCTTGTCCTCACGATGCCAGGGGCTCTCTGCCACCCCAGGCAAGTCACCATAACCTCCTTGCCCGTAAATTCAGTGCGCACTTCTGAGTTCATGCCCTCTTCGATACCTCAGCAGCTTTGACACCGTTGAAATACTGTGTGCCTTGGTTTCCAAAGCAGGACTCTGCCCCAGTAATCCCTTTTCCTTTCCTCTGGCCAACTTGTGAAATACTGATGTGCTTCCGGGTTGTTGCCTAAGCCTATTCTCATCTTTCAGAATATGCTTCCCTTGGGTAATTTCATCCACTCATGACACTTCACTTACTATTTATACTAGTGAATTCCAGTATGTATTTGTCTCCAGCCTTAATGCCTGTGCTGAGCTTCAAACCAGTACATAAATCCATCTGCCTATTTGTAACTTGGAACCACAAACAGCTGAACCTCAAAAACGGAGCTCCTGTTTCCTATAACACCCCTCCCCCAGTCAGATGTGTTCTCCTTCCTCTACTTCCACGTAATTGTCTGAACTAAACATCATCCTGGGCTCCTTTCTCTCTCCTTTCCCATCCTTGCTCTAAAATGCTATATCCCTGATCAAGCCTTTTAGTGGTTGCCTGTTGCCCTCAAGAAACCATTCCTGACTATTTATCTCTATTCCTTTATTCATTATTCAGCAAATATTGAGCACCTGCTATATGTCCGGCACTGGAGTTAAACCAGTGAACCAACCAGATGAACCATCTCCTAGAATATTAACTGGCATGTGCAGGCATGACTGAAAAACAGTATGTTTAGGGAACTCAGAAAACACATAGATTACCTATTTTAGTAGTGATATCTTCATAGCAAAGAAAATTTGGCTTAGCTAGAAATCTTCTATTGAATGGCCTTTGTGAGTCATTGCTGTGTTTTGTATTAGTAAGATTTTTGCCTCTTGCATGCTATTCTATGGTTGGAGATCCATTGTAGGGTGTCCCCCAAAGCTGTGGCAGTCTTTTAACAGCACAGAGCAGAAATGGGTCTGCTGTCACAAGGAATGTCCTGATACTTGTTGCTGGCAGTAGTCAGCCTGACCAAGGGGCATCTCCATCCCAGGAAAGAGACTGCCTTACTCATGGGTGGATGAGATGGGGACATCTGGGGGGGTGTACAGACAAGCTATGGTACTGCCCCTTACTATTTACTTGAGAAGGAAATATTTGTCACCCCATCTTCCCTGAGGTGATGTTGGAAGCTGACACTGTCAGGTTGCTGATACAGGTTGAAACTGGACAATATTCCAGAAAAAATTAGGCTATTGTCCTGATCCTAGGTAGTTGCATAAACTATAGGTAGGCAGGAACACTGGCTGAACTCCCACTGTTGTCTAATAGACTCAGGAAGAACATTTTATTATTTTTTATTTTTTTATTTATTTATTTTTTTAAATTTTTTTTAACGTTTATTTATTTTTGGGACAGAGAGAGACAGAGCATGAACGGGGGAGGCGCAGAGAGAGAGGGAGACACAGAATCGGAAGCAGGCTCCAGGCTCCGAGCCATCAGCCCAGAGCCTGACGCGGGGCTTGAACTCACGGACCGTGAGATCGTGATCTGAGCTGAAGTCGGATGCTTAACCGACTGAGCCACCCAGGCGCCCCTGGAAGAACATTTTATTTTTTTTTTATTTATTTTTTTTTTTTTAATTTTTTTTTTCAACGTTTATTTATTCTTGGGACAGAGAGAGACAGAGCATGAACGGGGGAGGGGCAGAGAGAGAGGGAGACACAGAATCGGAAACAGGCTCCAGGCTCTGAGCCATCAGCCTAGAGCCTGACGCGGGGCTCGAACTCCCGGACCGCGAGATCGTGACCCGGCTGAAGTCGGACGCCCAACCGACTGCGCCACCCAGGCGCCCCTGGAAGAACATTTTAAACAACAAAACAAAACAAACACAGCTCCCTAAAATAACTTAAATCCCATCAAAATAGAAAAAGGTCCATGTGTAACCATGTAGCTATAGCACATACAAATAAGAAATACAAATTACTTATGCTATCCAGAAATACATTTTACTCTCACTAAAATTTAAATTGTTTATTTAATGAATTAATTTTCCAAGAACTTTTCTAGTTGGGACCGGCTTCATGGATATGTAAGTGATCTATTTCACAGCTAAGTATTTGCAGTTTTTATACTGTCATATGTCTGGCTTATCCAACTTACTTTCCCCTTCCACTAATGTGAGTAGTTATCAGCTGGCCATTTGTACCTTCTCTTAGGCTTAGGATGGTTTAGTAAAGACAGCCAGATTCTAGTCTCAGTTTGTCCCTTAACTCTCTGGGTGACCTTAGTCAAGACATATAACATCTTTCTGGTATCCCTTATCCTAATATGTTTAATATAGATATTATATTGTCTGCCTACATTGAAGGTTGTGTCCCAAATCAGTTGAGATAATACATGTGAAATCTCTTTGAAAAATGTAAGATCTTATATGTGTCAGTTCAGCTGGGATTAGTATATGGCATAATCCTTAGAGAGTGAGAGATATTGGTGGTTTTTTGAGCACCTGGAAAAGTGGCCTATTGAGATCTTTCTCTACTTCCAGCTGTAGATATAACCAAATTTTTGTGGTGTTCCTGCTGATTGTCCTTTGCTTGGGGGGATTTTTTGCCAGGCCCATCACCAAGAATTGCTGTCTCAGCAGCAAAATTTCATCCTGGCCACCCAGTCTGCTCAGGCCTTCCTGGATCAGCATGGCCACAACCTCACCCCCGAAGAACGCCAGGTGCTAGAGGACAAGCTCGGAGAGCTAAAGGGCCAATATGCCTCTTCCCTGGCCCGGTCGGAGGCAGAGCTGAAGCAGGTGCAGACACTGCGGGACGAGCTGCAGAAGTTTCTGCAGGACCATGAAGAGTTTGAGAACTGGCTGGAACGGTCTGAGAGAGAGCTGGAGAACATGCATCAAGGAGGCAGCTGCCCCGAAGCCCTTCCCTCCCTGCTGAAGCGGCAGGGCAGCTTCTCGGAGGATGTCATTTCCCACAAAGGAGACTTGCGATTTGTGACCATCTCCGGACAGAAAGTTTTAGACACAGAAAACAGCTTTGAGGAAGGCAGAGAGGCATCAGCAACTGGAATGTTAGTGAAGGGCAAACTGAAGGATGCAACAGAAAGATACACTGCTCTGCATTCAAAGGTACCAAGAAGTTCCTGATGGCCTCTGGGGGAACAATCACAGCAGCCCTCACATAACTATGCGTGGTTTCTGGGGCTTAGAATAAGAACCTCAGGACACAGTGAGTGAACTGATTTGTGTATTGACCACAGGCAGAATGTGTTTATGAGCTCTGCAAAAATGCAGAATGTGGAGGCCCATGGGCTAATGCCTGGTCCCAGCAGTATCAGGGGTATCATGTCTCGCTCTGGTAGGGAAGGTGGATGGAGGTGCTCGCTTCCTGTATCCTGATCAGCAGATGTGGGCTCGCAGGAGACATAGTACAAGGAAAACTTGAACCACATACACAGTCTTTATTCCTAGACAGAGCATCTAGGTAAATCCTTACCTTCTTCCCTATCAGAGAATTCCCGTTAGCTCCCAAGATGTATAATCCAGTCAGTTCTTCTAACTTGTATTGTGCATTTTGCCAACATCTCTGACCTCACCAAAAGGAACACTTTTTGTACCTCCTAGTCCCTGCCTTAGCCTGCAACCTGGTGTGCATTTCTTTGGTGGCTTATCATATAACTCACTAAATCTTCACAGGTCTATAATATAGTTGGGGTGAATAGTATGGATCAAACAGCAGAGGCCCCACTTGTAGAAGATGGTTGCTACTTATCTGTCCATGGAGTCCCCAGAACTACCCTCAATTGTAGTTCTAGTGAGATCCCTTTAACAAAGCCAGGCTTTTCTTTGGACTGTGCCTACCTACAAAGCTGCTGCCTCTAGCCTGCCCTTGCATAAATCTGCTTTCCCTTTTTTCTCCCGCACAGTGTACACGATTGGGCTCTCACCTGAACATGCTCCTAGGCCGGTATCAGCAGTTCCAGAGCACTGCTGACAGCCTGCAGGCCTGGATGCAGGCTTGTGAAGCCAACGTGGAGAAGCTCCTCTCAGATACTGTTGCCTCTGACCCTGGGATCCTACAACAGCAGCTTGCAACAGCAAAGGTAGGTGGGGACACAGGCTGTTCTAGCACATGGGATGGAGCACCTACTACAAGATAAAGCAAATACTCTCATAGGTTAAAGGCAGTGGTTGGGATGCCTCGGACAAGATCTGGTTCCTAAAACAGTTAATTCTAACATCTGTGGGTATGGATAAACAGCATTATTCTTCATAGCTCCAGCAGCATCATGCTAAGAAGCTCTTGGTTCCTAGAACCAGCTTTGATTACTCAGAGGTTTTACTTTTGGCTTTTTTCATGGACAAGCAGCAGTTGCAGGAAGAATTAGCTGAGCACCAAGTACCTGTAGAAAAGCTCCAAAAAGTAGCCCATGACCTCATGGAAATTGAAGGAGAGCCAGCTCCAGACCGCAAGCATGTGCAAGAAACTACAGGTATGAAGCAGCAATAACAAGAGTGCTCCCTTAATTCTTAGTATGTACCACTGTTCTGTAATACATCACACTATATCGTGCAAGTATCTGTGGTGCCCGCAAGGGGCTGAGGATACAACCGGCAATAGCTCACCCTCGAATGAGCTTTGTCCCTGCACCATTGACCGCCTTTGCAATCTGGTTTCAACTCCTCTCTCCAGGCATTCTGCCTTCTAGCCATGCCCTGCTTCTTTCCTTTCCCAAGTAAACTTGTCATTTCTTCATTACTTGACCCCTGAAGTTTTCCCTATGGTTTAACTGCTAACATGTATTGAGTGCTTAGCATGCGTGATGAAATCTTGCTCAAACTTCTAGCTGTACCTGAGAAGTTTCTTCCTTTGTAAAGTCCTGACTACCACCTCCAACCCCCAAAAGAAATAAAAGATAAGAAATAATTATTCTTCCTTCAGGCTTCTCTAGTACATTACTCTTACCATCAATATAGCACTTACGATTTTATTTTTATGGTTAATTGTGATGTGCCTTTTGCTGCCTATGCTTGCTTTTATGGTCCTAAGTTTGCAGAAGGCAAGGACTCATCCTAATTGTCTTTAGTCCTCAGCATCCAGCACAATTTCTGGCATTTAGCAGGTGCTCAGTAAACAGTGCGTTGTGAATTTGGCTCAAATATAAATTCACTTGAAGCTTATTCTTTCTTTTTGTTGTAATGTCTGTTATTATTGTAATTAACATGTGCAATTTAAATATATTCTTTTTAAAAGCACAACACAAAAATAGTGTCCACACTCTTCTTATGGCCCTCATTTTCCAGATTCCATACTCAGCCATTTTCAGAGCCTCTCCAGTAACCTGGCTGAGCGCTCTGCTCTGCTGCAGAAGGCAATTGCCCAATCTCAGAGTGTCCAGGAAAGCCTGGAGAGCTTGTTGCAGTCCATCAGGGAAGTCGAGCAAAACCTGGAAGAGGAGCAGGTGACATCACTGTCATCGGGAGTCATCCAGGAAGCCCTGGCCACTAACATGGTGAGACCAATGCCCCAAGAGTTAGCATAGAGGATGTATTTGCTGTGTTCCAGAATTTCATCACTTTGAAAAAGTATCAGAAGAATTCATTCCCATGAATCTTCTAATAAGACTTAGCGATGATGATTAATCCACATAAAGATATTTCTACCCAATTTCCAAACCATTGTTAAGCTCGAGGAAAAGCAGTGCTACAGAGTCCCTGGTGGAATAGGCTGGAGAACTAAGGGGATGGGTTGTAGGTATCACAGAGGCTCAGTTGCAATCCAACCTTCATTGAGGAAGGGAGCATGTAATTATGAGAAGTTTATTGGTTTGTGGCTCAGATATCCTAGGATAAGTGAGCCAGGAGCTGACAGACACATTTTTGGTGACAGAAATTGAAGCAAGACATTGCTCGGCAAAAGAGTAGCTTGGAGGCCACCCGTGAGATGGTGACCCGGTTCATGGAGACGGCAGACAGCACCACGGCTGCGGTGCTGCAGGGCAAACTGGCGGAGGTGAGCCAGCGCTTCGAACAACTCTGTCTACAGCAGCAAGAAAAGGAGAGCTCCCTAAAGAAGCTTCTGCCCCAGGCAGAGATGTTTGAACATCTCTCTGATAAGCTGCAGCAGTTCATGGAAAACAAAAGCCGGATGCTAGCCTCTGGAAATCAGCCAGATCAAGATATTGCACATTTCTTCCAGCAGATCCAGGTGAGAATATATCTGCCAAATTGGCAGAACAAAGAGAAAAGAAGGGCAAGGAGGGGACCAGCACTCACTGAGCACATAATACGTCAGTCAGTGTACTAGAAACTTGACCTGCGTCATCTTAAAGAATTATCACAACCGCCCTGTAAACTAGATATTGTTTGTCCATTTTTTAAAAACAAAGCCGAGATTTATTTTTCACTCATTCTGCATGTTTAACCCAGATCAGTAGGGCTACTTAGTCCATCACGGTCATTCAGGGATTCAAGTTCACGGGAACTTCATCCTGCCATATGCCTTCATGACTACCGCTGCAACAGGGAGCAATCAATCAAATCCATTCACATTTCATTAGTTAAGGCAGGATCTATACCTGGCTTTCAAGGGGGTGGAGAAATGTATTCCTACCATATATGTAGTTGGTGCAGAGTTGGAAATATTTGGTGAGGAGTATCACCTGTCACAGATACAGATACATATGCTGCTGGATTGCTAGGTCATAGCATATGTCTATGCTTAATTTGACCAAGTAGTGGCCACCTTGGCTCCACAGTGGCTGTACTTGCACATGTTGCCACCTGTAGCACTTCAGCATTCCAGTATCCCCACATTGCTGCCTTGGGTTTATCCAGCTTTTTCCATGTTAAAGTAGGGTCTCTGGGTTTTGTTTCGTTTCCTGTCCTTTTTGGGTTTTGTTTTGAATAATTGCAAACTTACAGAAAAGTAGAAGGAATGCACAATAAACACCAGCATACTATTTACCTACATCCTCCTCCCTCCAACAAGATTTCACCATTTTGCATTCCCACCAGCAGTGCATGCAGAATATGTTGTCAGCATTGGAATTTGTGTTAATCTCATTGAGAAAATAAGAAGTTTCGATGTGGTTTTAATTTTTATTTCTTCTCTGATGAAGTTAAGTATATTTTTATACATTTAAGGCCTTTTATTTATAAACTATTGGTTCATGGCCTTTACTGTTTTCTGTCAGGAGTTTGATTTTTGTTTTTTGGGTTTTTTTCTTCTTTCAACTTACAAAAGTTATGTATTAGGGAGATTAATTCTTTTTATGTGATCTGTTTAAAATCTTTTTTCACAGTTTGTCCTTTGTCTTTTGCTTATATAGTGTTTTTGGCCGTGTAAGGGGTTTTTTAATTTTTACACAGTAAACTTTATCACTTTTTACTGAACATGTATTTTTGGTCATAATTTGAAAGCCTTTTGCCACACACAGGTGAAGGAATTCACCCATGAATTCACTTCTAGAACTTGTATGGTTTCTTTCATTCTTTTATATTTGAATCTTTTCACATTTTAAGTTTATTCTAAGATACAGTGCATAGTATGAATCCAAGTTGATCTATCTAGTTGTTCCCAATACCATTTCTCTGAAAAGTCCATCTTTTCCTCAGTGATTTGAGAACTCATCTTTATCATATATAGTTTATCCGTATAGGCTCAAGTCTATTTCTGGATTTTCTGTTCTTCTTTGCTGGTCTGTCTGTTCACAAACCATAGCGTACTGTTTTTTATTCTCAGGCTTTATGGTATGTTTTAGTATCTAGTAGGGCTAGTCTCTCCTTTCTTGCTTTCCTTCAGCATTTTTCATATCTATAGTTGTATGTTTATTTTTCCATGTGAACTTTAGAATCAACTTTATTAGTCAAAGGGGGAAAAGTTAGTAGTTTTATTTGGGTCATATTAAATTTATTCATGCATGCATATATGCACACATATACATACACACATATCTTTATGGATATCTTTCCATTTATTGAGGTATGCTTTTGTGTCTATCAGAAATATTTTAAGGTTTTATTCATAAAGCTTGCTATTTTATTGGATTACGTCATTGTTTGATTAATTGTATTGATTCTCTTGGGGTTTTTTTTTTAATTTGTTTTTTAATGTTCTTATTTATTTTTGAGACAGAGACAGAGCATAAGCAGGGGAGGGACGGAGAGAGAGAGGGAGACACAGAATCCAAAGCAGGCTCCAGGCTCTGAGCTGTCAGCACAGAGCCCGATGTGGGGCTCGAACTCACACTGTGAGATCATGACCTGAGCTGAAGTCGGATGCCCAAACAACTGAGGCACCCAGGTGCCCCGTTTCTCTTGGGGTTTTATTAATACACTTCATATAATCTGCAAATATAGTTTTACCTCTTCTTTTCAAATTTTTATGCCACAGGTTGTTTTCTCTTACCTTAATCACATTGGCTAATATCTTCACTACAGAGTTAAATAATAGTTGAGAGAGTATGTTTGTCCTGTTTTACAGAAGAGAGAAGCTATGGAAGCTCAGAGAAGTTTAATAGCCTAAGATCACAAGCCATGATTGATTTTCAGAAGTCTTTTTGACTCCAAAAACCTCCATTCTTTTCACTTTGCCATGCTGCCTCCCAAATCTTTGAACATTTATTTAAAGGAGACAAGACTCCTTTTAAATTCCTAGCCATTCTCAGGTGGATTGGAGAAATCCTCCATATTTATTGCTGTAGTTGATCCAGAGAGCCTCTTTTTTTGTTCTTTTTCTACAGATTAGAGGGAACTTGCCCCAGATTTAATATAGCTATCTTTTATTTTTTTTTAGAGTATACTTATTTATAATGATGAGAGGATTTACTACATTTCCTTATTTGCTTAACAGGAACTGAATTTGGAAATGGAAGATCAACAGGAGAACCTTGAGACTCTCGAGCACCTGGTCACTGAACTGAGCTCCTGTGGCTTTGCCCTGGACCTCTCCCAACACCAGGACAGGGTACAGAACCTCAAAAAGGACTTTGCAGAGTTACAGAAGACAGTTAAAGAAAGGTGACTTTTCATATATGTTGGTCAATTCGGGGAGCTAATTTTTTCTTGCTGTTGAATGAAATGCTTTTCTTTTCCTCCTTCAGTAGAAAATATGGCATCGGGCACTCTGCTACTGAGTCCTAGGAGTTGGAAAGTGCCTCTTTCAGGCAAAGCTATTCAATCTGCTTGGTCCTTAGTGGTTTTCTTTTACTAAATAATGAATTCCTTCTCAGTGATAGGGCTCAGTTCCCCTCTGTACAACCAAAGGCCCAGGTCACCTAGACCCAAAAGAACAAATTTGGGACAGCAAGTAGGATTGTGGCAGGATTTGAAGTAAAGACAAAAATTAGAAGAAACTTTCCAGATGTAATTAAGGGTTATATTGGTCCTCTCTCTCTCTCTCTCTGTCTCTCTGTGCTTGTTTTGACCACATTTAAGTTGCTGTTTTGGAGGAGTGTCTGGATTCTTCTTTTAAGGCAAACATGGGAATATATGACAAGGGTAGCTGATTTCAGATTATCTGCTGACTGTTGAAAAGCCATGATTCCATTAGAAAACCTCATGTGGGTTTAGGAGCTTGATAAGACTTCTCTTGGTTTAGCCATATATATAACCTTGATTAGGCAATGACTGCCTTGGGAAAGTGACCAGAGAAAAGCAGTTGCTCAAAACAGTACTGTAAGCAGCAGGTTATTTAGTGGAGAGGAGGGGGATAAAGGCCAGGAAGGCTGGTTTTTCCTATGCTCAGGGCCATTTAGCTGTATGAAGAACCAGGATCTCTGGCTTAAAGCCAGATGTGGCCACTTCCAGAACTTAATTTCGAAATTGAATTATTCTTTCTCCTTGGTTTATTTTATTCATTTGTGTGCGCAAGCTGACTTCTCTGAGCCTCAGTTTCGGCATCTTCCTTGCTAAGGGGATTAGCATTTGAATTAGGCTTTGAAAGAGTCAACTACCTAAAAAGTGGCAGAGCTGGCCTTGACATCCAAAGCCTACATTCTTTCCATTGTATCATAGCACCTAAATAGCACGCTCCTTTCAGTTTCTCTGGCTTTCACTTTAGCCTGGGGTAAGATTGAGGACTCCTCTCCCCAGAAATGTCCAAACAAGGGCAACAGATTCCTTAGTTTGATGCTCTCTTACATTGTATGTGGTGGTTTAGCCAAAGCTGCTGTGGAAAAGATTATGGGAAGGAAAGGCCCTGTAAGGAAAAGCTGCCTTGAGTCCCAGAATGAGTATAGTTTTAGTTCAAGTTGACTTCTTTACAAAGCTTAGTCTGGCAAGTAACAAAATGTCTTCATTGACAGAGAGGAAGATGCATCATCTTGTCAGGAGCAATTGGATGAATTTCGGAAGCTGGTTAGGACCTTCCAGAAATGGCTGAAGGAAACAGAAGGGAATATTCCACCTACAGAGACTTTCATGAGTACTAAAGAGCTGGAAAAGCAGATTGAACACCTGAAGGTAGGTGAACAAAAGGAGCTCCAGGAACCAGACTAGACAGCGGTTTGGAAGCTTGTGTGGACTGATCTCCCCCTGTGGTAGGGAAGTGGTGTGACAAGTCCAAGTTATCCATCTGCATCATCAGAATAGAAGTCTCCCCATTTTCTTCATGTGATGCCCACCTACCCCTACCTCAGCACTGAGCACCAAAACATCTCCAATTTAAAAACCAAAACTAGGGTGCCTGGGTGGCCCAGTGGGATGAGTGTCCCAATTCTTGATTTCGGCTCAGGTCATGATCCCAGGATCATGGAATTGAGCCCTGGGTCAAGCTCTGTGCTAAGCATGGAGCCTGCTTAAGATTCTCTCTCTCTGCCCCTCTCCCTAGCACACATGCTCTCAACTCTCTCTCTCTAAATACATACATGCATATATGTACGTCCATACCAAAACCACAAAAGTAACCTATGGGGAATAACATCTATAAAGTTTCAACTGTTTCTCGGAGGCCTCTCATGCTGTGTCAAAAAGACAGCTTGTCAAAGTTTGACAGTTGTCAAAGTGCAGTCCTGGAGAAACTTACACTCTCACTGTGTGTTTGAGAATTGTTATATGTGAGCCAGTGACTAGATATATGGTCAGCAAGTTGAGGAAAGAAGAACTAGCTCCACAACTAAACAAAGGAAAGTTAGAATCAGATGGTTGGAAGGTACCTTCCAGAGTAGGATTAACCTTTCTCCAATCCCCTGCAGAATCCCTTTCTTTGATTTAGTCATTCGGCCTCTGCTTGCACCTCTAATACATCTCTTCTTTTTGTTGACACCAAGCCAGTCTGCCTCCAACTAGTTCTCATGCATTCTCTTCCTTTTCTTAGTAAAGAAGATTTGTCTTAGGCCAGATGACAGGGAAGAGTTTAGTTGCTTTCACAGAGAGAGCCAGGAACATTTGCTATAGGGAATCCCCCAGGGCAGAGGCTTCCTGATTTCTTGGTCCACAGTGCCCTTAGTGTTTCAAGAAATTTTTCACAGTACCTCAAGGCCAAAAAAAGAAACAGGAAAGGAAAACAACCTAAAAAACCTCAACTTCCTACGTGGTTAGATCAAAATCATGTAATAGTAGTTGTTCACATGGTGCCCAACAGATGTCACTGTGTTGCCCTCAAACATTTAAAATATCTTGTGAGTCAATGCATCGTCTGGGAACTGAGGCTCTTTGGAATCAAGAGTGATTAATAAAAGAATTGACAGCTGTGAATTGATAAGGCTCAGTTAGGCAGCATGAGCTTGCTAGGTGTTCATGGCTCTGTCTTCCTCTGCTGCTCAGCAGCTTAAGGCCAAAAGCAAACTAAGTAGGAGCACCTGGGTGGCTCTGTTGGCTAAGCGTCAGACTTCAGTTCATGAGTTTGAGCCCTGCTTTGGGCTCTCTGCTGTCAGCATAGAGCCCAATTTGGATCCTCTGTCTTCCTCTCTCTCTGCCCTTCCCCTACTGTCTCTCTCAAAAATAAATATAAACATTAAAAAAAAATTTTTTTTAAGGTAAACTAAGTAGATTGTCAGGGAACTTCAGTTGTGGAGGAAAGGATTCAAAGCTGGGATGGTGTCCCTGCTTTGGAAGAAGTAAAATTCTGCTTCTGTGGCAGGCAATCCACCTCCAGAGACAACATGACCTAGTTAGAGTAGATGCCATTGTTTCCTAATTGTTTTCCCTGTTAGAGCTCTGACTGCAACCCCAATATAAAGTTCCCTTGAAAATGCAAAGTGTAGCCTATGATTCTAGGTATTGCTGTACATCTCCATATGGAGCTGCTCATTTTACCCTCCAATTGCCATTTCCTTTTTATTCTCTACATGCATCCTGTTCCCTTTTTATACCTTTTGTCTTAACTCAAAGCTTTCCTCCTTCTACACAGAATTAAGTGTGTCTCCTCTTGTGCTCTCAGACTTTACTGTCTATATTTCTGTAATAGCATTTATTCCATTATGGTGCAATTGATTATCTGAGCTCTTGGTTATAGGAACTGTGTCATAATCGTATTTTGTATCCCCAGTGTTAGGCATGATGCCTGGCCTACAGTAAATGTTCAATAAATATTGGATGGATGGATGGATGGATGGATGGATGGATGAAAAGATCCTGAATTTTCCAGGATATCATTCTCCCATATAATGACTGGCTAAACTGATCTTGAAGTGGCTGAATACATGAGCATGGTCACTCAATGTTATCAAAACTTTATGGAATATATTTAGAAGAACAGGTGTCCCAAAGTCCCCAGATGTTACATTTAGCTGTCTGTTCTTTTAACAGGATCTTCTAGATGACTGGGCAAGTAAGGGAAGTTTGGTGGAGGAAATCAATTGCAAAGGCACTTCTTTAGAAAATCTCATCATGGAGATCACAGCACCCGATTCCCAGGCCAAGACAGGTGAGTGCAGGTTCTTAAAAATGTAGTGAATAAACATCATTCTTTGCTTTGGCCTTTGGTTATGACCCCTTATTTAATAAAACTCAGAATCAAGGTTGAGTATGAGAACAAAGGGGAGTGTTCCACAAAGCAGTCTTCCCCTTCAACCTGATCTGTTTTCCATTTGCTATCTATCATTGCTCCATTTTGCAGATTTCCTTCTTATGGTGGGAAAAACTAAAGGGACTAGTTAGCCTAAATGAACAGAGAAGGGTTAAAATAAGATTTCCATTTTGACGAATTTTCTCTCTTTTAAACATGTGAATGGACGGTTGTGCATCATCTTTACATTGGAGTCAGTCCTGGAGGGTATTAGCTTGATCTCTTGAGAGAGACACAGCATTTAGGGGTCAGTGTTGGCATATCAAGGACTGCCACACTTCTTGGAAGTGGACACAAAGATTATGCCCAGATGTATGAATAATCTCTGGCTGCAAATTAAGTCTTTCAAACAAAATCTGTATGAGCTCACAATCACTTTCTGGTTGTTAATTGGGATCTCATAGTTTTTATTACCAAACTGTGTTAGTGCACCTCTATAGTCACTGACATAGTAAGAGAAAAGTTTATTTTTACCTCTTGAGAATGGCTACTTTTCTTTTGGAGTGTAAAGATCTCTTGGAACTACCCAGAAATGACACCATTTCAGGGAATTCGTGCTTCTTATATTCCAACACATAAAACCTCTAAGTCATCAACTTATTAATGTGTGACTATATCAGGAGTCAGCAAGCTTTTTCTTAAAGAACCATATAGTAAATACTTCAGGCTTGTGAGGCGTATGGTCTCTGTCACGCTACACATCTCTGCCATTGTAGCACAAAATTAGTCATAGACAATATATAAATAAGTGGGTGTGGCTGTGTTCAAATAAAACTTTATATACAGAAATAGGCAGAGGGCCAGATTTGGCCAGTATAGTTTTTTCACTTCTGGACTAGACCAGTGGTTGTTCAAATTTTTTATAGCCCTAGAATTTAAGAATAATCTCAAATCGAACTCTACTACATAAAACAATACAAATGGTATTTTATTGGCATAAATTTCCCTTATAAGTGAATTTATATCATTTATTATGCAATCCATCGGTGAGGATACTGAGACTATCTTAGGGAATATAAAAATTTGGAAAAGGATTTCTGGATGACAGCTTTGTTATCTGATTTATTTCTCAATTTTGTTTGCTTGTATCATATCCAGAAAATGCAAGTCACACAGATAAGTAGTTGTAAATGATAACAAATGTTTTAAAAAGTTCACTTTACAGTCTCAGAACACTCATCAATTAAGCTGAACTAGAAGCTTGAAAGTGATGTAATAAATTCTTGTTTCAAAGCTAAATCACCAAGAATTTTAATGAGGACTCACATTCTTTTCTTAAACCTAGAAAGTACCTAAAACTGGCATTGAGGACAAAAATTTGCCTGTAACCTGACATCACCATGATCTGAAGTGTTAAGAATTCTGTTAACAGGATTCCACCCTAATGAAAGCCTGATCTGAATAGATGCACCACAGCCTTCTTTATCATTTTCTTTAATGTAGCACTCATGTGCCATAAATGTTTTCCTTTGTATGAGGGAACATGTGTAGGTTTGACTATTGTAATGTCCTGGCAAAGAGCTACAGCTTTTCCAATCAGTGACACTCAAAAAAGAAGTATAAATGTATGCAGAGAGGTACAGGAGCTACTTTATTCTCTGCCGAGAACAGCATAAATTGGTTAAGATGTGCTATTCAACATAATTGAACATGCGTGTTTTGTTGCCATTTCTAAGTGGTTAGAAATATATTCTGAATACTACACTTAAAACCAAACATTTACAGAGTCCCTAAAGCACCTCCTTGGGTGCTTTGAAAATCACTAGCCTGAGTGTTTTCACAGTTCTCTTCTATCTCTGAGAAGTCCTGAATATTCCAGTTCCTGACATTTGTGTAGCTTTTTTTGTTTTATAAAGTGCTTTCATATACACTACCTCATTACCTCTCTCTAGTAACTCCATGAGAGCTAACAGGATAGCTAGTATTACCTTCATATCCTGGAGAAGATACTGAGGTCTATCCATAGACTAAGGCTCACATACCAAGTTGGTGACAGTCTTGGCTTTAATTACTAGTCCAGTTTCTTTTTTGGCCATCACCATACTGCAATGGAATATGATCTTTCTGTTTGATCCATTTTTTTTTTTTCAGTGAAAATACAATCATGTTAACATTTAAAAGTTTTATAATTAACTATTTTTAATGTAACCTTATGTATAACTTTTTCTAGTGAAATCAGTGCATGAGTTTTATTCTGACCTTTTAATGTAACACTGTATCATGAATATTCTTCACATTTCTGTATAATCTTTATAATCACATGATCTGTTATTTATTTAATTTGGGACACTCCTGAAGTACCAGGAATCAACTTGGGGAGAACATAGGTGAAATTGTGGTAATTAGAAACAGAACCAAAGGCAGAATTTATGGGAATGCTTATGAGCTAGATTTATTGGCACTTAGAATTTCCACTTTCTGGTAGGGAAGGGGAGCAGAAAGGCATGAAAGAAAAGACAGAATCTTCCTTTTGAAGCAACA
The DNA here is from genome assembly GCF_018350155.1 of Leopardus geoffroyi. Taxonomy (NCBI): domain Eukaryota; kingdom Metazoa; phylum Chordata; class Mammalia; order Carnivora; family Felidae; genus Leopardus; species Leopardus geoffroyi. Next base: position 30,501,109 of record NC_059328.1, read on the forward strand.
TGAGAATGCTTCATTTTAATATCTTTATTAAAAGAATGCTGCTTTTTATGTCCTCAATTACACTTACTGTTCATTTTTGTTATGTTGGAGGACATTGATGTTAAAGTTGAGCCTTTTGGCTTTATTATAAATCCTCATTGCAGAGTATGGCAGACAGCACAGCTATTCTAAAGACTTCATCATTTTACCAGTACTTGCTTCGCAAAGTTATAGCAGGGTCCAGAGAATACTAGTTGGAGATTGAGGAAGGGAATTCGGGTTTCCTTTAAAAGGGATTAGAAGCCTTCTATCTTCTGCCTACTGCTCAGAAGCCGAAACATCAGAGTTGTTGCCTGGCAGCTAAAATGATTTGTCTCTTTCCATGAGTATGTTGTCTTGTGCTGTGTTAACCTCCTGGTACCTGAGCTCAAAGTGAGTGCCAGAGAACAAATTCAGTGCCTGTATGTATTCCTAACACAAGTTTGTCTTGCCCTGTTTGTCTCCCTGTCCTTCTGCTCAGGTTCCATACTGCCCTCTGTAGGAAGCTCTGTAGGCAGTGTAAACGGATACCACACCTGCAAAGGTGAGAATGCCTCTTTGTTGGATGTGTTAGGACAGAGTTCGCGTTGGCATCTGTGTATGTTTCCGTATGTGTGAAAGAACTGCTGCCAGGATGGGTATGAGGGTTTAAAAAAAAAATCTGGGGAGAAGCCACTGTGATCCTTCTTTGCTGGATTGCTAAAGGCTAAACAGGTTGGCAGCCAATGAAATAAAGGTACTAGGAAATAAATTGCACCACTAGATAAGAGCAAGAAGGAAAAGACCTGGAAGAAAAACATATGCGAATCTTTGAGTCCTAAAGAAGCCACACGAAAGGTGGTCTAGTCTAGCATTCAACCTTCTGGCCCCATGACTTCTCTGTAGTTTGGAGAAGAGGGAGCAGAAGAATGCCCCAGATCCTTTACTGCCTTCACTTCTGCAGTTCCCAAGTGTATTTAGCATTTCATTTCTATATCTGAGTACCTAATGTCAAAATCTGAAAGCAGATTAATGAAACATTTTTTGCTTTGTATATGTAAGCAAGAAATTTTATGTAATTTAGCAGGAACAGAATCTCTAGTTCACTAGAAGAAGTAGGAGAGACGCTTGATCCTGATGAGTAATTTAGCATGAGGCATTCAGGAGGATGCTTGGAGAGCTATCCCAATCTGATTTCTGTTTCTATGATGCTAGATCTGACGGAGATCCAGTGTGACATGTCAGATGTAAACTTAAAATATGAGAAACTGGGTGGAGTGCTTCGGGAACACCAAGAAAGCCTTCAAGCTGTCCTCAGCAGAATGCAGGAAGTTCAGAAGGAGGCAGGCTCAGTGCTGCAGTGGCTGGAATCAAAAGAGGAAGTCCTGAAAGCCATGGATGCCTCTTCATCTCCAACCAAGCCGGAAACAGTGAGAGCCCAAGCTGAATCTAACAAGGTACTATGTTTACATTAGCTGTATCCCAAACACTAAGAGGAAGGGGCTGTTGTACTGATGGTCCTGCCTGAGCCTGGAACCTGAAAGTGAGACATGCCCACCCACCCAGGCCATGAGGAGCCCTTTCAGATGATTAATATGCCTAAACTCTACTAGAGAACTTTCTTACCTATGAAGTTAGAAATTACTATAAATAAGATTCAGAAACAAAACCAGACCTGTTTACAGAAAGAGAATATCCCTCCTCAGAAGCATCAGCTCACTGAGAATGGGATCTGGTTTTCCATATGATGCTGTAAGCCAAACCATTCTCATCAAAGCCCCTTTCCAACTCCCGGGGGGATTTAAATATAGCTGTAATTACAGTTCATTCTTAAGGTAGACATGTAGAACTAGGAAAAATACCAGAAGAAATAAGACCATATGGAAAATCCTATAAAAATTTTTTTTTTGCCAAAATGTTTTATATTCTAATTGGGCATATCGTGCCATCTCCTCCAACTACATAAACGTCCTTGACGTCTTTGTTGTCGTCATCATCATCATATCTGACGGTTTTTGTGTATGGGGATTAATAATACCCTTTTACTGAGTTCTACCAATGTGTTGTACATAAAAATCCTGCCACTTAGATTTTCATTTTAAAGTAAAAATTGAAGCAGAAATGTTAGGTATCTTGAAATCACAAAACAAGTCACTGATGGCATCAGAAGTAGAGCCAATAATTGCAACCCAGTCTTCCAGTCCTTTCCTGCACACACACAGATTTCTTTCGTATCCAGAAATCTCATGGCATCCCTGCTGTTCTCTCTTCTAGGCCTTCCTAGCTGAATTGGAACAGAATTCTCCAAAAATCCAAAAAGTAAAGGAAGCCCTGGCTGGGTTGCTGATGACATATCCTAACTCACAAGAAGCAGAAAGCTGGAAGGAAATGCAAGAGGAACTCAGTAAGTTATCACAGGGGGATTGAAGATTCACTAAATTGCTTACCTTCAAAGCAGATATAGAATTTCAGCACATCCTATAAAGCAGGACTTATTTTTAGTTAATTTTCAGAAGCAAGCAAGAGGCCCAAATGGGGTTAGAGATTGAGTCTGATTAAGGAAAGGATCTAGAGATTCCACTCGAAGTGTCAGATATTTGGCTTTCTTGGGCAAGTCAATCTGACAGTCTTGTGATAAAGAGAGCATTGGTGATAAAAATGAAAAAATGGGAAATAATCTACTCACGGGAAGGATTAGGTGAATTATGCCACATTCATAGTATTAAACTGTAAACGATGGTAGTAATTATTTATTGACATAGAAAAAACATGGGCATAAAAGATGTTTATTATATAGTAAGAGTTAAAAAACAGGCTATAAAATAATCTATGTGTTGTGTAAGATATACGTGCATTTGTGTCCATGTGTGTATATGTAGTTCTGTGCAGTTTTATCCCATGTGTAGTTCATATAGCCGCCACCACAATCAAGTACAGAACTGCGTTACTTTAGTTAAAATTAAATGAAGGTTATTTTTAACTTAAAAAACTTTAATGCTGCAGGGGTCATTTCCTGTAGTTGGTTAGGAACATAACTTAGGGATCAGGCCAGTGGCTGGTGAGCGTAAAGGAACACATTCTCTCATTTCCTCTCTACAGATTCCCGATGGGAAAGGGCCACTGAAGTGACCGTGGCCCGGCAAAGGCAGCTGGAGGAATCTGCAAATCATCTGGCCAGCTTCCAGGCTGCAGAATCCCAGCTCCGGCCCTGGCTGATGGAGAAGGAACTGATGATGGGGGTGCTGGGCCCCCTGTCTATTGACCCCAACATGCTGACAGCACAAAAGCAGCAGGTCCAGGTGAGCCACAAAGCTTACTGCTTTAAGCAAAGAAATAGGAGTCATGGGAATCTGGATTTGAATGCTGTTGTCAGCAAGTAGATTTCAAATGACCCTGGACTAGTCACTTAACCTTCCAGTGTCTCAGTTTCCTCGGTTTAAATGAGATGTTTGGGTTTTTTTTGTTTTTTTTTTTATAGACATATAAATATATATTTAATATTTAATAATCAAAGGTCACAAAGATTTACTAGCATAGTTTATTCTGAGGGTTTTTTTTTTATGAAATTTATTGTCAAATTGGTTTCCATACAACACCCAGTGCTCATCCCAAAAAGTGCCCTCTTCAATACCCATCACCCACCTTCTCCTCCCTCCCACCCCCCATCAACCCTCAGTTTGTTCTCAGTTTTTAAGAGTCTCTTATGCTTTGGCTCTCTCCCACTCTAACCTCTTTTTTTTTCTTCCCCTCCCCCATGGGTTTCTGTTAAGTTTCTCAGGATCCACATAAGAGTGAAAACATATGGTATCTGTCTTTCTCTGTATGGCTTATTTCACTTAGCATAACACTCTCCAGTTCCATCCTCGTTGCTATAAAGGGCCATATTTCATTCTTTATCATTGCCACGTAGTACTCCATTTTGTATGTATATAAACCACAATTTCTTTATCCATTCATCAGTTGATGGACATTTAGGCTCTTTCCATAATTTGGCTATTGTTGAGAGTGCTGCTATAAACTAAATGAGATGTTTGTAAGGGCTTTATCTCATTGCCTGACAGAGGCGCCTGGGTAGCTCAGTTGGTTAAGTGTCCAACTTCAGCTCAGGTCATGATCTCGTGGTTCATGAGTTTGTGCCCCGAGTCTGGCTCTGTGCTGACAGCTCAGAGCCTGGATCCTGCTTCGGATTCTGTGTCTCCCTCTCTCTGTGCCCCACCCCCACTTGTGCTGGGTCTGTCTCTCTCTCTCAAAAATGAATAAACGTTTAAAAAAATTTTTTAATGATGAACAGTCAATAACTGTATTATTAATATCATTAACAGAGGCAGTAAGATGAGTGGATGTGACTACATTGTAGAATCGTATTTTACATTTTTTTTTTAGGCGGACACAAAAGGAGCAGCAGGCAAAAGTTTATTAGCGTATAAGATTAGAAAGTAAGAATAGTAGGAAAGCTCTCTTGAATGCCCACCGAACCGTATTTTACTTTTAATCCCCAGTGACAATGACCATATTATTTAATGTAATGTCTTATATCTGCTGGTTTCATTTAAAGATTTTTCTGTTACTCAAACCTCAAGAAAAAAAATTATTTAAGTACCTACCATCATAGAAATTTAGGTTGGCCAAGGGGCACCTGGGTGGCTCAGTTGGTTTAGCGTCTGACTCTCGATTTTGCCTTGGGTCATGATCTCAGGGTTTTTTGGTCCAAGCCCTGCATTGGCTTCTGTGTTGACAACGAGGAGCCTGCTTGGGATTCTGTCTCTCCCTCTCTGTCTGCCCCTCCTCCGCTCTCTCTCTCTCTCTCTCTCTCTCTCTCTCTCTCACACACACACACTCTCTCTCTCTCTCTGTCTCTCTCTCTCCCTCAAAATAAATAAACATTTAAAAAATTGTTTAATAGAAATTTAGATTGACCAAATATGTCATTTCCAATGAAATCATGCTGAGAACATTTCTTCTTCTTCTTCTTCTTCTTCTTCTTCTTCTTCCTCTTCCTCTTCCTCTTCCTCTTCCTCTTCCTCTTCCTCTTCTTCCTCTTCTCCTCCTTCTCCTCCTTCTCCTCCTTCTCCTCCTTCTCCTCCTTCTCCTTCTTCTCCTTCTTCTCCTCCTCCTCCTTCTCCTCCTTCTCCTTCTCCTTCCTGTTCTTTTCCTTCTTCTCCTCCTTCTCCCCCTTCTCCTTTTTTTTTGTAAGCACCCAAAAACCTTTTCTTGTTCTACATCCTCTTTCAAATTTGTTCCATTTCTTCTTGCCATCCACCAAGTTCCCTAAATTAAGACCTAAAAGTGGTATTTGAAGGAACCTTTTCTTTTAGCCCCCTATTCCAGTGGTTTTCAGACTATTTGCTATCAACTGTTTACACTCTTAAAAATTATTAAAGACCCCAAAGAGCTTGTGTTTAAATATTGGTATCTATTAATATTTACTGTGTTAAAACACTGAGGAAGCTAAAAATATGTATTTGTTGGGATGCCTGGGTGGCTCAGTCCATTACGCATCTGATTTTGGCTCAGGTCATGATCTCACAGTTCGTGGGTTCGAGCCCTGCACTGTCAGCGGGGAGCCTGCTTGGGATTCTCTCTGTCTCCTTCTCTCTTTGCCCCTCTCCCCGTGTGCTCGCTCTCTCGCTCTCAAAAATAAATGAATAAACTTAAAAAATAAAATCTTTAAAATATAAATGTATTTATTAATTTTTTTTAATGTTGGTAACCATAACATTAACATAAGTAACATATATATTTTTTTATGAAAAAATAACATTATCCAAACATAATAACTTTAGTAAGAGAGATATTGTTTTATGGCTTTATAAATCTCTTTGATGTCTGGCTTAATAGAATATTCTCATAGATTTTCATATCTGCTTCTGCATTTAATTTATTGCAATACCAGATGCCATATAGCCTATGGAAAACTCCATTGAACATTCATGAAAGAAAAGTTATAAAAGGCAAATAATATCTTACTATTTTTATGAAAATAGTTTTGACCTCGTGGACCCTCTGAAAGGTCTTAGAGACTTCTGAGGACCCCTGGAGCATACTTTGAGAATTACTGTTCTAATCTTTTTCCATTCTAAATGCTACTACCTTAGGTAGGTTAGATCTCAGGTCTAGACCATTGCAACAACCTACTAATGGGCTTCTTTGTCTAGTGCATCCTCCACACAGTTACCAAATTATCTCCTTAACTCACACATCTAAATATGTGAAAATGCTTTGCTGGCTCATGGCTGCCTATTGAACAACGTCCAAATACCCGCTCAGTGTCGTATATAAGACTTTCCACTATCTGATCCCAGTTTGTCTTGCCAGCTTCATTTCTCACTCTTCCCCCATATATCTAGGTTTTGTGCTGCACCAGGTAACTTCCTTTCCTTGAATATACCATATTCCTACAGCTCTGTGCCTTTGCTAATCCTAGGCCCTCCCCCTGAAATGCCCCTCACCAGTCTGACTCTCTGCTCACTGGGAAAATTCCTTATTTTGTCCTCTGCAAAGCCTTCCTGACTTCCCTCTTCTGCTTTTGTCATCTTCTATCGAATTAATCATCCTTACTTCTTGCTTTCACAGTGCCTTGTTCACATCAGTGTTTATCGTTTTTGCTTTTTTTTTTTTTTTTACATTCTGTTATAGTTCATTTTTTACACATCTGTTATTCCTTAAAGTCCTGTCTTAATTATTTTTGTACAGTGTGAGTGATGAATACTTTCCATAAATTATCTTATTTAATCCTTAAAACAGCCAAGATGAGTACTTCCTATCCTCATCTTATAGATAAGTAAGCTGAAATTTGGAGAACTTCAAAAACTTGCCTAAGGTTATATATACATCTAGTAAGTGAGTAAGGATTTGAACCCAAGCAGTACAACCCCAGAGCCCATAATCCTAACTCCTTGCTGAATGAAATAAGGGATAGAAAAGAGTAAAAAGACATGCTCCTTGCTTTAAAGAAGCTCATTATCTAATCATGCTATGTTGTAATGTACAGATTGTTTATGCTGTTGGAATTCCAAGAAAGAAACTAGGAAAAACAGAGGTAGTGAGAGTTGAAATGGCAAGCCCAGCCAGAGGTATAGCTAGCTGGCTCTGGGACCCCAGGTTTTATCTGGCAAAGCTGATGAGTGCCAATCCAGAAAACAAGGCCAACCTTAGTAACTGATGTTGAAACAGAGTATGACAAATAAGGAAAAGAAATAGAATAGGCACAATCAATGACCCTTGCAAAACAAGTTTTTATTAAGCAGTTGTTGTTGTTATAAATGATACTACATTTTCCTAGCAGCCTGGTCCTTGGAGTTTTCTGGTTTATTTTCCAAAAGAGTTGGCACTACTTGGCACAATCTAAAATCAGTTTTTGTTTTGACACTCTTTTTAGATCTGTCTTTTCTCTCTAAACATCTTGATGTCATTTCTATTACAGTTTATGCTGAAGGAATTTGAAACACGCAGGCAACAGCATGAGCAGCTGAACGAGGCGGCTCAGGGCATTCTAACAGGCCCTGGAGATGTCTCTCCATCCACCAGCCAAGTACAGAAAGAACTCCAGAGCATCAATCAAAAGTGGATTGAACTGACTGACAAACTCAATTCCCGTTCCAGCCAAATTGACCAAGCTATTATCAAAAGCACCCAGTACCAAGAACTACTCCAGAACTTATCAGAGAAGGTAAAGGCAGTTGGACAGCGACTAAGTAGCCAGTCAGCCATCAGCACCCAGCCTGAGGCCGTGAAGCAGCAACTGGAGGAGACCAGTGAGATTCGATCTGATGTGGAGCAGTTAGACCATGAGATTAAGGAGGCACAGACACTTTGTGATGAGCTCTCAGTACTCATTGGGGAGCAGTACCTCAAGGATGAGCTGAAGAAGCGTTTGGAGACAGTTGCCCTGCCTCTCCAAGGTTTAGAAGACCTTGCAGGTAAGTTAGGGTACAGAACACACTGCTGACATTAGTGGCAAGCCCAAAGATTGACTTTGTAATAGTCCCAAGAATCTAGGGTGACCTGTAAACAGCTTTTGGACTCACACTAGTGTTACCCTATCCCTTTGTCCAGCTCCAGTGAGAAGTGCTATGGTCATCACACATTGGCTGAGTACTAGCAATATGGGAGACTTTATATAGCATAATCCTAGACATAAGAGCACTAATATCAATTTTGTCAGCAGGTAGAGATTTGTGCTTATGGATGTCCTTATAGGTGAAGCCACACACATACTTTAACTAATACTTATTTATACCATGCACATGCATACACACACATATACCATATTACAGAATTAGAATATGTTCTGGACTGCTTATGATGGCCTTGTACCAGAAGAATTTTGTACTCAGTGTGTTGCCTTTCTGTAGAAACATTTATGGCTTTTTATCAGCTTAGAAACAGAAGTTTACTTCTATTACTCAGGTGACCTTACAAGGTTGGCGTGAGGATTAAATCAGATCTAGTGTGTGAAGGAGACTAGCTCTGTGCTGCTTTTGTGGCAGACCCTCAGTTAACATGTTTCCTTCCCCTAAGAATAGACCGTATACTCTCAGCAAACATCTTAAATGCCATGTCCTGATCTGATTGGTTTAAACTTGATTTTCTCATTTCAGCTGACCGCATGAACAGACTCCAGGCAGCTCTTGCCAGCACCCAGCAGTTCCAGCAAATGTTTGATGAGCTGAGAACCTGGTTGGATGACAAACAAAGCCAGCAAGCAAAAAATTGCCCAATTTCTGCAAAATTGGAGCGGCTACAGTCTCAGCTACAGGAGAATGAAGAGTTTCAGAAGAGCCTTAACCAACACAGTGGCTCCTATGAGGTGATTGTGGCCGAGGGAGAATCTCTGCTTCTTTCTGTACCTCCTGGAGAAGAGAAAAAGACTTTACAAAACCAGTTGGTTGAGCTCAAAAGCCACTGGGAAGAGCTTAGTAAAAAAACTGCAGACAGACAATCCAGGCTCAAGGACTGCATGCAGAAAGCTCAGAAATATCAGTGGCATGTGGAGGACCTTGTGCCGTGGATAGAAGATTGTAAGGCCAAGATGTCTGACTTGCAGGTCACTCTGGACCCAGTGCAGCTAGAGTCCAATCTTCTGAGATCAAAGGCTATGCTGAGTGAGGTGGAAAAGCGCCGCTCCCTGCTAGAAATACTGAACAGTGCTGCTGACATTCTGATCAATTCTTCAGAAACAGATGAAGATGACATCCGGGATGAGAAGGCTGGGATCAACCAGAACATGGATTCCATTACAGAGGAACTACAGGCCAAAACAGGGTCTCTTGAAGAAATGACTCAGAGGCTCAAGGAGTTCCAGGAAAGCTTTAAGAATATTGAAAAGAAGGTCGAAGGGGCCAAACACCAACTTGAGATCTTTGATGCTCTAGGCTCTCAAGCCTGTAGCAACAAGAACCTGGAGAAGCTAAGAGCTCAACAGGAAGTGCTGCAGACCCTGGAGCCCCAGGTAGACTATCTGAGGAACTTCACCCAGGGCCTGGTAGAAGATGCCCCAGATGGATCTGATGCTTCCCAACTTCTTCGTCAAGCCGAGGTCACCCAGCAAGAGTTCTTGGAAGTAAAGCAAAGAGTGAACAGCGGTTGCATGACAATGGAAAACAAGCTGGAGGGGATTGGTCAATTTCACTGCCGAGTCCGAGAGATGTTTTCTCAGCTGGCAGACCTGGATGATGAGCTAGATGGCATGGGTGCCATTGGCAGAGACACTGATAGCCTCCAGTCCCAGATTGAGGATGTACGGCTATTCCTCAACAAAATCCAAGCCCTCAGGTTAGACATAGAGGCCTCTGAAGCAGAGTGTCGACAAATGCTGGAGGAAGAGGGGACTCTGGACTTGTTAGGTCTCAAGAGGGAGCTCGAAGCCCTGAACAAGCAATGTGGCAAACTGACAGAGAGGAGCAGAGCTCGCCAGGAGCAGCTGGAGCTGACCCTGGGCCGCGTGGAGGACTTTTACAGGAAGCTGAAAGCCCTCAATGACATGACCACGGCAGCAGAGGAAGGGGAGGCCCTCCAGTGGGTCGTGGGGACTGAAGTGGACCTCATCAACCAGCAGTTAGCAGATTTTAAGGTAAGCCATGCCCTTGTTTTTTGATCTTTTGCCTTCAGTAATGTGTATTTCTTTTTCTGTAACTCGGAAACCCATTGGATATTCATCTTAACTTCTGTTCCTGGGGTCGCTATTCTCGCTTCCATCACCATCAAAGCACACTGTCTGGAGACTTAACAGTCTTTTGGATTCTGGGCAATTGGTTTGAACGTTTTTCTGTTGTAATTTATTTCAGTGTTTATAACCAACTGAGGGTATAGAAAGAAATGTCCAAATGTTACTGCTTACTCGAGGATCTCCTCTTGTGATTTGTAACAGCAGCAAATGTTTCCCTAGGTCCATGTTTTCCACTTGAGGTGTGCGAAGTCATAAGATAAACATGGGGCCATCTTCATAAAGTGTTGATTTTTTTTCCTCCAATTTCAGGAGAAAGTTATTGATGCATTATGAAGTAAAGTACAAAATTCTCATGAGTTATTAAGATAAAACATAACACTTCAAAGAAACTTCCCACTTAGAGCAGGCGGGTAATACGACACCCCAGGCCCCCAGGAATATAAGTTCTTTGCCTATAGGAGAGTTTGAAAAGCACTGCCCTGACTGCAAACATGTTTTCACTCTTTGCCTGAGTCAGAATTTCCAGTTCTGAGATTTTGTGAGTCGAAATTAAAGCAACAGGGAAGAGGAAGATGGGAGGAATTGATTTTGCTAGGTCAGGGACTTGGAGCTCTCAGGACTGTGTGTAGGGTCATGGCTCTCAGGATGGGAGCCTTTCATCCTGAGTTTCCCCTGTTGTAAATGCCAAAAAGTGCCTTACTCCACTGCTGGAGACCCCTCTGCTGCTTTTCCTTCTTGGTGCACAGAGTGGATATGAAAAGGCTACTTCCAGCACTTTATTTCCATCACTGGTGTTAATTGTTCCCACCTACACAGTCATACTCCTGCAGTCAGAGTTCATTTGTTCTCCAAAGCCCCTGCCTGTCAGGATTTTTTCAAGTACAAATACGTTTGGAGAGGTGGGATTGACACCGGTCAGAGCCCCGCAGTCCTGAGAAAAGTTACAAGATTCGAGCGCAGAAGGGTGGCTGTTTTAGAAGGGTCCCCAGCTTAAGGGACGTTCAACTCTGAAGTGGGACATTGGCTGAAGATCTCCTTACAGTGTTTGGAGACAGTGTAGTTTGGAGCAACAAGTCATTGTTTGGGGGATTCTTGAGGACACAAATGAGGAGAGGATAGGAAGGGAAAATTCAAACCCATGAGCACATACATTTTCCTCTTAGAAACTCCCACACCTCCATTCCAGGGGCAGGTGGCCTTTCTTCATCACATGTGTTTTTCTTGCCTTTGCTGTTGTAAGCGCCCTGAAAGCAGAGACTGTCTTCTACAGGCTCCGGTTTACTTAGAATTAACTATCTGACCAACTAAATGAATTTCTTAGAAATCTGAAGCTCATCCCTTTGATTCAAATAGTTGTATCAAACTAGATTCTGGTTTACATGGGAATTATTTTAAATTTTATTTGCCTAATCTTCTAAACACTACGTTGTGTAGAAGTTTTTCTTTATGAGTGCAGGTTAACATTATTAAAAAGATGATATTGTTCTTTGTGACGGTGATATCCTCAAGGGTATTAGAGACATTGGGGGCTGCTTTGTATTAAATGTTCCTAAATTATTGTGCAGTTTGTGTTGGGTATTGAAGTTCTTGTTTAGTGCCTCTTGTGCATATGTGTGTAGCTTCCATTTCCCCCTGCTTACCCTGATAGCAGGGCTGTCTTCTCACTGCAGCTACTTCACTGTTGTCATTGGGTTTGCCTTTTGCTGTCTATCCCTTGCTTCTAATCATCAGTGAGCTAGAAAATGAAGTAAACAAGCCTGTTAAAATTGCATTAAAATACAAGCTAGGATATAAAAAAGAGTCCACAGGCAGGCGTATATAGCGTTTGGATTTGAGGACAACTTTTCACTGTCCTTTTCAGTTAATCCTTAGTTGCTAGAAACTTTCTGAATTTTGATGTAGCTGGCAGATTTTAAGAAATTACTGGATGCTACCATATTTTATTTGTATCCTAGTATGTAGCTTAGAAATGCTCAGAGTTCAGTATCTGCTTAGCTGTTTATTATTGCATCCTGTTTCACTGATTTCTAAGAATAACCCTCCCACCACCAATACTCTGGATGCGAAGGCTGGTCATGGGCAGAGTGTGTGTCTCTGCAGGGGACCAGTGTTGAAATGCAAGACTGGAAGAAGAGAGAGAAAGAGGGTGGCAAAGTTGTGCCCCTGTGTGTATCCTCCTCAAGTTGGGGGCACAAATCAGAAGCCTGGCTCCACATGTCCACCTTATAAAGTCAAAGGCTTTGGGAAGAGTTTTTGCCTCCTCCCAGCAAAGGCGTTTGGTCAGGAGGGGAGGAACACGCTCCTGGCTCAGCTCACACTGAGCTCATGGGAAGTGAAAACAATGGGAGGGAAAAGCTCTGTGTGTCAGCTCCACGGTCCCCTGAGGCTGAGTAAAGGGAAGGTCTTTTTGGACCCATTCTGAGGACTGAGTCATTTTCGTGGTTTGAGTGTTGAGTTCTGGGTTAATGTGCTGTATACCCAGCAATGAATTAATCTTCCCTCATACCGGCAGCAGGCCTGATTTATAAAGTGTGACTCTGCTTTCAGATTCAAAGTGTTTTTAATAAGGAAAAACCAGAGATGAAGATGAACATAAAAAACAGCATTAGCTTTAAGTTTTCAGCTTTTTTTTAATTTTTAAATTTTTAAATTTTTAATGGAATCACACTCTCAGTACAGAGTCTGCCGAAGAGAAGAGGATATGAGTCTCTGAGACACAAGTGTAGCATCTGCTGGGACTAATTCCACTGTGGATGGGTGGCATAGACCGATGAGTCAGGTCTGGGGACAGCCCCAGCTTACTTGGGACTGTGCAGTAATACTGAGAAATGCGTGGAGAGGCAGCTTGTGGGAAAAGTTATTTCCTCCTTAACGTGAAAAACTGAAAGTCATTATTCCTAGAAAAGGCTTTTAACTCAATTGCTTCTGAATAAATGAGAGAATATGGTCCACCCGGGTGGATCTGTCCAATGGGAAGAGAGTTCTCTTCCACTTTAAACAAGCAAAGACCTCAAACCTTCCTGCATTTGGCTTTATTGGGTTCTGCCATTCCAGAAATCTCAAATGAGAATATTGAGTATGTTTTCAGAAAACTGGGAGGAAAAGACTTTGGCTAATCTCTTCAGAAAATTCTGTTTTCCTGAACAAGAGAGTCAGTGATTCTTGAGGAAAAGGAATTGTATGTGCATAACAGGACACTAACAAGAAAGGAGGGACCTTTTTTCACTAAAATTTAAGCCAAAGATCTGGTAACTCTGATGATAACAAGAGGCTTTCCTCATTTTGAAATTCCCTGTGCTAGTTTTATAGTCAAGAATTGAGATCATTATGAGTTCAAGCCAACCCCGTCGTTGTACACACACCCGCCGAGAACCACAGTGGCATCTCCGTCAGGAAGTAGGTGGTGGCTTGGGCATTAAGAGCAGTATCTGGATGCCCTTCATGCACTCCGAGTTTCATATGTATTTATATTTACTGTGTACTCAGGTCAGGCTTCATACTCGGCCCTCTACCACTCACTCAGTGGTAAGAAAGAACAAGTGGGAAAAAAGGAAACCTTTTTAGGGTCCATAGGTTTCTCACAAAAGTTCACTTCACTTAATGGTGTGTTGGAAGCACCCAAGCCTGTTGGTCTTCTCCTTCCTTGTCTTCACGGCTGGGCTGGCGGGAAATAGATAAGGCAGCAGGCTTCCTCAGGACGGTTTTCAGTTCTATTTCAGGTTGAGCAGAGCCCAGGGTCAGGAGTTACACATACTTACAGCCTTTGTCTGGAGACCTCAGCATCCCACCAGAACACCAGAACAAGAAAGCCTTGTAAACTTCATTTGATTTTTTTTTCCTCATAGAAAGTGAGTTTAAGCTTCGCTCTGAGCACACATGAGAACTCTAAGACAGGCATGGCCTGACATGGAGCTGAAGGGCTGCCAGTTTGCACAAAGACACTTCTTCCTTTCAAACGATTACAAAGACAGTATCAGCCCATCTACAGTTTTGCCAGTTAGATTCACTAGAGAATGAAGCAAATGAGGTCAGCATTATCTACCTGCCCTTGGAGAGAAAGGAAATCACACTTGGTGTGTGACCTGTCTGTCACCTAGAGGTTTCAGTATCTCCAGCTTTGCAGCAGCAAGGTAAGCTGAGTAGGCACCCCCACTCCTGCCTTGTGCTGACCCTTGGCCTGTCTTGGTTTTGTCTTTCTTCCTTAAACAGGGCTACTCCAAGAGGAACTACTAGGGTCCAAGGAAGTAAAGAGAATGCCCCAGAACAGGGTTTCTCAGCCTCTGCACTCTTGACATATGGGATTGGATAATTCGTTGTGGTGGGGGGGCTGTCCTGCGCACTGCAGGATGTTTAGCAGCATCCCCGATCTCTACCCGCTAGATGCCAGCAGCAACCCTTCCCATAGACAACCAAAAATGTCTATCCAGACATTGCCAAATGTCCCCTGGAAGGCAAAAATCTCCCTCTGTTGAGCACCGCTGCCTTAGAAGAAAATTACCACCTACACTTGGGAAACTTGGAATTCAGCTGGAAGCAGTGCTGACTGATTAAGTTAAATATTTATGTTGCAGACAGCCTTCTAATAATCTGATTAAGACTGTGTTGTAGCAGCAATTGCCTCTAAGTCAGCCTTCCTTTAAGCTGGGCCCCGGATTCCTGATTTTTGCTGGGACTAATCTGTGTCTGGTTTAAAATTTCCTAGGCACTTTCCCTGGCATCAGCAGTTTATTTTTCGTGGAGTTGTTGATGCAGGTGTTTGGTTGATGATGCATTTCTAAAGAGAAGAGGAACTTCCTGTGTGGAAATACTTGAGGAAGCTTCCTCGTTCAGTGCCTTTAGGGGGAGACTGCAGTCTGTCAGTTGTTCTCAGCTCAGGAGCTCACAGTTTGGCTGCTGATGTTAATAACCCTTGGGAGATCACCTCCCAGACCTACCAAACCCCAAGAATTCCAGTGCTCCCTAATAATCCTCTCCACCCCCACTTAGCAAATGGGTGGGGAGAAGGTAAAGGCGTGTTTAAGGACTTTAGCTTTGCTTCATATTGAACTTTTCCCAGCCCCATTTTAAAGCAGCCCCATTAGTATTTTAAGTATCAGCACCACAAAGCAAAATCCCAGGATTGCAGTCATTACATCATCTTAAAGGAGACTCACACCTCAGCAAAGGCAGTAAAATCAAATGAAAGATCATCAAGAAAGAATCCATTGATGGATTTCACAAAAATTTGTGTGGAAATTTTGATAGCAAGGGAAGACTTTAAAGCAATGTAAGAAAGGACCGAGCAGTTTGATTTGAGTTTACTGAAATTCTTCACATATCATGTCAGCATGTAGCATTTGCAACTAAAGTTCACCATATGATTTTGTACACAAAGGAGGAAAAATATGTTTCCAGGAAAACTAGAATTTACCCCACACAGGACTTGTATTCATTGTTAAGTATTTGATTAGTGAACACAGGTTGAGATAAGCACAGACTTGCAGAACAGGACTATTTCTCGTTGTGTCTAGAAATGAATGGTAAACGGTCTTGGCCTTGGCCTGGTTCTCAGCCTTAGCGTCAGAAAAATCCTGGGCACTTTGAAGCTAGCTGGCTGGCACACGAGACATAGCATAAGCAGGGAGCCTCTAGGAAGTGTGATGAGTTGCTCTGAAGGACACTTTATTGTTAGGATTGGTTGGTTCACCAGGGATGAAATAAGTCTCACAGGGAGTCCTGTCAGGTCACTGCACCAAAGAGCTGTCTCCTGCCAAACAGATTCTTCCCAAGTCTCAGCTGTCCTGTTGGGAAAACCTAGCTATGGGAAGAATGTGCTCCCTCCCCACCTTCCTTAATACTTTGCCACTACCGCTACCAAGTGCTTTTCGAATACCAGCCTCTGGTATTGGCGGTGGGAGATTAATAGGATACACTTATTCCTTAGGCCTTCACAAGCTGTTTTCCGGCTACTAGCACTGTGATTTGACATGTGGACCTTTCAGAATTTTGGCCACTCAGGGATAAGAATGAGTGCTACGTGGTAATGGTCCATGGATCCCTTGGTGGGAGGTAGGAGGAAGGGACTCCATATTCCTTTCAGTCCATCATCCTTACTGAGCACTTGCTCTGTGCCAGCCCTTGTGGTGGGACAATGTGTTATGGGAAACAGGCACCAGGGATTGCAGTGGCAGTGACGTGTGGTGCTGAGTACACCTAAAAGACACCTAAGTTGAAGTGAGCTCTAACCTCAACCCTCTATCAATCAGACATTTACAATCCCAGTTGCAGTTAAGAACACTGAGACTGTGAGTTTGTTATAGTGTCTTGTTCAAGCCACACAGCATGTTAGAGCTGGGATTGGAAAGGTTTGTTTGGCACCAAAGGTCATGCTTGACCAGTAGTTCTCAAATGGGGGCAGTTTTGCCCCTTAGGGGACATTTGGCCATGTCCAGAGACAGTTTTGACTGTCACAATGGGAGAGGCTTCTGCTAGCATCTAATGGGTGCTAAACATTCTATAATGCAGAGGATAGCCCCTTACAACACAGAATTATTCAGCCCCTTTCTAAAAAGTTAGAGGTTTGATTTTTTTCCTCCTCTTCAGATGCCATGACAGGTAAGAGTTAACTGACAACTCCACTGCCTGGCAAAGCTTCATGGTTTTTCTCCCTTTTTTTTTTTTTTTTTTTTTTTTTCCAAAAGTTAGTTAAGAAATAGTGTTAGTTCTGGGAATGACTATACAGATCTGTTGGATAAAGTCAGGATCCTGGTGAACTAATTTGAGTCAGTGGCTAAAGAATTCTCTTAATGCTTGACCAGTCCCAGCCCCACCCTGCCGCAAGGCTCCTGCTGTGGAAATCAATCAGCTGTGTATCTCAAGCTGCTTCCTGTAGGGTGTGTTATGGAATGGCATCAGCCCCTGCACCAGCTGGGTGTCCTGATCTCAGTGTGATTTTATCAGACTCTGTCTCTTTTGAGCCTTGCTGTTTGGAACAAAGGATCCTCTGTTAGGAATGCAGAGAGCTCCTCTGATTGGACTGCTAGCGTGTACGTACATGGTTCCCACGGAAAAAACAGACATAAATTATGCTGTAGCCTTCTAGAACTTGGGCTTCCAAGTTGCTTTTCCCTTAGCTTCTGTCTGTATTTACCCTTCTTTCTGTATGTACTTACCCTTCACCCAGTTCAATGTAGGAGCCATCTGATCTGATGGATTAAATGATGGCATCCTTCAGAACTGGTCTGTATCCCTCTAGTCTTTTCCTTTTCCAACCTTGGAAACCACATATTTGATCCCCACTGTTTTTTCCAGTCTTAATTCCTATATAGACCACCCATCCACTTATCTCAAACACTCTTTATACATTATGCATATTTCTACCCATACCTGAAGGCTTGGTTCTAGTCCCATGTCTCCACAAAGCCTCCTTCCCAAGTTCACTACTTCTATTCTCCTAAACCACTTAATATGTGCAACTCATTTGGCCTTTATCCTATACTGCCTAACTTTGGTGTTTTCTCATTATAGGCATTTGTCCCATCTTTGAATAAATTCATTTTTGTGTCTCTCGAAGTAGTTAACATGTTGATGTGCACATAGTTGGAGATTAGTGAATTCTGACTGATTGGATGAGTGCTCTTTATTTCTCATAAGCCATGTGAGCTCTGGGATTCAAAATGCTGTCAACTTTGCAAGACTTGAGGCAAATCCTTGTGAATCCCAAAAAATTCTAATCCCAGCCTGGATTCTTCACCTCTCCTTCTTGCCTCTGGGCTCCCTTCCTTCTCTACTAGTTAGCATATGTTAAATAGTGGGATTTTATTTCAGACAAAGAAATTTGCTACCAAGCACACTTGAAGAAAGCCAGATTCTGAAATATTGGCTTGCAGTTACCCATCACTTTATAGTCATTGTCATTTACCCAATTAGTTCACAGGGAGAGTCTTCATACTTCATGCAATTTAGTGTAGTGAAGAAAATTGAATCTGAGTTTTAGTCAGAAATATCCAGCTTTGAGTTCTGGCTCTGTCATTTACTAGCTGAGTGACCTTGAGGAAAATTACTTAACCTCTCTGTATAGTTAACTTTATAAAATGTGAGCAGCGGTAAATCATACCTTTAGAGTTTTTATGAGAGTTCAATGAAGTGATGTAGATGAAGGTACCAGGCATATATTAAGTGATCAATAAATGATAATCTTTTATTTTAAAAAAATTTATCGGGGCGCCTGGGTGGCGCAGTCGGTTAAGCGTCCGACTTCAGCCAGGTCACGATCTCGCGGTCCGTGGGTTCGAGCCCCGCGTCAGGCTCTAGGCTGATGGCTCGGAGCCTGGAGCCTGTTTCCGATTCTGTGTCTCCCTCTCTCTCTGCCCCTCCCCCGTTCATGCTCTGTCTCTCTCAGTCCCAAAAATAAATAAACGTTGAAAAAAAAAAAAAATTAAAAAAATTTATCTAGGTAGACAAATTAGAATATTATGAAATCTTTTTAATAAAAAGTTATGCCTTTTGTTCCTAGGGATAATTATTCTCCAGAAGATTTGGTGTAAGGCCCAGTACCAGATTAGATTAGCTTTTTCTCTTCTGGGAAAAATGAAAATTATGAGGATACAGTACAATTAGCTCAATGGCATCAGTGAAACAAGTGGATGGACAAACAGCTTTCCCAAACAGTATTTGTGGGGAACAAGAGTAGAGCTGGTTTCTAACCTTAGAGTAGCAGTATATAGGCAGTATAGGTCATGACTCCTAACACAGCTGTAAATATACTTTATGTACACATACATACGCATATATGTTTGCTTACTTATTCATTAACCTGTTAATTTATTCATTCATATCAAAATCCCACAGCCAGCATGTTTTTCTGAGACCATTTTGACCTTGGCTTATGTGCTCTACAAATCAGTGTTATTTTCATATCATTAACTAGAATTAACCAGAAGCCATTACCAGCTCAGTGACTTCCTCAGTAGCTCAGAGTTGCCCATCAGATCAGCTTTAATGATATCGGGGTCCTTGGCCTAATTAGCTTTTAACACAGACCATGTTATCTTCCCTTGTTGCCATACAATGGCAACTACCAAGTCAGCATCTTTGGAAGCTACGCCTCTTAGTATTAATCAATCTTTAATTAAAACATTGAGGTGTGAGGAGAAAAGGTATCAGCTTAATTTCAGAGGAAAGCAGCTTAAAAAACAGAGATATAATTAATCTCTCTGCCAAGTGTATACACCAGATCCAGATAGTTTTACAGAAAAGCTTTAATTCTTCATAGTTTCCGCAGACATGTTTTTAATATTCAGTTATATGTATATATGAGTTAAGGGAAGAAGAAGAAGCTAAGAATTCAAAGAAATTGAACTTCTATGAGGCCTCCTCCAGCTTGAATTCATTGAATCTATCTAAGTGACCCATTTAATATCTTTGTCATCTTGCAGTTCATTCCCAAAAGAAAAGCTCTGATTTGGGTCCAATTCTTTACATGCAAACCTAATGTGGTTGTTTGTTGATTGATGGTAAGAATTGCTTTAGTAACAAAATGAAAGAGACAGTTTTCATAAATCTCTTCCCTCTGTATTATTTATCCTACCTCTTTTTCTAATATTGGAGAAAGCACCCCTATAGCAAGATTTCTTGACAATTCACCCCCAAGGACCTGTTTCATAGAAATAACCAAGCAATTTAGTGAAGTTGTTCATATGTGAAAGTTGTGAAGTCATGCAAACCTGGAACAGGAAAGGCTGCTCTCGGTCCCAAATGAAAGCCTACGTGGTCACTTTTTCAGGAAAGCCTTTCCTAAACCTGCAGGCCACATCGGGCCCCCTTGACGGGTGCTGTCATAGTACTGCTCACTTTTCTTTCAGAGTGCTTCTTACAAGTGAATTAAAATGAATGTCGCCCAACCCCCCTCCCACCCCCGCACCTCCTCCCCCCCCCCCCCCCCCCCACTGGAATGTAGGCTCCTGACCACATCTTCCTCATCACTCTCTCCTTTAGTGCCTGGCATAATTTAGAGCACATAGTAGACGCCTGTAAATACTGAACAAGTAAAGAAGAATCAAGGATACATCTTATGAAATTACTTGCCTTAAGAGGGCAGATGAGAAACCCAAGGGACAAAGAAGTACTGCCTAAAAAGACAGCATCAGAATAGCACAGTGCCATGGAAGCCAGAAGAACAGTCTCAAGAAGAAGGGAGGATGAACACTTTCTCATCACTGCTTATCCTTAATCCCCTAATGTGATCCAGCCCCCATCACAGCACTGAAACTGTTCGCTGAGAAGTAATCGCTGATGTCCTAGTTGCCAAGTCTAACTTATCATCCTCCTCTGTTATGTGGCATTTAACATCATAGCTTCTTTTCTTTCCTGACATTGTACTCTCTCCATTCTCTTCTCTAGCTGCCATTCTGCTTTCTTTTTTAGTTTGTCCTTGTACTTCCCAAATATGTGGTTCTTAAAATTCTGTCATCTACCCTCTTCCCTTTTTCTACACTGTTAACCCCTAGATGTGCACCCCCTCACTCATCTGTGGGAGAAAGCTTCCAGATCTGTATCTCTATCCCCAAACCTCAATTTTTTGTGTGAAGGGCCTTTCTGGATACCTCCACATAGGTTGCCTTTGAGTACTTCACATTCAATGTACCCTAAATTGAATGTTAACTTCTTCAAATAGTTTCTTCCTCTCTGCTTTGTTTTATAGGACTATTATGCCCTCAGTAATTTAAGAGTAGTGCTACGGCATTATCTTATGTTTATTTTCCCCTTAACCTCTACCTTCTATATGGTCAGTTGTGAAGTTCAAATATTCTGCCTCTGTGATTTCTTTCACAGCTCCCTTCCTCATTTTCACAAGTTCAGACCTTTGTTACCTCTTGACTAAACAATAAAGCCCTCCTGATGGCTCTACCTTCAATCTCCTGTATCTACAGTTTATTCTGCACATAGACCAATGCAGTATCATCAGCTACAAGCTCAAATCTTAAGTGCCCAGGTAATCAATACTATGCTACTTTGGACAAATAAGTTTACCACCTCAAGTTTCATTTATAAAAAATTAAGAATTTGTATTTTTAAAATGAGATAATATTAAGTTATTAAATGGCATTTTAATGAGCACCCAGTCCGAAATTCTTAGGAAACTTTCCACACACCACTCAGTAACTTTCATGATCCTCTGATAAGTTTACATAAGTAAATCTCAATGTCATAAATGTTTTCTGAATAAAGCATAAATCCATGCTTGGCATTCAGGGGCCTTGCTGAACTGGCCTTGAGCTACTTACCACTCTTACCTCTCATTTTTCCCTTTCATACACCCTGTACTTAAGCCATGCTTACTGTGAGTTTGCTTCTTTTGGGGTCCCTGCCTCTAGGCTTTCACTTAGAAATCTTGTCTTCACAATCTCTGCATATTCACATCCTAGTGAGTAAATGTGATTCTCTCCATAAAGCTTTACCTGATTCCCCCTGCCTTCCTTTCCTCCACACTTCTGTCTGGTCTTTTCTAACTTGCAGAGCCCCATGCTTTTGTCATTACTACCTCGATGAGTGGCTAAAAGAGAGATTGATACACTGTCTTTTGGGAAGTCTGCAAGCAGGAAAGAGCTTACCAGGGTCATGAGAGTTCCTGCAGAGTGTGTGGAAAGTTTTCTCATGGGTTTGGCAATACATGCGAGCTCACAGAGCCTCAAAATCCTTAGTATCCCATTTAAAACAAGCTTCACATCATGCTTTATTGCTTAATGAGCCACTCTGTAGCCATCTTTGTATTATAAAAACACCTTAGAATGGTAGTTACTGATACCCAACAGGTACAGACTAATACTGTGGAGTTTCCACTTGCCACTAAATAAATGCTCATAAAGTCTAGTGAGCCTAAGATGAAAGGCATTTTGTAGATTTAAAATGTGCAAGATGTAACCAGCCTTCTGTATCCTCCTCTAATCAGAACTAATCCTCTGAGAGAGAGAGGCATATGAAAAGGCACTGAAGAATCTGAGGAAGTATGGATCTGGGGTCTCCAGATTGTCCTAGGAGGCTGGTAGTTTAAGAGTGGAGCAAAGGTGGGCTACCAGGGTGGTTCAGTCCGTTGAGCGACTGACTCCTTCCTGATTTTGGCTCGGGTCATGATCCCAGGATTGAGCCCCACATTGGGCTCCATGTTGAGCGTGAAGTCTGCTTAGGATTCTGTCTACCTCTCTGCCCCTCTCCCCAGCTCGCCCTCTTTCCTCTCTCTCCCTCTCTCTCTCTCTCTCAAAAAAAGAAAAAAAAGACTAGAGCAAAGGCAAAATGCAAGGTTCAAAACTTGGAAAGAGAGCAGTGTTAGGGTGTGAGGAGACTCCACCCAGCTGTCTTTAATTAGGAAGACAGCAGGAAGGGCCAGGATTGTTCTTTCTTCTAAGTTCACTGAAAGAAAACCTGATACCAAATTTCTTTCTTAGGAATTTCAAAATAAGTAGAGAATTCTTTGAACTCTGTAATCAACTAACTGGAAACTAATTTGAAATTTGGCTTCAGCACATATATTTGTGGTTACAGGAGTAGGGGAAGCATCCAAAGAGGTTCTCTGGAGCTCTCTGTTCTTGTCTTTTAAAAAGTTTACACACAGCAAGTGAAATGAACAGATGCTTTTTTTGTTGGAGCTATCAGGGTAACAAGAGGCTGAAAGCTATATCAGGTATTTATTTCAGTCACTGAGATGGCTATTGGCAGAGTTCCACATACCAAAACTAAAGAGAAACTCATGAACAGATAAAAAAAAAAATAAGACATGGAGGAAAGAGCCCTGTGCTTCCTTGTCTTGATTTCTTCCTAAACACATGCTGATGATAAAAAAAGGAGCAAAGCACTCAGCACTCTCTGGCGTCTTTTTTTTTTTTTTTGTAGTTGGGGAGAGAATTGGACAATTTTATGTAATCCTTTCTATAAGAGTGTGTTTGAACTTTGGGGAAATTTATAATAATCTCTAACACTTTAGTCAGAGGGTATAACTTAAGCCAATAAATACCTTAAATTTGAACTTCATAGTTGTTAAAATGCTCTGCTTATTTACATTATAACATGGAGCATTTGATGAGAATAATGAGAATAAGGTAGATAGATAGGTGGGGGGGGGGGGGGGGGGGGGGGATTTAGTAAAGACTGAATTGGTTGGCACCTGACTTGGTGAGGAAACAGGAAAGGAATTTCTGGCCATGAAGTTTGTGATTCCACATCAAGATCATTCTTTATAATGGAATAACCACCCACCCTAGTTGAGAGCCAGAATTCCTCAGATTCTTCCAACCAGAGGGGCCCTGGCACACTAAACAGTCTGTTACGATATCTGAACACTTAAGTGAGTGTATTTGGCCAGGGAGACTTGCTAGTGAAACTGATCTTGCCTTCCCTGGGTTTTTCCAGTTGTACTGAATAATTAACAGAAAAATTAAGACCCAGATTCCCTGAAATGTTAAGTATCAGATCTGTAAGCTGATCAAACCTTAGAATCACAGTGTGTCATAATTAGAAAGGACCTTAAAATTCATCCTGAACAAACTGATAGAGGATTTGTAAATCTGTTTCCCTTAAATCCTTGCCAAGTGATTGCTTGAATTTCTGCTCAAATACCTCCAGGGTCAGGAAAGTCCTCACTTTAGCAGACACTCTATTCTTTGAATAGCTGTGAGAAAGCTTTTTGTTGGTTCAAAATCTGCCCTTGGATCTTAGTGTGCCAATTTAAGGAGACATCCAAAACAAGCCTCCTTCCTCCCACATCCCAGCCCTCAGATATTTCACACTGATCATATTGCCTGGAACCTTCTCTAGGCCATCCATTCTTGGTTCTTTCTACTGTTTGTAGAAAGAGGACAAGGTTTCTAGTGTCTTGTAGTATAGGGCCAGGAAGACTCAGGATTCTAGGGCAGCTTTAAAACTTTTAAAACTAAAGTAAAAGTTAGGCTATCAAGACACAATCTAGTCTACAGTTTACAGATAGGGAGATAGTCTTTTGGATTTGAGAGGGCAGAATTGATCAGCAGCCTCTTTTAAAATGAGAAATGAAGTGTAACACATTTTGCCAGTGAACGGTCTATTTTAGTTGCTTAATTTTTTTTTTTTTTTTAAGTAGCCTCACTCCCAACATAAGGCTTAAACTCACGACCCTGAGATCAAGAGCCGCATGACTGTTCTACCGATTGAGCCAGGCAGGCGCCCCTTTAGTTGCTTAATTCTGATCACAGGCTTCAGCCCACACCTCATTTTTGCCAAGGACCTCTCTGGCTCCCTGAGTTAAGCCTAAGGCTCAGCTCAGGGTTTCACTGCCAGATCTCCACATGCCAACTATTGGCTTCACTCATTGTTTGTGTAAAGGATAGAAATAACTTTTCCATAAGTTTTACCATCTATATTGACCACATGGTTCAACAGAGATTCAGAAATTTTAATAGACTTTGTTGTTTTTCCTTCATAAAATAAGAAAATGACCATCACAAAGGGAGCAGAGTATTGTACTCCTTGAGAAATGCAGCTGTCTCTGTTGGACAGTTTCCTGGGTTGCCCTTTGTACTTAACTGGTTTAACAGTCACCAGGTGATCAGATGGCTTTTGTAAAAGCCAAAAAGCTGTGGACAGGATTGTGGGCCACCTTTCTCTCGTATTTTCCGTTTTGAGACTTGAAATACAGACGCATGCCTTTGAGCTGGCCCCAGGGAGGCTCAGGTTTCCTTGGATGTGCGCCGCAATAAATGAGCCCAGGTGTTAGGGCGTGGGTCTCTGCTGCCGGCATCTCCACCGCCCCACCTCTGCCCTCCTTCCTCAGTCTTTGCCACCTCTCATGTCTGCGGGCAGATAAATTCTGGTGGGAGGATGGACCAAGACCTGATGTACAGGAGAAGGAAAGAGAAGGTGCCTAGAGTTCATCCAATAACTTGGCCTCTGGGCCTAAGAGAATACGTTCGGACACCCAGAAAGTACCGGGTTTAAGGCCAGAGTGTTGTTGGGCCCTGCAGGGGCGCGCTAAAGGTGACATTGGAGGGACTAGGACAGCCTTTGGTGATAGAGCTGGAGCCGAGAGCGATGCGTGCCGCCCGCCGCAGCCGGCACGACCCCGCGGGCAGATGGGGCCCCGAGTGGCCCCTGCCAGAACCCGCTGGCTGGGGGAGGCGGGGCGTCCCTTCTAGGTTCGCTCGCCCTTGGGCTGGGCTCGGAGCCCGGCGGGTCCGGACGCGGCGGGGGTGGCAGGGGGGTCGGGCCAGCGGGTGGAGGGCGGGGCTTTCCTTTGTCAGGGGATTTGCGCTGCGCCGCCGAGCCTCGCGCGGGTGCCGCCCCCCTCCTCTCGCCCTCTCGGGGGGGCGGGGCTCTCCCTCGGGCCCTGGGGCGCGGTGGGCGTGGGCTTGGTGAGCCGAGCGGCTGGCGCCGGGCCTCCCAGGCCCTGAACCACGCGGAAACCCCGCCCCCGCCGCCTCGGCCTCCAATCCTCTCCGCCGCACCCTCCTCCTCCGCTCGGGTCGCTCCTTTTCCCTGCCCCCGCCGCGGCTCCGCCTCCGCCCTCCTCCCCTTGGCTCTCCGCGTCGCGCTCCCGGGCTTCCAGGGGGGCTGCCCGGGCGGGGCGGCGCGGCGCGGCGGCGCGGGGAAGGGGGAGGAGAGCCGCTCGCCAGGCCAGCACTTGCAGCGAGCGGCGGGTGAGCGGGCCGCGCGGCGAGGGGGAGGAGGGCTCGCCCCCGCCCGGCCCGAGCGGAGCCTTTTGTTCCCAGCCAGAAGTTTTGCATGCCGGGACCGTGACAGCTGCGGGCGGGGAGAACGGCGGGGCCGCGGGGCCGGCGGTGGCGGAGAATAGAGGCGGCTGCTTGACATGCAGCCCACGGCGCGGCGGCTGCGGGCCGGGGACTGGCGGCGGCGGGGGAGGCGGCGCCCACAGCACGCGGGACTCAGCTGCCGGAGGGACAAACTAACTTCCTGAGCGCGGGACTGGAGGCCGGCGCGGCCCGGAGCCACCTGCCAGCCTGCGGTGAGGCAACCCTGGCCCTCAGGGCGCGCGGCATGGCGCGGGGGAGCGGGCCGCGCTGAGAGAGCCCTTCGACCGGCCCTCGGCCGCCGCTGCAGCCTGCCGGCCTTTCAAAGGCCCGGCGCCGGGCTCCACTCGCCTTGTTTTGCGGCCACAGCGCAGGGCTGTTCTGGGAGCCACAACAATGCCATGATGTTTTGGAGACAGGAAGCCCCAAGCTGGCCCCGAATGAAGGACTTCCTGTGTTTAAAGTTGCAGGAATATCCGCCGACCAGCCCAGTTCAAATGCAAACACCCGAACTAGGGAGGACGAATGGCTAATTCAGACCAGCTGGACTCTCCAGGACTGGAACTGAGGATAAAATGAAAGGAATTCTTAGGAGCTTGGGCCATACTTGAAGACTGGGAAGGCTGTGCCATTGTTACTAAGGGACACAGTCGGTATAAAGCTTCTAACTCTGGGTGAGAAGTGAGTGGAACTAGGTATTGAATAAGACTGGGCAATATCAAATGATTTTTTTTTTTTTTTTTTTTTTTTTTTTACTGACTGAATTAGAGCGGTGCTCTTAAAAACACACACAAGAGAAGCCATACAAGGAATTATTTTATATTTGTTGATTAAATTATACTGCTTATCTGTCTGCAACTATGAGGCTGTTAGTCTGTGAGGGAAAAACTGTTCCTCTTAGAAGCTCCCAGAATGGTTTCAGAGTTGGACTTGCAGGCGTTTTTGGAGGGCAGATCCAGTTGGTGGTCCTGGGTTGTGAACTGGTAAAAGGATTTTTAACTTCTGCAGAATGCATTTTTGGGTAACCTGTGAAAAACTTTTAAAAGATTGATGTTTCATCTTGATTGAAAAAGTATGGGTAAGCCACTCAGCAGGCCAGACTGTTTAAGGCAGAACCCCACCTGCCTGGGGAAAGGAGAGGAAGAGGATGGCTATATAGAGGATTGTTATGTTCCACAGAGATCTATATATGATACAATGAGAATAAATGAACAAATTGACCAGGGGTCAAAGCTTAATCAGACTTCAAAAAGCACCATGGAAAAGATGGAAGGAAGTACTATATCCAGTAATGGTACCTTAGGAGCAGCATCTAATGTTTTTGAATCGAGAGCACCAGAAGGCAAAAAGCTGGATGAGAGAATAATATTTGATGCACTAAAGTTAACCAGTGATGTGCAGAAGTCAGCACCTGTTCCACCCAGAAGGCGACCAAATGCAGAACGCAAAGATAATGTTAACAGGAGATCTTGGAAGTCTTTCATGCCACCCAATTTCCCAGAATTTGCAGAAAGGATGGAAGCTTCTCTCAGTGAGGTTTCAGAAGCCGGTGCTTCAAATCCTTCCTTGCAAGAGAAGAAGGAATCCAGTTCTGCATTGACAGAAAGTTCTGGTCATTTGGACAACAGGGAACCTCAGTCAGAGTCAGTGACTCTGGAACATGTGTCCAAATCCATAGATATTCCAGAAGTGCAGGATTTGAAAAACTTAAGTGGAGAGTGCCAAGACTTCAGATTGCAGCCGCCCAGTGAGCACTCTCCCCGTGAATTCCAGCCTCTAGAACCAGAAGCTGCAGCAGCAAGTGGTAACACAGATGTAATGCAGGAACACAGATTCTCAAGTGCAACCTGGCCCAGAGCCATGAAAAGTTTAGCTAAGGGAGGCTTCATTGAGAAGCAGCACCCCCTTGGGGACACAGCTTGCACTGTGGAAATGCCACCTCTTTCCCCTTGCCTGAGTGAGGAGCTGTTGGATCCAGAATTGCATTTTCTCATAACTCCCAGCCTGAGAGAGAAAACAGAGTCTGAGCTAAAGTTTGAGGAGGATGAGCGATGGATAATGATGGAAGCTGAGGAGGAGTGGGAGGAAGAGAAACTGTCAGAGAGAGGAAAGACTTTTCTAATGGCAGATGAGAAAAAGAACAGCCTGGCAGATATTTTTGAAGAAAAAGAACAAGCAAACACTGTAGCAGTGGCAGAGGATGGAGCGGATTGTTCAGCTGCTGTCATAAGGACTTTTGACCACCTAGCTCTCAGTCAGGTTTGCTCTGATGACCTACAGCCGGCTAAGAAACATTTGGCTTCTGTTCTCAAGGATACACCTCTTGATTACAGTTGTGTTTTCACAGGTGAGAGTGCTGTAGGTGAGCTGACAAATAGAACTGCTCAGGGGCTGGAGGGTCTTGTTTCTGATTTAGAATATACTGTTGGTCCTATTGATTCAGAGCAGCTCTCTGACACAGATTCAGTGCAGATGTTTCTTGAACTTGAAAAAGAGTGTTTATGTGAAGAAGGAGTAACTCCTCTAGTTGAACTGGAGAAGCAAGCCTCTTCTGAAGGGCTGGCCCCATCCCAGGATGCAGAAAATTCACTTGTAATTAGTCATTTTCCAGGGACTGACTTAGAAGAGGAACACATAGGCCTTTTAAATGTAAGGGTGAAAGACTCTGATACTGGATTGGATTGTGAATATTTTAATGCCCTGGATTCTTCTCAGGTGCCTAATGCTGTGGAACTTACTGCCCACTCTGATACCGTGGGAGACACTTCCACTGTTAGTGAGGAGGAGCATGACAAAGTGCCTTCTAGCCCCAAGACTGCAGGGGAATTTAAGTTCAGAAACCCAGGAGATCTGGAGTCTCTGGGAAAGCTGGACCCAGGAGGATTGCCCAACTCTGATCATAGGGCTTCTCATCCAGAAGACTTACTAGGCTTTGTAGCTGAGCTGGCCAAAGAAAATGGCAATCTGTCCCAGGTAGACTGCGGTCACACTGAGGGGAATTTTGAGGAGTGTGTTGAGAGGGTCCCCCTCAGTTGTGCTTTTAGCTATGAACTAACAGATGTTACCTCAGTATCTGAAGTAGAGGTGTTATCGCATGATTCATATTTACGAACAGATGAGATTCATTTGGAAAGTGAAAAAGGAGCTATTAATCAAGAAAGTAACAATCTGGCTTCCTTGGGAACCGTGGACCCTTATGAATTGTCCAAGGAGAAAGTTTGGGATGAGGATGGTGAGGTGCAAGAGCTGGGTAATGAAGCCAAGCTTTCAGAGGACCAAGCCCCAGCACATTTTCACAGAGCCTTCACAGGGCAGATCTTCCAAGCTCTCCAGAGGAAGTGCACAGAGTCAGATGGTCCGAATCTGCCCCTGCTGGTTGAAGGACCAAGACCTAGCAGAGATGGCTTGGAAACTGTGAATGAGACAAAGCCCAAGCTGACTGTGGCATCATCAGAGGGAGGGGAGACAGAAATGAGAGATTCAGACTCACTGCTAAATCTCTTTCTAGAGGAGCAAATTACCAAGGTTAGTAGTACTGAACCAGTTTTGGAGGGATGGACACCCATCCCACAGAAGCCTGTCACCGCTGCCTCAGTGCCCACTGCAGAAGATGGTGCCCTAGATGCTGCAGCGCTCCTCCCAGAGGCAGACATCCCAGCTGCTGCAGCGCCTGCCCCACAGGTGGACACACCAGTTGATTCAGTGGCCACCACAGAGGCACATGTCCCAGTTGTTTCAGTGGCCACCACAGAGGAGGACATCCTGGCTGCTCCCCCAGCCGTTGCAGTGGCTACCACGAGAGATGATATTCCAGAGGGATCTGTCACCCCAGCTTCTGCAGTGCCTGCTCCAGAGGAGCTTATTAACCCAGCTGATCGAGTGCCCACCTCGGAGGAGCCTGCCACCCCTGCTGTTAGAGTGACCACCCCAGAGGCGCCCGCAGCCCCAGCTGATAGAGTGCCCACCCCGGAGGAGCCTACAGCCCCAGCTGATAGAGTGCCCACCACGGAGGAGCCTGCTGCTCCAGCTGATAGAGTGCCTGCCCTGGGGGATTCTGCCATCTCAGCTGCTGCAGTGTCCACCCTGGAGGAGCCTGCAGCCCCAGCTGCTGCAGTGCCCACCCCAGAGGAGCCTGCCACTCCAGCTGCTGCAGTGCCCACCCCAGAGGGGCCTGCCACTCCAGCTGCTGCAGTGCCCACCCCGGAGGAGCCTGCAGGCCCAGCTGATAGAGTGCCCACCCTGGAAGACCCTGCAGCCCCAGCTGCTGCAGTGCCCACCCCAGAGGAGCCTGCCACTCCAGCTGCTGCAGTGCCCACGCCAGAGGAACCTGCAGCCCCAGATGATAGAGTGCCCACCCCGGAGGAGCCTGCAGCCCCAGCTGCTGCAGTACCCACCCTGGAGGAGCCTGCAGCCCCAACTGATAGAGTGCCCACCCCAGAGGAGCCTGCAGCCCCAGATGATAGAGTGCCCACCCCGGAGGAGCCTACAGCCCCAGCTGATAGAGTGCCCACCCCGGAGGAGCCTGCAGCCCCAGCTGACAGAGTGCCCACCCCAGAGGAGCCTACAGCCCCAGCTGATAGAGTGCCCACCCCGGAGGAGCCTGCAGCCCCAGCTACTGCACTGCCTGCTATGGAGGAAATGTTCCTTGCTGGTGCACCCCTCCTGGGAGATACTGCCCACACTGATTCTGTGCCTATCTCAGAAGAAGGAACTCCTGTTCTAGAAGAGGCTTCCCCTGCTAGAATGTGGATTAAGGGGGACCTTGAGTCCTCAGGATTTGAAATAAAAGAGGTGACTGGCACAGTGCTGCATGGGAAAGTGCCTCTGGCTGCAACTGATGAATTAAATTCAAATGAGGTAATTGTTGCTCATTTTGTTGGGAAAGGATCTGGGGAGTAAAGTGAGATGTGCAAGTTCCCTTGGTAGTGATTAGAAAGGGCACAGATAATCCTTTCTTTGGTTCTCTTTGGGGCACTGGACTATTCTGGTCTTTCTGTTGCATTTATGCACAAAATATATCTTACTTTCATTTGGTGAAAAACTTTACAATTTGTATTTATAAACTGAGCCCAATAGTTGGTTTGCATTTTGGAAAAGATTATTAGCTGGAACAGATGATTCTGCTTTTGAAGATTACAGTGACCATGTTCTGTCCTAAATCAAGAGGCTGCTCTTTAATAAGTGATGTCAGCAGTGAGGGAGGAGTGGGGGTGAGGGCTTTGGAGAGACACCTGAGATAGTTAGCCACTTGGCAAATTAGTTAGATGTCCTGAGTCTCTAGTTTGCGCATTTGTTAAGGCAGAACCCTGTGAGGATAACCTGATAACCCGTGGAAATCACTGTTGATATCTTCCCCCTTTCTCTCCCACATAGCTGTGTTGGCTAGTTGAAAGAATTCACCAAAACGGTTTGGGTGAAGGTGGTATCTAGATGTGTGAATAACAGCTTTTTAATACAAATGTGTGTTTCTTAAAGCCAGAATAAGGCATAATAAGGTTTATGAAAAATAGAGGTATTTTACCTATCTTGTCAAACTTTGTGTCCTGAAGCAAGTCACTCTTTTTCCTGGACCTCTTGTTTCCTGATCCATGAAGTGGGCTGAATGTCCTCCTGCATTCTGTCTGAGCTCCATGGTTCTGCAATTCTTAATGTCAGAGAACGGAAATGTGTTAGAAACCACCCGGAACAGTGTTCACATCCTTGAGCACTCCTAGTCAAAGACTTTTAAGATTGGCTGCTTTCTACAGTTCACTGCCCCGGTGTCATTTGGGCAATGGTAAGGAATGAAGGAATTGGAAGTTTCATCTAATCTAATATAGCCAGGGATTACTGAGTACAGAGACAGAGGTGGTTTTGATTTTATACCATCCCTAGGGCCCCAAACCGTGCCTGCCTTGTAATAGGCATTCGCTGTGACAGACTGAATGAATGGGTGAATATCCATCTGAATATCTGTGGATGCTACAAGAAAGATGGGTTCTCACATCCACCCCATTGCAGAGCCTTTCAGGGCAGCTTTGTCGGCTAGAGCACCAGTTAAATCTGCAGCTACCAGCGATGAAAAGTCATTTTGATTGCGGGCCACAAGTGGCCAACTTTGCTACAGATCCCCTGCTTAGCTGAGTGGTGGTGGTGTCCACCTTGGGCTTCACCACCTATTTTGTAAGGTAGCATCCCATCAAGCTTTCAGATTGTTGGACTGATTCCCTTTTCTGAGTTTTACTAAATTCGAAATTGACACTGGGATCCCAATAACTTGTCCAAAGTCACAGGCATTCTTGATTAAACAGAATATTTTTTGTATAAAGCCTACAGCAATAATCAATGAAATACAGGTGTTAAATTTGTAAAGAGCTGATCAAATCTGCCTAAAGGAAAAAAAATCAGAGAAACCCTTAATATCAGTCTCAGATTCTCATCTACAAAATGAGTAAATGGGGCTAGGTAATTTCTGAGGATTTCCTCCAGCTCCAGGGGGGTAATCATTTATGAAATACTGCCTGATACAAACAACAGGAGAAGACAGTGGTAGCCCAGCTGTACAGTTGTCCATCTTTGAAGTATGGTTACTTTATGGAAGCAAGCAAATGCCTGCATTTGTGTACAAAAGAAATCTAAACCATCACCCCAGCCAGGACATTAACCAATAAGAATGTAGAGAGGCTATTTTGAAAACTTTTATTGAAACAAAACAAATATTATAGTGGTAACATGAGCATACAGATTTTTCTGACCAGTGAAATATTATTGAGAGAAAAAGTTTTTCCAAGATGAGAGATGTATGGATTTCATTTCTTCCCAAATGGTTCCTAGAGGCAACTGAACCTGTCATTTTAATATGTAAACACTTAGAACTCAGTAAGTGATCATACCTGAAATGTAGTTTAAACGCTGTGTGTGTGTATGTGTATATACAAATATACACATGTATACATGGTTAAAATAGATATAAACTTTCTAATAGCATTAACAAGAGAGTTCGGTGGAAGAAGCAAAATGCTAGAACTTATTTACTATCCCTATAGTGGAATTCAGACCCACTGAGAGCAGTCTGTGGTTATTTAAACCCTTTTCTCTTTTGCAGACTTCCTTAGTCTTATTTCCAGAGACTGGTTCAATGGAAGAAAAAAAATCTTTGGTATAAAACTAGGGGTTCTATAACATTCAAAATTGCCAAGAAAGTCTTTTACAGCAAAGGTTGGGAAGCCTCACAATCTTAGTTCAATGTTTGAATGCTCAGCTAATCAGCAGAACCTTCCTAAGTTTGTTTGCCTTCCCTAATACCATTTCTATACAAGGATTCCTTCATTCACTGGATAAATATTTATTGTGTACCTACTCTGTGCCAGGTATTGGGGCTCCTGCAGTGAATAGAATTGGCATAGTCCCTCCCCTTGTGGAACTTCTGCTACAGTAATGGAGGCAAATATTGAGCAAAAAGACACAAATACAGGGTTGCCTGGCTGGTTCAGTCAGAAGAGCATGTGACTCTTGATCTCGGGGTGGTGGGTTTGAGCCCCACACTGAGTGTAGAGATTACGGGGGGGGGGGACCTTTAAAAAAAGAGACACAAATATGTAGTTAGAAATCACAGCAAATGTTTTGAATGAAAAATAAAGGCTGTAATACATAATAGGGATGTTTCATTTTGATTGTGTCAGGGAAAGGATTTTAAAACTGAAACCTGAAGGATACCTAGAAATTATTTAGGCAGAGAGTCAGAGGGAAAAATATGCCAGGTAAAGGAAATGGAAGCTGGGAAGACTTTGGGATGTTAGGACTCTAAGAAGGCTAAGTGGCTAGCCCACAGTAAGCAAGGGTTCTGGAAGAGGGCCTTGAAGTAAATCTGGGGAGGTAGGAAGAGGCCAGATGATGCAGGGACTAAGAAGTTTTCAAAAGGATCTATACTTTAAAAGCCATGAGAAGTTGTTGAGAGATTTTAAGTAGGGGAGCGAAAGGATTTCATTTACATTTTTAAAACATTACTCGCAGCTTGAAGATAGAGCAAACCAGTCTGCACAGACAGTAAACATTCTCAACGTTGGGGTTTATAAATCTCAGATTTATTTTGTCTTTTATTAGTTTGTCTTATGATTGGCATGAAATATAGAAAACACTGAATGGTTTTCAAAAACAAATCACTCTGGTTGCTGTATGTGGAGTGCATTATAGGAGATCAAGGACAGTAGAAAGGCCTGCTGGGTTACTGCAGTTGGCCAGATGGCTTGAACTGGAGAGATGTCACTGGATTTGAAGATGGTTGGATACAAAATATATTTGTGTGTGTGTGTGTGTGTGTGTATACATGTATATATGTGTGTGTGTATATATACACACATGTATGTGTGTGTGTGTGTGTATATATACACATATATGTATACATACGTGTGTGTGTGTGTGTGTGTTGGATCTAGAATCAACAAGACCTGATAATGGCTTTTATGTTGAGAAGGAGGGAGAAGGAAAGGGGTGTTTATCAGGGTTAGCTTCTCGATTCTAGTTTGTACAACTGAGCAGATGGGGGCAGTAGTAAATTGTTGATGTAGATAAAAACAGTTTTTAGGGGAGAGGAAAGGGAGAAGTTTTGAGGTACCGTGATTTCATTCATATGCCAGTATTAAAGTACTTGGATGGGCATACACACACACATTTTAGCCAAGCATCATGGTTAATATTTAAAGATGTGGGAATGGATGGAATTGCCAAGAAGAGAGCCCAGAACTGACATCCTTCCCTGATCCCCACACCCATAGACTAACATCTCTCTAGAAGAGAAGGAGGAAGAGAATAAAGGAAATTAAAAAAAAAAAAAAAAAAAAAGGATCAGGCAGGATAAAAACTAGGAGAATGTGGTATTACCAAAGATAAAACTGTTGTAAGAAGTTCTTTGGGAAATTTTCTGTTTTATGTCCCAGTTGCATCTTACACTCTTGCAGTAATTTTTGCTAGTGTTCTGCTCTGGGAAATATCTGCCAGCTCTGGTTGGTTAATAACATGGCACAGCCCCATTGAAATACTGAGGAGTAGGAATTTTAATGCATCTAAAAGCACTGATTTTGCAGAACAGCTTTATTTGGGAGTTGAGAGAAGGGAGCAACTGTTTTTAAATTTACTTTAACATTCTGTTAATTTGTGTTCAAAATAAATAGTATTTATTTAGAGGTACTCTCATAGATTTTTAAAACTCTGGAAAAATATGAAACACCCATTCCCTCTCAAATTAATCCATAGAGTGGAGGTTGAGAAATGGAGGAAGGAATCCCTGATGTTTCCATAGGAAATGTTCATTGACAAAGTAAATGGAATTCCTTAAAAAAGAATTAACTCTATTATATGAAAGAGGTTACTAAGCTATTTCAATATATTTTACTTTTCTATGTCATTTATATGGCTTGTCCAATAGAGCTTCTTGCCAAGATGGAGATACTCTCTATCTGTGTTGCCCAGTACAGTAGGCACTTAGCCACACATGGCTGTTGACCACATGAAATGTGGCTACTGTGGCTGAGGAACTGAATTTTTAGTTAAATAGCATTATGTAGCTGCTGGCTACCATACTGGAAAGCACAGAAAGAATTTAAATGCCACAGTATGAGACAAGACTTGCTTACTGGATAAAAGGGGGCTCTTCAGTGTGGGCTTGACATCTTCCCTCCTTACCTTTTGTTTTCTGCTTTCTTTGCCTTTCCAACCCCCACACCCTATCACCAACCACCATTTTGTTGAACCCAAGCAACTTAAAACATGGGAGTTGTTTTTCCCCCCTCTGCTTTGATTTTTCTGCAGTGAAAAAACATCTTTAGTAGAAAATGGAATCCTAGCGCTTGCCTTTTCTGGGAACCCTGTTGTTGGGGAAACAGTCATTTTTAGCTGAACCGCCTTGTAGTGTTGCCTAACAAAATATGGTGTAATCAAATTATAGTATAAAATGAAGCCCACTGGTAATTACCTTTGTAACCTTCCTTTTTTAGTGTTCCCTGGGGCTTTTCCTCCCTGGTGACTCGCTTATCCAGCCATCATAACCCATTCTTTCAAGAATAAGTTTCCTGCTTCAAGTGTGAACTATAGTCTCATATAGGTCAAAATTAATCTTACCCAAACTTATATCTTTCTTTTACATTTTTGTCCTCTTCCATTTTCTGTCATTCTTTGGCTTTAATTGACTCACCTATCTCACTGAAACTGAAGGAACATTTTATAGAAGAAAAAAAATAGAAATAAATCCACATTGGATCTATGGGGAATGTGTGGAATGTGGCTGATTTTATCCTCTGATAATTGAGAAGAATCTGATCTTAGGGACAATTATTTATTTCATTCTTTTCTTTAATACCATTACAGTGTCAAAGTATTATCTTCTCTTTGTTTCCTTTTAGAACTTTCTAAGTCATAATGGATCTTATTAACTGCAGGAGAGAGAAACATGCATTGTTTGTTACACTTATTCACATTGTTTTAAAATTCCATTGTTCAATGGTGAACATGGGTAGACAGTATTATAATTTTAAAAATACTTTCTGTATATCTGCATCTCAGAGTATGAAGTTGGTAAGGACATTTCCCAATATTACTGGCCCGTTTCCCTTTGTAATCTCAGGAATACTGTCTCAAGATTATTAGCAGTGTGTGGTCTGTGGCCCTGGAAAAGAGTGGAATTAAGTGACCACAGGGGGATTAAACTGTGAGGTTGGTGTTTTTCACAACATTAATATGTTTTAATTAATTGAAATATGAGTCCTAGTCAGAGAAGAATGTTGCATATATCAGTGGTCAGTTAAAGGTATTCCCCAAGGTATTTTTAATCTTAAATACTAGTCATTTGATATTACTCTTCTCTTTTAGGATTGATAGACAGCACACTTTTATGATATCTTGAGGCTGATTTTTCTCTATCCTCTGTAGCTTTTTGCATTAAAAATTAAGCAAGCAGAAACCAACCAACCATGAGTCATTGGGTTAAAGACCTCTAAGTAGTGCCATAACTCTCTGTAATTGTCCATAGGAGGATGTACTGAAATATGAAACCGCATGTTTCCTTGATAGTTCCCTATACAAATGGCTTGTTTTCTCTTTTTATTCCTGCTCCTCCTCTGTTAAATCATAAATCTCCCAAGAATGACCAGTCACTGTGTGGTATAGAGGGTCTGGTTGCTACCTTTAGATTAAAACTTTGGCTTGTAATTATCTAGATGTTTCAGAAAGAACAGGTGGATCCTCTTCAGATGAAGCTACAGCAGGTGAATGGACTCGGCCAGGGGTTGATTCAGAGTGCCGGAAAAAACTGTGATGTGCAGGGTTTGGAACATGACATGGAAGAGATCAACGCTCGATGGAACACACTGAACAAAAAGGCGAGTGGCGAGGGGCTAACTCTAGTGCATTGGGAATGGAGGGCTTAGAAACGCACATCTCAATTGTAGGTTTCCCTGCAACCTGAATGCAAATACAGATTCAGCAGTTGGAAAATATAATTAGGAAAGGGGGGTCAGTAGTCATTTAAAAACCTCTCTCCTCTCTCACAACGAGCCCCTGCATCTGTGATACAGGTTGCACAAAGAATTGCACAACTGCAGGAGGCTTTGTTGCATTGCGGGAAGTTTCAAGATGCCTTGGAGCCATTGCTCAGCTGGTTGGCAGACACTGAGGAGCTCATAGCCAATCAGAAACCTCCATCTGCCGAGTATAAAGTGGTGAAAGCACAGATCCAAGAACAGAAGGTAAGTGAGAATGTTGGGACAGTGAACTGTAACAGCCGTAGGGAGTGGCAGACAACACATTGGCTTCTCATTTAGGAGTATATTCAGGAGTTTTAGTAGGAATCCATGAAAAGAAAGGTGAAAGTTGATTTGCATCATCTTACTTCAGTCTACCAATTTACTGTGGCATACATTGGACCGAACAGTAGTTCGGTGTATTTATTCGTGTATTCTACTCCAGTGTTTCATGCACAGCTTTTTCTTACAAGGTTTTTGGAGTTTTCAGGGTCAGCAATATTCTGAATAATGTTGTGTGTCATGTATAAGGTGCTGTCTGTATTTTTGGCTTGGTTTAATTTCCCTTTTAGTGCATTTTTCTCCTGATTCAAACTAAGTTCCCTATTAGTCGCATAATGACTGTCACCCCTCTATTTAAAAATGTAAGAGTGTGAAGTTTATGCTGGTGCTAGGAGCTATGCTGCATCTCACGTTTTTGCCTCTGGATGAAAAAAAAGCTACCATTATTCAACTCAGTTTAGGATTTGGTGGGGTGGGGGGTTGGGGATCTTTCGCTTGTATTTTCTTCCTTATTTCAGATTTCAAAGTGACATTGTGTTATCACTTTTCACTCTCCTTCAACACTGTGTGCACTAGTTGCTCCAGCGGCTCCTTGATGATCGAAAGGCCACAGTAGATATGCTTCAAGCAGAAGGAGGCAGAATAGCCCAGTCTGCTGAGCTGGCTGATAGAGAGAAAATCACTGCACAGTTGGAGGGTCTTGAAAGTAGATGGACTGGACTACTCAACAAGGCAGCAGCCAGGTAAGGGCAAAGGGGTTTTGAGGAATGGGTCAGACAAGGGTTTTTTTTGTCCAGTTTTTAACTTGAAGTGCTCTGTAAGGTCCTGGATGAGTCATAGAGAGCTCTGGAAGGTGTGTAATGGCTTTTATCTTGAAGAGGAATACGTTCTTGGAGATGATCCTCATAATCACAGTAGCTCTCAGGAAATGAGCCTCAGCTACTCCATGAATTTCTCAGAACTGGAAGATTCATTGCTCCGTGTTGCCGTTCTGCTGTGATACAATCATGGTTCCAAACCGACAGACACAGACGCCTACAATCCAGCCAAGTTATTTTCTGAGTTTTCGAAACAGATTTTTCCCCTTCATATTTATAAATAATACTTATGATACTTGGAATTGAAATTTACCATATTTCTTTTCTGATAGCTTATCCCAATATTAGATGTTTTTGCATCCAGGACCTAGTCTGTGATTCTGTTCAATATATGTACATGATGCATGAATAGGGGCGCCTAGTTGGCTCAGTAGGGAGAGCACACAACTCTTGATCTTGAATTCGTGGGTTCGAGCCTCACGTTTGTGTGGAGCCTACTTTAAAAACATAAAAATAAGGGTGCCTGGGTGGCTCAGACAGTTAAGCGTCTGACTTCGGCTCAGGTCATGATCTCACGGTTTGTGAGTTCGAGCCCCACGTCGGGTTGTGTGCTGACAGCTCAGAGCCTAGAGCCTGCTTCGGATTCTATGTCTCCTTTTCTCTCTGCCCCTCCCCCACTGTGCTCTGTCTCTGTC
The DNA here is from genome assembly GCF_018350155.1 of Leopardus geoffroyi. Classification (NCBI taxonomy): domain Eukaryota; kingdom Metazoa; phylum Chordata; class Mammalia; order Carnivora; family Felidae; genus Leopardus; species Leopardus geoffroyi. The sequence continues at coordinate 30,540,313 of NC_059328.1, forward strand.
TCTCAAAACTGAATAAATGTAAAAATTAAAAAAAAATTTTTGATAAAAAATAAAAACATAAAAATAAAGTATTAAAAAGAGAGACAGGTGCATGACCAGTCTTCAATAAGTGGCCAAAAATAGGCAGTATACTTTTCTCCTCTGAGGAAGTGCTTTCTCTCTCCATAGCTATACCCCAGCATCACTTCAGCTTAGTATGTCACATGAAGGTCTTTTAGTTTATGCTGTCCCCAGTTTTAAAAAGAAATGCTCACCAATTAGAAATCTGTATGAGAGTAGTGTAGGTGATGAGTTATGGTTGTAGCCTTTCAGTTCTCTAGGTAGCCAGCAGAAGTTGTCATAATTCCCTCTTCTACACTGGCCCACAGTGTGCTGATTTCTTATCAGAGTTGCAAAGTATTGTCCCCCATATTTGTGGGAGAAACCAAAATGAAAGAATTCAGTTTATTTTTTTTAAATTACACTTATTTTTATTTACAGATAGCACTGCTTTTTTTTCTTTGTCCATTTTCATTAATAGTACCATTAGCCTTCCAGTTACCTGGGTTTAAAACCTTAACCCCATTTTTTACCCTTTCTCCCCCACTCCTTTGTGTCCCACATCTATCAGGATGCTAAATTCTGTCCGTTTTACTTCTCTAGTGTCTTTTCTATTCATCCATTTCTCTAATTCCTACTCACCTGCCTCAGGTCGTGACTTGGGCTCCTCAATGTGAGGTAGTTTCCTAATGAACTAATCACTCATCACTCTATGGCCACTTACCCTCAGGCTTCCCCTTTGCCTTGCTCAGAAATTTAATGACTCCCTGTTGCCTATAAAACAAAATCTAAACTCTTTAACCCAATATTTGAAGCCTTCAGTTATTTGGCCCTAATCTACATTTCTGTTTCCACATTCCTCCTCCTCGTATTATTGGTAAAGTATACCATATACTTAGGTATCTTCTGTCAGTTCCTAATTCTGTGTCTTTACTGATAGTGTTGTGTCTTCCGTGACACAAGAGAGAGAAAGCATGCTGTTTATCTTCTTCTATGAAACTTTTCTTTATTCCCCAAGGATGGAATACCTTCATTTTCCTCTTCATTGCTGTAATTCTTTGTTTGTACCTTGTATTGTCATTATTTTATGTACTTATTTCATAGGCCCCATAAGCTCATTAAAGTGCTGATTTGTTTCTAATGTATCTTTTTATGACTCTTTCCTTCTGCCCACTTCCATCCTCCTAACCTAACACAGTTTCTGGGTCAATATTTTAAAGAGAAATACCAAGAGAAGCTTCATTTGTTCCAGAAATCCTAAAGACTTTTATTTAGATTCTTTAATATTGGATTTTTTTATACCACTGAATTATTTTTGCTCTTTGGTATCCTAATTCCTATTACATTGTTTTTCAAACTTTCAGATTCCAAAAACCAGAGATGAGTCAGAAAAACCTAGAAATCAGGGACAAGTTTTTTTTTATTTATTTTGAGAGAGCACAGAGCCCAACACGGGGCTTGAACTCAGGATCGTGAGATCGTGACCTGAGCCAATATCAAGAGTCAGATGCTCAACCAAATGAGCCATCCAGTTTTTTTTTTTAATGATATACTAGTTTAATAATAATCTTTAAGATTATGTGTTTTAGTTGTATTAATTGAAGATGTATTTTGAAGGCTGGCATAAACAAACTATTCTGTACTTCATACTGACATTTAAAAGTAGCATTCAGAGGGATGCCTGGATGGCTCAGTCGGAAGAGCATATGTGACTATTGTTCTTGGGGTTGTGAGTTCGAGCCCCACTTTGAGCCTAGAGTTTACTTTGTTTCAAAAAAAAAAAGCTTCATATTCTTCAATGTTAAAAAATAATAAAACTTAAAAAAATTAAAATAGTATCTAGAAATATGTTTTTCTTTATATTTAAACATAATTGAGTTTCCAGATCATTAAAATGGTAATTCTTTACGTTTAAATCATTTGTTTTCTTTTTTTTTTTTTTTTTTTTTTTTTTTTTTTTTTTTTTTTTTTTTTTAGAGCGTGCACACAAGTTAGGGAGGGGCAGAGGGAGAGGGACAGAGATCCTAAGCAGGTTCCACATTCAGCCCAGAGCCTGATGCAGGGCACTATCCCACAACACCAAGATCATGACCTGAGCTGAAGTCAAGAATTGGATGCTCAACCAGCTGAGCTACCCAGGCACCTCTAAATCATTTCTTATTAAAATAAATTTGTCCAGGGGCGCCTGGGTGGCGCAGTCGGTTAAGCGTCCGACTTCAGCCAGGTCACGATCTCGCGGTTCGTGAGTTCGAGCCCCGCGTCGGGCTCTGGGCTGATGGCTCAGAGCCTGGAGCCTGTTTCCGATTCTGTGTCTCCCTCTCTCTGCCCCTCTCCCGTTCATGCTCTGTCTCTCTCTGTCCCAAAAATAAATAAACGTTGAAAAAAAAAAAATTAAAAAAAATAAAAATAAAAATAAATAAATAAATAAATTTGTCCAGGGTACACAGCATAGAACCTGGCACAAAGTGGATGTTCAGTAAAGGTTTGTTGAACTAACGTGCATCATATACCCAGACCTTTTTAAATGATGTTGCATTTAGTCTGTTCTTAATCATCCAAAGATATCATTATGGCCTTTTATTATTAACCTGTGTGCTAATCCAGTTCTTGGTGGTTTTTCTTTCTCTTCTCTATCAGGCTTCCTCTCCCCTTTGTAATTAGCTGCCTTTAATCTGCAGCTTAGTATCTTGAAATCTAAGCTTAGTATGGATGTTATATTAATCAGGACTTAAAATTCTAAGTGAGCTGTGAAGTTTACAGTTCTTTTGACTGCCATGTGTGTTGGCAAATTCAGCTACTCTGAGGTCATTTTCTTTGCCTTAAATCTGGATTTAGAGTTATGTTCTGGTGCTTGAAATCACTGGAGCTGGGGAAATGGGGAAGAAGTTCTAGCTCATAGTCTGCATTTGTTCCTCATATGCTCTCTTAACTCACAGTGAAGGTAGCAGTGACAGGGAGAAAGAGATGAAAACTGGTAATTTTTTTGATGCCTTTAAACTTTATTTTGGTCTTATGTTCAGATGATGCACGTGCTCTGTCCCTTAGGAGAAAGAGCATTAGAAGGCCTGATTACAGTCCTCTTTGCACTGTTAACTACTCACTGGGTGAATTGGACAAATCTTTAAGCCTTCAGGGTTAGCTTTCTGTTTTGTCATAGTGAGATAATTATTCTGCCTACTTTACAAGGTTATGAGGCAATGCTTATGAAAAACTTTAAAACCACAAAGTGCTACGTATATGTGTCGTGTTTACTATTGATACTTAAAATGTACCTGAAGATTGGTCTTTTACTGAATATAGTACTATTATCAGTCTTAATGTGATTTTTTGCCTGAGCGGCTTGTTCTGTATATTTGTGTAGGCAAAAACAGCTGGAAGATATCCTGGTTCTGGCCAAACAATTCCATGAGACAGCTGAGCCTATTTCTGACTTCTTGTCCGTCACGGAGAAAAAGCTTGCTAACTCAGAGCCTGTTGGCACTCAGTCTGCCAAAATCCAGCAGCAGATCATCCGGCACAAGGTAGGGAGGAGTTGTCATAAATTAGAACACAGCACTGCAGTCAGAAATCTCAGAAGTTAACTGCCTATAGCAGTCTAGAAGATATGTTTGGGGGGGGGATATTTTAAAGTTTAATTTGAACTATGGTCAAATTATTCATTGACATAGTCACATCTTTGAAGTAAAAATAACAATTGACTAATAGGCTGCCATCAGAAAAAAAACAGCTTTTGTTCTCACTTTTTATATTATTTTTGCCCTTTGGTAGGTGAACTTTTTCTATTATTTAATTTATTATATCATTTGTTATTCATTGTTTCATGTTTACTTTTCATTTATTTTGTTTCTGTTATTCATTTTTTCCATCTGGATTTCCAGGCTCTGGAGGAAGAAATAGAAAGCCATGCAACAGATGTGCACCAGGCAGTCAAAATTGGGCAGTCTCTCTCCTCCCTGACATGCTCTGCAGAACAGGGTGTGCTGTCAGAGAAGCTAGACTCCTTGCAGGCCCGATACAGTGAGATTCAAGACTGGGGCTGTCGGAAAGCAGCCCTGCTTGAACAGGCACTGTGTAACGCTAGACTGTTCGGGGAGGATGAGGTGGAGGTGCTCAACTGGCTGGCTGAGGTTGAGGACAAGCTCAGTTCAGTGTTCGTAAAGGATTACAGACAGGATGTCCTGCAGAAACAGCATGCTGACCACCTGGTATTCATGTTTTCCATTTTTATTGGTCATGTTACTAAGTTATGTTGTAATTCTGATTCATGTTTCTCTTCATTTCTTTCTCTTTTAATTCCAAACATTTCGACTTCATTTTATACATAAGCACATAGTTATAGACTTGTTGCTAAGGACTAATCTATTTTTTGATGAGTCCATGGAAATACTCGTACTTAACAAACTGAGTCAATAATTCTAGAAGATGATCCAGAGTACAGTCAGGGACCATCTCAGTTCCAACTCATGTTTTACATCATCAGGTAATGTATCACTCAGTTTCCATCTGAGAAGTTTTATGAAAGAGAATGTAATGTCACAAAGCCAGAATACCTAAATATCGCCCTAGGTTTGACCATGTAGCTGTAACTTCTAAAATATTTATAGAATTTATGTGCCCAAATTCCAAGGATTATTTGTCATCTTAATGGAAAGAACAATTTTCTCTTTTCATCTCATTTTTATGAAATTTCTTTAAGGGTAGTAAAAATAGGCAAAGCAGTTGTTTTGTTGTTTTAAATATAAGATTCTTCTGATTCATTGACTTCAAATATTAAGAATTTTTAACCATGATCCTGATTTAACTCAGCCTGTTCTTGCTGACTTTCTCTTCTTGAACTTTCTGAGTCTTGGTTTTGGACACAGTAGACATTTTTGCTGAATTCTACATCTGCCTTTCTTGGGCTCAGGTTTGGTACCAGTAGATTGGTAAAACTGATTTAATCCTAATCTCTTCTTATCCAGTGCAAGGGATTAGCTTGCCCATAAGTATCAGATTTAATTGCTTTTGAGTAATAAATAGGGTAACCAAAGAGATAAGGAATAACATAACTGAGGTATAAACTAAACTGGTATTTGTCTCTTTACCTTAAACTTGGTCTCCTAAAGGTCTCACCTTTCTTTCCCTTTGTTGTGCTGTAGTTTTAAGATTCATGCTATTCTTTCCTTTCAGGCTCTAAATGAAGAAATCATTAATAGAAAGAAGAATGTAGATCAAGCTATTAAAAATGGTCAGGCTCTTCTAAAACAAACCACAGGTACTTTGAAAAGTGCATCTCTCAGCACCTCTGCAGTCACTCAAGCACATGTCCAGGGAAATAAACATCCTGCACTAGCCACTACTCTTTGTATGTAGAAGAAGTTCAGTATTTATTTACTGGTTGTATTACCATGTGCTCCTGGAGGCTGGCAGCCTGGGGTCCTGTTTCCTGCTAAATCTTTTGAAAACTAAAAGATATTATCTCACATTTGGTTATAGATGATGACTCCCCCTGCTCTCCAGTATGTCCAAGGCCAGCATTCACCAAGAGGTGCTGGGACCATTTAGAAACACCTGCAGTTGAATTCAGATCTTAATAATCTCAGAAGTGGCTTCTTTTATCAGTTGGAAGGTTTATCTCCCACTTCCCATAGTGTGGGATTCTAGGTGAAATTGCTTCCATAGGGAGAGAGCATCTATAAAATTTAAGCTCATTTCGAAGAAAGGGGGATAAAGGAGACTCCCTCATATCCTCTTAAATATAAATAATTATGCACTGTTCCCACAGGTGAAGAGGTATTGCTTATCCAGGAGAAACTGGACGGAATAAAGACTCGCTATGCAGACATCACGGTCACCAGCTCCAAGGCCCTCCGAACTTTAGAGCAAGCCCGGCAGCTGGCCACCAAGTTCCAGTCTACTTATGAGGAACTGACTGGGTGGCTCAGGGAAGTGGAGGAGGAGCTGGCAGCCAGTGGAGGACAGTCTCCCACAGGGGAGCAGATACCCCAGTTTCAGCAAAGACAGAAGGTGAACTGAGTTTTACGCTGTAAAGGGAAAGAATTTTTTTTTACCTCTTCCAATCCCTAAGTTCAAAGGTTTAAGTGTCATCACCAACTGTCTCAACCTTAAATCTAAACCAAAAAGTTCTGCCTGCCTCCTTTCTTGTTTGCATGGACAGTAAGATTTGACATAAAGGCAGACTTATATAAGAGCACTTGTTATGGTCTGAAGGGAAAAAAAAAAAAAAGACTGAATCCCAGATCCCTGGGAAGTTTTCTTCACGTGTAACATTTTAAAATTGACTTCTGTAACTCATTCTCTAGAGAGTGCTTCAGGATTCTGTTTGATTCTCCTACAGGATCTAGTGCAGTTCTGGATGTGCAGAAATACTATGTAGGTACTTATTGACTTAAAAATGCCCTTGCTAAAGTACTTTATCATTTCTATTGAAGTAAGGAGAAAAAAGAAAGAGGCAGTATTTGTTCTACCCAGAGATAGTGTGGCCCAAGAAGTGTTGCAGACAGTTCTAAGCAGCAGCTAAGCCTGAAGTCAGGCTGTGGAATGGTTGAAAAATCTAAGACAAGAAAAAAAATAAGTGGAGGAAGGAGGTCAGAGCCCTGCTGGGATGTGTGGTAGAGATAGCACTTTCCACCCAGCACAGCTGCTAATGTGCTTAATTTAGCAAGGAATGGCCTGAAAACTTTTTTTCCCTCCTTAGGAATTAAAGAAGGAGGTCATGGAGCACAGGCTGGTGTTGGACACAGTGAATGAAGTGAGCCGTGCTCTCTTAGAGCTGGTGCCCTGGAGAGCCAGAGAAGGGCTGGATAAACTTGTGTCTGATGCCAACGAACAGTACAAGCTGGTCAGTGACACTGTGGGACAAAGGGTGGATGAAATTGATGCTGCTATTCAGAGATCACAGCAGGTAATGTTTATTAACACCTCTACAGTAATGTTTTAGGCAGCAGGGATGTATGTGTGAAGCACAAAATTATGACCCACATAAATACAGGGTCAGAAATAAGGATAATAAGAGTAAGCTAAATCTGATCCAACAAGTTATTTCAGTGATTGGATAAAGATATGTGAATATGGGTCTCAGTTTGACCCAAAATATTTTTGTATTTATTATTTATTTTTGAGGGTGGGGGAGGGGCGGAGAGAGAGAAAGAGAGAATCCCAAGCAGGCTCCATGCTGTTTGTGCAGAGCCCAACATGAAGCTTGAACCCACTTGAACCTGCTTGAACTGTGAAATCATGACCTGGCCGAAATTGAGTTGGGACACTTACTTGACTGAGCCACCCAGGCGCCCCGACCCATAATATTTGACCCTTTTTGAGCAGACGGGAATTTGTGATAGAGTCTGTTTGAGCCCTCTTCTTAGCTACTGACCGGTTAAGAGGCAGATTCTGATAGTAGATAATATCTAGGACCAGAAGGTCCAAATGCATCCCATCTTAGTTTGACATAATCAACTGTTTTAGTATTAGCTGGAAGAGGGGAAGGAACCAAGAACTATAATTACTATCAAATATGCTAACCAAAATAGAGGTATCCAAAATAGAACCTTCTCAGTAAACACAGGTGTCCTATTTCCCTCGATCTTTTTTCCTTCCTGCTTTCTGGAAAAAGTTATTTGCTTTCCTTTGTAGCTGGATACGTACCTATTAATGTGTCATGGTGCAGAGTAAATATAACATGACTTCTTGGGTTCATAGTAATAAGCAAATACTTTGTGAACCACACAGAAGTTTGCTGTGACTCTCAAGTGCATCCCCAACATGTCTTTATTGGTATCCCTACCCTTGACCAGATACTTGGGTATGAGATTTATCATGCTTGGGAAAAGCCTACTTTCCTCTTTAAATATTGGTGTTTGTTGGCACAGTTGAAGAGAAATAATTGGGGGACCTCATTAAACAGTCACATAGAACAAGTTCTTAGTTTTCTTTGTTTCCACAGAACCCTTTAAAGGTTTGGTGTTCTTACGCTTCTTCAACTATGAGAGTACTTCCAAGTTAGCTTGACTCAGCTGTCTGTTGCCATGTTTAACCATGCGTTTAAACATACGGCTAAAACTACTGTTCAGTGTATGGGTAGGAAACAGGATTGGCAGATGGGAGAGAGCACAGCCTCATAAAAGCATTGTGATTAGAAGTATAGTCTTAGGAGTGTCAATTTCCATTTTGTTTCTAGCTGTAGGATCACTAATTGAATTCTATGACTTCTTTATAAAGAAGTTGAAATAGGATCAACTCCTATTTGTTGAAGTATAATCAGTTACAAATTATCTGCACCTTGATTTATGATTTTATGCAATTTTCCCCAGTTTTGGCTTTCCTTTGTAGAAATAAACCATATTAGTAAAAATCCAGGCCTTTCTGTGTTGAGGAAATGGTAATTCTAAGGAACATAATTTGTTCATTTTTCTTTAATATGCCTATTAGTATGAGCAAGCTGCTGATGCAGAACTAGCTTGGGTTGCTGAAACAAAACGAAAACTGATGGCCCTGGGTCCAATTCGCCTAGAACAGGACCAGACCACAGCTCAGCTGCAGGTACAGAAGGTAAGTGTAACACTGACATATCTGCTGTGCCCTGAGCTAGGAGAATCTTCACTGGTTTAGAGTAACTACGAGAGTTTCTGGCTGCCACAGGTTGAATAACGCAGTTTCATGATGGTGGCTAGAGATTTAAAATAATTGGTAAGATGAGGAAGAGATTCTTTTGCTTTGTGAAGAGGGAGCAATAGGCCCATTAATCCAGGAAAGAATAGTTAGCAGTTTTCTGGATGATTTTTAGGATAGATGATACTTTTGTAAGCTACTGAAAGATAAGCATGGAAGATGTATGGATAGGCAAAGTGTCAAACTTTATAGAATAGTTTTGATGTGGCTTCATCAGAGTGAGGAGTTTTTCATAAATTGTGTCTAATAACATTTCAGTAACAGGGCTTGGGGTTCTCTTACTTCGTGACCTAACTGTAGTTCACTTTCAAAGGCTTTCTCTATTGACATCATTCGACACAAAGATTCAATGGATGAACTCTTCAGTCATCGTGGTGAAATCTTTGGCACATGTGGGGAGGAACAAAAAGCTATATTACAGGTGAATTGCATTTATTTATTTACCATGTTTATCTTGTCTTGATGGTGGTGAATCAGTACAATTGTGAAATGACAAGGTTTTTCCCCCTCTGTCACTGGTAATGGTATTAAAGTGCAATTTGATGTTCTGGGGGGAGCCATGTCCCTAACCCTATGTGCACAAATGTCCAAACAGTCCTACCAGAAGATGTGAAATACATTGCAGGTTTGTTTTCTTTATAACAGAGGAATTGCTATGTATCTTCAGTCCATAAGGGTCTTTGAGTTACCTCTCTAAGTATCTATGATAGATTTTTCAGACCCATATGCAGATATTCTTTCTTCAGGCCCTTGTAAATGATCATACCCATTTCTAAAAGGATTGGCCAAGAGACTTGTAGATCAGTTTTGCTTGTTCTTGTAAAAGTTATGGTTAACCATTGTTTCCTCCGAAATGTTCATAAATTGAACTACTCATTTTAAACATATGAAGCCTAAGTGTCTGGTTTGTGAAGACATTTTTATCAGAGGAGAAAAGACAAGTCAAAGTTAGTGGGCAGAGGGTCCATTTCAGCCCCTGAGATGTTCTGTCTTGAACTGACCTGCCGTAATAATGCTATGTCTGATGTTGTATGTCATCTCTAAGAGGTTATGCTGTGTCGTGCTTGCTCTGTTTGTCTTTGAAACTACTTTCATGTGTTAAAAAGTCTAGAAACAATACATATATATGATAAGAAAAAATAGAAAATTCAGTTAAGTATAAAGAAAATAAAATCAGTTGTAATTTTGCTCAATTAATCCATTTCTGGACATAAAAAACTGAAGAACTTCTTTAATTTTTTATGGATATATACCTACATTTTTTCCTTAAAAGAAGGGTTCGTGATAGTAATAAGTTTTATATTTTGTTGTTCATAGGAAAAGACAGAGTCTCTAATACAGCAATATGAAGCCATTAGTCTGCTCAATTCAGAGCGTTACACCCGCCTAGAACGGGCACAGGTCTTGGTGAACCAGTTTTGGGAAACTTACGAGGAGCTCAGCCCCTGGATTGAGGAGACCCGGGCACTGATAGCACAGTTACCTCCTCCAGCCATTGATCATGAGCAGCTCAGGCAGCAGCAAGAGGAAATGAGGGTAAGGAGCAATCCAGGTTTTATGCAATGGCAGAACTCAAAATTGGCTCTACGCTTTATTTTAAAACAACATATTTTTTAGTGCCTACCAAGTGGAAGTTCTGTGTTATGAAGTTAAGTCTTAATTGGTTAGAATTTTTGCACGCGCGTGCGCGCGCACACACACACACACACACACACACACACACACAATACATACCTGAATTACTTCCTTTGTCCTTAATATGAATCCATTAAAGAAAAAGAGCATGGAGATGTCAGAAACCTGGGTACTGCAGAAATAAAGAACTAAGTAAACATCAAGGGTATTTTTAAATCTTTCCAGATATGGTGGGGCGTCATGAGACTTGGGATATGGTTGGGTGGCTTTTTCCATTTGGGTAAGCCCTAGCTGGAGTGAAACAATGTCAGAAAGCATTGGCTGCATGGACTTTAGGGAAAAGGGAAATTTGTAGACACTTCAACTAATGCTTTTACCATTAAAGATAGTTTTTAATGTCTCTCTTATTTGTGGCTAATGGCTTGCGCTTATTCTTTTCTCTGTATTCCTATACATGGATGGATATAAACTGGAAGGAGCCAGCAGTAGAGTCAAGGAGTGGTTGGATTACTAGAAAAGTTGCCATTTGTGCCTTGTCCTGCTTAATGTCTCTCAGTTTGAGGAGGGGGGACAGATATTTAACCATGCAAATTATAGTGCATGGAAGTATTTATATGTACAGAAGAGGGGGATTAAGCTTGTATCAACAGGGAGGGGGAGGAGGAGTGAGAGATGATGTGTCTGGGAAGGCTTCCTGGTGTTGGGACGTCTGAACTGGCTTTTGAAAATTAAGAGAATTAGGTAGTGTTAGAACCTAAGACTTAGATCGTTTTTTTTTTTTCTTTTCCATAAATGGTGCGATGCTGGGACTTGCTGGTTTTTAGCAATTCCATTTTTTCCTCTCAAAGTTGATATGAGCTTGGTACAAAAATAATCATTTTATTTTCTTACATAGCAACTCAGGGAATCCATTGCTGAACACAAACCCCATATTGATAAGCTGCTAAAGATAGGCCCACAACTAAAGGAGTTAAACCCTGAAGAGGGGGAAATGGTGGAGGAAAAATACCAGAAAGCAGAAAACCTATATGCCCAAATAAAAGAGGAGGTGCGCCAGCGGGCACTGGCTCTGGACGAGGCTGTTTCCCAGTCGGCTCAGGTATGTGTGTGTCTTTAAGTCCTGTTCTCTTCAACTACCCTTTAGTCTAAGCACGAGATCTCTGTATCAGGTGTGCCTCTGTGGTCTGGAATGTCTAGACCAACGTGCAGATGATATGTCATCAGTAGATCAGGAACCTGTGCCTATTACATTTTCATTCCAAGGAACATTGGTATACCAACACTATGGCTGGTTGCAGGGGGGAGGGGGGTGTCTCATCTTGGCTGGTATATACTGTCTGTTGACAGTTTTCTTGAAAACTTTTCTATTGTGATGAGTCTTTAGCAGGGATGATTTTGGATAAATTCACCTTGAAGCAACAAATGTGTCAAGAAAAGTGAGATTCCTATCAGCCTGTTACTTTCGAGATTTGGAAGACAGCACTTTAGTTTTCTTACTCAAGAGGCCACCAGCTAGCTCCTGGTGCAGAGAAAGATGCTTGAGTAGGGAGAAGAGCCAAAGAGAAACATAAACCACCAGCAGTGGAGTTTAAAGCATGTAACTACATACTTTTCAACTAATATATTGCTGTTAGTGGTATTTTTGTCATGTCTGGGTATTTTATTCCTATGTTTAGTGTCAATATTCTTGGTTAATATTTGTACTTACTCAAGTTTTTCCCCCCACCTTCCGTCCCATCTCTCACTCACATTGTGGAATGTGTTACTTTGTGTTGTTGCTGCCTGCTCCTGTCCTCCCCACATCGTCACATTTCATTGTTGTGTTGACCGCGCCCACCATTACAGATTGCAGAGGTAAGGTACCCACCCCTACTGGGATTAGGGGGTTCTTATGAAGCTGAGAATTGAGAAGATTTACCTTTAAGGAAATTGCCCTTTACTGTCGTGGAAGAAGTTTTATTAGTCTGGTTTATTATGCCAGTCTCACTTGGGGCAAAACCTAAAAGTGAGGGAGCAGCGGGGAGTGATTTTGTCAAGGAAATCCCACTGTGTCTCTTGTGTAAGACACTAGAGTTAAGCTTCATTGCAATGAATCCAGAGTTGGTTTTAGAGAACTTCTTAAGGGGCAAGAATATCTGCATTGCACCCTTTTCCCCCTTCTCTGCTTCAGATTATAAATGAAAATTTTATAATTACAATCATGTTATTCACAGTACCTGAAAAGCGGGAAGGTCAATTGTTCTTTTAGAATAAGGATAGATTTGGCCTTCTTTAATTACCTTTCATCATGCCGACCTTTTCCTTTCTCACTATTACATATAGTGGGTTATTAAATTGCATGCCAGGATACTTTTAATCTCTAAGTCATGTGGCATATTGAGTTCCCCATCCATTTACACAGTTGGTAGAGGGCCTCTAACTTGTTGGTCTAATCTGTTGCATGCAGCTGTCATCTGAAATGTTGACACACTGACTCTCACCAGTTTCATGGTCTTGTCCCTTCCTTGTCACACTAGTTGGGATCAGGGAAGTACTGTGACAGCACTAATGACTTGAGTCGATTTCTGGCATATTACTTGATATCTTTTTTTGTTTTGAAAATAAACGTTTACTTTCTTTTTTTGATGGGCCAGCACTGGTGTGCTATGCCCAAAGCAGTCTCTTAGGCAGACCTAACACTTGACAGCCATCAGGCTAAGCCGAATGCAAGTTACCAGAAAGAGTAGTAGATTCATAACCTGTTATTCCCTAACATTTCCCACAGAAGTGTGATGAAGTAGTATTGCTGTGATGGCTAACGTTCCAACATCTGTTTAGTTCCATGATAAAATCGAGCCTATGTTGGAGACTCTGGAGAATCTCTCCTCTCGCCTGCGTATGCCACCGCTGATCCCTGCCGAAGTGGACAAGATCAGAGAGTGTGTCAGTGACAACAAGAGCGCCACCGTGGAGCTGGAAAAGCTTCAGCCTTCCTTTGAGGCCCTGAAGCGCCGTGGAGAAGAGCTCATTGCACGATCTCAGGGAGCCGACAAGGACTTGGCTGCAAAAGGTGCTTCATGAATCTAATTATTGTTAAAGAAAATCAGTAAAGTAAATTCTAGGCTGTGCTTACTCCAGCATCCTACCAGATATACTTCACTGAATGTAAAGGCAGTCCCCAAGTAATTGGAAAGTCATTTAGAATTCAGAACACATCTCCCCATTGAAACAAGATTACAATTGGTAGCTGGATTCCTAGGCCAGGAAACAGATGCTCTTTTAACCCCTAATATGAATTGCAGTGTCCAATGTAGGCGGAGCATAACTACCTTATAGAACACTTTCCATAGGAAACAGTGAGTTTGACACAGAACACTGGAAATAGAGTTCTCATCTCAGCCCCTTTAGAAGTTAGGTCTTTTTCACTTGAGCAGTACCTTTGTATTAGATGATAACACATTTCCATGCCATCTCTGTGATCTCTTTATGTGGGAGACCACCATAAGCAGAAAATACAAATGTTGAAATAATAATAAAACAAAGGTAAAAAACTATCCTTCAGGTTATAAATTTGTAGAGCTTTTTAAAGGATAATTTCAGGGGAAAATGTGAGAACTGGGTGAAATTTCTGATGAAGTGGATTCAAGTACTCAGGAAGTCCCATTCATATCTGTTGTTTATTCCCTCAGAAATCCAGGACAAATTGGATCAGATGGTATTCTTCTGGGAGGACATCAAAGCTCGAGCTGAAGAACGAGAAATTAAGTTCCTTGATGTCCTTGAACTAGCAGAGAAGTTCTGGTATGACATGGCGGCTCTCTTGACCACTATCAGAGACACCCAGGACATTGTCCATGACTTGGAAAGCCCAGGCATTGACCCATCTATAATCAAACAACAGGTTGAAGCTGCTGAGGTAAGACAGAAACAAAACCTTGTCTTTTATGTGTCTGTCCTCTAGAAAATCACTTTATCCAAGTATATTGTGTTAACTGCTTACCCAGGCCTACTCCTTAAGAGGTTGTTGTTATTGTTGTTGTTTGTTTAATAGGACTTTTTTCCACTTGAAAAAAATATGTGCTCGTTATAATAAAGATTTCTCTCTTCTTTATACATACAAGTTTCACCGCCTGGATACACTCCTACAACCTCTGTAATTTTGATATAGGGTAGTTCCATCACTCAAAAGTAATCCTTTTATCAATTTTAAACTTAATTCAAATTAGTAGAATGTGCTTTCTGATTTTAGTTCTTTCCATAGTGTACGTTATTTCTCAGGTAAATTTCTTTTTTCAAGTAAATTTCTTTAATGTAGAAAAATAGCAGATAGAAAAGAAAATAAATTCTGGATTCATCATCCAGAGATAACAATTGTTACTTTGACCTACCCTTTTCTAGTCTTTTTGGAGAGCCTAGTTTTTATGAAATGCATTTTTCATCTCATTTTGTCTCTTTAAGTAAAGTCCTGCCTATCTTGATATTTTGTCTTTTATTTCCGCCATTCTCCCCTCTCCTTGCCCCTGTCATTGCCAGTGCATGAACCAGTTTTTAGGATCTGGCACAGAACGGACTTTCTCCACAATTATACAGCCTAGCATTTCTATTATGTTAGTCTCTCAGCTCTCAAGTTGGTGACTTGTACTATATTATTTTAGCCTTGTTGATATACTTCCCCATGATAGACTTCTGGCTGTAGATCATAATCTCCTTGGTGGGGGCGCCTGGCTGCGTCAGTCGGTTGAGCATCCGACGTCAGCTCAGGTCATGATCTCAAGGTTTTTGAGTTCAGGCACCATGTTGGGTGAGCTCAAGCCCCTCTCTGGGCTCTGCACTCTCTCTCCCTCTTTCTGCACTTTGTGGGATTCTCTCTCTCTCCTCCCTCCACTCAAGCATGTTCTCTCTCTCAAAAAAAAAAAAATCTCTGGCAGCCGGAAGGATAAACGTTCCATAAATTATTAAAGCTCATTAGACCTTTCCCAGACTATTTTTTATGTATTGTTATATATATAAATATATTCCATATATACATATTGTGTGTGAGAGAGAAAGAGAAATAAATTGAGTCTGAAGTTTCACTGTTTATATAAGTGAAATATTAAGGACATTGAAAGGCTTCTGTGAAATTGACAGTTCTGTTCAACATCTGCTGTTGATGGGGGTATAAATTACATTTGCAAAGTTTGGGAAGTTCTGTTCTGCTTTCTGTTTTGGCTTATGATCTGTTCATTTACATATAGACTATTAAGGAAGAGACAGATGGTCTGCATGAGGAGTTGGAATTTATTCGAATCCTTGGAGCAGATTTGATTTTTGCCTGTGGAGAAACTGAGAAGCCCGAAGTAAAGAAGAGCATTGATGAGGTATATGGAAAACTGGATAAGGAATTCAGATGAAACATTAGTGGACTCACACAGAAGAGGGTTATTAATTAAAGAATCTGTTTTCCCCCCAGCTGAATAATGCATGGGAGAACTTAAACAAAACCTGGAAGGAGAGGCTAGAAAAGCTTGAGGATGCCATGCAAGCTGCTGTGCAGTATCAGGACACTCTTCAGGTGAGAGGCCACACAGTGACCACCATAGAAATAAGTTCCATGTTTGTCATATTTTGGATCCAGCATCTGAGTGGATCACCTTTACACGACTAGAGCATTTTCCAAACTAAGACAGTGCTGTTTTGATATTTCCAGCTGAAGCTTTCCACTCCTAGTGAGAAAAATACCTCCAAATTTCTACGATTCTTGCCATGCTCTTCATCATCATATTTATCCTCAGGGTGGCTGTACAGTGAAGCAGGCCTTATTGTGCAAGTCATTGCTTGCCAAAAGGTTCCAAAACCAAGTTACCTTGAAGCACAGCTTGGCACAGTAGTTTCACCACATCCTGAGCTTGCTAGGTGGCCATGACAAATACTCAACTGCTATTCACATTTAGTTTTTCCAGAGTGTAATTTATTTTGGCCATTATCCTGATAACACTGGTTCTGTTCTTCAATCCCCATATCACTGGAATAAAGATCATTATCCCTTACCTCTGACCCCCACCTGAAAACACAGACATCACAAGGTGCTTTAATTTTTGTCCACTTATGTCAGCAGAGGTAATGCTAATTCTCTCTCAACTCCTTGTGTTCTTTTGGTTTTTGACTGTTTGTATTTCTGTCTTAGGCTATGTTTGACTGGCTAGATAACACTGTGATTAAGCTCTGCACCATGCCCCCTGTTGGCACGGACCTCAACACTGTTAAAGATCAGTTAAATGAAATGAAGGTTTGTAAATAGGAATGGCTTTTGAAGAAGAGTTGCTTCTTTTTTGTTTCTAAAGATTTGGTTTGATGTTAACATTAGTATGTCTTTGATAGGAGTTCAAAGTGGAAGTTTACCAGCAGCAAATTGAGATGGAGAAGCTCAATCACCAGGGTGAGCTGATGTTAAAGAAAGCTACTGATGAGACGGATAGAGACATTATCCGAGAACCGCTGACAGAACTCAAACACCTCTGGGAGAACCTGGGTGAAAAAATTGCCCACAGACAGGTGAGGCAGATGGTAGAGTGCATCAGTGGACAACTAGTTCCTTTTTTCTAATTTCCTGACCAACATTCCCTTTATGTCTTTTTCTGAATAGCACAAACTAGAAGGTGCTCTCCTGGCCCTTGGCCAGTTCCAGCATGCCTTAGAGGAACTGATGAGTTGGCTGACTCACACTGAGGAGTTGTTGGATGCTCAGAGACCAGTAAGCGGAGACCCAAAAGTCATTGAAGTTGAGCTCGCAAAGCACCATGTAAGTGCCCTCAGTTTTCATCTCTAAGCCTGTTGCCTTGAGACCCAATATTGTCACCAGAAGCCTCTGGATATTGTGTGTACCGTTGGGAACCAGGCTTGATGATATCTGTGGAGCTAAGTTACATTGTTCAACATCTTTTAGGTTCTAAAAAATGATGTTCTGGCCCATCAAGCCACAGTAGAAACAGTCAACAAAGCTGGCAATGAGCTTCTTGAATCTAGTGCTGGAGATGACGCCAGCAGCCTAAGGAGCCGTTTGGAAACTATGAACCAGTGCTGGGAGTCAGTGTTACAAAAAACAGAGGAGAGAGAACAGCAGCTTCAGTTGACATTGCAGCAGGTGCGTGTATTGTCCAAGTTAGGGAGGTGGAGCTGTGCACATAACATTGGAAGAAAGCCTGTCTGAGTCAGTGAAAGGAAAACAATTTGGAGAATGTCTCACCAACCTTCCTTTCCCCACCCCAGCCCCTGCTCCATGTCTTAAGAAGATGGTTAATTCTGTGCTGGAACTTGTCTGGAAAGAATAGCTTTTGATTGAGTGATTCTTTTCAGATTTGTTTGTAGCCTTGTCTCTTTATTTACTATTCAAAGTTAGTTAGTAAATCTTTGCCATAACAAACCTTGCTCACAGATTCAGTTATTTCTTAAATCAAGTGAGGATCCCCCCATGTCCATGTTCAATAGTACTTCAGTCTGTTGATTGATTCATCAGGTTATATCAGACATCTATCATATATTACAGTGAAGTCCAAAGGATTCTGCTAGATTCCAAAAATAAATAAGTATATTGGCCCCGTGCTAATCCAGCAACAGAACAACCCTGTGAGCAACCCAGAATTCCTCCCTCAGGATAGGTTCCTCATGTGGTCATTTAGGAAGTCTACTTTTGAAGCTGAGAATTGACTGCTGACCTTACTGATGTGTCTTTTCTCAAAGGCCCAGGGTTTCCACAGTGAAATTGAAGATTTTCTCTTGGAACTGACTAGAATGGAGACCCAACTCTCTGCATCTAAGCCCACAGGAGGACTTCCTGAAACTGCAAGAGAACAGCTTGATACACATATGGTAATGGAAGCTTCTTGAAGTTGAACATAATCCCCTACTCAGAACTTTCTGAATTCACAGACCTGTATGTATCTAGGAGTCTACAAAGCAGCACATTTTTACTGACAATATAGTATGACCTTAAGGATTACTGCTTTTTACGTGGGCTTTTAAGAGCCCCTACCACAGGCAGCAGTGGTGACAGGGAAGCTTGACTGGAAATACATTGGTGAGCTGTTAAATTTTGAGTTGGTCAGTCAGTTGGCATAAGAATATTGACTTGAAGATGAGAGCATTAAGACAAATATGTTAACATGGATGTGTCTAAGAAAAGAGTGTTGAAGGGACTTATAGAAATCGATAGATACTGTGACAATATTTTAAGAAAGGGGCTGAGAAAAAAAGGCAACATAATTTCTAGGCAAATGTTTTAAGTAAAGGAGAAATAAATTATTGGGGTCTACTTTTGTGATCTCTGATCCTTAAGGAAATCTTCTTGATAACAAAATTATTTCAATTTTAGCGAAGAATGGTAGGATTCATTGCTCAGGAATTGAACTGAATCCAAAAGAAAGGGTTTTGATCAAGATGAGACCTTCCTGGACTTTTCCAACTGTGCTTATAAATCTGTGTGTGGGTGGCTTTCAGAGAATTGGCATTACCAATCCCTTTCTTGACTTTTTTTTCTTTTTTTGGTAGGAACTCTATTCCCAGCTCAAAGCCAAGGAAGAGACTTATAATCAACTGCTTGACAAGGGCAGGCTCATGCTTCTAAGCCGCGATGATTCTGGGTCTGGCTCAAAGACAGAACAGAGTGTAGCTCTCTTGGAACAAAAGTGGCATGTGGTCAGCAGTAAGATGGAAGAAAGAAAGGTATCACCACAAAATACAGTGTGTGATTATTGGGCTTGAGTAGTTTGCTTGACCATCGCATGTAATTACCATCTAGTTTCTGTGAAGATTTTTCGGAGACCATTATATAGTACCAGAAGTTGCAGAACTGGTTATCGTTTTTGATTTAACCGTTTTTGTACTAATCAAGCTATCTTTCCTGATGTTAAATTTCTATTTTGCATCCATATCAAGTTGCATTGATGGTACTGGTTTCTGCCAATATTTGCTTTTGTCGTTCATTCCTTTTTTTGCCTTTACCAGTTGAGACATATGAGGCTGTTAACTGCTGAGCGATGGACTTATAACTCATAGTAATCACTGATCTGTGTTCCTACTGAAAAACAAGGTCATGTTGGAGTCACTAGCTTGGGATTGGGAGGGTGGGAACAGAACATGCAGGGAGTTGGGCTAATATTCTCCACAGGAATTTGGCAGTGTGCAAATAATTTTACTAAAAAAATCAGAAGAGGAGTAAATTTTGTGACCTTTTCCCACTCTTCTTCAGAAATCAAATTCTCTTCAAAAGAAAAGTGATCAGGGATCAAGGCCTCACAACATTGTTTTTTATGAGTACCAAATTTCGGAGTATTACTCAGCACAGAGTTTCTGTACTGGGCAGATCTAATGTAAAATAGGTGTTCAAATCTGTTGGCCATATCCATTCAACAGTTATTAAGCATGTATGTGCCAGGCACTGTGCTAGCTATATAGTGGAAGCAAAGGCATGAACCCTATCATTGTGAAATTTAATGGACAGAAGTATTCACACGTATAAATGGATACTTTGAGAGTACCATTAATTTCCTAGAATTTTTTTAGTGTGAGATCTGGTAATTCTGTTATATGAAGAATGACCAGAGACACTGAGTGTGGGGCTGTGTTCTAATTCTTTGACAGACTATCATCTAATTTCTGCAGAATGCAGAACTAAGACTAATTAAAGAAACTGAGGCAGATTCTGGCTCCTAATCAAGAAATTTCTATGTTTTCCCATCAATGGAGCAAGTTGCCTCAAGATATACTTACCCATCATTGGTGGAACTGGTCAAACAAGGGCTTGGTGTCAGGGATAGTTATTTCTGATTTTGCAAGAACTCTACATTTTAGTATCACTAATATTCTGTAGTAAGTGTGTATGGTGCTATATTAAGGAATAAATAGATAAAATGATGTGGAAAGATTTCCTGTTATCTAGGAACTTGCAATATTATTAATTTCTAAGCATTTCTGTAATAAATTTGAGGTAGATTTTATTTTTCTCTTGGTTTGTTTACATTAGGTCTGTACGTTTTTGTAACATGATAATAGTGTTTTTCTGTGTTACAAGAGTGACTTGAAAATACAAAGAAAAATAAAAACCTATACAGTATATATAACTCAGTTAACAATAACATTTGTAGTGTACATCTTGGGTTTCTATGAATATCTTAGATATATTCATTTTTAGCAACCTGTCATTATTACATGCCTGCCTGCTAAATGGACCAGGGACAGAGGCCATCACCTACGTGTTGTGGGTAGAGCTTCTCTGGAGCTCGTAGACTCTGGAATTGGGGTGCATTTTTGGGCAGTGGACATGCCCTGAATGAGCCATTGTTTTTGCCATTCTGATTTAGAGCAGTGTCTAAAAATTTGTATCTAGTGTCACATTTTTGCTTAGAATATTATGGCTTTTTTTTCCCCCTCACCTTTTCTGCTTGTAGCTTAAAAATGAGCTTCAGGGACACCTGGCTGGCTCAATTGGTAGAACACGACTCTTGATCTCAGGGTCATAAGTTGGGCCTAGAGCTTCCTTAAAAAAATAAAAATAAAAAAAGAATGAGCTTCAGCCTCACATTTTCAGATGCCATATTTTCTGAAAACATTTAAATAGAGCAATGCAGTGACCATCATCTTTACAGTAAAGTGCTTTTCATTCAGTTGTTTTTATACTGGAAAAAGTACATCAAAGGGAAATGAGGCTTTGCCCAGAACAAGTTGCAGACCCTGCAGCTGTCACTGCTGAAGGATCTGTTCCCTTACACTTACTGAATAGCTCTATCCCTGTTCTTTAATGTCCCAGGAAGTGGGGAATGGCAGAGAAAGCAACTTTGCTGCAAATTGTGCTCTTTCCTTTTTATACATACTTGTTTTGGTTTCAGACACTAACGTTAAATTGCCCCCGTGTTTGTAAACAGGGCATGTTTGGAGGTTAAGTGAGGCTTCCTCTTTAGAGATCATTTTTTTTTTTAGTGTACAATTCACGCCTTTGTCCTGGAAACTACAATTCCTGAATTTGGCACTTTCTCTTTTTGTGTTTTAATTAAAATTCAGTCAAAGCTGGAAGAGGCCCTCAACCTGGCAACAGAATTCCAGAATTCCCTGCAAGAGTTCATCAATTGGCTCACTCTAGCAGAGCAAAATCTCAACATCGCCTCTCCTCCCAGCCTGATTCTAAACACTGTCCTCTCCCAGATAGAGGAGCACAAGGTAACTGTGACATTACAATGTCACCTGCCTTTTGAGGGGACTAGCTGAGAAAGAAGCTCCTCTATCTTATCTTCAGTTTAAAAAGAGCTATATTTTCCCCTCAGGTGTTTGCTAATGAGGTCAATGCTCATCGAGACCAGATAATTGAACTGGATCAAACCGGGAATCAGTTAAAGTTCCTTAGCCAAAAACAGGATGTTGTTCTGATCAAGAATTTGCTGGTCAGCGTCCAGTCTCGATGGGAGAAGGTTGTCCAGCGGTCTATTGAAAGAGGGCGATCACTGGATGATGCCAGGAAGAGGGCAAAACAAGTAAGTTAGGAAAGAAAGCTGCCAATTTCTTGAACAATCTTGGGCTGCATGTGTAGAGCCTCTGGTATGATTTACATGAAAGTGTAGCTTGCATATTCATTCTTTTTATATAATTGCAGTTCCATGAAGCTTGGAAAAAACTGATTGATTGGCTAGAAGATGCAGAGAGTCACCTGGACTCAGAGCTGGAGATATCCAATGACCCGGACAAAATTAAACTCCAGCTTTCTAAGCATAAGGTAAAGCGGTTCATGGCTCTTAGGTCCTGACCTTGGTATTCACTGAAGTTTGCAAAAAATGGAAATCAGAGCTAGTAAAAAAAAAAAAAAAAATTGGTTAATGTTGAAA
Organism: Leopardus geoffroyi; assembly: GCF_018350155.1. Classification (NCBI taxonomy): domain Eukaryota; kingdom Metazoa; phylum Chordata; class Mammalia; order Carnivora; family Felidae; genus Leopardus; species Leopardus geoffroyi. The sequence goes on from NC_059328.1 coordinate 30,562,482, forward strand.
AATCAAGATGATGAAGCTAGCTGTTTTGTATCTACATAGGGTCTAACCATAAAAATCACTCATTTAAATAACTGTTCAAACAAAGTGATTGTGGGAGTAATCAGTTAAAACAAGCTTTTAGAAATTTTTGTGCACTGCTACATGTAGTATAAACAAAAATTTATAAATTTCTTTTTCTTTCTTTCTTTTTTTTTTTTTTAAGTTTATTTATTCTGAGAGAGAGATAGAGACCAGGGTACAGGCAGAGAGAGAGAGGGAGACAGAATCCCAAGCAGGCTCCATGGTGTCAGCACAGAGCCCAATGTAGGTCTCAATCTCATTAATCGTGCAATCATGACCTGAACCGAAATCAAGAATCGGATGCTTAACCGAGTAGGCCACCCAGGCGCACCCAAAATTTTTAAATTTCTCGAGGATAAGCTGTTGTTAACTCAAGAAGTAGTGACATCCATTACCAACCTGAACACTGAAAAATTTTCTTTGTTCCAAATCAAGACATCATCTTTTAGCGTGGATTCTTTCTGTTCTCTTTGGAAACAGGAATTTCAGAAAACCCTTGGTGGCAAACAGCCTGTGTATGATACCACAATTCGAACTGGCAGAGCCCTGAAAGAAAAGACTTTGCTTCCTGATGACACTCAGAAACTTGACAATTTACTGGGAGAAGTCAGAGACAAATGGGATACTGTTTGTGGCAAGTCTGTGGAGAGGTGAGTACGAATATTTGCTTTGTGGGTCTGTATGTCATCCTGAAACTAACAAAGACTGTTAATTGGATTCCATAAAATGGCAATAAAGCTAATGCATCAGTAACAGGTTTTGTAGCATCTCAATATCTCTGGTTCATTCAATGCAAGTTGTGAAGTTGAATAAAATGTATTAAAATTCTCATTTTAAACTTGAACCTTACCATATTAGCAAGAAGGCCATAAACTCAAGCCAATAGCAACAGAAGATTAGTAACTACACTTCTCTGTCAGTGACTAAGTTGTGACACTGATGGCTGTGTCAGTGAGTTCTCTCACTGTCAGGCACTGAGCAAAGCCTCTGCACATAACACCTCGTGTAACCATTGTAATACCTGCCCTTGACAGGGCAATCACTAATGAGCATGTGCCAAAAAGGGGCTACTAATCACTTAATCCACCTGACAACCACTGAGGCGGGCTCTGTTATTCCCATTTTACACATGAGGAAACTATCATAAAGAGGGTTTTTTAACTCCCCCAAGGTCACTCAGCTACTAAGCAGCAGAGCTGGGATTTGAAGCTTTTGAGTTTGGTTCCATAAGTTGTACTCCTGTCCCTGTGTGCCCACTATGCTATGCTAAGTATTAGGATATCTTTATATTGTGCTCCACAATTTTTTGGATGAGGTGACTGAGGTTCACAGAGGTGAAGAGAAAGCCCAGGGTCACACAACTCCTGACTCAGACCGTGGCTGAAACTGTCCTCTTCCACCTGAGTGGTGTAAGGTGATTAGCACAGAACTTGGGGCATTAGGGTGTATCCATATATATAACCATTGGACTCCTAAGATGCCAGAAGGGTATCTGCACTTGTTTGCTATACTAAATCCATTCTAGAGAGCAGTTTGGTTCAAAATGTCTAGGCATAGCTCTTCGTCACTGTTTATCTGTTTCGAACCAGCCCAGCATGGAGGGCCCTGTCTCTGTAGAGTGCAAGCAGTGTTCCCTTCAGCAGTCAGAACTGTGAGCCAGTCAAAGAAAAGGGATCCCCCAAAACAGTGAGGTTTGTGTGCTTCTCTCAGGCAGCACAAGTTGGAGGAGGCCCTGCTGTTTTCGGGTCAGTTCATGGATGCTCTGCAGGCCTTGGTCGACTGGCTGTACAAGGTGGAGCCGCAGCTGGCCGAGGACCAGCCCGTGCACGGGGACCTCGACCTGGTCATGAACCTCATGGACGCCCATAAGGTGAGGGGCGGGAGCTGCGCCGCATGGAGGCAGAGCCCTGGGTTCCTCCGCCTAAGCAGGCCTCTTGCTCCGACTCACCATCCAGGGGAGAAAGGAAGTCCGGAAGAGCCTGTGTCTCTGCTTGTCAGAGAGACCACTCCTCGCTCCGTGTGTATCGCTGGGATTCTGCATCAGTCACAAAGGATTCGCCAACATTGCTTTGATTTGGATTTGGTGATGTGTACAATTTGTCTTGGGGTTCCCCCCTTCTTGTTTGTACCTCTCAGTTGAGTCACACAATGAATTTAAATTCAGGAGCCCCTCAAGATACCCATTTCCACTGACTCCTACAATGAAAATGAGTTCTTTTCTGAGCTATCCTTGACCCTCGCTAGCCCAGCACCTTGCACAGTGGTATTTAGTGTAACCTACACCTGTCATGTTGACCTCCATTATATCCTCTTGTTTTAGCACAAAGCATTCAGCTTTACTCGAATTTACAACAAACTCTTATTATGTGCATGGCAGAATGTGTTCTTACTTAACTCCCACAATTCTGGAAATCTTGCTGTAACGTTACTACTGTTTTACAAGTTAGGAAATGGGGACTCCAGGTAAACAGCTTACCCAGAGCCACACCACTCATCTTGAGAGCCACCTCTTCTGATGGTTCTTTCTTACACATTGTCCTGCCTCCCTCTGCATAAAAGACACACGACTAGCACCTACCAAGGACAACTGGACTGAACGATTCCTTTTCTCTGTGGTTTGACGTCATGGGTTCAGAACATTTCTCAGCAAACTAATTCTGTTTTTCTTTTCTAGGTTTTCCAGAAGGAACTGGGAAAGCGAACAGGAACCGTTCAGGTACTGAAGCGGTCAGGCCGAGAGTTGATTGAGAATAGCCGTGATGACACCACGTGGGTGAAAGGGCAGCTCCAGGAATTGAGCACTCGCTGGGACACTGTGTGTAAGCTCTCCGTCTCCAAACAAAGCCGACTGGAGCAGGCCTTAAAACAGGTTAGAGACTTTTTTGGCGACAACCCAAGGGAGAGGATCCTAGCAGATTCATTCTCATTTCTTTATCAGGATCAGTTCCACCCAGTCTCGAATGTAAAGCCAAACATTGATCTTCTGAATGTTCTACAAGATTTTAATGTTCATTCATTAGAGAAAAAAATTAATTTGGTTTTTAAAGATCTACAAATGAAAGATGACCTTTGTGGGGCCTTGATAGGGTCATCAGTGCCTGTGACACACAAAGGCATTCAGGCCCGACCCTTTCTCTGACATTACCCCAATGTCCGGGACCTTGGCTGCAGAGAGGCTCAATCTGCTGTGCTTGGTTATTTCAGGCGGAAGAGTTTCGGGACACAGTCCACATGCTGCTGGAGTGGCTTTCTGAAGCAGAGCAAACGCTTCGTTTTCGGGGAGCACTTCCTGATGACACGGAGGCCCTGCAGTCTCTCATTGACACCCATAAGGTAATCCAGCCCCAGGGTGCAGTGACCCATGCTACCCACCAGGGTGAGGGCTGCCTCCTGCTTTTGTTTGGGAATTTCCAACCTCACGTACAAAGGACTGGAACCAGAATGGGTCCAGATTATTGGTTTGGCAGGAATGAAAGGGAAAGGACTAGTGGGTTTTTTGACACCTTAAACATCATTCATTTGTTTTTACAAAAGTAATGTGTATTGGTTGTAAAAAAGTGAAAACAGCGTGGTATCATATAAAGAAAAATGTGGGCTGTACCACCCCCTAGAATCCTCACCTGCACACAGCTTCATTTGCCTTTACTCACATTACCAGCGTCAGACACTGGACCTCTTACCAAGCTCTATATAGAATATATATATCCAGAATATAATGCAGTCTTAAGGGCCACGGTCTGTCCTAATAAAGTGGGAAATTAATCAGGAGATTTTGATCTGGGCTTTATATGTGGTGTTCTGTTGCAGATTTTTTTTTTTCAGTATTTTTTAAATATCCATAGTGTTTTATAGTTGTCATTTGTCTAAGACTGTATTGTTTATATGCATGGAAATGAATAAAAACAGGATTTTTTTTTTTTTTTTTTTTTTTTTTTTTTAAGAAAAACTAAGAATAGGAAGAGGGTCATGCCTGGTGTGGGATAGGAGGTACCTTTCTGGGTCCCTATACCTTGTCATCTGTAGCAGAGAAAGTCATTGTTTTAATTTATTTGTTGATGCTTATTTATTTATTTTGAGAGAGTGAAAGCATGCTAGCAAGCATGAGTGGGAGAGCGGCAGAGAGAGAATCCCAAGCAGGCTCCACACTGTCAGTGCAGAGCCCAACACAGGACTTGATCTCACAAATTGCGAGATCATGACCTGAGCCAAAATAGAGTCGGATGCTTAACCGACTGAGTCACCCAGGAGCCCTGAGAAAGTCATTCTTGTGTAAACCCTTCACCTTTTCACGTCTTTCAGAACTGGGAACAAAGTGCCAGAGACACCCAAATGCAGGCTTGAGGTCTGTGTTAACACATAGAGGAGGGAAAAATGCATTGAATCTTTTCCCCCTCACAGTGTAAACTAACAGTGCTGCTAGAGTAGATTTCTCAAGTTTTTGTTTTCAAATCTTTTTTGTTCAAGGAGTTCATGAAGAAAGTGGAAGAAAAGCGAGTGGATGTTAACGCAGCAGTAGCAATGGGAGAAGCCATCCTGGCTGTGTGCCATCCTGATTGCATCACTACCATCAAGCACTGGATCACTATCATCCGAGCTCGCTTTGAGGAGGTGGGTTCCTGGTTGCAGAGGGGACAGCACGTTCCCCGTGAAGCGGGTTTCTGGTGAGAAAATGCTACTGAGCTTTCCCCACCCACCCCCAGATAAGGACTCTTTTCACCCACCGTGAATATGTCAGTAAGAATTAAGTTAGTGTTTTAGTCATGACTGTTTTCTTGGTAATGAGCAGCAGTCTGAGAGAATAGCGCTGGTGTAGTGATGGTTTCAGTGATGAATTCCAGTGGACATGGTTTGGTATTTTTCCTTCCTTCCCGAGAAGTCCTGTGTTTAATAGGATATTCATACTAGATTTGCTTCCAGGAGTGCTGATTGCTCATTCCAGCTCTGTCACTAGAGTAAGAGTGAGGCCTCTGGAGTATTCGAGTGTTCTTCCCCCTTAAAGTCATTGTTAGGATCAGATGGAAGAAAAAACTTTGGAAACAAAGGATGTACTTGACTGAGAGAGGCGATGGATTTTCTTTCTCTCCCTAGGTCCTGACGTGGGCTAAGCAGCACCAGCAGCGTCTTGAAACAGCCCTGTCAGAACTGGTGGCTAATGCCGAGCTCTTGGAAGAACTTCTGGCGTGGATCCAGTGGGCCGAGACCACCCTCATTCAGCGGGACCAGGAGCCGATCCCTCAGAACATCGACCGAGTTAAAGCCCTCATTGCCGAACATCAGGTATTGTCACCATGTCATGTGGCCACGGTGTTTCCTGTGTTGCTCATGGAGCCCGTTTCCTTTGCCCTGTGTATTTGTTTTTAAATGGCTGCTTATCATATTCATACAGATTTAGCAGCTTAAAACAACACACACTTACTCTCTTGCAGTTTCCATGGGGCAGGAGTCTGGGCCTGAGTTAGCTGGGTCTCCTTAGGATCTTACCAGGCCAAAATCTAGATGTCAGCCCCAGCTGCAAGTTCTCACCCAGGCTCATTCAGTTGTTGGCAGAATCTGATTCCTTGTGGTTATAGGACCAGGTCTCCATGTTCTTGCTGGCTGTCAGCCAAGAGTCACCATTAGCTCCCAGAGGCTGCCCTCAGGTCTCAGCCACCTGGCACGCTCACAGCATGGCAGCCTATGTCTTCACAGCCACCAGCAGGAGAGGGTCTCCTAGGTCCTTCTTTGGTATCCTGTGTGGCATTCATTGCTCTGACTTCCTGGTTTTCCTCACTCAGCTGTGAGCTCCTTGGAGTCAGAAGCCATGTCTTATCTCTTCAGGTTTCCCATACCTGATGAAGTAAGTGCCTTGCTCAGTTGTTTCTTGAAAGGAGTGAGACAGTGTACAAAGGCATCTGTGAATTGGTCTGTCCATCATGAGCTTGGGCTTTGTGAGTGAAGTTGCCTGATTCTGTCTCAGTCCGAGAAAACTCTTTAACTCTTTTCCCTGTTTGTGTCTGACAGATGTTTATGGAGGAAATGACTCGCAAACAGCCTGATGTGGACCGGGTCACCAAGACGTACAAAAGGAAGAATATAGAGCCTGCTCACGCGCCTTTCATCGAGAAATCCCGCAGCGGCAGCAGTATGTTTCTAGCCTCCTGTGTTAGGGTGTTTCCTTCCTGCTATTTGAAGATGACCACTTTCCAAGTCCCTATCAAAAAACTTCTTTTTGGGGCGCCTGGCTGGCTCAATCAGTAGAACATGTGACTCTTGATCTCAGGGTCGTGAGTTCAAGCCCCACATTGGTTGTGGAGCCTACTTTAAAATCAAATCAAAACAAAAAACTTCCCCATTTTTTCAAAAACTGTATTGGATTTGAACTAAAATGTTTTTTTGAAACTCACTTTTTGTATACCAACATGCAGTAACTATATTCCATTTTCTTGGACTGGCATAATTTTGAAGTGGTTGAGCAGATTTTACTGCAGTGGCCTTTCCAGTGTTTTGGTCATCAGTGCTAGCTGTTTACGTTTGTCTTGTGTTAATTTAATTAAAAAGATAAATCTGCTCCTCTAGAGCCACTGCTTTTTTTGGTTGAGTTGACATTTCCTCAGTTCGCTGAGGACAGAATTGATTTGAAGATATGAAATAAGTACTTGTTGGCTGGGAGGGAAGATCAATAGTTTTGAAATGAGCAGTCCTAATACATGAATATTGCCCATATTTTTTTTCACATTTACTGACCGGATACCATTTTAAGGGTCTCCTAAGTTAACACATATGGCACTTTCTCTCTGTGAACTGACAAAAGCAGCTTTTCTAATCTCGTAGTTATTTTTCCTTTTAGGGAAGTCCTTGAGTCAGTCCACCCCTCCTCCCATGCCAATCCTTTCACAGTCTGAAGCAAAAAACCCACGAATCAACCAGCTGTCTGCCCGCTGGCAGCAGGTGTGGCTGCTAGCACTGGAGCGGCAGCGGAAGCTGAACGATGCCTTGGATAGACTAGAAGAGGTAAGGCCCTGCCAAGCATCCTTTCCTGGAGGGAGGTGACTTAACCTTCTGAGGCCCTCTTACTATGTGTACCTTGACCTACTTCTCTAGAAGGAGAGGACAGACCAGGGTGAGCCAGTACTGTGTCCTTCAGGCCCCCTAGGAGAAAGCTCATGGGTGAGGAGACCACTCACAACAGAGTAGGTCATACATAGCACCTAGCTGTGGAAGGCAAGCAAGCAAGCGACCAGCCAGTCCATGAGGCTCTGGTCTGTGATGCGACCCTCCTCAGCACCTGGCTGTGGTCAAGAATCAGAAGCAGAACTTGGCTGAGTTACTTCCAGGTGTGCAGCTTATCACACTAACAACCATTATTGGGCCCTTTATGTAAAGGTGTAAGTTACACAATTAGGAAACAAGGGTAACTTTTACGACCTTGTGATTTCTCTGAATATTCACTAATGATGAAGAGCAAATCTATTTTGAAGTATCATTAACACCAACCTAAAAAAATCTAGTACTACACTTCCTAATTTCTAAAACAAACCTCTAATATCTTCTATATTTTTTTTATTTGTGCCTGTCAAAGCAGCTATGCCCGGAAGTGAGTGTTCTGTGTTTTTGTTGTTATTTCTGTAGGTCAGTTGAGTTTTAAGCATATTTGGTTTTTGGCTTTTTCTTTTTTCCCTATTCCTTCCAACTTTGGAGTTTGAATGACCAGGGGGAGAACGGCTGCCCTGTCTCAGTCATTCTGAGTCTGTCTCACCAACTTAGTCCGAGCAGCTAAACCTCGCCTTGCCCACTGCTCAGGCCTGCTGTCCTCTGCCAAAGCCAAATATTTCACATGGAGGTCAGACGGGCAGTTTGCCCCCTCTGGCACCATTCCAAAGAAACATGCTTGCTGCACGCACGGGTTGGATTCTTAATGCTTCCAGCCAGAACTCAAATTTTCTCATCTCAGAAAATGATGGGAAACATGAGCCTTCCGACCCGGGCCTCAGTGTGACCACAGTTCTTTTCAAAATCACATAAGTGAGGAGTGCTAAGGACTTCTCTTCTGGGATAGAATCCATTCCCTTACATCTGAGAAGGCGATCCTTCGAAAAGTGCAAAGGGAAAGCAAGGCTGGTTCCACCCGTTCTTGTTCCGCGTGCTCCATATTTTCCATGGTGGTTGTTCAGTTACCGTTCCTCTCACTGCTCCGCTATACCACAGCTCATGTAAACAATCACAGCTTTAAGTGAAGGACCCAGATTGCGCCTTCACAAAGAGCACGCGGATGTCATTGTTGATGCCCCTCCGGAAGGCCTGCATGGCTTTACTGAATGTCTGAAAGTTTTGGTATGCTCCGGGCAGATTTGAGAGCCAAAAGAATAAATCGTGTTGACACCTATGATTTCTCTCTAGTTGAAGGAATTTGCCAACTTTGACTTCGATGTCTGGAGGAAAAAGTATATGCGTTGGATGAATCACAAAAAATCTCGGGTGATGGATTTCTTCCGGCGAATTGACAAGGACCAGGACGGAAAGATAACACGTCAGGAGTTTATTGATGGCATTCTAGCATCCAGTGAGTTCACTCATACTTCCAAACATGGGTCACATCTGCATTCCTTGCACTTGGTAGAAGCAAGCGATATTCTGGCTAAAGAGTCTTTCTGAAGTTAAAGCAATAGGGTTAGGGAAGAAGTAATGTACCTGCTTATTATTAAAATTGGCCTATCATTTTGATGGAAAGAAGAATTTCATTTTGCTGGGAATAAAAAAAAAAGGTCTTGTTGACACAGAGTGGCAAGTAAAACCTGTTTGAGGTGTAGATTAAAGAGCCAACTTTTGTGAACAATGAGGTTCTAAGTAAAGTGTTTGAAATTCAAAATTTTTCATAATACCCGTTTCTGACATCTGTATGCAGCTTACACAATACATGATCTCAATTATTTTTAGCAAGAGAAATAATTGAGGCATAAAGTAGCTAGGTGACTTGCCAGGGCCACAGGGCACATCTCACAGCTGTGCAACTTTACATGGGTGGCCAAGGAAGGCCTATCTGCAGAGGTGATATTTAAGGGAAGAGAGGCAAAGGGAACAGCAGGTTCCAAGCGCTGAGGTGGGCACGAACTTGGCATGTTCTAGGAATAGAAAGATTAATGTGGTTGGGCTGTCATGATCTAGGGGAGTGGTAAGAGATGAAGTTGGAAAGGTCAAGAGCAACCAACTCGTGCAGGGCCTGGTAGGCCCTGGGTGAAGAGAGCAGATCTGACCTCTGATCCTAGAGGCAGCAGGACAGTGGGAAACCACCAGAGGTTTTCACCTGAGGGAACCATCTGATTCACATTTTAATAAATCACCCTGGCTACTGTAAATATTCACACTTCTTTGGGAAGCAGTTTTTCAAGAGCCTAAGGTAGTTGTCTAAACAGAAAAAAAACTTCATCCTAGTCCACATTGTCACTATTCTGAAATAATCGAAGTATCCAGCAGTAGTGGAGCAGATAAGTAAATTCTCATGGTGGATGGTAGGCCTGTGGGTAGTTGTAATATCACATCTTTCAATATACCTGAAATATTGCCTTTTTTTCTTTCTTTTCTTTTTTTCTTTTGAGTGGGGGAGGAGGGAGTCTATAATCAAAACACCAAAAACTTAACAGTAAGTAGTCTCTGGGTACTGTATCTTTATAACATTATATCTTCTAAGTGGGCATATATTATTTTTGAGCAAAAAGCAAGACATAAATGTTTTTTCTTTCAAGAAGTATTTATATGCCCTCCAGCAAGCCAAGTAAGCACTGTTCGTTAAAATGTTCCAAATGTGATTGCTTTTCTCCAGAGTTTCCTACCACCAAGTTAGAGATGACTGCTGTCGCTGACATTTTTGACCGAGATGGAGATGGCTACATCGATTACTATGAATTCGTGGCTGCTCTGCATCCCAACAAGGATGCTTACCGCCCAACAACCGACGCAGATAAAATTGAAGATGAGGTATGGGAAATAACTGTATTTTGAGCACATGTTTGACCACAGTGGTTGGGTGCAATGACCATATCAGCCCTGTGACTTAACTGTCACAAGATCGTTATTTGGAGTCTTGTTTGGCAAATTCCCATTTAGAGGATGATTCCCCAGAGTATCTCTGGCTATTGAGCTCTCTCTTTCAGTCTAGATGACTTTTTACTCAAATAAGTCACATCTGTGGTTCCTCCCATGTTCACAGACTTACCACACCCATTCCAGTTCACAGACACCATGTTGCCTAGAACAAGTCCTCTCTCAGTCCTGGGCATTCTATGTCAGTATCCAGGAGCATGTGGTCTTCAAATAAAGCATTTAAGGAGTAAAATATGAAGTAATGTTTAACACGGTGTATACCAACCAACCTTTCTGCCTAGTTAAAAATTTTCTCCATGTTGAAAATCTCATCCATCACATTGAAAATAGCAAATTCATTAGTAACACATGGAGATCTCAGGATTTATTGATCCTAGAAAAGGAGAGGTTAGCGGGGCAGGTCTTGGGTATGGCCTGGAACACCCCAGGACTGACCTCTGGGGACTCTGAAGCTCCTAGGTTTAAATTTAAAACAGTTCATAGTTTGCTGTACTTGGTTTGATTTTGATGCATGCATATTAGCACATTTTTCTGAAGGAACTTGGAAACAAATGTATGACCAACAAATGTGTGACATGTATTAATTTGGAATAAAGGATAAATGCATGTATCAAAAATCTAAAATATCTAAAAGAGACATAACAAATAGCTTTCTGTTTACATGTAAAAATCTTTGTTTCTCTGAAGAGGAAGCCTTGTTTTACCCCTCACACTTTTCTTTTTTTGTTGTTCACAACCAATAGGTCACAAGACAAGTGGCTCAGTGCAAATGTGCAAAAAGGTTTCAGGTGGAGCAGATTGGAGAGAATAAATATCGGGTAAGGAAGAGAAAACTAGTCCTTTGTGGTAGTTGTTCCTCCTATATGGTCCTTCCAGGTGAAAGTAACCTGGCACACAGCTGACCAGATGGTCCCACCTTCCCTCTACCAACGCTTGGAGGACCAGAGCCAGTAGCACTTAAGATGTGGTTACTCTCTGTAGGTTCTAGAGGTCAGGTGTCCTGCTGGGCTAAGCTTAGTGCCCTACATAGTCCCATCTGAAAAATACCGTCATATTTAGCTAACAGAGGCTTGTACTTGAGTTCCAGTATAGGAGACATATCGAAGTTCTCTCTTTTGCTGACCAAAGTCTTTAGGGAAATGGAGACACTTGTTCCATAAGATAAGGCAACAATTACCTGAAGACTGACGGATTACCCCAAAGTGCTGAGCATTGTGAGCCTGAGTGACTCCTGAGCTCAGAGGGGGCTGGAGGAACTCTGTCAAGGTCCCAAAGGATGCTCTGTCTGCTCTGAGCTGATGCACTAAGGGGACGCCAGCCTCAGTAGTCTTCCCTGGAAGGCTGTGCTGAGTGTGGACATAATTGACCATGAATGATGCTGTGTTCTAGCTTCTTTTGGGACCTGGCTTGGGGCATAGGAGGGATCTGAAACAGCACTTCTAAATATATTCAGCAGCTTATCTGGATTCTCTGAAGTCCTAAGGAAAATCTAGGATTGGTAAAGAGGGTTCAGATTGTACAGCTTTTTGTATTGAGTTAGAAACAGGGAATCTAGGTTCTATCAGTACATTAAAGTGTCTTCCAAGTACACCAAAACCACCCTGGGCTGCTCTTTAGCTGGCGAGTGTTAGGTGATTGTGCCTTGGATCCAGTCCAGGGCATCTAGTTAATAAAACTTTAAGCAATCTTGTGCTTGCTTATTGCTTTTTATTTTCTTGTTGTGTTTTTAATGCCTTTGAGAGACATGAATTAACAAGAGCAATAGAGTGGAAAAGTTAGGTCTTAATTAATTTGTAAAACCACGCCCCTGTGGCAGGAGCTCTCGAAGAATATGCTTGAAGACTGGTAACGTGATTGCATGATTTTTGTTCCTTAGTGTTAATTTGACAAAATGTTCTGTTTTTTTTTTTTCTTCCATTTCCTCCATCCTTTACTCTTTTGTCTATAGTTCTTCCTCGGCAATCAGGTACAGTGTGCCTTGCAACATTCTCCTCGGTGGAAATGGTCTGTGTAGCTCGTGCTGCCTGTTCTTTGCTGTGGGGAGAGGACATAATCTGAAGCATGCCTGGGTCACATCTGGTTGTCTTACCAAGTGGAGAAACTGCTAACAGGGCTGATATTGTAAAGCTGTCTTAGCAGCAGGATAGAAGTACGTTATTTTTTAAAGGAGATGAAATTTTCCATTTAAAATTAGATTGGCTAAAAATGGTATTATGCTGGACTGAGTTTGAAGTAATGTGATTCAGGGGAATTTGAAGCTGTGGTATCAATCCAACGTGCTTCTACAAGCAACCTGGTCTTATACTTCTGTTTTGGAAATCAGAATACCAAACAGCACAGTTCTGATTTATACCAGTCTTTTGACAGTTAACACAAATTTTATAATGTACAATAAATCAAAAAAGTTTTGGGGTACTTAAGTACTGCATCTATTTAAAGACCTTATTAATATTTACTTGTATTTACATGTTTTATAACTATAAGGTGCCTGAGAACTATAGTGTAGCAGTCATGATTGGCCATAGCCTCAAGTGTGCTGATTATGTCCAGCCAGCCAAAATCTCAGGGATCAAATTAGACTTGCAAGAAAAGATTAAATGCTTTTGACTCCGCTTGGTAATTCTAACCATACAGATCTTTTGAGGGCTCTGGGGTCCTGTGCCTTCAAATGGAAGGAAGTTGCATGGGTAAAGTCTGTCTTGTAATATGAAATCAGAACCACTAAGAGTTTATTTGAGGCCTTCAGTCAATATTAGGTTCTAGGTATTGCAACAGTCATTCACTCCAGTAACATTCTGGGCCAGTGGGAAGAACAGAGGATAGAAAGAAACTGGGTTTAAAATGTCATTGCATGAAAGTGCCAAGTCATACCTAAAAGTTGTACCTGTTTGCTAATAACCTGCACACACAGCCGGCGAGTCCTTGAAGTGGCAGTGACCTCCTCCTCTACTGCTCCACTGACAGTAAGGGTCAGATGAGTTAGCTCCAATATTGGAAACAGAGTCCTGGAGTTCATTTTGTGCATGAGGCACCTGAGACCCAAAGGATCCCATGCTGATAGTCACACAGCTAGTGTCAGAGCCACTGCAAGAACCCAGGTCACTGTAAGGGATTTTCCAGTAAAGAGAAGAAAACAAGTTACTGTCACCCCAAGACATTTCTGGGGCCTCTGCCTCACTGCCCAGCTTTGCCAGGTTTGCACAGCTCCCCATTTTTAGAGCTGCTATGGCCCCTTCTACTACTCTGGCCTCAACTCCCCCCAGCCACTTTTGCTGCTGGCTTGGATCAAACCCCCTTTTCCTTACAGCTCAGCAGAAACAAGTTAGAATCTTTCAGAGAGCACTTCAGAAAAAAAAAAAATTAGGACTAAAGAGGAATGAGTCAAGTGAAGTAATTCTAAGCACTGACAGATAAAGTACAGGGCACAGTAATAGAAGGATAAGGTACTTCTTGGAGTCCCTTCCTGACTCACTGTGGAGGATGTAGTGGCCCTTACTTCCTCCCTCTCCTCACCAAGCCAGAGAGAACCCCGACTAGTGACTCTGGCGTCACTGCTCTTGGTTGTGGTGGGATTCTCCATTCCTCTTGCGGTGCCTCCCCGTTTCTTCTGCTGGGCCAGCTGATGAGGGAGGCACCCTCAGAGGCCCAGGAGGCAGCTTCCTTCCCAGGACAGGACGTTTATTCCCTCACATCTCTGGGCACCCATTTCAGTGCTTTTTATATTACACCATGCTGTTGCTGTGGTCACTCTGTATAAAATCTTAACAACTGTAGATGAGAGATATAGTCATTCAAAAATGGAGTCATTTTCAAAGTAAAGGATTGGGGAGGGGGTAATACTTTCAGTCACCTTGCTGCCTATATAAACAGTGCACTTGAGCCAGTGCAGAGTAATACAGAGAATTACTGCAAATATATTAATTTTCAGGGAGGTTGGTTATGTGCCTTTCTCAAACATCCTTTCTGGCATTTTCAATTTTTATGCCTTGTTTCAAAGTTGTGGTTCTCCTTTATAAATTTAAAAATGTAAATTAACTAATTAGTCCCTTCACTCCCCCGCCCCCACCCCAACCCCAGCATTCTCCTTGAATTAAATAATTTTAGGAATGCTATTTCTCCAACCAAATGTTTGATTTTTGCTTTGGGATCTCCGCATGATTCTCTTTTGTTGCCTCTTATTTTAGGAAGAGGGTAATTTCTTATGCAGTAGGAAACTCCATATGTTAATGGGGCTAAGAAATAGGGATGTTAGGTGAGGAAAAAGGAAAAAATAAATATCAGAAAGTCATACTTGTCTTAATCTCTGAAATTGATTGTTGAATACTATATAATCATGGTAGATTAAAATTTTATTTTCTTCAACTAAATTTTTTAGTAAAATTCTATAATCATTTGTTTAGCTGAAGAAACTTTCTGCTTGGTGACCTCACAATTAGAGAATATAGAGGGCTTATTTCTGAAAACCTTGTGTGGAAAATCAGTTTTCCTTCTAAGCTCGTAATAATGATGGCTTTGCAAGGGTTTCCTTAAGGCTTGAAATAGTATTTGCTGTTCTTCATTTACCTTTTGAGCGCACTGTATTCAGAAGTTGACATATACTTTATGTCTACCATTTATGAAAGCAAACTAACGTAACAAAGAATTTTACTACTGGGTTTTAATTTGGGCAGAATGTTTAAAAGAACTGAGGTGAGCTAACATTTGTCCATCCTCTGCCCTGCCCCACAGTAGAGGCATGACTACCAAAGCTAACTTGATCCCGATAGAAAGACACTGGTCTTTACCTTGATATCTCAGCTGTTCCATATTTTAAATTCTTTTGTGAAAAATGCCAAATAGTTAAAATTCTCCTGCAAATTGTCAAACTGTCATGTGTCATGTCTGAATACAGTCTGCTCTGGGAAGAAGGCCTCGGCCTGCTCTAGGACACACTCACTCATCACTGTCTCCTTGGTCCTGCAGTTTGGAGACTCTCAGCAGCTGCGGCTGGTCCGCATCCTGCGCAGCACAGTGATGGTCCGAGTTGGTGGAGGATGGATGGCCCTGGATGAATTTTTAGTGAAAAATGATCCCTGCCGAGGTAAGGAACCTTCCTGAGCATAAATTATACATTAGGTACTCCCTCACCGCTGATCTTTATCTTTCATGCTTACACAAAGTGTTGGTAGTGGGTCTGTTTGGGTTTTACTTTGTTAAGCTACCTAGATGTCACTCCACCAGCACAGACTGGAACTTGAGGGTGCCTGAGTAGACCAAGAAGAGAAAGCAGGAGAGGTGGATGCTGTCAGGGGAGACAGGTTTTGAGATACAGTAACAAGAATTAGGAATTTATTGGCATCTTCCAGTGTTTCAGTTTGAGGTGTTAAATTAACACTAGCCTGGAAAGGAGCCTAATGAAGCCTCTGAAGTTCCTGGTTAGTGCTCCTGATTGCTATGCCGGAAACTCGGGGAGGGTGTTGGGCTCCTCCCATGCAGGGAAGGACTGCATTTCCCATGGCTAGGAGAGGGGATAATGAACACCTAGCCCTCAGCGCAGATGCTTCTAAGACAGGTGATCACTGAAGCAAGACCCTGGGGTGCTGAACTTGAAAGGGTGGGCATGCCAGCCCAAAGGCAAAAGAAGATGGGAAATTTCATGCGAACGATGGCAGCTGCAGCTACAGGCATGTGAGGGCTGCAACAGAGGAGAGGGGATCAGGTTCCGGTGGCTAAACCCTCTTCAACTGCGGCCTTTCCCTTTTCCTGCTGGCCAAGCTGCATGTGGGTATACAGGAGGCTCCTCCACTGTCTGCCAGTTTGTCTTTCTTGACCAGTTTCTGCGTTTCCTGCTCTGTCTCTGTTTCTTTGTGTTTGTTTATTTTTTTATTCTAGTTCACCATCCTGGGAGTAAAATAAAGCGCTCTGATTCCAGCTCTTCGATTTCCAGTCAGTCTCCCATAGGTTGGCTTTTAAGCTTTGTCCCCCTAACCCACACCCCAGCCCACTGAGAATGGCTTTGCTTCTTAGACTGTGGTGCCTCTTGGCTCTGTGGCATCTGCTGCCTTTACGAATGCTTTGAAATAGCCAAGCCCTAGCTTTTCTGTTATAAGTTGATGGAGCATAGAACCCTTCTGTTGAAACAGTACCCATGGAATTTGTTCAGAGTTTCTGTACATTTAACAAATACTTACATAGCTTTTTAGATGCCACACGCTGTTATAAGCAGTTTACAGATGATAACACATTTACACGGCTATGAGGTGCAGACCAATATTGTTTCCATTTTACAGAATAGGAAACTAAAGCACGGAAAAGTTAAATAACTTACCTGAGGACAGACAAGTAATAAATGGCAGAACAGGATTCAGTTCCAAGACAGTCTGGCTCTAAAGTGTGTGCTCCTGATCAAGGTGCCATGTGTCTCAGAGGCTGGCATACCCACCACCTCCCCTTTGTGTGTGTGGATTGCTGGTTTGGCCTGTGTAATTAAATTGGTGAGGCATATTTATAAACCTGGTAGAAATGTTTACAGTACAGTTACATAACTTCTTTGGAAGTGATTTATAGTCCTATTTTGAAGTGTTTAGAGCTAAAGGGTGCAGTTCTCACATGAATTCAGATATGCCCATAAGTAGCTTCTTTTAACTCATTCTGCAATTACTCCAGTAAACAAAAATAATTTTCATTAATTAAAAAAAAGTTAATTTTAAAAGCACCTATTCTGATAAAAACTTGAAAGTGTTTAATCAGTTTTAGAAGTTACTATGTTGCAAACTAATTTCCTTGATATAAAAGTCCTCTTTCATGGTTTTACATCAGGAGCAGGAGCAATGTACATATAGGATTTTAACCATAACTCAGTAAGACAACATTATTTTTTTTTTCTAAACTTATTAGTAAGATTTTGGGGCTTTTTTTGTTTGTTTGGTTCGTGTTTTTTGGGGGGGGGGTCTTGTGTGATTGGACTAAACAAATAAACAGAAGAGATACTGCATGTGACATTTTGGAATCTGGTTGCCTGTTTGCTGCCTGCTTTACTTGCTCTGTTTACAATACCTTTATGCTGATGGCCAAGGGAAACACTGCTTGCTTTGTCCTTATATTAATAGCTAAAAACTGGAACCCCAAGAAAGTTTGGGAGGGCCGTCTAGTACCTGTATTCTGTGGAAAATAGTAGCCTTTTCAGCATCCCTTGGAGAAAACAAGGTAAGGCTTTCCTCTATGCCTCTCCAGGAATGACCTCCTAGCACTCAGTAATCATCTCGATTGGGCTGATTGCAGAGTACAGAACTGCCCAGCAGTCTTAGTTATCATAACTCTACCAGTGACAGGATGAGTATTTCTAATCAAAAAATTGCACTAGGAGGTGAACACTTATGGGCTGTGGTGGATGTAAGAAGTGACTGGGGAGGGCGTGAATATCACAAAGAGGAGAGTTCTTGAAGCTATCTAGGATTCTGTGAAGATTCATGTGGCTTTGAGAAGCACCACTTAGGGTAGATTTTATATTCATTTGTGTTGCATTTCCTTGGCTGTCTAGACCATAGAGAATGTTAGACTGAGGAAAGAACAAAATTTATGACAGTATAATACTAACACACACAGTCATTTGTTACCTCCTGCTACATAGCTGCTTAAAAAGGTGAGTGAGAGAGGCGCCTGGGTGGCTCAGTCGGTTGAGCATGACTATGGTTTGTGCTCATGATCTCATAGTTTGTGGATTCGAGCCCTGTGTCAGGCTCCAGGCTGACAGTGCAGAGTCTGCTTGAGATTCTCTCTCTCCCTGCTCCTACCCCACTCTTCTGTCTCTCAAAATAAATTTAAAACAAAAAGTAAGAGAGGAGCACCTGGGTGGCTCAGTCAATTAAGCATCAACTCTTGATTTCAGCTCAGGTCATGATCTCCTGGTCATGAGTTTGAGCCCCACCTAGGGCTCTGTGCTGACAGCGCAGAGCCTGCTTGGGATTCTCTCTCTCTCTGTCTCTCTCTGCCTCTCTCTCTCTCTGAAAATAAACTTAAAAAAATAAAGTGAGAGTGCTCTCAAACCTCACATTGCTTTAGCCAAACATACAGTGAAAATATTCAACTAGGTAGGTTCCCAACACTGCCAAAATTGGAGGTTTCAGTTTCTGAATTCATCCATGGCAAAGGAGATCGTGATGTTTTGGATAGAGATGAAAACAGTGCCCTGCCTAAGAACAGATCTACTTTTAGGGTACTATATATGTTTTTGAGCACTAGACAAATTAGTTCCTCCAAATAAGTGGAGATCTAGAACACTTCATTCATGAAGATTTTTTTTTTATTTTTTATTTTTTTTTATTTTTATTTTTTTCAACGTTTATTTATTTTTGGGACAGAGAGAGACAGAGCATGAACGGGGGAGGGGCAGAGAGAGAGAGGGAGACACAGAATCGGAAACAGGCTCCAGGCTCTGAGCCATCAGCCCAGAGCCCGACGCGGGGCTCGAACTCACGGACCGCGAGATCGTGACCTGGCTGAAGTCGGACGCCTAACCGACTGCGCCACCCAGGCGCCCCCCATTCATGAAGATTTAAAAGACAATTTGGCTTAGAACTGATTGTTTTCCTTTTCTTTTTATTGTTGTAAAATATACATAACATAAATTTACCATCTTAACTATTTTCGAAGCGTTCAGCAGCATTAAGTACATTCACACTGTTGTGCTACCATCACACATCCACAGAGCTCTTTTTATCTTGTAAAACTGAACTTCCATATCCATTAAATAGGAGCTAAGAACTCAATTGTGACTGGCCAGCCTGTTCTAGCCAACATCATGTGGCCAGCCTAAGTCCCTTAGAAAATGGTGGCCCCTTTGGTGTTGAAAAACTAGAATGGTTGCCTTCGGGCCCTGGTCTCCAATATGTGATCTTCAAAAAATTACAGTTAAGTGTTTTTGGAAAACACTGGCTTAAAGCTAAGGCAGGTTTCTTTACTGTAGGTCTCCCTAGAGTTCACAAAATGCTAATCTCATTAAGGCTCTTCCAAGGGGGGAAGGTGTTTATTGAACTCTTTTTGTAGGAACCCTCTCAGAAAACCTTAGTTTGGGAAATTCTGCTGTAAACAATGGAAGACCATGGAAGGATTTTGGGCCATTTAGAGTTATCAGGTTTTTATTTAGAAATTCAGTTCTAGGGGATGAGATGAGAAATGAGACCAGTTGGAAGCCTGTTATATCCCGTGCATGGTGGAGGAGATAGCCCATGATCCACATAAGTGTAAGGAGGTTTGGGGGTGTGGGAATGCACTGGAGATTTGAGGAGCTATAGAGGATAGAATCAGGAGGCCAAACTGCCATCAGGAAGGAGAGACCTACACTACCCCCTTGGTTTCTGGCTCTGATCATGTCTAA
The DNA here is from genome assembly GCF_018350155.1 of Leopardus geoffroyi. NCBI lineage: Eukaryota > Metazoa > Chordata > Mammalia > Carnivora > Felidae > Leopardus > Leopardus geoffroyi. The sequence continues at coordinate 30,581,974 of NC_059328.1, forward strand.
TCAGTCACTGGGTATAAGATTCTGTGATCCAGCAAAGGGTCTGCTCACGGGACATGTTTGGAGTCAGGCACGACTGTATGATGGCAATGAGGTGTCAGGTCAGTGAGCTCATCGCCACCGGATTCAAAAACTAAGAGGGAGAACAGGACTACAGACAGAAGCAGGGGACATCAGTGTTTGATAATGGGCGGGAAGGAGGAAAAGCAGGAGAGAGAGTGTCCTGGGAGCCAAGGGAAGAGAGTATTTCAAGACAAGAGCAGTTATCCCCCCACATGGAAATTACAACAGCAGAGAGGTGTTTTTACTTGTCAGATTATTAGATTTTTATCTGTACATGTATATGTGTGCACATGTGAGTAACAGCATTAGCCAGAAGGAAGTAATTTCAGTATACTCCTGCATTATTTTGGAGAGTGTATGTTGGTATAAAATTTGGGAGATCAATTGAGAAGTATCAAAAATCTTGTGTGCATCCTTTCTCCCCAGAAAATGCACTTAACAGAAATTTATCCTAAGGAAATCATCGATATGCACAAAAACCTTTTACGAGTAGTTTGTCACGACATTGTATATGATGTTTAAGAAATTGTAAACAAATTAAAAATATAACTAGTAGGGTTGGCTAAATAAATTGATGTCCATATGATGAAATAAGGCCATGCAGCTAGTTGAAATTATGCAAGACCTGTCAAGCATGGAGGAATGCTCCTGATGTTTTTGTATTAAATTATATATGTACACATACACAGTTGTGCACAGGAATAAAGACACGCCATCATTGTAAGTGATGTCCCTTAGGTTGTAAGATGAAGGAATTTTTATTCTCGTTGTACTTTTCTGTATATTTCAACCTTTGTACAGTTTAAAGCTATCAGTAATAACTTGGCAGAGTGATTTAGGTGCTGTGGTGGGGACGGGAGCCTGAGTGAGGTAAGGGACGAGTGGAGAACCGCTAGTGTAGATGAGGATGTGAGGAGCGTGGGGCGGGGAGAGAGCTCAGGTGGAGACGTGGCTTCTAGCCCTACCACGGCTCTCCTTGACCTCAGCCTTGTGAGTGCTTCAGTTCCTTTGTCTGTGACAGGGATGCTAACAGGTCCCTGGTGACAGTCAAGTGCCCTACTGCATATGATCACATTCTGTAAATTGTGCAGTGCACGAGCAACATGATATCATATCATTACATTTTAAATGTAATGCTGTGGCGCTCACCTGAGGTCCTGCTTCAGAGTCTTCCTCTTGTATCACTCTGTTGTTTTTGGCGGGGGAGCCAGTGCACAAGTAAACTGTTAAATGTTTACTAGGTTTAAATTACACGACTGAAGTTCTGTACAGCTCAGGGACATAAGCATTTCTTTTGGGGTGAATCCTCAGCTAAGTAATGATTTTTATTCATCACTATTATCTTAGTGCCTTTGTTGTGTGTCCACTGTTACGCTGGGTACTTCAGCAAACACAAAATAAAGAAATGTAAGTCCTGAACCCACAGTTATTAGTGATGAGAACTCTTACTGAAGTTCCCATGTTAGTGCTGAAGGAAATTCTCTTGGAGAATCTTTAGTGTAGACACAGGGGAAAACACTGAAGTCCAGAAAATGCATGAGTAGAGAACCCAGGGACAAGGAATGAGCCTTGAGAGGCACATGCTGTTGGGGCCTGAGGAGGAAGGAAACAGCGTTCATAGGCCATCGAGACAATGGGATCAGCTGGAGGAAACTGAGGCCCAGGGCAGGAAGACCTGGTTGGTAGCTGAGCCTAGATTGTAACTCAGGTTTTGATACCCACATTGGCCCTTTTAACCTGACACTTTGATATGTTATGTCAACATAATATATTGAGAAGAATTTGATCTAGGAATTTGGTAATACGCTGCTTGGACACCCATGAAACCTGATTTAAAATCTCATTGTACCAAAATTCCTCAGTTCCCTTGAAGACCTGCAGGTTTGGGCAGAAGAGGGGGGTGGGCACAGGTACCTCAAATCTGCTAAACCCATGGTTCCTGGCCAGAGTGAAAAATCTTACTAGAAAAGAATGACAAACATTTTGTTTATAATAGTTCTTTTCCAAAGTTTCACCAGAGGTCCTGTTGTTCAGATCTATCTAGCGTATTCTAAAAAGTGAACAGTTTAGGATAGATGAAGGAGGGAGGAAGTTATTACAGGATAAACTCTTTTGGTGAGAAATAATCTAAGGACATATTCCAGAGGAATTATTTCTTTTAAGTTAGCAGTGTCTTTCACATTTAACATTTACGTTGGTCATCCTTGGAATCCTCTGACTGAATCCAAATTTTAAGTTCTGGTTATACAGCTCCAGAAAACCATGGGACAGCACCTGTTGGCCTTCAGAGCAGTTTCCAGATCGCCTCCCACCTGACATTCCTGCCACTCACCGTTGTCCCTTAAGCTTCTTGTCGCTTTCAGTTTCTGATCTCACATTTCTCACTGGCAAGTTTTGTGCATGGTCTCAATCTTTCTCTCTCTCCTCCCACATGTTTACTTCTTAATGATTTTATCCCAGTCTTTTTACCATCCTGAGTTCCTGGACCGCTTCCCTGAGGATTGTTAGCAACTGAATTCAAATAAGAGTCTGGACAATGTTGATTGCAATGATCTGTTTTTCTCCACTATCCTGCAAAAAGTACACATGTACTATGAGAGAGAAAAGAGGGGTTTTGATCTAATGTCAGAGGTTTGTGCACTGCTGCATCTGCTTTCTTTGACCCGTTACGGTGTGCTTACCCCAGGGGACAGTGACATGGCAAGATCATTACCACAGAATGAGATGCTATCTCTTATATAAAATTCTTTATCATGGCAAACCAATGAGGCTTATTACTTCATTGCTATGGGTAAGAATCATGACAGACTGACAAATCATGAATTTATTTTAAAAGAATCCACAGATAGTACTAAATCTACAACTTAACATAGCTGTTATCATGGGGTCAAGCAGCTGTATGACCATCAAAGACACATTTTTTTTTTAAGATTAACTGACATTGTATGTGTGTGTTTGTTCCTTTTTAGCACGAGGTAGAACTAACATCGAACTTAGAGAGAAATTCATCCTGCCTGAGGGGGCATCCCAGGGAATGACCCCTTTCCGATCACGGGGTCGAAGGTCCAAACCATCTTCGCGGGCTGCCTCCCCCACCCGCTCCAGCTCCAGTGCTAGTCAGAGTAACCACAGCTGTACATCCATGCCGTCTTCTCCAGCCACCCCAGCCAGTGGTACCAAGGTATGTACTGACATTGACCTCTCTTATGGCCTTTGTCCCTGTTCCCATATTTACAGAAGTTTGGTGTTAAGTGTAGCCTCTGAACGCCTCCTGCCAGGAGAGGAACATGAAGATATACTGACCAAGCTCTACCTAGACCAGCCTCTCCAGGCCCCAGTAGAGAACAGGACCTTTAAGATTTTACTTTGAAGGACATTATTAAAATATGAACTCAGATCGTTAAGTCAGAAACACTTCTTTCCACATAATCTCCCATCCAGAATTCCTAATTTTGGAAATCCAGGCACTCTCTGTGCAGCTGAAGCCAGCGAATAAATTTGGTTGTTTTGATGGGTTACTTATGAAGTATGCTGTTGCCTTTCTGCCTGGTCCCTTTTATCCTGTTAAACTGATGCACGTTTTGTTTTGTTTTCTGTTTCTTTAAAATTCAGTGTCTTCTATTTATTTTTTGTGTTCCCAATTTGCTTCTTTTCTGTTCCATTTTCAATTGTTCCCATCCTTCCCTTTGGATTTCCGTTTCGCAGACTCCACTTCAGTTCCCTCGCTGTTATGACAAACCCTGGTTGGTAAACAGTAAAGCTGGCACCCCTGTCAGGGACAGCCATTATCCTGACCTCCAGCTGCCCAGCCCCGAGGTAGAGTATGGTTTTGCTGACTAAGGACACGGTCACGACGAGGCCCTCGCTAATGCCAAGAACTGGATCAGCTCCTCTTCCTGACACAAGTCCATGCTCTTTTCCATCTGTGTGGTGCTTGCTCTCACAGCCGATTCATCTAGTCAAGTGCTTTTCAGGGGTTTCTAACTCGGATTCACCAAAATTGGAGATAAACAAGAGATGCCTAAAACTGGATTAACAACTTGCTGCCAGTGTTTAGAATGATGTTTTTCCAGGGTGATGAATAATTGTCATTCCTGGTGATTTGTTGATGGATATTATTCATAAAACTCGGGCCTCTCGGAGTCTCCAAACCTCAGATACACAGACGAGTTATGAACACTTGAAATTCAACTACGGTGCATGTTCAGCAGTGTTCTATCTTTACTAGAACAGAAGAGCGGCTGGCGTCCCCTGCCCTGAGCCATGTCCTCAGGGTGGTTGATACTGCCAAACTGGTGTGAGGGGCGGGTGCTGCCTTCTTCAGCCAAACACTGCATCAGCGAACACTGCTCCAAGGCTCAGATTTTAACTTCTGAATTTAAGTCACGCGGATGTGTGACTAGTGGCCTAGTCACTTGGGTGTCTGAAGCCTTGATTTGAATACACATGCTGGCAGTTAAGCATGTTTGAGTGCAGTCATTAAAATGCCCAAAGCATTTGTGGAAGAGCAGTGTTTCAGAAACAAAACATGGGCTAGTGGCTTGTCTGATAGCGGGAAAATTCGCATTCTAGCTCCTGCTGGGAAATACTGGTTCCTTGTGCCTCAAAAGATAGCATTGCCTTCAGTCATGCAAAGCTTCAGCCCCAGAAGGCGAAGGCGGGAGATGTAAGAAGCCAGTGCCTGTGAATGGGCTGCTGCTTTGGGATTCATCCGCTCTGAGCTAAAGCTCCAGTTCAGAAATCTGTTTGGTTTAGAACATGATCTGGGGGACCTCCTGTCACCAAAACCCCAGGACTCTACCTGCTTATCTTGCTTTCCTTCTTCCTTAATGGCTCCAGTTTCATGAAAGTCTCAAAAGTTCTAAAATTTTAAATGTATTTATAAAGTACAAAATGCTCACAGGATTCTAATAGATCAGCCTTTTTGTTTCATCTTAAGGTTTTACCTTTTGCTCATTTCGAGGTTTCATCTTTCCTTACCTGTGGGTATTTTCTACAGGCCGCTTCCCGACGTGGACTCCAGCCCAGGGCCTCCAGGGCTGCGGTCTCGCCAGCGGCATTCTCACGAGCAGTAGCTTCTGAAACTGGTGCTCCTCCTCCTGTGTGGGCCAGGAGCGTTTGCGCTTGACCGTTAATCACTTTCTGTCGCTTTTGCTTTTTTTCCCTAAATTAAATATGAGAAACAGTGAAAACAGGTTGCTTTACTCTTCCATTTGTATGGACATCTTAAAGGTCCTGGAAAACAGTTTACACAATTTATTTCAAAGAAAAATTAGAATAGTCTTATGGTATGAGTGATATTTAAAACAGACTTAAAAATTCTTAATGAGGACTTCCAAATTAAGTCTACTACTGACTTAAAAAAAACAAAACAAAACACTCAAATGGGAAATGTTTCTCCTGCTGGTAGCAGTAGTAATAATGTGTATCTGTCCAGCTCTTTTTCCATTAGGAAGTGCTTCTACACATGATTTATTCATTCGGCAAGTTTTTATTGAGCCCCTCTTCTGTGCCAGACACTGTTTTAGGTGCTGAGGATGTGACAGTGAACAAAGTCCCTGCTTTCATGGAGCTTACACTTTAATACAGGCGAGACAAACCACAAACAAGGATATCTATCGTATGTCAGGTGGTAATGAGTGATATGCCAGAAAATAAAGCAGGGGAAGAAAATAGAAAGTTAGAGTGTCACTCTAGTAGTGAGGCAAGACCTCTCTGATGGATCATTCAGCCAATCCGCCCAAAAGAAACAAGGGAGTGAGCCACACAGAAACAGGGTGGGAGGAACAGTGAGGAGACCATGGTGGCTCAGTGGATTGAAAAAGAAAGAGTGTGCTTATCTGCAGTTTTTCCAGTGAGGGAAATGGACTGAAAGATCTTGGTTTGACTGAAGTTCCTGCACCCATCCAGTGAGAGAGGTTGGAGTGATATTGGCATCTCCATATGAAATATTTAGAGCTAGAACGCATATTTGAAATTTCTAGCCCCAACACTTCGACACTCAGGATTATTTGGATTTTTTTTGGCCATTTCTGGTGGAAATTTGTCAGGAACTTTCTAGTAGAAATATAGAAGACATTATGAAATTTTGAATTGGAACATAAGACCTTTTCTGGGGTGGAATCCTCAATCTATATGACCTAGGACACTTTCAAAAATCTTTGTTTTCCTGGACTTTTAATTTGCTTTTCAATCAGTTAGGTGTAAGGAGGCTTAAATAGACCTTTTCAGATTGAATTTCAAAAATTTCACCTAGTAAATAGAACTTGTTAAAAAAATTTTTTTTAAGGTTATTCCATCAACAGGGAGCAAGCTGAAACGACCAACCCCAGCCCTTCACTCTAGCCGCACATCCCTCGCTGGTGATACCAGCAATAGTTCTTCCCCAGCCTCCACAGGTGCCAGAACGAATCGGGCAGGTAAGTGCCTGCCCCCATCCATGTGCACTGGGGTGAAAGGGGAAGGGGAATGGCCAGGCTAAGAACTGGGGGACAGCAGCCTCTGGGTGGTGCTTCACTGCTCCCCAAGGAAAGCAGATAATGAGAGCAGCACACAGATGTGATGTCCAAAGAGAGACCTGCAGATTTTCTGCTGCTCTTTCCTTTCCCTCCTGCCACTGTAGCTGCCTGCAGCCATGCCTTCTGAGAGCAGATGTGTCCACAGCTAAAGCCAGGCCCCTGTTCTTGACCAGAAATGACTGTATTTGAGAGAATCTAAAAGGCAGGAGGGACCTCCTGAAGTGGGCTTTTCCTCAGAAGGCCACCCAGTGTTGGGGCTGGCAGTTGGCTAGTAATTTTTCCAACATTCTGCATTTATTATAGCCACTGGCAAGCAGAGAACATCAGGGAAAGATCACATCTGTTCACCTGTTGATATTCCCCATGCGAGTCCAGGAATTGGCCTCATTTCTGGCTTTCTGTTTGCCTGCCCGACCCCCCCACCCCTGCTAGCAGGCTCTCCTCTATGCCCAGGTGACTGAGCAGCCCCACTCAGCACTACTCTGGGGGCACAGGAGGTCACTGTGCTGAGAGAAGCTGCTGTCTAATCCTCAGGAGGCAAGCTTCTCAAGCAGAATCACAAAGCCCGAAAAGGTTTCAGTGGCTGCTGTGTAGATGAAAAGATGGGGTCCAGAAAGGCTCTGATCTGCCCAACATCACACAGCATATCTGGTGGTATTTACATCAGAGCCCTAGCCTCTGGTCGCTTGTCCTCACCACCCCCATGTTGTCTCTATTAAGTTTGCTGCTTTATTCTCAAATTCCAGACCCTAAAAAATCAGCCAGTCGCCCTGGGAGTCGGGCCGGGAGTCGGGCCGGGAGTCGGGCCAGTAGCCGGCGAGGAAGCGATGCCTCTGACTTTGACCTTTTAGAGACGCAGTCTGCTTGTTCAGATACTTCGGAGAGCAGCGCTGCAGGAGGCCAGGGCAGCTCCAGAAGAGGGCTAAACAAGCCTTCCAAAATCCCGACCATGTCTAAGAAGACCACCACTGCCTCCCCCAGGACTCCGGGTCCCAAGCGATAACACTGTACAAGCACCCCCAAGCCTCTATCCACTTTGAAGCCTGCTCCGTACATTGGGTGTATATTTATTCTGAACAGGAGAAGTTATATTGTTAAAAGTGTAAAAGAATAATTGTGTTATGAAGCTGCCTTATTTTTTTTCTTTTTGTAAGTTACTATTTTCATGTGAATATTTATGTAGATAAAATTCGCCTCCTGGTAACCCTGTAATGGATGGGGCCCAGAAATGAAATATTTGAGAAAAACAAGTGAAAAGGTCAAGATGAGAATGTGTATTAAAAAAAAAAAAAATGCCTCTAAATAGGGTTTCTGCGCGGTGCAGGGTTGTAAACCTGCTTTATCTTTTAGGATTATTCCTAAATGCATCTTCTTTATAAACTTGACTTGCTGTCTCAGCAAGATAAATTATATTAAAAAAATAATAAGAATCCTGCAGTGTTTAAGGAACTCTTTTTTTGTAAATCACAGACACCTCAATTAGCAAGAACTGAGGGGAGGGCACTTCTAATTGCTTTTTCCAATGTTTTTAATGCTGTGTGATTTTAGCTGAGGAGAGGGAACCTCCTCTAGGTAATGTTTGCACATGATCAGCAGAAGGAGTTCATCGCAATACTCTGAATCCTGTTTCAGTACTGGGTGTTTAAAGGACAATAGCTGCTAGAATTCAGGGGTAAATGTGACTGTTCCGAAGATGTCAGAACATTGGGGTTTTTAAGAGTCCTGGTTTGTAACTTTCTATTCAACCCAGCCACCAATAACTCCTGTGCTCACCAGGACCCAGGCCCTTGGCAAGGGGACACTCCTTGGTGGCACTGTGAATTACAGATTTGTTTATCTGCATTTTTCCTATTTATTTAAATGGTCGATCAACTTCCCACAAACTGAGGAATGAATTCCACGAGCTTATTCTGAAAATGTGGACATAAGACAAACATTTGCTCGTCCTTTAAAGGAGTTCACCAGCACACTTGTTATCAAGTCCCGTTTGCTTCCGTCTTTTTTTGTGCGTAATAAAGTCAACTGACCAAGTGACCATGAAGAGGGGCTGTCTGGGGCTCCCGTTTTTTAGCTGCTGTTCCTCTTCAGCTCCGACCATGTTGCTGTGTAATTATCTCAATTGGTTTTAATTGAGGCAGAAACTGAAGCTCTACCAATGAACTGTTTAAAAACAAGACACACTTTTGTATTAAAATTGCTTGCAGTAACAAATTTGTATTTCCTGATTTTCTTCTCAACTATTATATATAACATGTTACTCTGGGTATGACTGTGTTTTAGATACTTAAACGCATTATTCAGATCAAAACATCTTGGTGGATAAATTAAGGAGCTCATTAACAGATTTTTTTTTTCCTGTTTATTTCATCCTTGTTAAAGCAACAAAGAAATAATCAGACTATTGTTAATGTAAATCTATAGGGTATCTGCTCCACTTAGGTGATTACACAAATAGCAATATGTAAGAAAACTTCTGTAGTAGAAATCAAGAGATCCTGGGTTTGAGAGGATGGGGCTGATTTCCCACAGTATGCTGAGATATCTGGTTAAATGACAGAATTTCAGAAGTGGATGCCAAATTGGTCACCAAATCTAGCTCCTTTCTTTTGCAGATGGAGACACTGGGGTGGGAAAGAGGGTTATTTGCCTGAGATCACAGAATTAATAAATGGCAAAAAATGGACCTTGAATCAAATCCTTGATTCCCTACTCAAGTCTGGCATTCCTATTTCCTCCAGACCCTATTTGGCTTTATAATAATTAGAACAGCCAAATATTCTAACAGAAGGAATTAGGCTAAGAAGTAAAGAAGACTTAAGAGGTAGGTAAGGGGTTCAAACTCAGGCTACCAGTGTTTCTGACCATTAGGCCATACTCCTCATGTGATCAGGAATTTGGTGAGATGCATAGGTGTTTGCCAAAGCTGTTTGAGGCCAGATATCTGGATTAAAAACAATCCATCCTAATGGATTCTGAAGGAAGTGCTTACTCTGTTCCCCCTGGAATTAAGTAACTTCAAGCTGCCAGAACTGTGTAGGATAGTGTTTTCACCCAAATTTACTTCCCCTCTAGGCCTCCTGGCAGTGGAAGCATATTTAAAACACTTGACCTCCATCCTTTTCAGATTCTGGACTGTGATCATTTGCTGTTGTTTTTACCAAGTAATTCCGATTTCTCTCAGCCTGTGCAACAAAGGTCACCTAGTAGTGGAATCTATACAAAGTGCATTTCCATTTAACAAACACCCATATGCAAGGCCATGTAGAGAATGTAAGGGTGCCAGAAAAAATTACAGTTCTGGGATACAGGTGCTAAACACGTGATACAAATTTGGTGTCTGCTGGGTAGCGCTACACAAGTCCCTGGGGTTTTCAATGATGCAGTAACAGCTGACCATTATTGACTGTGATAGGCCTGTGCTAAGTGCTCCGTGTACAAGCCAGCTACTGTGACCCCCATTCACAGATGAGAAACAGCCTGAGAGGTTCAGTAACGTGCCCAAGGTCACAGCGTTACCAGGCGGCTGGGAAAGCCCTTGTTTGACACCATCTCTCAAGAAATCTTCCCCCGCTCAGTTCCCTTCCAGGGCCGGAGTTCCAGGATTCCACTCACATCCCCACCCCCACTTCCCAGCTCCTTGTCCTCTGCCCATCCAGGCACTTACCGGGCCCTCGGTGGGAGCACAGCCTTCCTTCTGCCTCCCGTTAAGACTGTATATCCATCAGACTGTCGCCCCTGTTGTGGGGGGCCTTGGAGGCAGGGAACCGTCGGCTTCATCTCTGGCTCAGAGCAGCCCACAGAGGTTGCCGCTGAACTGAATTTCAGGGAGACGCCATTTGGAATGACTGAAACCTGATGTTTAGGTTTATGGGAATTTGAGGCCTGTTGTTTAAAGAACACAGCTATCTCTGCTCACCCTTAATTGAGATCAGTGATTTCTGTTACAAGAATCTGCCCAGCCCTGGGCTGCTTACAGTCTAGCTGGAAGCCCAGTGCTGCACAATACACTACCTGAGGACTCCAGGCTAGATCTGAGGACCCAGAGGATGTGGTGTGAACTCAAAGGGGAGTGCAGAGGGCTGGCTAGAGAAGGACAGTGAGGAGGACAGGAGATTCAGAGACCCTGAACTAGCCTGACACAGGGATACCCCCTTGACCCTGCCCCTGCCCCAGTATGCGCTCACCAAGCCCTGGGGATGCAGCCTGCTAAACAGCTTCTCCTCTGCCCTCTACCCCGTCACCAGAAAGGATCATGGTCATTGCCCACCCCATTACTTTACTTGCCTCCATCTGTGGGCCCTGACTCTAATCTTCATCCCTGCAATCCATGTTCCCCTCTGCAGCGGACTCTGCCTTGGGCACTTTCAGTGGTGAAGCTGCCACATCCTTATGGGGCTTATAAGCAGTGCGGAAATTTACCCATTGGAAAAAAGGCAGACTAGGCATGGGCTTAAAACACCAACAAATGATTGGTTCGATTTAGAATGTGAGAGAAAAGTCTTGATTTTTTTTAAAGTTTGAAGTGATGATGGGAATTTTTAAAGTTCGGTGGACTTCTTAGTTTCTTTTGAAGTTTCGTATTGAGTCCACACTGGGGCCACCATAACCATCTGTTGTCCGGAGCCCTCATCTAGTCTCCCCGCAAGGTCCTTTGGGTCCGTATCTTGCCAGCCACTCAAGCCTCACCCTCACCCTGGCCATTTGTTTCCCAGGCTTTCCAGGCTCCACTGAACAGCTCACCTGCAGGGGAAGTCCCTTAACTTCCGTGTGCCTCAGTTTCCTCATCTGTTAAAAGAAGGGGTTGAAACAGCATCTACTCTATATGTGCAAGCATTCAAGAAGTGACACAGACCTTGCCTGGCACATGGTAAATGCTAAGTGTTACCTGCATTATGCTCCCTGGAGTCCTGTGGCCTCGACACCAGCTGTTTCCTCTGCCTGGAAACTGCTCTCCAGCTCTCCCTCTGCCCTTTCCTGTCATCCCAGGCCGATTCCGTCCAGCCTTCCGAGCTCAGTCTAGGTGTCACTTCCTCCCAGCTCACCGCCTTAGCCATAAATGAATCAATGTAGTGAGAGGGCGCCCAGGAGGAGCAAAGTGTGCAGAAAGGGGCTGAGTCAACAACGAGTTTCCGTGTAGAGTCTTCTTTCTCTTGCAAGCCTCTGAAAGCCGCGACAATTAAGACGCGTAAAGGGCGGCTCCCGGGCGCTCTGGAAGGGCCCCAGAGCTCCCTGGCCCAGTTGGAGGCGGATGCGCGGCTCCCTCCTGCGGGAGGCGGGATCAGCACTGGGGGATCCCCAGGGCGCACAGCGAGAGCTGGCGGTGACAGTGCGGTCGCCGGAACATGGGAGAATGGGGGGTCTCGCCTGGGGCGTTAGCCAGGAGCACGCGGGAACCAGGTGGGTGGCACGCACGCTGGGAGCAGAGACTGAGCAGGTGTCGCGAAAGAAGCCTCCAATAGCGCGTGCAAAGGGACAGCGGGCAAGGAGCCGGGTGGCCAGCGAGGAACTGAGGTGGCGGCTGATGGCAAAGGAACGCGTCTCACTCTCCGGGCACGACTGGCACCTCGGGGCCTCTCTACCTCTAGACCCTACTGAGGCTTTTCTTCGTGTCGCGTGGAGCGACATTCCGCGCACTAAGGCGGGACTGCGGGGTCACTCCAATGGTGGGACGCAGGCCCCGGATCCCGCCCGGTCGAGAGTGCTGGAGGACACGCCCTGCGGGAGCGCAGGGCCTCATTTCTCCCGACTGCCCCGCTACCCTCGTGTCCCCAGGCCGAGGCCCCCCGCCCGCCCGACGGTGCCGGCTGAGAGGGGAGCCCAGCACGACCCCGACGACCCGGCAGCTGGACAGGGGACCCCTCGCCCCCTCGCCGGACCCGCCCACCACCGAACAGCGGCGGGCATCTCGGCGTCACCACACCTGCTGCACCACCCACGCCCCACCGCCCCTTCCCCCTGGTTTAGCTCCGGCGGCCTTGGCCCCGCCCCGAGCCCCCATTGGTCGGGAGCGGAGGGGGCGGGGCCCGACGGCGGCACGCGGGACCCACGGGCGGAGGAGGCGGGCGCGCGGCGCAGACCGCAGCTCCAGCTGGAGGGGCGCCGTCGGATCTGCGTCGTCTCGAGCGCAGACCGGAGCTTGCCCGCCGCCCCTGCGGCTCGGCCGCCACAGACAGATTGGCTGCCAGCCCCCAGCTCCCGGAGGAGCCCCTGCCGCGTCCACGCCGCCCGAGCCCAGCAGGTGCTGGGAAACCGCAGGCGAGCGCGCCCCGTGCGGCCGACCCCGAGCCCCGCCCGCCGTTCGCCGTCCGCCGTCGGGGCGGCCGCGGCCCCGGTCCCCGCCCGGCGGCGGAGCGGATGCGCGCCCGCTGAGCGCCCGCCCGGCCCGGCCCGGCCATGGCCGCCCGCCCCGGGCCGCTGTGGCTCGTGGGCCTGGCGCTGTGCGCGCTGAGCGGCGGCGGCCCCGGCCCGCGCGCCCCGGCCGGCTGTCCGGCCCGCCGCCTGGGCCCGCGCGAGCGCCGCGACATGCAGCGCGAGATCCTGGCGGTGCTCGGGCTGCCCGGGCGGCCCCGGCCCCGCGCGCCGTCCGCCGCCGCCCGGCTGCCCGCGTCGGCGCCGCTCTTCATGCTGGACCTGTACCACGCCATGGCCCGCGACGACGACGAGGACGGCGGCCCCCCCGAGCGGCGCCCGGGCCGCGCCGACCTGGTCATGAGCTTCGTCAACATGGGTGAGTGAGGCCGTCGGGGTGGGCGTCCGGGGCCCCGGTGACCATACGACCAGACCACCGGGTGGACGCGCGGGTGCGGACGGGTCCAGGGGACCGCCTTGGCCGGTGCGCGCCCCTTTGATCGCGGCCACGCCCCCACAGAGGGCTGGGAATGCGGAGCTCAGGGCGGCCGAGTCCAAGGGCTGTGGGCCCCCGCTCACTCCGACAGACGCGGATGTGAGTCCCATCGATGTGCGCGTTCGTCCCGCCCCTGGAAACACCCAAGGGTAGGAATCATCTCATGCCGGTGGACCGGGCAGTGCCAGAAAGACAGTGTGGTCCTGGGGAGACGGATGAGTAAACAGGCCGGGATGCTGCCACAGTGATAAGGGCAGTACTGGAGAAAGGGACAAAGTTCAGCGTGGAAAGCCCCGGTGACATCATCAGAGTGCCCAGAGCTGAGATGAGAGCCCAAGATGTCATGAGTCCACAGCAGCCCGTTCCCTGGCCAGAGCCCCAGCCCCTGTAGGTGAGGGTGTGGCTGTCAGGGCAGCGGGTGGGGAAGGAGTGGACTCTGAGCTCAGTGGGGCCGTTGGCGGTCTTGTCACCCTGAGTGCAGCACCTGGGACGTGGCTTGGCATGCTGTGAAGGTCCAGGCTGTGGAAGGACATGGTGGGCAGCTCGGACGCCCCTCCTTCTCCCACACAAAGCCCAGCCCTTCCTCTCTGCAGAAACTCTGTACAAGTCGTGGAGCCGTTTATGGTTAGTTTTCAAAGATGTCTTTCCTATTATTAAATGCTCTTTAATCTGCAGTCCTGACTATCTGTCCCCTATCCGCTTTGCTTCCTGTCTGTGGGGTCAGGGCTGGAGCAGACACCAGACTGGATCTGGGGGCGCAGGGACTACAGCTCAGGCTTAGATGGGAGAAGACCTTTGCCAAGGCCAATAGCCTCCCTTCACCCACAGCGTCACTCTTGACCTTCCCGACAGCCCTGTTACCAGACATGATCTTCATCCCCATCTCCCTGATGAGGACTTTGAGGCTCAGAGAGACAATGTTATGCCCAGGATAGCACAGCCTCTCTGTGGCCCAGTCAGGACAGGAGGTAGCCCTACACCCACCTCCTGAAGGAGCTGATATTTCTTTCTCCTGTCAGGAGGGCAGGCTTTCAGGGTGTAGAGAGCTTCCAGAGGGGTTTAGGCAGAGAAACCCAGGGGATGGAGCAGCCGGAGGTCTTGTGGGGTCTTTAGCCATTTGCTTCCTGCACTGGGGCAGGCAGAGGGGACAGCCAAGGAGGCCTCTGTCCCCCCCGCCCCCCCAGCCCTGAGCTGGTGGGTGCCTGAGGTGAGGGAACAGCAGGAAGCGGCTGTTAACCTCTGCTGAGAGCCCAGTGCCAGGTACAGGACTTGGGCCAGTGAATGCCACCTTCCTGGTTGGAGGGCAGGGTGGGGGACGCGGGATAACAGAGACCATGTGTAAAACTGAGGCCTGTCCTCAGAACAAGCTGACCTGGGCCTCAGAACCAAGAGGGGCTGTAGATACAGTTATCCTGAGAATGTCCCCAAGGGAGCCATCCGTTAGTGAGTCACTGCCTGGCCAATGTCCTGCTTCCCCAGCATCCCATGGTCAAGGCGCACACGGCCTTGGTGGGAGCTGCTGTTGTGAATCAAGCATCACCCTTAGTTCAGACACATCTGATTCCTCTTGTGCCTCTGCTGTGTGGTCTTAGGCACGTCTCTTGTCCTCTTGGAGCCACAGATCCCTCCTTGTAAAGTGGGGCCCCTAGAGATCAACGCATCGTCAGGGTTGTTGTGTGTTCAGTTGATAGATGGGAGGAACAGAAAATCATGTCTCTGGTCGGTGAGCCTGGGCCTGGTTGCTCCTGACTCCGGTCCCTCCCAGCTGCTGGCCAGCCTTGGTTGGACGTGTGGGAATGTCCCACACTTCTTTTTTTAACCTTTATTTATTTGTTTTTAGGGGGGGGGGGGAGAAGGGGGAGGGGCAGAGAGAGAGGGAGACAGAATCTCAAGCAGGTTCTGAGCTGTCAGCACAGAGCCTGATGCGGGGCTCGAACTCACGAACCATGAGATCGTGACCTGAACCAAAATCAAGAGTTGATGCTTAACTGACTGAGCCACCCCAAGCCCTTTTCATGGGCTCAGAGAGGTTAAATGGCCAGTCCAGGGCCACACAGCGCATCCATGACATCATCCAGGGGCTGTGGATTCCAGATGCCAGCTTCTTCCCACGCCATCTCTGTGTGTTTCACGAAGATCGAAGGCCTCTGACGCTGTGGGATTAACAAGCAGATCTTTGTTCAGTGGAAGCCCGGTCTGTGGGCGGGCCCAGTCAGCTGTCAGAGGGCCTCCTTTATTCTGATGCGCTAATTGCACTAGTACAACTCCTTCAATTTGAGTAGTTTTAACTGGTAATTACCTGGGCTGTGGGGGCGGGGGGATTAGACACCTACCAGGATTCTTTCCTTGTTTGGAGGCCCAGGCCCCAGGCCCCTGAACCACCACCGAGACTAATAGCAGAGTCGCTATGGTGTCAGCACCCACGCCCAGGCTCCCACACCTGTTGCCTCCAGCTCCACCTCCTGTTGGCCTCATCCGGGTCCTGAGAAGCCAGACCTGCTGCCTGCTGGGCCCCTGACCGTCCATGGCAGCCTGTGGGACCCAGAGACCTCTAGCCTCCAGGCCTCTGTGCCCAGGCAGGTGCTGTAGGAAGCCCGTGTCATGGCTGACAGTGTCTCTGTAGGGAGGCCAGGATTACGGTCAGAGCTGGGGCCCCTGCCTGGCCTGTCAGTGAGTCTCCACCTGTATGCTCTTGGCTGCCCTTGGTCAGGACACGGTAATGGGGGCCGATACCTGTCCTGGGTGTCCCCTGTGCTCACGGAGAGGAGAGGCCTGAGCTGGGAGGTAACACCCAGGTTCTTGCACCGCCTGGGCTCGCCACTGAGTCCTTCCTGTCCCAGGTCACCTCCCTTCCCTCTCTGGGCCTCTTTTCTCATCCAGTCCACAGCGATGGTGTCAGAAAACACGGGGCCTCCCGGCCCTGACCCCGTGGCTCCGTGTTGGAGGCACCTCCTCATGGCACCACCCCGTCCTCTGGGCTGGAGTGTGGGTCTGACTGGCTGCTCCCGGGGCGCCTCAGGCTGGCCCAGCCCGCGGGGAGGGAGGAATGAGGCCAGAAAGACCAACTCCGCACGTTGGTCCTGGTCCTTCTCCACCTCGAGCCGCTGGGCCAGCAGGTGCCGTGTTCCAGGTTGAGAAACTGAAGCACAAACAGCCCTAAAGGCAGAGGTCTAGTCAGAAATGCATCAAGCCATCTTCACTTTTGTCGAGACCCTTCTCTGACCAGACTAATTTATTCCCGTGCCTCAGGCAGCCGAGGACAGGGGGTGTTGACCTGAGGCGCTGGATTTGGGAGAGGCAGGGCTGAGTGGGAATGAGGGACCTGGCCCACGTCCTGCTCAGCCCTGTGACCTTGAAGTTACTTCCTTTGGTTCTTGACTAGGGAACTCTCTCATTTCTCACGAATTCACTCAACAGATAGTCATGTGGTACCTGCTCTGTGCCAGACATAGTTCTTTCTAGTTCCTGGGATAGGACAGTGAGCGAAACAAAGTCCCTCCCCTTGCGGAGCTGGCCTCCTAGTGGGGAGCAAGGAATAAATACTTAAGCCACAAAGATGGTTGTCTAGACCACTGGTCTAGACAGTGACCCCCTCCCCCCAGGGGGGCTCTGGAGCCCAGGAGCGGATGGACAGTGGGGGGGCAGACAGGACCCGGGTGGGGGCTCTGACCTGGGACGCAGACAGCATTTGCATCTTGATGCCACCACCGAGTCTCAGTGTGATCTGGCCTCTCCAGGCCACCTCTCAGAGCCTCAGTTTCGTCCTCTGTAAAGTGGAGACACTCGTGTAAAATAGCCCACCCTGCAGGCTGTTCGGGGAGTGTGTAAGATGGCCCCTGGTGAGGACCCTGTGCTCAGAACCTCTGAGTCTGTCTCTTCATTTGCATCACACTTAAGGTCACATCTTTGTTTTGAAAAGAGGAGAGTGAGGCTCAGAGAAGTTAGGTGGTTTTCCCAAGGCCACCCAGCAGGTCAGCTTCCTGTCTCCTCTGCTCTTCTCCTACATAGACACTGCCTCTCTGCCCAGACCTGGGCCTGGCCCACCATTAGGTGCAGTAAGTGTTGCCGAATGGGACTGTCTTTGAATGTATGTTATAAACTGAGAATCCTGTTTTTAAAGTGGTTTTATTGTTTGGGGATTACAAAATAAGATATGCTCATGATACCCTTCATACCACATTGAAACTTGTAACATGGGTGCCCCTGGGCATCCTTTTCCCACTAGCCCAGTGCCTCCAGGCAGTCACTTTTTGATTTCTATCACAATGCATTCATGTCACCTCTCTTTGGTCCCCTTATACCCGAAGCCCTACTCTATATACTTTTATGTCTAGTCTTTCACTTAATATAATTTTTTTGAGATTCATCCCTGTTATCTTCCTATCTTTAGTTCTTTAATTTTTTTTTTTTTTAAAGTAATCTCTACATCCAGGGTGGGGCTCGAACTCATGATCCCAAGATCAAATCAAGAGTTGGATCCTCTGCTAGTGAGCCAGCTGGGCAGCCCTGTAGCGCTTGTTTATAATTGAATTGTATTGCATTCTGCAAGTATACCACATTTGTCCATTTTTATTAGTGGATATTGAGTTGTTTCTAGTTTGGGGTTATGAATAAAGGTGCCCAGAACGTGCTCACGTGGATGTATTGAGCCTATATTTTAATCCTGGCTGTCCCACCTGGGAGCTGTGAGATGCTAGACAGGTTCCTGTTAAAGACTCTGAACCTTCTTTCTTCACCTTTAAGAGCAGGTGAATGAGGCCTATTCCCAGCACTGTGAGGGGAGGCTAGCAGACACTGGCAACAGCAGGAACTTAACTAACAGAGAACTCTGTTACATTTCACCTGTGCCTTTGCTCCTTTCATACCCTGTGCATAGAACATCCCTGCCTCCACCTCTTAAAGGGGCAGGCAGGAGTTTCCCACCTCCACTCCTCTTCAAGAGACAGGCTCCTTCTCTGATGAAAGTCCCACCCACCCACCCCCACCCCCCCATGGTGTGTATTTCTCTTAGGATTTGAGTCACTTTCTGCCAGTCTCATTCAGGGCCATGTCTTGCCCCTATTTTACTCCCTGGGAAACCATGAACGACCTGAGAACAGGGACAGATCTGAGTCTTTGGGACACCCCCACCCCGTGCACCCCATCCCCTGCATGGCAGGCACTCAGGGCAGACTGGTAAGGTTGAGGGAGGACGATCACAGCTGGAGGCAGGGAGCTGAGAGCAGGGTCAGGAGCCTGGGCCTGGCCAGTGCAGCAGAGCAGGGCCGCCCTCACTGTCTTTGTGGAGGCTGACAGCGGGTTCGGCATCTCCCTGGGCGCTTCCTGGGACCTCCAGTGCCCCCAGGGCCCTGCCTGGAAGAAGGTGGCTTCAGCAGGCATTCTCAGGGGGGCCCCCATTGACAGGAGAACCTCATTGACAGGTGACCCCCCCATCGCAGTATCACCACCTGGAGGGAAGCTAGGGCCACTCATTTTACCTCAGCTGCAGGTCTGAAAGTCCACACGAAGGGCCCTCACCTGACGTGCGACCCCTGGCAAGTCTTTGCCCCTCTGGGCCTCAGTTTCCCCATGTCTGCAGGGTTGCCCTGGAGGCCTTTCCAGCTCTGACCAAAGAATGTGCCCACCCCTGCCCACTGATGGGGCTCCTCCAGGGGTGAGGCCCAGGGCAGGGAGGTACACCCAATCCATCTCCTTACGGAAATCCATTCCCTACGGGAGAGAGGGATGTGTCACTGTGACCGCATCTTTCCGGAAAAGTCCCACAGTTCAGTTCTTCCCCCGGGTTTGCACTGGGGAATCGTATCCTTGCTCAATCTCCTCGGATCTATTTTTGGCCTTGACAGACTTGATGTGGGGGAGTGTGCGGGTGTTCCCTTTTAATTTGGGGTCTGAAGCCGTCGGAGGCCTGGACCAGCAATCATGAGTGCAGAACCATTTATGGAAACAGCTCTTGAAAAAAGTCGGTAATGAAAACTGACTAAAAATACCTTAGAAATGGAGCCTTGGCCTCCTCTGGGAAGCACCGAGATTTCTGGGTGGGAGGAAGAAGCCCTTCAGATGCAGACTTGGTAGGTGGTCCATTCTGCAGCCCCTTGGTGGGCCTGCACCAGCCATGGAGACCTGGGTCTTGTTTTAGGTCTGAAGGGGTGGGGGGCCCTCGCCCTTGTCACGAGCAGGACCAGCCAGACAGGACCCACACACCTGCCTCTGGGACCCTGGGGAGCCTGCCCTCCCCCTTAGCAGCCTGGCCATGCAAAGGGGTGCCAGTCCCAAGGCAAAGTGACAACATGAGTGGCTTCTGACGGAGGCACACTGTGACACAGAGGCCACTCCAGACCGGCAGCATGGCCAACCCAAGGGGCAGCGGCTGCTGGATGATGAGCCGCTGTCCCAGGGACCTTGGGAAGAACCAGCAGACACATCCCCTCTCTGGGCCCCCAGAACACAAGGAGCTCAGTGGAAGTTCACTGAGAGCTTCCCGTTTCCACCCCACACTGTGCAGTCCTGCCCTCAATTGTGCACCATCCAAAAGGGCACATGGAGCAGAGATGGGGACCCCTGGGACTGGGGAAAGGGAGAGGCTGGCAGGCTGATCTGTGTGGGGTCGGAGCAGGACGAGGGGGCCTTGACAGCTGGACTGAGAGGAGAGTAGCCTTTGGACCAGGCGGGATGGGGGCAACTCAGGAGAGAGCGCTTTGGGGAGGGTGTCCAGGGAGGGTGTTTGCAGCCGGAAGGCTGAGGAGGCCATGAGGTTGGGCCAGGTCAGCTCAGGGGGTCCTGGAACCAGAGCTTGGGCTCCTCCCAGGGGCCCTGTGGGGCTGGGGAAGGGTTTGAGGGCAGACCGGTCAGATTTCTTTTTTAATAGCTACTCTGAGCTGAAGGAAAAAGATGTCTTTTGGAGTCTTACTATTTGGTCAGAAACAAGACAGATTTAGATCATCCAGATACCTCTAAATTTTGTCTAAGTCACAAAAATACCCAAAGTTTTTGTTGGTGTTGGGCTGGTGGACTCAGGGTGAGGCATCTGGAGATCTAGTCCATGAGTGGTAAGTGCAGAGCCTCAGACTTAGAATGTATTTGGCGACTGTGGTGGTCAAGGACATCTCCTGCACACAGTGGGTCTTTCCCACAAATGTGGAGAGCAGGGGTCATTTTATCAGAGGCTGTAGGAGAAGACCACAGATCCAGGAGTCCTGTGATTGTTTATTTTCCTGGAGCCACAGTAATGGAGTTAAGAAAGTAAAGCCTTTGCTTTCCCACGTAGAGCTTTGCAGAAAATAAGGCACCTGTGGAAACAGGACTGGCCTTGTCCATCCCCAGTGGTGGGCCCATGCCTGCCAAACCTCGATGGAGCTGGCTGTCAAGAGCCTCTCTTGGCTGCTGGCTTCCAATCCACCTCACAGGGCCGTGGACTATCATAGCATCAAGAACTGGTGAGTTTTATCAAATTCTTCCCAGGTCACAGAGCCTCTTTGAATCCCTGGACAACACCTTAATCAATGAATCCATTAGTATCACTGGTAATAATACATATTGACACCATGTTGTCCAATCTGATGTGCACAGAAATGGATATCACTTCTTTAGTATTCTTCTCCAAAATCCATAACTTCAGTCTAACGGGAAAGCATCAGGGGCACATGGGTGACTCAGTTGGTTAAGCATCCAACTTCAGCTCAGGCCATGACCTCACAGTTCGTGAATTCAAGCCCTGCATTGGGCTCTCTGCTGCCAGCACAGAGCCCGCTTTGGATCCTGTGCCCCCCTTTCTCTGCAGCTCCCCTGCTCTTGCGTGCTCTGTCTATATCTCTCTCAACAATAAAGATTTTTTTTAAAAGGAAAGAAAATGTCAGATAAACCAAAAGAGCTAGCCAGCACTCTTTAAAAAAGTGTCAATGTCATGAAAGAAAAGCAGTCTTAGCAATTGTTACAAATCAGAGGAGACCCAGGAGACCTAACAATTGAGTGCGATGTGGGACCCTGGGTTGAAGTCAGGTACACTTAAACGATGAATAGTGGAAAACCTGGCAAAAGTCTAGAAAAGACTATAGTTAATAGCACTGCGCGATATTGGTTTTGTGGTTTTGGTAATTATGCTACGGTCTGATTACGTACAATGTTATCATTAGCGGAAGCCGAGTAAAGCGTGTAGGGAAAGTCTCTGTACTATTCCTGCCAAGGCTTGTCTCTAAATCTAAATCATCTAAAATTATTTCAAAATAAAGTTAAAGGCATCAAGTGACTCACACGCCCCTCCCTGCGTTTTCCCCAGTCCCATCCTGGTCTTGACATCCATCACAGCTGGTCACATACAGTCGTCTTGTTTGCTGCCCGCCTTCCCTGCAGCCCTATGAGCACCATAACCTCCGTGGGGGCGGGTCACCCTGTCTCACTGCCTGCAGCCTCCCCATTGCTGTGCAAAGCGCCTGCATCCAATAAACCCTGTTTCCAAATGTGTCGAGTAAATGAATACATTTTCCTGGATGTCACCAGGAAAAATGAATGGAAAAAGTGAGCGTTTTTAGAAAGCCTCCTGAGCATGTGTAGTCAGGAGTCCTCTCCCACAGGCCCAAAAGTGAAATTATGGGAACGTTAGGAATCCCTGGCCCAGATGTTGCAGATCGGAGAAATAGTTTACTTCCCAGAAAGCTTGCTGCAGGCATCAGTGATCCCCCTCAAGGCCACCACAGAGAGATGATTCCTGGCAGGACATATCTCATGTGGCTGGGGTCCAGCACCCCCTGCCCCTCAGCCTGTCCAAATCTGCCAGGGGACCGGGAAATGAACTTCCCAACCCTGCAAGCAGTAGCAAAAAAAAAAAAAAAAAAAAATTACTGGGAAAACCCAAGAAATCACGTTGTACGGACTTGGCCTTTCCCATAAATTCCCTCTGCAGACTATCGACGAGAGCAGGGGTGTGGGAGGCAGCAACAGGCCACTTCCAACTTGATTTTTGTGCCATTCTTTCAACATCAGATGGCGGAGGTCCACCCTGATATAGTGGAAGGAGCCCAGATGGGAGTCAAGACCCTTGGGTTCCCTCTCTCTGTGTGTATAAAAGTGGAAGGACAGTGTGTGCAGTGACCTCTGTCCTTGGAGCTCTGGTGTTCTGGACTATACAGCACATTCATAAAGGGTCAGTTTCTGCTTTTTACCCGAGCCAGAGTAGCCTCAGTGGTGATTCTGAGGGGCTGCCTCTCTATGCCTGGGCATCTTTGGGAGATTCCAGATTCCCCAAGGGGAAGTGGAGGCTGGGCAGGAAGGTGCACTATGAAGGAAATGCTCCTGAATAATACGTTAGAGGCACTGCCTGGACCATAATAACCAAGTACCTGCTGCAGTAGCAAACACGGCCTTTTGCAGTTACATTTGACCCTGGATCAAATGACCATTTTGCAGATGTGGATACTGAGGCCAGAGGATCAAGTACCTTGACAGGTCAGGCAGGTGAAAAGGAGGCACCTTAATGCCATCCAAATGCGTTTCAGTTGAATTGACATATTTTTATGTTGTATAATCTTTTATTTAGAATAAGAAAATTGTATGTCCTCCTCTTCTCCCCCATGGCTCAATTTCACAAACCCACAATGGAAGCTGGGAACTGGGGTCAATGCAGGTACATGAGGCTCTCTTGACCCAGCGCACCTGGCCCCCCAGGTCAGCATGGGAGGGAGGCCGCAGGGTAAGGAGCTGGCGGGCTCATGGGTTGTGCCCCGAGTCCCCAGATCCAGCATGAAATCAGCGTCGGGCCTGCACACGGAGATTCCCAGTAGCCCCAGGACCCACCCGTCAGCCACCACTGGGCCTTGGGAGCAGATACATTTATGATGCTCTGAGAGGACACAGGTGAAGGGTGTGACTGAGCCACCCTCCGCTCTCTGTGCCGCACCCTGTGACAGCCAGCAGCCTAGACTTACGTCATCCTGCACGACCGGGATTACACAGCCACATACCAGGGGTGGTCTGTGCAGTCCTCGAGTGGATGAAAATTGTCACCAAAGCTGTGCGTGTGAGTGTGTGAGTGTAAGTGTGACTGTAGGGGGGAGGGGACATGCGTGTCCATATTCTTGGCGTGCATCGCTCGGTGAGGGTCCAGAACCCTGCCCTCTGCGCTTTCTGCCTGTGTGGGAGGACCTGCATCCACTCTGGGTCATGCTGCCTCCGCAACAGCCTGGGCCACGGGTGGGCATTTGCCGCGTGTCCGGCACGCTGTCAGAGGATGGACGTTCTGTTTCTTCTCCTCGGCTGGGGATGAGAAGCCCGTCTCCTCCTGTCCAAATGTGCGTCCACAGGCCCCACCCAGCCCAGCTGTTTGTCCATCACCAGATCAGGTCCTCACCGTAAGGACGGGAAGTGCTCCCCACATCCGCCTCCGCCACCGGCCTGGTGACTTGTGGTCCCTGAGCCCAGTAGCCAGAGGGAGAGAGTTTTTAAAAGACTCACAGACATGTAATTAAAATCTGTGTTGGGTTTTGAGGACGGCGCTGGGTGGCTCCCACCCCTGCTTTCCGGAAACACAGATTTGTGGTGTTTGAAAGTGACAAGAGGCTAAAGTAAGACGGTACTAAATATACTGTCCTGGGCACTTCCGGGCAGCTGGGGAGATGTGGGATTGACTCGCCACCCACAGCCTCCTGCCCAGACAGTCCAGCCTCGCCACCAGGCCGCCCTGGCTCCCCCTCCAGCCTGCGCTTCACCTGCCCCACCACACATACCTTCCTCCCCACCCCAAACCACACTGCGCCCCTGCTGCCCAGAGCCCTGAACCCCAGCGGCCAGAAGCACAGCCCACACTCCTGGGCCAGAATTCCAGCCCTCCGCAGTCAGGCCACAGCCACTCAGGGCCCGTCCCCCACACTGCTGCTCTGTGGACGCCCCAGCACCCCACACCGGTGCCTCTGGGGTCCCCTCTGCCTAGGATGCCTTCCCTGCCACCTTCTCCACCCAACAAGACTCTGTCCCATCGTTCAAGGCCAGTTCAGATGTCCCCTCCTCCGGGAAGCCTGCTCAGATCCCACCACACCATGGGACTGTCCAGCTTCCCCAGGCCCTGACCAGGTCTCTCCAGGAGCTGTCACTCCTACCTTGCTACTCCTTATTCCTTTCTGAGCCTCCCTCCGGCACACCTTCTTCCTTCCCCTTGTCCCCAAATGGGGCCTGCCATCATCTCACCCTTTGCTGTGTTTTATGGCTGTTGTTTCCCCTGCTGGCACAATCT
Organism: Leopardus geoffroyi; assembly: GCF_018350155.1. Classification (NCBI taxonomy): domain Eukaryota; kingdom Metazoa; phylum Chordata; class Mammalia; order Carnivora; family Felidae; genus Leopardus; species Leopardus geoffroyi. Next base: position 30,606,614 of record NC_059328.1, read on the forward strand.
GTTCCTCAGCCCTAGGCCTTTGCTCAGGCTGGCCCCTTTCTTGTGCAGTGTCCTCCTCTCTCGACATATCCGCTCTCACCCCTCAAGGCCCAGCCCGTGTCAGCTGCAAAGGCTCCCCCTCCCCAGGCTTCCATGCATGTACATCGGCAGATTCTGGACAGCCCCTGCCTCAGAAATGCACTCAGTTATGTCTCTGCTCCCTTACGTGGCCCTTTTCTGCCTTGGCTCTGATGTCCATCTTCCCAGAGGAGGGACCTGACCTCTACTTCACCCTCGGGTCCCAGCACCAGTAGGGAATGGGGATGGCAGGCCGGGTTTGGGGTTCAGGGGCCAGAAGTGAAGGCTGCTCTCGTTGAGCTGGTGTATGCTGGCTCCTATGCAGACGCCTCACCATGTAGCCCCACTGAGCCTTCTCAGCACCCAGCAGGCGGAGCCTGGGAGCAAGCCCCTTTGCAGAGGAGGGGGCCGTCACCACCCAGGCTGCCTCGGCCCCCAGCTCCCACCCAACTCCTCCCACCCCCAGCCCGAGCCCAGAACACGAGTGACCGCCGGTCCCGCTCTGTCTTGCAGTGGAGCGTGACCGTACCCTGGGCCACCAGGAGCCCCACTGGAAGGAGTTCCGCTTTGACCTGACCCAGATCCCAGAGGGGGAGATGGTCACAGCCGCTGAGTTCCGGATTTACAAGATGGCCAGCACCCACCTGCTCAACGGGACCCTGCACGTCAGCATGTTCGAGGTGGTCAGAGAGCAGTCCAACAGGTGCCCGCCCCACGCCCCGCCTCCCGCTCGAGCCTCTGTCGGTGTATCGGGCCCAGCCCCGGAGGGGACATGTCCCAGAGGACAGAAGGGGAGCTCCCTGGAGAGCACACCCCCAGAGACAGAAAGATACTTGACCCCAGGCCTCGTGTCACTGTGGGGAGTGACCCAGACCAGTCCTGCTGCAAGTCCGTGCCCCGCTGTCCTGGGGCAGGACCTTGGGCAGGTCACTGAGCTCCTGGGCCTCAGTTTCCACATCGCTGCGTGGGCGCAGTAACACCTTTGTGGGGTAGATGCAGTGAGATGAGGAGAATGAGGCACCCGGCCCGAGCCAGGCAGGCGCCCACTCGTGGTCCACAGGAGGGCCCTAGAAACACAGAGGCAGCTGTGCCAGCCCTCGGTTAATTGTTCTTTCGTGTCCACAGGGAGTCTGACTTGTTCTTTTTGGATCTTCAGACGCTCCGAGCTGGGGACGAGGGCTGGCTGGTGTTGGACGTGACAGCAGCCAGTGACCGCTGGTTGTTGAGCCGGAACAAGGACCTGGGGCTCCGCCTCTATGTGGAAACGGACGATGGTGAGGCCCAGGGTTGGGCGGCAGACCTTCTCCCGGGGGCTCCTCTGGCGCTGCTGGCAGCCGAGAAGGCTGCAGCCCCCTCCCTGGGCCCTGGAGGCCTGGCCTTTCTCAGCCCTGCGCCTGGGGTGACGATCCCTGCCCTGCCGTGGGGGTCAGCGGGGTGCAGGGGCCAGGTTCCCGCAACAGGGGCCCCCTACCCCAGTGCTCTCCCTCCTCTCCTTGTGTGGAACCCACGCTTGAGCTGCTAAGAGAGAGTCTGTGTTTTCCCTCTCCAGGAGCAACCGTGTAGGCTGGGAGGTCCCCTACTGGGCAGGGCAGGAGGGGAAGCGGTTACACCCTCAGACTTGATCAGAGAGGCCTGGGCTTGAATCCCAGCCCTGCAGCGCTGTCACTCGGTGACCTTGCAGGATACTTACCTGCTAAGCCTCCGTTTCCTCATCTGTAGAATGAGGATCACACCTTCATTCACTCCATAGGTATCTGGGGAAGAGCCTCCGTTATGGCAGGAGGTGGGATGGAGAGGCCGAAGGTGGGCACAAGATTGGCGTATCTGAGCTGCAGGAAGGGGCGGCCGTGGCTGGAGCAGGGGGGGCCAGGGCAGATGGGAGAGGAGACTGAGAGCTGGCAGGGCGCATTCTTTTTTTTTTTAAGATTATATTTATTTTTTAACGTTTATTTATTTTTGAGAGAGAGAGTGTGAGCCAGGGAGGGGCACAGGGGGACAGAGGATCCAAAGCAGGCTCTGCACTGATGACAGAGAGCTGATGTGGGGCTCAGACTCATGAACTGAGAGATCATGACCTGAGCCAGAGTCGGACGCTTAACCAACTGAACCAGCCAGGGCCCCCAAGATTTTATTTTTAAGTAATGTCTGCACCCAACGTGGGGCTCGAACTCACAACCCTGAGGTTAAGCGTCGCATGCTTTACCAACTGAGCCCACCAGGCGCTCTGGGCCCTCTGTGGGTAAACCAGGGCCTGGTGTTGGAGCGTGGGGGGTAGCTCACTGTATTTCATAGCAGTGGAGGATGGCAGGATCTGAAAAGGGCTCCCTGAAAACACCCCCCTGCCCCCCCAAGGAGGACATCACTCCACCCCTCAGTGTGACAAGGCTTAGCGACCTGCTTCCCAAAGTACAGTCGGGACAGGGTGGGGGAAGTAAGTTCACAGAGGAGAAAGCTGAGCGTGCTGCCTCGGCAGGTGATCAGGGTTCACGTGAATGTCACGTACCTCCCGTGTCCCCTTGACATGAAGGGATGGGAAGGGCCCTCCATCTCGTGGTCTTCCCCCCAAAACCCACACCCCGTCTAACCGTGAGAAAAACCCAGACAAACGGAAACTGAAGGACGTACTGCAGAGTGCCCGTCAGGTCCTTCTCCAAACGGTCATAATTACAAAGCAAGTCTGAGCTCGTGTGAGAGCTCAGAGGCACCTGAGCAGTTGTAGCAGCTGACGGCCATGTGGGATCCGGGTGGGGACCCTGGAAGAGAGGGAGGACATGGGGAAGACCAGCGAGATCCGAATATATCGTGTTAATTTATCATATTGGTTCATCAGTTGTGACAAATCCAGGCCCTAACGTAAATGTTAACATTTCCCAGGGGAAACCGGCTCTGGTATCCGGGGATTCTGGGCTGTCAGTGCAATTTTTCTGTAAATCTCAACTAGGATAAAATAAAACCTTTCTCCGTGTGTATCCAGAACGGCCCGCCCCTGACGTGAGCAAGGAGGGTGGTGTGTGGGGGACAAGAGCGCCGTCACAGAGGCTCAGGAGCCACCCAGCGTGCAGGTGGAGTGGGGAGGAGCTTGTTGGTAGCGGCAGAAATGGAGAAAAGTGGGCAGCGGAGGAATCACAGAAAATGTGGAGTGAGCCAGGGGCCCATTTTTATCAACGTTTATTTATTTTTGGGACAGAGAGAGACAGAGCATGAACGGGGGAGGGGCAGAGAGAGAGGGAGACACAGAATCGGAAACAGGCTCCAGGCTCTGAGCCATCAGCCCAGAGCCTGACGCGGGGCTCGAACTCACGGACCGCGAGATGGTGACCTGGCTGAAGTCGGACGCTTAACCGACTGCGCCACCCAGGCGCCCATGGGACCCATTTTTAATAGATTTGATTCTGAGTGAAAGAAGAGGAGGGGGCAGGTCTGAGGCAGCAACCCCAGAGCACTTTCTTTGGCGGTGAGGTCATTGGGAGCCCTGGTAGACGTCCAGATGGCCGGTCATCCAGGACAGGTGAGCGTGGGGGTGGGTGGCGCAGGTGTGGGAAGCGCCGCCATCTGCGTGGCCTGAGGGCCAGGGGACTGGAGCAGGTCACCCGGGAAGGGGGTGGTGACGGAGAAGGAAGGGGACCACCCAGAGTTGGGGGTGTCCAACAGGGAGAGGTGTGCCGGGAAGGGGCCCCGGGAAGGGGCCCCGCGAAGGACCTCCCTTGCCCTCGGGGCTTTGGGCTGGACACGGGCGGCCTTCCCGCCAATCCCGAGGACTCAGGGTCGCGCCTTCCCCTCAGGAACGCCGCTGCCTCCGCAGCGGGGGACGCAGGGTCCGGAATCCCCTTGGGGGAGGGGCCCCTCGTTGTGGGCAGGGGCGCCGGGGCCACCCCGTGTGAGCGTCACTGCCCCACGCGCCCTCCCTGCTCTGTGACGAGGTGGTGGCGGCTGGCGTTGGCCTGTCCCCCGCCGGTCTCAGTCTGGGGCCCGGAGCCAGAGCGCACGATGACCGTCCTCCAGAGGCTCGCGCGGGCGCTCGGGCACCGCGTCCCCGCCAGCCGCTGGGGGCCCACGCTGGCCGAGGCCGAGGGCGGTGTGCACGGCCTGGCCACCAGCGCTCGCGCCCGCGCCAAATTCTACGCGGATCCTGTGGAGGCCATCAAAGACATCGCCGACAGGGCCAACCAAGATCATGGTCGGCGGCTTCGGGCTCTGCGGGATTCCAGAGAACCTGATTCAGGTGCTGCTCCGCAAGCATGTCAAAGACTTGACCGTGGTCAGCAGCAACGTGGGTGTGGACGACTTCGGGCCGGGCCTGTTACTGGAGACCAAGCAGATCGCCCGCCTCATCTACTCCTACGTGGGGGAGAACACGCTGTGTGAGCGCCGCCGGTACCTGGCAGGCGAGCTGGAGCTGGAGCTGACGCCCCAGGGCACCTTGGCCAAGCGCATCCGCCCCGGGGTCCCCGCCTTCTACACTCCCACGGCCTATGGGACCCTGGTTCAGGAGGGAGGCGCCCCCATCAGGTCTGCGCCCGATGGCCACATCGCCATCATGAGCCAGCCCCGAGAGGTGAGGGAGTTCCACGGGCACCACTATCTTCTGGAGCAGGCCATCACCGCCGATTTTGCTTTGGTGAAGGGGTGGAAGGCCGATCGCGCCGGCAACATCATCTTCAGAAAAAGCGCCAGGAATTTCAACGTGCCCGTGTGCAAAGCTGCAGAAACCTCCGTGGTGGAGGTGGAAAAAATCGTGGATGTGGGGACCTTTGCCCCCGAAGACATCCACGTTCCTAACATTTATGTCGACCGCGTGATTCAGGGAGAAAAACACGAGAAAAGAATTGAGCATCTAGCCCTCAGGAAGGAGCACGATGAAATAGCCGAGTCTGCAGATGACCCCGGGGCCCGAATTGTCAAGCGGGCAGCTCTTGAATTTGAGGATGGCATGTATGCCAATCTGGGCATAGGAATCCCGCTCCTGGCCAGCAACTACATCAGCCCGGACATGACTGTTCATCTTCACAGTGAACATGGCATCCTGGGCTTGGGGCCGTTCCCACCCAAAGATGAGGTGGATGCAGATCTCATCAACGTGGGCAAGCAGATGTGAGCATTTTCCCCGGAGGCTGTTTCTTCTCCAGCGATGACTCATTCGCCATGATTCCAGGCGGGCACCTCGACCTCACCATGCTGGGAGCCATGCAGGTCTCCAAATACGGTGACCTGGCTAACTGGATGATACCCGGGAAGAAGGTGAAAGGCATGGGGGGGGGGGGCGTGGACTTGGTGTCCAGTCCCAAGACCAGAGTGGTGGTCACCATGGTGCACTGCACCAAGGCCAACGAACCCAAAATCTCGGAGAAGCGTACCATGCCGCTGACTGGGAAGCGCTGTGTGGACGGGATCATCACTGACAAGGCTGTGTTCGACGTGCACAAGAAGAAAGGCCTGATGATGATCGAGCTCTGGGACGGGCTGACCGTGGACGACGTCACAGAGCACGGGCAGCCCTTCGCTGTGTCACCGAACCTCAGACCCATGCAGCAGGTGGCTGCCTGACCCGGGAAAGGAAGCCCTGGTCAGAGGGTGTGTTTCATTTTCGCCGCTGCCTCTCACCCAGAGGGGGTGTCATCACGCCTGTCCGTTCGTCTGACCGGTTCTCCTGGCGTCTCAGACTCGGCTACCGCCAGACAGACTATTCTCTCAAGAGGAATATGGCTTTAGTTAAAAACAAAAGGAGACCATTGGTGTTTCTCTTGCATGTTCTGTGAGTCCTGAGGTCTGGTTCTGTCATCGGGCACTCGGATGCCCTCCTCACTGTGATGTTTACGTTAAATTCATGCAGCTCAGATGATCCCACAGGAAGGCTTCCACTGAGGAGCCTTCTTTCGGGAACGAGCCACGAAATGTGGGGGGAAGTGATGAGGGAGGAGTAACCACCCCCGTATCCCCAAGGCTCCTTCCAGTGTCAGCCCCTGCAGCTGACCCCCCTCCCGTCCCAGCAGGATCGTTCCTGAGCGGTGCCTCTAACGTGTCTGGTGCATTTGTTTGTGGGAGGTGATGTCATAGATCAAAGTTTAGTCTCTGGACTGATTAGTGCAACCCACTTGGCCCGGGGCCCCAGGTCTAGAGCCCGGCTGTTTGAGGGCTGACCTTTGCCAGCTGAGCAGGACTGGGATGGTTTCACAGTGAATCAGGACACCCGCTAATGGAACAGACACGTAGCATCGTGTATGTGTGTGTCTGTATCCCGTATGAGAAGTGCACGTGTGTTTCCATACGTACGTACGTACATGTGCCTGTGTGTGCGTGTGTGTGTGTGTGTCAGGGTGGCAACACTGAGGTGATGTACAGGAAGTAGAGCAGTTGGCACTGTGTTCTAAGGAGCATAAAAGTCAGTAATCACCTCCTGTCGTTTAGTTTAAGAAAATACCGTGGGAGGGGCTCTTAGGTGGCTGAGTTGGTTGAGCATCCGACTCCTGCTCCGGTCATGATCTCACAGTTTCAGTTTGTAAGTTCGAGCCCTACGACTGGCTCGCTGCTGTCCAGCACAGAGCCCACTGCAGAGCCTCTGTTCCCCTCTCTCTCTGCCCCTCCCCCACTCATGTTTCCTCTCTCTCTCTCTCTGAAAAATAGAAACATTCAAACAAAGAAAAAGGAAAATTCCACAGGAAATGAGAATGAAGAGATCTACCCCTTTCTCGTCTTTTAATGAAAGCCGGGAAATAACCTAAATGTCTAAAGTTAAGCTAATCTCTAAATATTATGGTACATTTTCTCAAAGGAATTTTATGCATTTGAAACGTTCATAGTGGAGACATTTTAACAGCAGTGAACATGTTTATGTGAAAAAGTTGGAAAACATACAGACTTCTTTGTTAAGATGACCATTGTGTAAAAGTTCAGGTGACATGAAAATATTCCAGAAAGATGAAAACGATGTGTTGGGGTGGGCAGAGGTTTCTGAGTGGTATTTCTTCCCCAGAGGTTACCTTACAGTTGCCCTTGTGTTACTTTGACAGTTAAGAAATCAAGAGGTCATTTGGAAATACAAAGAGGTACAGGAAGTTGGTTTCATTGGTGGAGTCGACATTTCCAGGGATCGTGAGTGTGTTTCTCAGGGCATCCTCATCTCTAAGCAGCTGTGGGGTCAAATCCCATTTTCAGAGGTGTCCCTCTTCCTAGCCGGAGGTCCCCATCATGTCCAGCCCACAGCCTTTTCTCTCTTTTTTAACCCACAAACCCGGGAGTAAGACCTTCAGTGGGTAAGAACTTGGGATCTGACTGAACCGCGGCTCCAGGACTTTGGCCAGATGTCTCTGCCCCACTGAACCCGGGGTCTCGTTTGTGGATGTCAGGGGACAGTTAGTGCCCTGCTCTTGGCAGTGCTGGGCAGAGCAAGCCCTGGCTACGTGCTGGTGGCTGCTCCAATCTGCTGGGTCATAAATCCATCCACACCCCCAGAACGTATGGGGTGGAAGGGAGAACTCGGGCCTCGGAGCGCTCAGATGGACATGGGAACCGTGGTTCTGCGAGCCCCCGGGAGAGTGGCTCTGACGTTTCTCAGCGAAGCATGAGGTCCAGGGGGACTGTGGAGACACATAAGGTCACGCGTGTGAACTAACTCGAAACCTATAAAGTGCTTCACAGATGGCATTGTTCACCGTTATCGCAAGTAATGACCCTGTGTTCGCGAGGCCCCCCTCCCTCCATCTCCCTCGGACCTGGGACTCCTGTTTCCAGAGGAGCAAACTGAGGCCCTCTGCCTCCGTGCTCCTGGGCCCGAGCAGGCCCTGGCAGGAGGGTCCCCGCTGTCCCATGTGCACGGCCCCTGCCCGCGAGTGATTGCCCTCTCTCCTCTCTCCGTCTCAGGGCACAGCGTGGATCCTGGCCTGGCTGGCCTGCTGGGGCGACGGGCGCCGGGCTCCAAACAGCCTTTCCTGGTCACTTTTTTCAGGGCGAGCCCTGGTCCTGTCCGAGCCCCTCGGGCAGCGAGGCCCCTGAAGAGGAGGCCGCCCAAGAAAACCAACGAGCTGCCACACCCGAACAAACTCCCGGGGATCTTTGGTGAGGTCCGGGAGGGGCCCAGGAGCCACCTGGAGGGGACAGAACCTTCTGGGTCCTCAGTAGGTTCAGGCCAGGGGTCACCCCCCAACACTGTCCTTTGGACCAGCCTCTGCCCTCTCCGTCCTTGCCACCCCGAAGTGCTTTCTCTGCCCTCCCCTGGCTCCCAGGGCTTTTTCCAGAAGTCTCCATCAGAATCAGGTGCCCCATCCTCCGGGCAGCACAGCCCCTGGGGACCCTGCAGGATGCACAACTCTTTATGCGGAGGTCTCCCCCGCAGACTGAGCCCCTCAGGATCAGGAGTGGGCCTGCCTTGCCCTCCTGCCCTCCTCTCCTCCACAGGGAGTCCGCCCTTTGGCCTCCGTGAGCCACTCGATCCTGTGGAATGGGGGCGGCAGGAGAGGTGGGATGAGGTCACTACAGAAAAGGAGCCACTGATGGCCCAGGGTCCCCTGGGCTGTTTACTGAAGCATCGGGAGGGCCCACAGGTTGAAACTCAGGGGAGGCTGGGGTGAGTGCAGGGTTCCTCTGTAGCTATCGGACCCACCTGGAGCCATCGAAGTTTCTCGAGCTGGGTCGTGACACCAGCAGAGCTGCAGGATGGGCTTAATGAGATCAAATGCATCTGTTTCACTGCACTCATTTATTCACCAAGTGTGCCCGGTGGGGTGTCCCCCGTCCTGGGAGCTCCCTGTGGAAGCTGCCCAGAGCAGGAACCCCAGAACAGACCTGGCTTCTGTCCCTGCAGATGACGTTCACGGCACTGACGGCCGGCAGGTTTGTCGGCGGCACGAGCTCTACGTCAGCTTCCAGGACCTCGGCTGGCTGGTAATTTCTGACTCTCCTCCTTCTTACATGACGGTCCCCACCCGGAGATGATAGGTGTATCTCCAGGGGCAGCTAGAATTATGGGTGACTTTAATTTTTTCATGCATTAGGTTCTTCAGTGTTTTCTGAAGGGAATATGTCTTTCTTTTATAGTGAGAAGGTGCTTTTTGGTGAAAACCATGGAAATGGGGATAGTCTGAATCCTCAGCCAGAACATGTCAGGGCTGCAACAGGGAAACCGAGGCTGGGAGGGCAGTGCGTGTGCACGTCTGCTGGGACAGCAGCTCTAGAAGATGCAGGCAGTGGGGCGGGTGGGGAGGATGATGCCCAGTGCACGTGATGGGGACAGAGCTGTGCCCAGCCCTGCCTGCCGAGGGCCTCCCGGTGGACGACAGGCCTCTTGGCTGATGGGGCTGGGGCTGCAGGTGGGTAAGGGGCAGCCCTGAGTCGTCTTGTGCCGTGTGCTGGATTCAGGGGCTCAGTGTGTGTGGGGGGGCATCTGGATGGCACTCACTTTCTCCTCTTTCCCCCCCAGGATTGGGTCATTGCTCCCCAAGGCTACTCAGCCTATTACTGTGAGGGGGAGTGCTCCTTCCCGCTGGACTCATGCATGAATGCCACCAACCACGCCATCCTGCAGTCCCTGGTCAGTACCGCGTCCATCCTGTCCCCACCCACGGGGAGAGGGCTCGTGCAGCCAGGTGGATGGAAGCGCCTGCTCGGGTCTCAGGGAGCTCTCCCCACCCTTCACTGTAGGCACACGCAGTTAACTTCCCATGTCTGTACAGGAACTGGTCCCTATGTGGCCACGTTCACATGTAGACCCCTAGGCATCTGAATCCACACACACCCGACTTACCCTGACTGTGCACACCCAGATCCGTGCCCTGCACACACACATGTAAGGCATCATGTACATATGTGGGCACCCAGATTTACAAGACATGCTTGCTTCTGGTCAGACACCACACACATCACCATGTCCCCTGGCATCCTCGGCCTCCTGTCGCACAGATGCCTGTGGGGTGAGTGACAGGCATGTGCATTCAGCCACCTGCTGCAAGGTGTATGTGGAGAGCATTACAGGTGTGGCCTGGGTGAGGGGCTGGGCTTTGCCCCCACCCCCCCTTTTGTTCACCTTCCGGTTGTCTTCTTCCTGATCCTTAGTTCTTTGTGTTTCCCAAAGTAGGTATGGCTACCAGTGCTGAGTCTGGGGTAACTTCACATGCTGAAAAATAGTTTCCATGAAGAGCACTGTTGCTGTTGCTTATAGCTAAGTGTTTTACTACAGCTTTGTAGAATTTAAAATCTGCGATTGTGATACTCCCAGCTTTGTTTTTCTTTTTCACAGTTGCTTTGGCTATGAGGGGTATTTGTGGTTCTATTCAAATTTTAGGATTGTTCTAGTTGAAAAATGCTGTTGGCATTTTGATAGGGATTGCATTAAATCTGTAGATCGCTTTGGGTAGTGTGGACATTCTACCTATATTGGTTCTCCCAATCAGTAAGTATTGAGTATCTTTCCATGTTTGTTATCTTCGATTCCTTTCATCATTGTTTCATAGTTTTTGGAGTACAGGTCTTTCACTTCGTTGGTTAAGTTTATTCCTAGGTGTCTTATTCTTTTTGGTACAATTGTAAATGTGGTTGCTTTCTTAACTTCTCTTTCCACTGCTTCATTATTAGTGCATAGAAATGCAACAGATTTCTGTACAGTGATTTTGTATTCTGTGACATTACTGATTGTATCAATTCTAGCAGTTTTTGGTGGAGTCCTTAGGGTTTTCTATATATAGTGTCACATCATCTCCAAATAGTGAAAGTTTTTCTTCCTTACCAATTTGGATGCCTTTTAATCCTTTTTCTTGTCTGATTCCTATAGCTAGGACTTCCTGTACTGTGGAATAAAAGTGGTGACTGTGGGCATCCTTGTCTTGTTCCTGACCTAGGGGAAAAGCTCTGTTTTTCAGCATTATGATGTTACCTGTGGGCTTTTCATATATGGCTTTTATTATGTTGAGGTATGTTTCCTCTAAACCTACTTTGTTGAGGGTTTTTTCATGAATAGATGTTGTATTTTGTCAAATGCTTTTCCTCCATCTATTGAAATGATCATATGGTTTTAATCCTCCTATTGATGTATTATATTGATTTACAAATATTGACCTACTGTTGTATCTTGGGAATAAATCCACTTGATCATAGTGAATGATTTTTTAAATATATTATTGGATGCAGTTTGCTGTTTTTACATCAGCTGTTGTTCATCAAGAATATTGCTGTTATTCATCAAGAATATTGGCCTATAGTACTCTTTTGTTGTAGCGGGTTTTTTGTTTTTGTTTTTTTAATCTGGTTTTGGAATTGAGGTAATGCTGGCCTCATAGCATGAATTTGGAAATTTTCCTTCCACTCTTAATTTTTGGAATAGTTTGGGAAGAATAGGTATAACTCCTTTTTGAGTTTTTGGTAGAATCCATCTGTGAAGCCATCTGGTCCAGGACTTTTGTTTGTTGGGAGTTTTTTGGTTACTGACTCAATCTCCTTGCTGGTAACTGGTCTGTCCAAATTTTCTATTTTTTCCTGCTTCAGTTTTGGTAGGTTATATGTTTCTAGGACTGTATCCATTTCTTCTAGGTTATGCAATTTGTTGGCATATACTTTTCATAATGATCTTTCATAATCTTTTGTATTTCTGTGGTATTGGTTGTATCTCTTCTTTCATTACTGATGTTTTAAAATGTAAGCCCTTTTTTTCCTGAGTCTGACTAAATGTTTATCAATTTTATTGATCTTTTCAAAGAACAAACTCCTGATTTCATTGTTGTTTTTGTTGTTGTTGTTGTTGTTTTAGTAATGTCTACACCCAACATGGGGTTCAAACTCAGAACCCCAAGATCAAGAGTTGCATGCTCTACCAACTGAACCAGCCTGGTTTTTGTCTTGAGTTTCTATTTTATTTCTGCACTAATCTTTAATTCCTTCCTTCTGCTGGTTTTGCTTGTTCTTTTTCTAGCTCCTTTAAGTATATGATTAAGTTATTTGAGGTTCTTTTTTGCTTTTTGAGTAAACTTCTCTGCATTGCTAAAACTTCCCTCTTAGGACAGCTTTTGCTGCATCCCAAAGATTTGGGACTATTGTGTTTCTGCTTTCATTTGTTTCTATGTATTTTTCCTCTTCGATTTCTTGGTTAACCCATTCATTGTTTAGTAGTGTGTTATTTAACCTCCATGTATTTGTGCTCTTTCCAGATTTTTTCTTGTGGGTTTCTAGTTTCAGTGTTGTGTTGAGAAAAGATGCATGATACGATTTTAATCTTTTTATTTGTTCAGACTTGTTTTGTGGCCTATCTAACCTATTCTGGAAAATGTTCTGTGTGTACTTCTAAAGAATGTGTATTCTGCTGTCTTAGAATGGAATGTTCTGAATACATCTGTCAAAACCATCTGGTCAAATGTGTCATTCAAAGCCAGTTTTCTTGTTGATTTTGTTTGGATGATCTATCCATTGATGTAAGTAGGGTGTTAAAGTCCCCTCTTATTATTGTATTACTATAAACTACTTCATGTTTGTTATTAACTGCTTTATGTATTTGGGTGTTCCCATGTTGGATGCATAAATATTTACAATTGTTGTATCTTCTTGTTGGATGGTTCCATTTATGATTACATAGTGTCAAATTTGGCTGTTACAGTCTGTTTTTAAAGTCCATTTTGTCCCATATAAGCATCCTGACTTTATGCTCATGTTCCATTTTACTTTTAGTCTGCATGTCTTTAGATCTGAAATGATTCTCTTATGTAGTCAGATATAGGTGGTCTTTCCAACTGCTGCTTTTTTTAGTATCAGTTCCATTACCCTGGCTTTTGATTGTTTAGTCCCAATTACATTCAAAGCAATTATTGACAAGTATATATGTATTGCCATTTTGTTACTTCCCTTATGGTTGTTTTTGTAGATATTCTCTGTTCCTTTCTTCCTTTGCTCTTCTCTCATGATTAGTTGGCTTTGTTTAGTGATGTATTGGGACATCTTTAATTCTTGTATATCCATTATTGGTTTTTTATTTATGACTGTTAGGTTTGTATATAACATTTGCTGCATCTAGCAGTCTATATGAAGTTGATGGTCACTTAAGTTTGAGCCCATTATTTATTCCTCCTCTGCCCCCACTATGATTTAGGTATATGGTATCATGCTTTAAATCGTTTTATTTTGTGACTCCCTTGACTGATTTTTATAAATACTTATTTTTTACTGCTTTTGTGGTTCCTACTTTTTTCTTTTCTTTTTGAATAATTAAATGTTTATTTTTGAGAGAGAGAGAGAGAGAGAGAGAGAGATAGAGACCGAGCATGAGCAGGGGAGGAGCAGAGAGAGAGAGGGAGACACAGAATCCGATGCAGGCTCCAGGCTCTGAGCTGTCAGCACAGAGCCTGATGCAGGGCTCGAACCCACAGACTGTAAGATCATGACCTGAGCCGAAGTCGGACACTTAACTGACTCTGCCATCCAGGCGCCCTTTAGTGTTTATTTTATTTTATTTATTTATTTATTTTTTCAACGTTTATTTATTTTTGGGACAGAGAGAGACAGAGCATGAACGGGGGAGGGGCAGAGAGAGAGAGGGAGACACAGAATCGGAAACAGGCTCCAGGCTCTGAGCCATCAGCCCAGAGCCTGACGCGGGGCTCAAACTCACGGACCGCGAGATCGTGACCTGGCTGAAGTCGGACGCTTAACCGACTGCGCCACCCAGGCGCCCCTAGTGTTTATTTTTGAGAGAGAGAGAGAGAGCGAGAGCGAGAGCAAGCACATGAGCGGGGGAGGGGCAGAGAGAGAGGGAGACACAGAATCCAAAGCAGGCTCCAGGCTCTGAGCTGTCAGCACAGAGCCAGACGTGGGCTCGAACCCACAACTGTGAGATCATGACCTGAGCCAAAGCTGGATGCTTAACCGACTGAGCCACCCAGGCGCCCCTGCTGCTACTTTTCTAATCTTACTTATGGTCTTTTCTTTCTACTCAGACTCCCCTTTAAACTTCTTTTAGGGCTGGTTTAGTGGTCATGAATTCCTTTAACTTTCATTTCCAGGGAAGCTTTCTCTCTATTCGGATTGATAGCCTTGCTGGATAGAGTACTGTGGCTGCAAACTTTTCCTTTCAGCACTTTGAATGTATCATGCTACTCTGCAGTTCCTACTGAAAAATCAGCCGAAAGCCTTGTGGGGTTTCTCTTGTATAGAACTTTTTTTTTTTTCCTCTTGCTACTTTTGAAATTCTCTATCATTGCTTTTTGTCACTTTAATTTCTATATGTCTTAGTGTGGACCTCCTTGGGTTGATTTGTTCGGGAACCTCTGTACCTCCTGGATCTGGATTTCTGTTTCCTTATTTCTCAAATAAATTTTCTGACCCCTTCTTTTTTCTCATTCTGGGATCCCTATAATGCAAATGTTATAAGCTTGATGATGTTGCTGAGTTCCCTAAGTGTATTCTCATTTTGCATAACTTTTCTCATCTGGAGAACTTATTTTCCACTACTCTGTCCTCCAGGTCACTGATTCATTTTCTGATTCCTCTGGCCTGCTGTTTATTCCATCCTAGTGTGTTCTAAATTTCACTTACTGTATTTTTTTTTTTTTTAAGAGAGAGAGAGTGCGAGTGGGGTAGGGGCAGAGAGAGAGGGACACAGAATCCGAAGCAGTCTCCAGGTTCTGTCAGCAGACGCCCACACAGGATTCAAACTCACAAACTGTGAGTTCAGGACCTGAGCCAAAGTTAGAAGCTTAACCGAGCCACCCAGGCACCCCTCATTTATTGTATGCTTTGTCTCTGTTTGGTTCCTTTTTATCTCTTTAAGGGTCTCACTGATGTCCTCCACTCTCTTTTTTTAAGTAGGCTCCACGCCCAATGTGGGGCTTGAACTCACAACCCTGAAATCAAGAGTCACATGCTCTACCAATTGAGCCAGGTAGGCACCCCTGATGTCATCCACTTTTCTCAAGTACAGTATCTTTATCATTCCTTCAAATTCTTTATCAGGCATATTACTTATCTCTGTCTTCCTTGGGTCTCTTGCCATGATTTTGTCCTGTTCTTTCATCTGGAATATATTTATCGGTCTCCTTATTTTGTCTCTCTGTTCCTGCTACGTCTCCAGCTCTTGAAAGCAGTGGCCTTCTGAAGGCATCCCGTAGTGCCCAGCAGCACAGTGCACCCCCCCATTCGCTGGAAGCTGGTGCTTCAGAGGTGTCTTGTGTGTGTGCCACATACACCCTGCTGCTGTGACGCGTTTTCCTTCAGTCCAGTCATCTGCAATAGTTCTCTGATGTTATGGGCAGTGTTTGGTCCCTGTGGTGTTAGTGGGCTGATCTGGGGCCACTCTGGGCTTGAGTTGAGTCATACCAGGCATTCGCAAGATGCTGTAGCACCAAACACAGGGCTCTTTTCCTGTGTTGTCCCTTGAGAAGATTTTGTTGGTGGGCAGGGCCTGTTTATCAGACTGTCTGCCCCCAGTCCACTGCTGGGGTGCAGCCTGACTCGTATGTGTAGTTGTCCTTCCCTCTCTCCGGGGAATGAGTCTCTGAAGAGGTGCTGACCCCCGTCGGGGCTGCTCGTGCACTGCCACACTTGTGGTCCCACATGGATGGGCTCCAGCCATGGGTGTGTTGGAGGGGGTGGATCTACGACGTGCAGGGTCTACAAGGTTTGCAGGTAGACCTCTGTGAGAGGGGACCAGCTGCCGCGGGGACCAAGGCCCAGCCTGACTGGAGGGGTGGAGCTGCCAAGGCTTGGGGTGCAGGGAGGTGGTGTCAGCAGGATTTGCACGACCGTCCTCTGCAGGAAGGGACCCAGGGTACTGGAGCTGAGGGGGGCATGGCTGGGGGAGGGCAGGGTGGCAAGTCAGGCAGGAGTGTCAGTGCTGTGCTGTTTCCCACAGGTGGCGGGTTTATGCTGGGGGACAGGAGGGAAACAGCGCAGGCCTGCTCCCTTGTTCCTGGAGTCCCCCAGTGATCTCTGTCCCTGGGGCCTCTCTATGAGGGGAGTAAACAGCTTCCCCTCCCACACGCCCAGGAGGCTTTTCCAACTGCTGCTTCAGTGCTGTAGCTCTGCCTGCATCTTCTCTGGCAGGGACTCGGTTTCCTCCTGCTCTCCCAGAGCCAGACAGCTTCGTCCGGGTCCTGCTCGGCAGCGTCCGAGAGGGTGGGGGGCCCTGGGCTGCACAACACAGGGATGGAGCAGGTGTCCTCTTCTCTCCTGCCTCCCCACAGCCTCGGGCCTCCTTCGGGGCTGGAAGTGGGGGACCCTGACCCGGAATTCTGTGTAAACTGCGGCTCGTCCTGCCAGGGCTTGGGAGAAATATTTTTAGGAAGCTGAAAATGGGCCGTTCCTCAGGCAGGCTCTCTCCTGGCAGTAAGGCTGTTCAGAGGGCAGCAGGTCAGCACGCCCCGTCCAAGTTCCGCCACACCTGAGAGCCATGCGACTCTGGGCACCACGCGGGGCCTCCGTGCCCTCCGTCTTGGTCGGCCCAGAACAGTAGTTGCCTTAGAAGTTATCAGGGGTGGCAAGTGCCTTGAGGAGTAACAGCACTGAACACGAGGATGGACCTAGGATTCTAGGTCTCTCCTGTTCTGTGATCGTTCACTGGCTCACAGCTGGGAGGGGAGACAGATGGCAAACAGCTAATGGGGACAAGATATGATCAGGGATGTTACAGGAGCACATGGGAGGAGCGGAGGGGACCCCAGAGGGGTGGTGCGGCAGAGGGACTGGGCACACCACGTGCTGGAGACCAGTGAGCAGGTCGTGGCCTCTGAGGGGAGTGAATGTGGAGGGAGGGAGCCAGCTGGCGCGGGGAAGGGGTGAAGTGGGGCGGGGTGGGGAACATCTACAGGTTAGCGCCAGCCCGGGCTTCGGAGGATGGAGCCGGGGAGGGTGAGCAGCTGGAGACTCCGGGGTCGGTGGGACCTGGGAGTCGTGGGAGAAGGCCGCGGTACTCACACCTGACTGCCATCCCTCCCCTGGCCAGGTGCACCTGATGAAGCCGGATGCAGTCCCCAAGGCGTGCTGCGCCCCCACGAAGCTGAGCGCCACCTCCGTGCTCTACTATGACAGCAGCAACAATGTCATCCTGCGCAAGCACCGCAACATGGTGGTCAGGGCCTGTGGCTGCCACTGAGGCCCGGCCCCGCCGCTGCAGAGCCTCCCGCCTGGATCAGGCACCTCTCCAGACGCAGGAAACCCTCAAATGCCATCACAGCTCAGGTGGGGTGGCAGAAAGGACCCCTACTTGCATCCCTGCCAGGGTCTCCCCAGGTCCCTCTGCCCCCTCCCCCCGATGTCTGTAGACTGGCTGGCCTGATGTGCGCGGCAGCCTCCGAGGCATGCTGACTGCACTGTCTTCAGCTCAGACATCCTGTCTTAGGATCTGTCCTTGGCTATCCCCAACCCAGACTGTAGCTGACCCAGGCCTGTCTGAGGAGCATCTGGAGTGTGAGCTTAGCTGGCTGGGCTTTGAGTGGGGAGAAGGAGGTCTGTCCCTCTTTATAAGCACCACACTGGGAATTTCCAGGGCACAGAGATGCAGTTGTGCTCAGTAGTGTATCACTGGGCTCTTAACTTGGCCCACTGGCAGCACACTGGAAGAAGAACGAGCTGGATGAGCCTCATGCTAAGACTGAGGGTGACAGGGATGTTTTATGGCATATGCTTTCCCCTCCTTGGGAAAGTGGTATGATGCCCCCACCCCAACCCAGAAGCAAATAACCTTGGAGGCTTCCAGTTTCCTCTGCGTTTTTTCCATGTGAGGCTTAGCACTGACACAAAGTGAACTCAGTTTCCCCACACTAAGGAGCAACCCATTCTACCCATAGTATGGTGCTTGGGCCACCTCGGGCCAGGCACAGGGCAAGGAGGGAACTGTCTGCTAGAACCGAGGATTTAAGAACAGGCTGCTCAACAGTCTATACCACATTGTGTGCCCAGAAGCACTGTGCTGTTTCTTGAGGCCTGTGAACCAAAGGTCCCTGTCCCAAGGGAATGACAGGCAGTAATTAGGCTGACCTGGGTGAAGGTTCCCGAAAATCGTTATTCTCCTCAGAGCAGCCGCCATAGGCAGTTGGGAGTGTTTGTTTGATTTCTGACTTGCTAAGCCTGTAATTTACCTGCTGGAGCAGACAGAGTTCAGCTGCCCGAGCCCTGAAATACTGTGTCATTAAAAGCAGATCCTGGGCCCGCCCAACCCACAGGCACAGCCCAGCCGAGGCAGAACCACCCCTGTGCCCAAGGATGCGCATCTCTGCCATCACTCTGCACCCTGAGGAGGGGCCCCAGGACAGCAGGCGGGGCAGCAGTTGAGGAATCTGGGGCCCTGCTGGACAGCAGCCCCTCCACAGGGACCTGGAAGGGACTGTGGAGCAAGTACAGAGGAAGAGACCCTCCCCGTGTACACAGAGGGCAGGCCCAGACTGTCTGCAAAGTGGGGAGTTCCCTATTAGCCTGGGGCTTTGAGCTCTGGCTGGCAAGGGACTGAATCCCAAAGTGGCTGGAATGTCGGGAGACCTGTACTTTGGTTCCAACTCAGCCACTGATGGGTTTGGTGTCAGGATAAGTTCCCTTCCTGATTCAAGCTTCAGTTCCTCATCTGTGACACAAGGATATAAGCCTCCTTCCTGCCTGAAACGCTGGCTGTCTCCTCTGTCACAGAGCAAAGACAGCCTGAGTGCCCAGCTGCTGTGTACATAGGACATGAAACCCACCACTTCGGGGCCTTAGCAGCTCTCTCCTCCCAGTATCAATGACAGTGGAAGTTTGAAAACTTTTAACAAATGTCAGTATTTGGTTTCCTCAACACCTAGCACATAACCTGGCATGTTTTGGGGATACCAAGAAAGCTTGTAGAATGAACGTTTTAAAGATGCAGACTGCCTTGTCTACTGGGTGTGCCGAATAGGAATGTAAGTATCATGATCTGAACCCCTTTCTGTGCAATAAAGCTGAAAGTACAGTGGTCATGGACTTCCTGACAGACTTCTAGAACCTCCAGCCAGCCAACAAATTGAAACCAACCAGAAAAGGCCTTGGAGAAGGGGGAGAATTATGGATGCAAAGTCAATGAAGGGGCAGCCATCTTATTTATATGGTTGCCTGATACCCAAAGTTACGTTCAAGGCTGCACGTTAGAATACATAAGGGTGGTCAGCTCAGGCCCACTGACAGCAAAGTAAGTGCTGCCAGGAAGGCAGGCTGCAGAGGAACAGCCAAGTCTGGGGGCAGGGGTGCAGGGGGAACTGCTCTGTGCGCCTCACACCCAGCGCACCTCCATAATCAGAGCATGGTACTGGCCCGGACGACAGCTCACCAGGCAAAGCCCTGTTCTTTTGTGTCTCTATGTAAAGAAATGGGTAACATGCTTCGAGAAATGCCCTGCAATTTCACAGGAAAGGAGGCTGTGAATAGGATATGGTGGGTTTTAGAGCCAGTAGACCTGGCATAGAATCCTGGCTCTGCCTCTTGTTAATTTGACCAAATTATGTCACCTCTAAGTTAGAAATTTTTCCTCTGGAGTATTAGTACTGCCCTTGCAAGGCCATCGTGGGGATTTGGTGTGTCCACAAAGCACTCAGCACCGTGCGTGCATGGGTACTGAATGAACAGCATTTACTAGTGGTCTTACTTTAAATGAATTTATAGATCTGGGCCTCCCCTGTTAAAACCTTCCTGTTAAAACCCCCTCCTTCCAGAACATGTCCAGGAGGTGCTGCTGTGTCTACTTTAAAGCTGAGCTTTTCCTAAAAAATCTAAATTTGGTCATCTCTAGGGATGAGGTAGGGAATTACACAATCCCCTGCCTGTGGGAGTCCTGGCGTGCAGGGACCTACCGTGACTTGGGGACCTGTGGAGCCGGGGCCTCTGCTGAGGACTGAGGACGGGGCTGTGTTTTGTCCCCATTTCTTCCCAAAGTCCAGAGTCCTACAGCTTCTGGGAAGCTGAAAGGGGAGCTTTCCTGGGGTTTCTCTTCTTACCATGAAGCCTTGAGCAAGCATTTGGACCTTTAAAAAGAAAAAAAAAAAGTTTTTCCTCACTTGTGTGCTAGGGAAATTTTTGAAAATAAAAAACATCCCAGCATAATCCCCAAAATGCATAATCCCAGTACACAGAGATAAGCATTGTTAATAATTCCTTCCAGTCTTTTTCTTTGACACATACATGTTTTTATATAGAACATCTGGGTATTTCATGAAGTCAGGATCATACTCTATGTACTGCTTGGTGATCTGATTTACTCGATCTATGATGTATTGAAAATTTGTTATTAAATCTTCTTTGAAAACAGATCTTGCTGTAGCATTCCCTCTGCCCCAGTTCTGCCACGATTCCCTCCCTGGAGGCAGGTCTGGGGCCCCCATGACCCTACCATCGGGAGCACTGGCCCCGCATCAGGAAGGCAGGTGCTCTGGTCAGACAATACCTACGCGATCAGCAGGCTGATGGCACTGGGACCTGGCATCTCACCACTGAGGCTCAGGTCACCACCTACACAAGAGTTATGGGTGGACCCACATGATAAATTTTGGGGAAGCCCCTTACAGAGCACAGAGGGAGCAACTGCCACCTGTCAGGTCCCCATCCACTGGATTCCTGGCCAGTGTGCTAGTCCCACTTTCCTAGGGCAATCAGGGAAGCACAATGAGGGACAGAACTCCCTCCCCCCAACAACCTCTCCCCTGGTTTCACAGAGTTGTGACCAGTCCTCCCTCCTGGAGCTTCAGGCCAGTCAGTTCCCCCTCCCCACATGTAATCCCTAGAGCCAGCCTTGTTGAGTATTTCAAGTACATCTCTTCTCTCCCAGACATCACACCAGCCCTGAGTGGCTGGCATTTTCCTGGCCTCGCTGCTGCCTGTCCTGATAGCCATGACTGATACCAGTTAGAGGGACACCTAGGTTAGGGAGCGAGGGTCCCTGCTGGGAATACTGTAGGCCATGATTTCAGTGACGGGAGTGGGCGCCGGCCAACCAAAGGGATACAAGCCAAACCCCACCTGAAGGCAGAAACCAAGGTTGGCCCAGGATGCTAGCTAGATAGAGGGCTAGCCTCCAACCCTCTGCAGAAGCTGCCCTGGGGTCACAGGCCAGCAGGCTTCTCTCCTCCCCTCCAGGTTCGGCCTGACTTCAACCCAAAATGAGAACCAGCCCTGCCCAATGGTTTCTGAGTGTCGAACCTTGATCTAGAGCCACTGGCAGGCGGCAGAGGAGCAGGTGGCAGCCTTGGACATTGTTTCTGATGACTGATGGTTTCTGGTGACCAGCCTCAGCACATGGGACATGCTGGGAGGTGGCCCGGCTGGCCAAACACTGGTATAGGGTGAGAGGCCACACATGCTACAGACTGTGACACCAGACTTTGATTTCCACTGGGGCTGGGGTATGGGGAGGACGCAAGTACCATTTCGGCTGATTTCTCGTGTTTCCCCAGCACCACGCACAGCACCTGGTAAAAGGACTCTGGGCATTCTGCGGTACTACAATTTGGACTATTGGTTCAATGACTGAATAATAAGTGAATGGGTCACCAAGACTGATTTCAGGTGCCCCTTAGACTCACGACTAGGTATGAGGGCAGGAATAGAGCATGGCTTACCTAACTCACTGGCCTCGTAGCAGAGGAGAGGACAGAGGCACTTTGGCACCAGCTCTGACCTCTGCTGCCCTACAGTAGTCTGCAAAGGGATAGTCTTAGGGACCCAGCCCGGGTGGGAGGGAAACAGCAGGGGAGGTGCTCTGCTTTGTCACAGGAAGATGGGCCAGTCACAGCTCTCTGAAAATACCTGGGACCTGGCTGGCAGGCGGCCATACAAGAACTAGGATTTATTTTACTAGAAGAAATGTCCAGGAGCCACACTGGCAGGACGAGGAGAAGCTGTGGCAGTAAAGGCCCAGAAAAGGCCACATACAGCCTGTCCACAATGAGGAAGGTGGCCCCTGTGCCGGCCACGCCTGGGAAAGAGCCAGAGGGAGTCCAGGTCATACCTGCAGAAGAGTCGCTGTGAGCTGAGTCCAAGAAGGGCCACGACACAAACCCCTGCTTGCTGCAAAGGGGACAGACACCCTCAGGTGCTGGTTCCCAGGCTGACAGCTCCCTCCTGGATACGCAGGGGCAGTGCCGAGACTTTGCGGACTCACACGTACTCCCCACAGTTGGCAATGATCACCTACTGCTTTGGCTTCCTATCCTTGCTGCCCTGGGTCTTTGTGGGGACAGAAGAGGGGGAGAACCAAGGGAAGGTGAAGAGTAAGGACTGGCTTAGGGATACCGTCCCCATCTGCCCACCCCTGCCTGAGCAGAAGCAGCCCTCCCTGGGATCTGCCACGGCCCCTCTCTCCAGCTCTCTCACAGGGCTACGCACCCAGGGCCCAAGTGGGCACCCATCTCAATCTGCTGCAAGACATCCAGGTCTTCTGTGACCTCCCCAAACACTATGTGCTTGCCATCTACCCAATCTGTCTTGTCACATGTCAGGACGAATCGGGAGCTGTTGGTGTTTGGGCCAGAGCTGACCATGGAGAGCAGGCCTGGGGGAGAGAAGGAGCACATCAGGCCCTACCCTTGGCTCCCTGCTGTCAGATGTACATCTGTGCAGACTGTTGACAGCCCTTCAACCAAGCAGGCTCAGACTCTAGGATAATACCATGTGGATGCCTTGTTTGCCACTCAGTTGATAGTGAAATGGTGAGCAAAGTTGCTTAAATCATTTTATACTGGTTTATCCTTTCTTTCACTCATTTCAATAAATACTTGTATTGTCTACTTTGTAACTTAGCTCCTGTTGAGCCCTGGGGACATTGGTCCCAGCCCTGGTGCAGCTCATAGTCTAGTGGAAAAGAGTCACTCAAAAGATAACTGTGGATGTATCTCAGGAATGCAAGGCTGGTTTAACATCCAAAAAGCAATATAACACATTAACAGAATAACGCACAAAACCCACATTATTATCGCAATAGACACAGAAAAGGCATCTTACAAAACCCACAACTTCTCATGATAAAAACACTCAACAAACCAGGAATAGAAGGGAACTTCCTCAGTCTGATAAAGAACACCTACAAAAAAAACCACACAGTGAAAGACTAGATGTTTTCCCCCTAAGATCAGGAATAAGACCAAAACATCTGCCCTTACCACTTCTATTCAATATCGTACTAGATGTTCCAGCAACTGCAATCTACAAAACAACGAAATGAAATATGCAGATGACATGATCTTGTATAAAGAAAATCCTACAGGGGCGCCTGGGTGGCGCAGTCGGTTAAGCGTCCGACTTCAGCCAGGTCACAATCTCGCGGTCCGTGAGTTCGAGCCCCGTGTCGGGCTCTGGGCTGATGGCTCAGAGCCTGGAGCCTGTTTCTGATTCTGTGTCTCCCTCTCTCTCTGCCCCTCCCCCGTTCATGCTCTGTCTCTCTCTGTCCCAAAAAAAAATAAACGTTGAAAAAAAAAAAAAAAGAAAGAAAATCCTACAGAATCCACTAAAAAACTATTAGGACTAGTTCAGCAAAGTTGCAGAATACAAGATCAACATACAAAAATCAAGTTATTTTATACTCTAGCAATGAACAATCTGAAAATGAAATTAAAATAATTCCATTTATAGTAACATCAGAAAGAATAAACTTCAGAATAAATTCAAAAGAAATATAAACTTATACCCTGATAACTATAAAATGTTACAGAAAGAAATTAAAGAAGATTTAAACAAATGGAAATATATCCCATGTTCATGGACTGGAAAACTTAATACTGCTAAGATGGCAATACACAAATTGTTCTACAGATTCAGTGCAATCTCTGTCAAAATCCAACCGGCTTTTTTGCAAAAATTGAGAACTATTCCCCAAATTCATACAGAAATGTTAGAGACCCAGAATAGCCAAAACAATCTGGAAAAAGAAGAGCAAAGTTGGAGGACTCACACTTGTCAAATTCGAAATGTACTGTGGAGCTACAGAATACATGACAATGTAGAACTGGCATAAGACACATATATAGATCAATGAAACAGAACAGAAAGTCCAGAAACAAAATCCTTACATTTATGGTCAATTGATTTTCAAGAGAGATGCCAAGACAATTAAAAGAACAGCCTTTTTTTTTTCTCTTTTATTGAGAGAGGACACAAGTGGGCGAGGGCAGGGAGAGAGAGAGAATCCCACAAGAGCAGAGACGGCGGGGGGGGGGGGGGGAGAGAGGGAGAGACAGAGAGAGAGAGAGAGAGAGCGAGCGAGCAGGGCTCACCCAAAGCGGAGCTCATGCTCACCTGAAGCAGAACTCAAACTCACGAACCATGAGATCATGACCTGAGCCAAAGTAAGATGCTTAACCAACTGACCCACCCAGGCACCCAAGAACAGCTTTTTCAACAAATGAGGCTAGGACAACTGGACATCCACAGGCAAAAGAATGAAATTAGATCCTTTTTCTCACACTATACACAAAAATGAACTAAAAATGGATCAAACAGCCAAATGTAACAGCTAATCTTTAACACTCTTACAAGAAAATGTGGGAGTAAATCTTCACAACCTTAGTTTAGGCAAAACCTTCTGAGTTATGATGCAAAAAATATACTGATGGAAGAGAAGAGAGATAAATTGAACTTCAACAGAATTAAAACTTTTTGTGCTTCGAAGCAAAACAAAGAAAAGTGAAAAGACAACCCACAGAATGACAAAAAATACTTGCAAACCATGTATCTGATAAGAGAACTACAGCTAGAATATTTAAAGAACTCTTGTATTTCAATAAAAAAGAGATAAATAACCCAATTTAACAATGGGTAATGGATCTGAATGGACATTTTCCCAAGAAGATTAATATATGGACAATAGACACATGAAAAGATGCTCAACATCTTGCTTCCATCAGTCAGAAGGCAAATCAAAACCACAATGAGACAGCATTTCACATCACTAGGATAACATAAAGAGAACATAAAAGAAATAATAACCAGTGACTGTGAGGATACGGAGAAACTGGAACCCTCATAGGCTGCTGATGGGAATGTAAAATGGTGCAGCCACTTTAGAAAACAGTCTGGCAGTTCCTCAAAATATGAAAAAATAGTTATCCTATGCCCCAGCAATTCCAATTGTAGGTACCTACCCAAGGGAAACGAAAACATAGGTCCACACAAAAACTTATACATGAATGTTCACAACAGCATTATTCATAATAACCAAAATGTATAAACACAAATGTTCATCAACTTATGAATGGATAAACAAATTGTGGTATATGCACACACTGAATATTAATTGACAATAAAAAAAATTAAGTACAAATACATGTCATATTGTAGATGAACTTTTTCGAAAACATGCTAAGTGGAATAGCTAAGTGGAATAATCGAGAGTCGATTAGTGTTTGCCTAGGCCTGGGGGACAAGGAGAAGGAGAATGCTAAAGGGTGTGGGGTTTCCTTTGGGAGGAAAATGTTCTAAAATTATTTGTGGTAATAGCTGCATAACTGAGTACAGTAAAAACCACTGAAATGTATACTTTAAATGGGTGAACTGAATGTATGTGAATTGCATCCCAATAAAACTGTTTGTTTGTTTGTTTTTTAAAGACAATCATGCTATGGAACAGCAAAGCCTCGTGGCACATACATCTGTTCAGCGAATGGAAGCACAAGACGCAATCACCTAAAAGTATATGTGTCTGTGTGTGTGTCTCTCTCTCACATGCACACGCACACACACATGTAACAGTACCATGGAAGGCTTTCTGAAGGAGGTAACATCTGAGTTTAAAAGAGCCAGGTTCGGCAGAGGCTGAGGGAGGGTACCTATAAGCTCATCTGTCTCAGTGAGAAAGCCTCCTTTTCATGGCTGGGGCTCTAGACTGCATGCTCCTTTGGATGGGGACCATGTCCCATTCCACTCTCAATGATGGAGTTGATCAAGGTGCCTGACACATAACAAAACTGCCCTGTGAACATCAGTTTTAAATATTCAAATATTTACACAATTCTAGAATACAGTGGTGACCAATAAAGACTGGGTCCTGCCCTCATGAGGCTAATATTCTAGAAAGGGAGACAGAAAATAAGTGAAAGAATAAGTAACTTCATAATATAATCTCAGGTATTAAATATATGAAGAAAAGTGAAGCTGACTAAAAAGAAGAGATGACAGGAATGCCCATTCTAGACAGAGAGCAAGGCAGGTCTCTAAGACAAGGTACATGGCACCTGAAGGAAGTGAGGGGTGAACGCTGTAGATGCTAGAGGAAGAACATTCTAGGACAGGAAGTAGAATGACCAAGACCCTGAGGGGGAGTAAGCTGTGACTGAGGAACAGCAAGACTGCCTTGAGGACAGAGGGAGGAGCAGCACATTCTGGGAGCTTGGGAAGGTGCCAGGCCTCATGCCAGTGGGTCCTGCGTGATGGGGCCCCATGGGAGGACTCTCAGCCAGACAGTAACAGGACTGGGTTTATGTTTGAAAAGGATGGCTCTGACTACCTCACATATTGGACCAGGAGGGGAAGATGCAGGAGTGGAAACAGGGAGACAAGTGTGAGGACTTGGTGCTGGTGAAGGAAGGGTGAAGCAAGGGCAGACGAGAAAGTGACTTGAAACACGTGGATCTGACCTCTGTCAGATGGAGGAGAAGGGTCGAGGAGCGGTCCTAAGCTGAGCAAGCAGTTAGGGAGACGGTGGTGGCATTGCTGGAGACAGGGATGAGGAGAGGAAGGGTCTGGGAGAAAAGAACATGAGAGTCTGTGAGGTCTGAAGACATCCAGGGGACGTCCAGGGGAAGGCGACAGGGAGAGAACAGCATGGAGGCTGACATGTGGACAGGATTCATTTACAGATGTGACTGGAAACCCTGGAAAACCTGGGACAGGAAGGGATTGGCCAGAGCACTGGTTATAAATAGGGTAAGACTGCCCCCTCGAGGCTACTTGGAAACTCCAAGCTATGTTGCTTGTTGTCAGGAATAATGGGGGTGCTACTGGCATTAGTGGGAAGGGAACAGGGAATCCAGATGTCCTGCCATGTCACATGTCAGGAAGAATTATTCTTAATCCTCTCAGACTTTCAAATGCCCTGAGAAACATTCATGTATTGGATAAAAATCTGTTTATAATGATTTGAGCTGAGAACCTAACTCCATTTTACATATAAATCCAAAGACTTATCTTTTGCACTGAATTTTTCCAGAAATAGACCTACTACATAAACCAAGGGAACATAATTTTTGGTTTCGTTCAGAATTTTACCAGGGGATTTTCACCATGTCAGGAAATCATGTTACTGTGACCCTGCCAACAAAATACACCTATATCAGTCCACACTGCTAACTATTGCTCTAGGCAGAAGTGTATGTTTAAATATTTCACATATTTAGTTGTGTCCAAGCATTTAAATACTGAAATACATACTATTTTATTGTAAATTACTTTCATTTTCTTTCATATTATAATTATTACATAACACTATTTAAAAAAAACTTTTTTTAATGTTTATTTTTAGGGGCATCTGGGTGGCTCAGTCAGTTGAATGTCCACCTTTGGCTCAGGTCATGATCTGGCAGTTCATGAGTTTGAGCCCTACATGAGGCTTGCCGCTATCAGCGCAGAGCCCGCTTTGGATCCTCTGCCCACGTCTCTGCCCCTCCCCTGCTTGCACTCCCAAAAATAAATATTAAAAAAATATATATTTATTTTTACTTAAGAGAGAAAGTGAGAACCAGCAGGGGAGGGGCAAAGAGAGAGAGAGAAAGTCCCAAGCAGGCTCCATCCTGCCAGTGCAGAACCCAACTTGGGGCTCGATCTCATGAACTTCGAGATCATGACCTGAGCCAAATTCAAGAGTCAGACACTCAAACGATGGAGCCATCCAGGAGCCCCACATAACACTTTTTTTTTTTTTTCTTTTTACAAACTATGTGTTGGAAGAATATATTAGCTGTGACTTTCATTCCCACCCAGTAAAGAATCAGTCCTAAGAGGTGGGCACGAGGCTAATACGTTAAGAACCATTAAGTGAAGAGTGAGGGTAGAGAAGACAAAAAGTGTTGAGCTCTGGGTCCCTGCAACCGTTCAGAGGTCAGGAGGGAGGAGACAGGAGAGACTTGAGACGCAGCAGCCAATAAGGATCTGAGTGGTGTGAGAGGTGGACTGCGGTGGAGGCTTTGGGAAGCCACTTGAATCCCCTTCAAGACCAAGACTCTCACTTTCTCACCTCCCAGGAGTGTGAGATGCTAGCAGCCCCAGGAGAAGTTCCACCCCAGTAAATGCCTTTGGTTGAAGAGAGCTGCTCACCCTTTCTGGGAATCAGCCAGAATTCATGACTGTCCATGTGAGGGTTCAGAGGCCTGGTTCCCAGGCCTCAATTCAGAACAACTCAAAAGGGCTATCCAAGCTCCAATGCACCCCCGGGACCAGCTGAGGCCTCTATGTGACTGATGGCATCTCAGTTACACTCTGCCTACTCTGCTCCCCTCACTCCCTTGCAAGACTTGTCCCTGAGATGACTCTCTGCCTCCTGCATGCAATTCTCCATGAGTCTGTTTCCTAAAAAATCTGACCCAAAACAGCCAAAAACCGAAAAAAAAAAATCAAGTAGTGATAATGTGAATATGTTTTTCAGAGCTGTAGCAATAAAAGCCAAAATAATCATCTGAAAAAAATGAATGTTGGGGCGCCTGGGTGGCGCAGTCGGTTAAGCGTCCGACTTCAGCCAGGTCACGATCTCGCCGTCCGTGAGTTCGAGCCCCGCGTCGGGCTCTGGGCTGATGGCTCAGAGCCTGGAGCCTGTTTCCGATTCTGTGTCTCCCTCTCTCTCTGCCCCTCCCCCGTTCATGCTCTGTCTCTCTCTGTCTCAAAAATAAATAAACGTTAAAAAAAAAAAAAATTAAAAAAAAAAAAAAAATGAATGTTACCTTTGGCAGGGCAGGAAAATTATGGTGAGGGGGAACAGAAGAACATCACATTATAACAAACTTCAATGATTTTCTTTAAACTATGTGCAAATTATGACTTTGATAAACATTTTTTGAAAACACTTTTGAGGGGCGCCTGGGTGGCTCAGTGGGTTAAGCGGCCGACTTCGGCTCAGGTCATGATCTCACGGTCTGTGAGTTCGAGCCCCATGTCGGGCTCTGTGCTGACAGCTCAGGGCCTGGAGCCTGCTTCAGATTCTGTGTCTCCCTCTCTCTCTGACCCTCCCCCGTTCATGCTCTGTCTCTCTCTGTCTCAAAAATAAATAAACATTAAAAAAAATAATAAAAAAAAGAAATACTGTTTTTTTAAAAAAACACTTTTGATAAACATATTTAAAAAATATGAATATTTAAGAAAATAGGAAGAGGTGCTTGCAGAGGGGCTCAGTCAGTTAAGTGTCTGACTTTGGCCTAGGTCACAATCTCACTGTTCCCGGGTTCCAGCCCTACGTCGTACTCTGTGCTGACAGCTCAGCCTGAAGCCTGTTTCAGATTCTGTGTCTGTCTGTCTCTCTCTCTCTCTCTCTCTCTCTCTCTCTCTCTGCCTTTCTCCAACTCGCACTCTCCCTCTCTCAAAAATAAACATTAAAAAAAAAAAAAAGAAAGAAAGAAAGAAAATAAGAAGCACACAACTGTGAATGTGAATAGTAGTTACCTCAAAGAGATGGGCTGGAGGTAGTGAGGAGAAAAAACTTTAGCTTTTAATTTATAACCCTAAAAATAGTTGTAACTTCCAGGGGAGAAAGCTGGCAGTCATCTCCTTAAGCAAGCAACCAAAGCTGACATCAAAAATATTGGAACTGACATCATGCACTTCCTTACACGATACACTGGTAAGGAAACAGCATTCTTCTGCGGTGTTCCTGCCAAAACACATCACACTTACACCTAATCATGAGGAAGTACTAGGCAAAGATTGAGAAATAATCTTAAACACGGGCCTGTCCTCTTCAAAGTCATCAAGATCAAGAAAGACAATGAAAGGGGCACCTGGGTGGCTCAAGTTGGTTGGGCACTGACTTTGGTTCAGGTTCAAGCCCCATGTTGGGCTCTGTGCTGACAGCTCAGAGCGTGGAGCCTGCTTTGTATTCTGTCTCTTCCTCTCTCTCTGCCCCTCCCCCACTTGTGCTTTGTGTCTCCCTCTCTCAAAAATAAACATGAAAAAAATTTTTTTAAGAAAATATATATACTCAACTATTTATAGGAGTCAAGAGGTATGATGTCTTCAACTTCCTCTCAACTGGGACAGTAGGGGGAAGATACATCTATGTATATCAATTCAATGTAAAGTGCAGAGGGCAAAAAGTAAATTAATGAGTGGACAAAGGATATATGCATTCCTTGTACTATTCTTACAGAACTCTTATTCCATATACCCATAAGTCTACAAATACATCAAAACTACAAAAAAAAAAATACAATTTATAACTTTCAACTGCCTACTCTTTCTAATAGTCCTAAGCCTTTACAGAACTTCGAAAATGTCTGCTCAGTCTCGTTAGTTACTAGATGTTGGGATCCCAACAGAAGGACTCAGATTAAAAGTGTTAAAGGCTCAGGATTCCAGGAAGCCCCCTCTCCGGCCTGCTCAGCCACCGGCATCCTGCCCAGAGTCCCGCTCACCTGCTGTCATGGGGACAATGTCTGAACGCAGAAGCATCTGGATGCAGCCAGCTGGCTTGTTCCCAATCTTGATGTCCATGTACACCTGAGGATTTGATGAGGCCTTTTTCGCAGCGGGATCTCCCTGGGTGCAGGATAAGTCATTAGGCTGGACAGAACTCGACCCCCCCAAGTAGGAGAGCAAGTATTCTGAATACACACCAAGAACCCAACAGCCGCAAGCAGGCTACAGCAAGATGCTGGCAGGGAAGGCCCTGGGCCGTGAAAGGGAAGGCCACGGCCGCAG
Organism: Leopardus geoffroyi; assembly: GCF_018350155.1. Lineage (NCBI taxonomy): Eukaryota > Metazoa > Chordata > Mammalia > Carnivora > Felidae > Leopardus > Leopardus geoffroyi. Next base: position 30,637,460 of record NC_059328.1, read on the forward strand.
CCCCCAGCCGGACACCCAGTGACAGGACACTTCAGCACCAGCTAACCTGAGCCCCACCTCGCAAGCTCATTCCCTCATCACACTTACCCTCAGACGTGCCAGCTCGCTTCACCCTGCCCTGCGGTCACGGAACTTTCCTGGCCCATAGCACATAGCTCTTGACACATTCTAACACCAGTTCAAGCCCACCCACCGCACTCCTGTTACAGCAACCCACACCCTTCTCCTCCATGCCTACCCCTACAGATTCACAGTCTGGCTTCAATGGAAGCAGAAAGGGCTGCTCTCTGGCTTGGGCCTGACTGCTCAGAAGACTGAGGTTAATAAAAGACCTACCATTTTACTTCTAAGAAGTCTGCGATTTGCTCATGATTAATGAGGAGGTTGGGCCTTGCTTTGTGCTCCAGGTGGACCAGGATGACTAGCTGATAAACACAAATTCAGTACAAACCCTACCATTTGTTTCATAGAGAAAGCTCTATTGTCTCTGACCTATTTGTGGTGTGAACTGATGGGTCAAGATATAGGTATTGAGCTATGAGGCCCAGTACTGGAGTTGTTAAATAACTGGCTATCCAGTGGGGGAGGGCTGGCCACAAACACGAGACACACACAGATCCCAGAGCTACACAGCCTCGGTTCAAATCTAGGCTCCATCACTTATGAGCTATGTAATGTTGGATAAGTTATTTGATCTCCTTGTGTCTAGTTTTGTCACCAAGAGTTGGAGATAATATTAGCACTTACCTCAAAGGATTATCATTAGTATTAAATATTTGTAAAACACTTAGAACAGTTGCTGGTATAGAGGAAGCAACATTTGAACATTTGTTAAGTAAATAATGTCAAAATAACGCTGTAAATGCAGGATAGAGGGTGCTACAGAATCCCAGAGGCAACAAAAGCCCGGAAGGGACACTGATCTCACTCAACTAGAGGATTCAAAAAAGGTTCCTAGAGAAGGCAGCAACCGAATTCAGCTATGAAAGATGAATGGGAGATGGCGAGACAAAGTAAGTTGGAAAGGGAATTTAGGCAAAGGAACTGCTTAGGTAAAAACACAGACACTTATAGGTACCTACAAACTCTGTCCCAGAATGTAAAATGTACATACAATGTGGAGAGGTGAGCAGGGTCTGAACACGGAGAGCCCTTCTATCCCCCTAAAGGAGCCCAGACTACTCCTCCTATAGATGAGGAGTCCCTAGACTGCTTGAGAGGAGCCACATGGTCAGCTCTATGCCTTAGAAAGCTCCCTCTGGCTGCTCAGGACAGGAGGAATCGGGCCCAGGGTGGGAGACCAGCTAGGAAGCTACCATCATTATTCGTAGCAGAGATGACAGAGGCTACAGCAAGCCAATGCAGCAGAAGCAAACAGGAGAGAAGAGATTCAGGCAGGTGTAAAAGAGAATGATAGCAGGATATGGCAGTGCATCAGGTGTGGATTGTGATGAGGAGTCAGAGATGACAGCGAGGTCCCTGGTTTGGGTGACTGTGGAAGATGGCAAAATTTGCTAAGATTGGGTACTTGGGACAACCAGAGAGGAAGGAAAGAGGAAATCCACTTGGGACATGCTTTGTTGATTTATGGTAACTGGGAGACATGCAGGCAGAAACCCGTGAAACTCAGGAGCAAGGTCAAGGTGAGGACTAGAGACCAGGAAATGAGCAGAACACTGAGTGCTGCAATAAGCTCAGACATGGGACACAGTGGCTGAAACTACAAGGACAACGGGCAGAGAGGAGTGGGGGGCTAAGGGAGGAACTTGGAGAAACACTGCTGCTCAGAGGGCGGACAGAGGAGGGGGAGCCTCCAAGTTATCCCCAGAAGTGACGGTCAGGATGGTGTATCGAGAAGCAGGAGAAAGTGCCGAGGCAGGCAGCAACTGGCTAAGGACGGAGGGATTGAGGCCTCTCTGGAATCAGGCCAGGAATAGGAAGACAGCAAGCGTGGGGCCAAAGTCTCAGCGAGGGAGCAGGAAAGGTCAGGAGGATGGCGGATACTGGTGAGGAGGAGTCCTCACTGTCCTTTCTCATCTCAGACCCCCACCTAGTTCAAGCAATCACAAATCGGTATCCAAGCATGCATACCATACTTCTCACCTAGAACCCCTCACAGACAAGAAAGCCACGCTTCTCCATTCCATTCACCTGCCGCCACCTACATCAGGAGCGCCCTGGGTGGAAAGCGCCAGCCCCTCCTGTGGAAGCACACACCTTCAAACCTCACCTCCTGGGTTTCCACTTCGGAAGGCTCCGTATTCTCTTCAAGAGTCTGCCCAGAAAACTTCTTCAACCAGTCATCACCTGACCACACTGAAAGGAAAAGAACTGAACAGATGTTAAGAAATTCAGGCTATTGGCCAGCTGTTCACTAGCTGTGCCCAGTTCTTCACTTTGTCAGCAGAATGGACACACCATGTGGCTCTCACAGGCAGAAGTTACCTCTCGGACAAGGGAAGCTGTCACTGGGAAATGTCAGGCCTTCAAGTCCAGCTCTCAGCAGAGGCAGATAAGAGTAACAAGGGAGGACTAAGCCGAGCCAAAAGGGAAGTTCCAACCACTGTCAAGGCCGAAAGGGCACAGTGTATGTCTACATCCCGGAGCAAGACTTTCACAGAGACCATGCCTCTAGCTTTGCAGAGAATCTCAAAGTCTATTTCCATGGAGGAGCTGCATTCTCCCCGCCCCTGTACACCACTCTACCCGTGTATATACTCCCACCACAGCAGGAAGTAAAACAGGGATAAAAAGGCAACAGAGGCCAAAGTTGAGGATGTGATTGGGAATCTGTGATTGCCCCCGCTTGCCTGGCTTGCCTGGTCTGAATGAGCCTTCCTTAACGCTCACTAGTTTGGCTAAACGGACACAAATTGTCCACCCAAAGAGTTCAGGTTCATTCTAAAATGACTGCAATACAACTCAGCTGCTTAAACCTTGTAAGGTTAATAAAAGACCTTCCATTTTACTTCTAAGAAGTCTGAGATTTGCTCATGATGAATTCTATGCTGGGAGCCCACACCCCTCAATGGCAAGCTAAACACAAAACCAACCATAAAATGTCCCTGAGCCACTACACATTTCTTTTCTTTCAACACCAACAGGAAGATCTGTGCTGGCATGATCTTTGAATCTGAGCTCAGAACTCTGAAATTATAAGGGTAAATGCAGTTACCATGTATTGAGTCCATTTTTAAAAGTCAAGATCAGCACTAAATGGGAAAGAAATAGTATTGCTGGCTGGTGGGGGACATGTTTGATGAAAAAGTAACAGAAAACATGGATGTACAGGAATATTATCCAAGAACAACTGACACTTGGGTAGATAGTTTTTTTTTTTTTTTTAAGTTTATTTACTTATTTTTAAGAGAGAGAGAGGGAGGGAGGGAGGGGCAGAGAGAGAGGGAGAGAGAGAATCCTAAGCAGGCTCCCCACTGTCAGCATGGAGCCCGATGCGGGGCTCAAACCCACAAACCATGAGATCATGACCAGAGCTGAAATCAAGAGTCGTACACTTAACTGACTGAGCCACCCAGGCACCCCAAGATTTTTTAAAAAAGTTTGTTTTGGGCCTTTTCATGAAAACTAAAAAAATATGAAATAGGATTCCTTAATTAGTAACATTTAAGTTATAATTATAGCTATGCTTTGTTCCTAGAAACAAAGATGAATCAAGTACTAATTTTACTTATAGCAATTAAGAAAAAGACTGAATGATAGCATGAAATACCCTTATTTCATATTTAATCATAAAGACTGATTATAAGACAAGAAAGGTTTATCATAAAGATAAAAAAAGGGGAGGGTAGAAACATGTAAGAGTTTTGTTGTAGGCAAAATAACACCCCCCCTCCAATGGTGTCCACATCTTATTCTCCAGAACCCATGAATATGTAATATTATATTGCAAGAAGGAAGGAAGGCTATCGCTCGTTGGTCTGCTGACCTTCAAATAAGGATATTATACTGGATTATCCAGGTGCTCCCAGTGTAATCACAAAGATCCTCTAAATGTGACAAGGGAGGCAGGGGAGTTAGTTTCAGAGTGACTCAGGGTGAGAAAGACTCACCTGGCCACTGCTGGCTTGAAGACGGAAGGGACCAGAAGCCGAGGAATGAGGTCAATCTCTACAAGCTGGAAAGAAACAGACCCTCCCGTAGAGCCTCCACAAGGAATGTAGTCCTGCTCATGCAGTGAGACACATTTTGGACTTAAGACTTCCAGAACTCTAAGATAATGAATTTGTGTTGTTGTTAAGCCACTAAATGTTGGTAATTTGTTACGGCAGCAGTAGGAATTTAAACCACTTTTCTTTGAAGCACTCAGCCTAACAAACCTTACAGGTTTTCTCTGGTTTAACTTTACTTAGAGAGAGCCACTTTTGAGCCATGGCTCAAAAGTTTACACTTTGTTGACTAGAGCCAACCACAGCAGTTTTCCATGAAACCCTGTCTTTTATGCCAGATTCACAAGTTTACCTTGCAATCCTTTTACACTCTATTTGCAGTACATTGCCCTGGACTAGAGGCTGGCAAACTTTCTGTAAACGGCTAGACAGTAAACATTTGTTTGTAATTTTTTTAATGTTTATTTCTTTTTGAGAGAGAGAGAAAACGAGTGGGAAAGAGACAAAGAGAGGGGGACAGAGATCCAACGTGGGCTCTGCACTGATAGCAGAGACCCCTATGTGGGGCTTGAACCCACGAACCATGAGATCATGACCTGAGCTGAAGTCAGACGCTTAACTGACTGAGTCACCCATGTACCCCTAGACAGTAAATATTTCTTTGTGGGTCAAACAGAGTCTCTACTGCATATGCTTTTTTTCCCTTTTTTTCCAAAACCCATTAAACATATAAAAAACTATTTAGCTCATGAGCCATACAAAAGCAGGCTGCAGGACGGATGTGGCCTGCAGTCTGAATTTGCTGACCCCTGACGTAGATACAAAAGTGTCAGGGAGAGGGGCGCTGGGGAGGCTCAGTCAGTTGAGTGTCTGACTCTTGATTTTGGCTCAGATTATGATCTCATGGTGCATGGGATCGAGCTCCATGTTGGGGTCTGTGCTGACAGCATGAAGCCTGCTTGGAATTCTCTCTCTCCTTCTTCCTGCCCCTCTCATGCTTGCTCACTCACACGCTCTCTCTCTCTCTCTCTCAAAATAAATAAATAAACATTAAAAAAAAAAAACCCACAAGTGACACCTGGGTGGCTCAGTCAGTTAAATGTCCGACTTCAGCTCATGTCATGATCTTACAGTTCATGGGTTTGAGCCTCGCATCGGGCTATGTGCTGACAGCTCAGAACCTGGAGCCTGCTTCAGATTCTGTGTCTCCCTCTCTCTCTCTCTCTGCTCCTCCCCCACTCATGCTCTGTTTCTTTCTGCTCCCAAAAGTAAACATTAAAAAAATTTTTTAATACAAAAACAAAAAAACACCAAAGTGTCAGGGAGAGACTCACCAACAAAGATGGTTGGCATTTATGCAAACATTTAAATAGGAAGGATTTCTGAATAAGAATTCATTTCGTAAGTAGCCAGTTCACAGTAAATACTTTCAAATAATGACAACTTTTGCTTCCTAGATAACTTGAGACTGTGGAAACTGGAAACACAATATGCACCTGAGGGTCCCATGTACTGTAAAGTAGCATCAAAAAATAGCTTCAGTAAAAAGCAAAGAGTCTCAGCCATATCATGTTGTCGATGGCCGCTGTAGCATCCTGCTAAGAGAATCTAAGAGACAGGGCGCCTGGGTGGCGCAGTCGGTTAAGCGTCCGACTTCAGCCAGGTCACGATCTCGCGGTCCGTGAGTTCGAGCCCCGTGTCAGGCTCTGGGCTGACGGCTCAGAGCCTGGAGCCTGCTTCCGATTCTGTGTCTCCCTCTCTCTCTGCCCCTCCCCCATTCATGCTCTGTCTCTCTCTGTCCCAAAAATAAATAAACGTTGAAAAAAAAAAATTAAAAAAAAAAAAAAAAGAGAATCTAAGAGTTCATGTGTGTAGTCCAACTCTTCCTGTGGTTAGCACTCAAATAAAAACTCAGTAGCACACACATGGAAAAAAACCCCACACTTTCCCTCCTTCCCTCCCTAGATTATATGCATTTAACAAAGTGTATGTACTAACTGCTTATTAGAGCTGGTGATGTAAGGATGTGTGCTCAGGCACAGGAACCTGAAAACACACAGGAGACAGGAACCAGCAATGCAGGCTCTAGAAGGCAGAGACAGATCTCTGCAGGATCTGTCTTCCACATTCTGACTACATGAGGGGAGCTATGAGCCTGGCTTGGTGAGCCTTCCTTCAACCAGAACTTCTTGTCCCTTGGCAACTGTCACCACCAAACCAGGGGTTTGGGGGTTGAATCATATCCCCCAAAACTTCAGGTCTGCCCAAATTTCAGAATGTGACCCTATTTACAAATAGGGTCTTTGCAAACATAATTAGTCAAGATGAGGCCATACTGCATTAAGGTGGTCCTAAATCCAATCAACGACTGGTATTCTTGTAAGTAGAGGAGACACAGGCACATGTGGGGAACAAGGCCATGTGAAGACAGGGGCAAAGACTGGACTGATGCAGTTATAAGCTACAGAATGCCAAGGACTGCCAGGAGCCACCAGAAGCTAGGGAGGGAAGGATTCTTCCCTAGAGCTTTCAGAGGGAGCATGGTCCTGCCAATACCTTGATTTAGATCTGCTAGCCTCCAGAGCAGGTACAGCTGTGAGAATAAATTTCTCTTGTGTTAAGCCAAGTTTGTGGTAGTTTGTTATGGCAGCCCCAGGAATCTACTACATCCACCCAAATGGAGAGTGGCACCTTTTGTAGCCAATGACAATAGGCAACACCAAATACTAAACAAGGAAAATTTCTTACCTCTGCCAATTCAAACTCAACAAGAGCAAATCCTTGGTGCTTTTCACAACAGCAGATCGTTAGTATGTGAGCAATAGAAGGAAGCATGCCATATCCAGACGCCATTTAAAAAAATGAAAATCTAGGGTCGCCTGGGTGGCTGAGTTGGTTAAGCATCCAACTTCAGCTCAGGTCATGACCTTGTGGTTCACGAGTTTGAGCCCTGCGCCGTGCTGATGGCTCAGGGCCTGGAGCCTGCTTCAGATTCTGTGTCTCTCTCTCTCTTTCTCTGCCCCTCCCCTGCTCTCACTCGCTCTCGCTCTCAAAAAAAATAAACATTAAAAAAAATTTTTTTTAATGAAAATCTAATTTTTAGGGTTTCCTTAGTTTAGTCAACAGGGCTTCCAGAAATATTAAGGTTATTTTGTTCATTTTAAATAAACATAGCTGAATAGTGAACTAAATTTTTAAACTTTGTAGTATCCAATTCTACCACAACAGAATTTAAGCTTAAGTTACTTTCCAAGCATTTTAATAACTTGTTTATAAGACATACAGAAAGTAGACAAAGTTGTTTACCAATTATTCATTCCAACTGAACACCAACGGAGGACAGAGCGCTGACCTCACTACGGCGTTAAGTGATTATTAGTGAAGGAGCCTCATGCTTGTCCTCAGGAAAACATGTTAGCTGGCAGAAAGCAAGGGCAACAAGAGTTACTAATTTATAGAATTCAGGGATAGACGAGCCAATGGCCAGTCTTACTGTTTTATTTAAGAAATGAAGAACTCAGAGAGGTATCAACCCAGAATTAGTGGCACAGCTGGTTCTAAAACTCCTATCAGAAAATTAGAACCAAGGATCAAATAGAAATATGCACCATAACTACGATACCAATTTAAGGGAAACTCCCCCAGATGAGCAGAGTCCAAGGCCCTGCCACTGTTGCAGCTGAACTTTCCTGCTGCCTGCTACTATTTAAAATCACAACGGCCAATAAGGGAGGTCTGGGCAGCAGGTGTGGTGGGGTATAGCTACCCAGCACGGGGATGTGAAACATTACTCAGACCTTTTAAGATTTTTCTAAAACTAGCTTCCTACTGAATCTTACTATACAGTTTATATATTAAATGATCAAATATCAAAGCCCCCAAGTGGTTCCAATGTGGAGAAAGCCTTTCTTCAAATCCAACAAACTGTCAATCTAAATTTCAGCCCATAGCCACACCAGCATCCTGGCCTTGTTGTCCTTGGAACATTCCTTTTCCATCACCAAGATCATAGTCACGTTGACCTAGAGACACATCCTCCTGAACTTCATTACATATCAACCGTAAACAATGCACATGACTTAAAATTCTTCTCAAATTCTTTTCCTGACATTAGGAATCTGAACAAGAGAGACATTGAAAGAACTCACCTGTTTCATAATCCAGGGAAAACTAATTATCCATGATGTCTCCAAACAGAAATAAAAGTAACACGAAGAACTTTGTTGTCTACCTCCTCTGCCAGCCCACCAGCAAAGAGGAAGTGCCTTCTGAACCAGTGCCCTCCATACTCTTGGTACAGATGCTCTGTTAGCAAGACAGCCACAGGGAGAAGAACGAGTCCCCAGTCTTTTAGGTATACAAAATGACCGGTGAGGTACACTCTTCCCCTATCCCCCTTCAGACTTACATCTAGCCCTTGGTTACTGTGATAGGTTCACTGCCTCCAGTTTCACAATCTCTTCAATAGTTACTAGAATGATTCCAAGAAAGTGCAAATCGGATCACACCACTATCCAGCTTAGCTTAATAGTCTCCAAAAGCTCACCAACGCCCACAGGACGGAGCCCAAATTCCTTAACACGGCATATAATAAGACCTTCATAAGGTCTGAGCCTTGCCGACTTATCTAGCCTTCCTCCCTGAACGCAAATCCCAGATGTTGGACTACTTCACCTCTCCGGGCTCTTTTCTTGCTGCTCTCCATTCAGGCCACAGCTTTACTCATGATCTTTCAAACCCAGCTTTGGCCTCTGAGCTTCAGAAAGTTTGCCCTCACCCCTCCTGATGGAGTGAGTGTTCATTCCCCAAAGCCCTCAGCTCCACCCTCATCAACATTGTCTATTTTATGGTCACATCATGAGGCTTGCCAGCCCGCGCAGTAAGGCTGTTCCCAAAACTCCCCAACTATTAGGTGAATTCCTTCCTCTAAGGGGTCAGGGCTGCGGAGTTTATGGAATGAATGGGCTTGAGAGTTTGGAATGCGGTCTGAGGTCACAATAACAGATCTTACCAACTCTCCGAGACCAAGATCATAGAGGGAAAGGGCTCTGGGCAGCGCCAGGACCAGCAGAGCCGTCAAATCGCGGGCGCTGCTCACAGGCTGAGGGGGCAGAGCCACAAGAGAAACCCACGCTAGCTCGGCAACGAACAACACGGTCTTAATGGCAGCCATCTTGCTCCCTGGCTCTTCCGCCGGAAGCCGAAACCAGGCCCCGCCCCCGGACCCGACCTCTCGCTCGCTGGCGCAGCCGCTATGCTCCCGGCCAGTGGCCTGCGGCGGATGTTTGGAAGGCACTCAGAATAGAGATCACAAATACATAGCGGCATTAACTGGGGAAGGCAGGAAATAGAAGAATCTACTTTAGATCCGGCCTTTATTTCTAATTATTTTAATGTCAGTGTAACATAAGTGTTATATTCGTCTCAAATGTAAAATATAGTGATTCAATAATTCCAAATATTGCTGTGTGCTCAAGATAAATGTAACCTTGATCCCCTTCACCCATTTCACTCATCCTTCCACCCATCTCCCCTCTGGTAACGATTGTTCTCTATAGCTAAAGTCTGTTTTTGGTTTACCTCTTTATTGGTCTTTGTTGTTTCTTAAATTCCGTATGTGAGTGAAATCCTAGGATATTTGTCTTTCTCTGGCTTATTTTGCTTAGCATTATACTCTAGTTCCATCCATGTTGTTGCAGACAGCAAGATTTCCTTCTCTTATGGCTGAATAATATTGCATTGTATATATACACCACATCTTCAGTCGTACATTTGTCCATGGACACTTGGGCTTCCATATTTGGCTATTTTAATAATGTTGCAATAAACATAAAGGTACGTGTATCCCTTTGAATTAGTATTTTCCTACTCTTGGGTAAACACCCAGTAGTGTGATTACTGGATCATAGGGCAGTTCTATTTTTACTTTTGAGGAACCTCCTTACTGTCTTCCATAGTGGCTGGGTTACCACTCACAGTGCATTAAGGGTTCCTACTTCACATCCTTGCCAACACTTCTTGTGTTTTTAAGTAGGCTCTATGCCCAACGTGGGGCTCAAACTCATGACCCTAAGTTAAAGAGTTGCATGCTTTACTGACTGATCCACCCAGGTGCCCCAAGTTGTAGTTCTTTATATATTTTGAATCCTAAGCCTTTTTTAGAGGTCATTTACAAACATCTTCTCCCATTCAGATTGTCCTGGTTTTCTTATTTCCTTTGCTGTGCAGATCAGGCCTTAGTTATTTAATTTAAAGTGAAACCAGACCTTAAAGAAAATGGGGAGCTTGCTAAGAATATTCCAAGCAAAATGATACCTTGGGTAAGGCTCTGAGAAAAGACAGCCTGCCAGGTTTCAAGGAAAAGGAGAAAGTGTTCCTGGAGGACAGTGAGGGCAAGTAGACTGGTTGACCTTGGCCAGGTGAGTATTGAGGACTAAAGGAACCACAACACACTTAGGACTCCAGCACTTGCTTGCTGTTGCCACTCAGACCTAGCCACCAAGCCTTTTCCCAGTGCCAGAGGAAATCTTAGCTACATAATCAACCGAATGTAGGAAAGGGGACCCACAAACCCCAGCTAACACATCCAAGGAGGGAGGGGCCGGGTTCTGCTGATCTCCCCATACAGCCTTCATTCATGTGCCAACCCCAACCTGTACCCAATTCTCCCGTGCCAGACTTCTGTTCCCTGTAAGTTAAATGGAGGTCCAGTATAAAACTCCTCCCACAACAATGCAACGGGACAGTTCTGTATACCTGGCTAACTCAAAATAGTCTGTTTATAACCATCAGGAAAGGATGATAGGCTATACATACTAAAAGTTACTTCCAGTGATAACTGAATTTAACAGGTCAGAGTGAAACAGGACAGGCAGTTTTATGGAGATTTTTTTCTTTATTGAGAAACTTAAGACTTGGGTACATCAAATAAAACCAATTTCTGGGGGAAAAAAATCAAAACCCACAATAGAAAAAAAAAGTTAACACTGTCTGGGCCATAGCAGAACCCAGAGAATATATTCTTTTAATTGAAAAATTCTAGGTGCTTCATAATTGACCTTTTGATACAAAATGACCTATTAAATTTCCAATTTGTGGTTCTTGGTGTTGAGGTCCATAGGACACGCTAGAAATCTTCAAACCTTGAGCTGAATTCCAGGAGGGGTTATTTGGCTTTTGAATCCTGAAAAGAAAAGCACCAACACAAATAAATACATAATCAGAAAAAGCGCAGAGATTCACTGAAATCTCTGGCTTTATAGAAGGTATTGTAGAAAGTGGTGCTTACTGACATGTGGGATGGACGATTGTGTTGGGACTGTCCTGTGCATTGCAGGATGTTTTAGCAGCATCCCTAGCCTCTACCCACTAGATGTGAGTAACACATCTCCAGGTATGACAACCAAAATAGGTCTCCGTTGGCAAATGTCCTCTCAAAGAGGCACCCCTGACTCAGAGTCACCCACTTTGAGGCTATGTACTTACTATACAGCCCCACCCCGCACCCTTCGTGGCCATCCTGTACCCAAAGTGATGGTTCACTTGCTTAAATCCCCAATGAAAAGTGTTCAGGCCTTTACCATATGCCCTTTTCCCTTGCCTCTGCCTATTTGGTTCTCTCCTTCCTCCACCAGGAGAGGCACCCACCAGTCCGTCAGAGGTCCTAGTTAAGCTTCACTCACTCTGCAGATGGGGGCCATGGCCTCCAGGTCCAGGAATTGACTAAAACCAACCCTCTAACTGTAGTCAGGTGTGTCTGCCTCTCCCACCTTACACAGGGCCTGTGTCCATTGTGTTCTCAGAGCTAAGCAGTGGCTTCACACGCAAGCTCACCTCACCAACCTTAAGCCAAACCAGGGAGATGTTCATAGAAATGAGGCTGTGGGATCAGATTATGACAACACCTTGTATATCCATCTAAACAAAAAGTCATTCTTGAAAAAGATCTAACCAGGTGCTCCTTATGGAGAAAACTGCCCTGTTTGCTCCTTATAATTTACAACCTGTTCTCTCTTTTCTCCAAATTAACTCCTTCAGATTATAGAAAATACTCAGGTGACAGCCTGCCCAAGTTATCAGGTTAAATAGCAGAAACATGGCTCTATATGCTGCCCCTAATCTTTTAGGAAGATCCTCACAAGTCAAAACCATTGCAAAAAACAAAAACAGCCAAACATACGGTTTTTCCTTGTCTAAGAGGTAGCAGCAGCAACAGCGCCCACCTTCTGGGCAGCTTCTTTCTTGGCATGATGAGCCTGTAGAACCGCCACAGCTTCATCCACCTGTGAGGAATCTCCAGGTGGTCAGTGACATCTGAGGAGAGGCCCTCCACCCCTCCCTGGTGCCCAGATCCAGTAGTAGGGTCTCCTGGTGCTGCCTGCTCTTCTCAATACCCACCCCACAAGCAGCCTTCCGTCTCTCTGCTGAACCAGGATGCCAAGGCCACCCCTCATCCTCCCAGGCGGAGCAAGTGAAAGCCGAAGGGTCTAGAAACCAGCTCACCTTGGAGCGGAGAGACTCAGGGGACTCCAGCATGTGTAGCAGCTCAGAGTTGTCAATCTCCAGCAGCATTCCTGTGATTTTCCCAGCCAGGTTTGAATGCATGGTTTGGATGAGTGGGAATAAACGTTCTCCTGGGGGAAGAATATTTAATTAAAAACGAGGTTGAATCCCAGTAAAGAATGGACACGGGTATCCAGATTAGTACCAGGTTCTGGCTTCCTCTTCTGCCAACACATGGGTCACTCACCCAACATCTGCTTCTGTTCCTGGGGGGGTGCTGCAGCCAACATGGAGGCGGTCAAGGGCTCCTGCCCCTGCACATGGACCGCAGGCTGGGGTGCCTGGGAATCAGGAGAGGCAGAAGGTTAGCATCAAGGAAAGGACATTTGATGGTCATGAGCCTGACCATTCGCTCTCAAAGCCTACTATGTGAAAGAGATAGAGGTGGATGTCCTTGCTGCCAAGGAACTAATCGCGGTCTTGGGGAGGAAGGGGTTACATGAGCAACAGAGGGGCACACAGCATAAACAAAAACCAACTACAATGAAAATAGCATGCAGGGCACCTGACGGTTAAGTGTCTGACTTAAGCTCAGGTCACAATCTCACAGTTCATGGGTTTGAGCCCCGTGTCAGGCTCTTTGCTGACAGTTCAGAGCCTGGAGCTTGTTTTGGATTCTGTGTCTCCCTCTCTCTCTGTCCCTCCCCCGCTTGTGCTCTCTCTCCCAAAAGTAAACAAAACAAAACAAAAAAAAGGAAACAGCATGCTATTAGAAAAGAAATGAGTAAGAAAATAAACCTACAAGGCTCAACAATTATCAAGTGATTCCATTTATAATTATATCCCACATCACTTTATTATACCAAATGTTTTTAATGTTTACTTATTTCTTTGGGGGGGGGGGGGAAGGAAGGGAGGGCACGTGTGAGTGATCAGGAAAGGGGCAGAGAGAGGGGATCCAAAGCAGGCTCTGTGCTGACAGCAGAGAGCCTGATGTGGAGCTTAAACCCACGAACTGTGAGATTGTGACGTGAGCCGAAGTCGGACACTTAACCGACTGAGCCACCCAGGCACCCCATATCAAATGTTTTTATTCTATCAAATGCTTAAGGACTACCAACATACACTGTCAACGCCAGTCACAACTCTAAAAGTAGGGCCCTGTGGGCAAAAGCTACATAAGCAAAGTTCTGAGGCATCTCCAATTTAGAGAGCATGAAGTAGGAGCAGGCAGCTCAGGGGTCACAAGGCTAAGTGTTAAGTGTGGCTCCTCTAAGCAAATTACTACTGAGTTCTGGGTCTAATCCCCCAACCCCAACTTAACATCTCTGAAACTGAATGTCTCATCTGTAAAATGAAGTTCTTTACTGCCTTAATGTACCAATCTTACAGAGAGGCTAAGCATCAACTCAGCCAGTGGAAATGAGAAGCTCAAAGAGCTAAGCGAGCACACATATTGTAAAAAGGAAGGCAGAAGCACCAGCTGTTTCTGAGGCTGGGGCATTTCTAAGTAAATTATTATGGGGGGGAAGGCTTTCCAGCCCCTTTCCCTCACAGTAAAGAAAGCCCCTAAAAGGCAGCATCATCATAGAAAACACAACACCCTGACACAGAGCAGGCATTAATGGCTGTTGAAGGAATCAAAGCAAAGACATCTTTTCAATCAAATGCAAACAGGGCAGATCCTTTCAGCATTCCGTTTGGTAGACCTCACCTGCAGAGGCTGGATGGCAGGGTGAGGGCTGCGGACACTGGAAGCGTATTTATAAGGTGCGACAGCCCGAGGAGCAGCAGCAGCAACAGCAGCACGAGGTGCTAAGGTCTGCACAGCTGTGGGAACACCTTAGGAAAAGAATAAGTAAAATTAAAGCCAATCAGTCTGGGCAAAGACCCGTCAAATCCCATCTTTCCCCATTCTGTGTGCATCCAATACCACCTCCAGACTGGCAGCTGTCAGTCAGCCCTTGCTGGGCGGCACCAGCCCCACCAAAGTCCATAGCCAAGCGGTCCGGGCACTCAGACCCTACAACAGACCAGCAAATGCACATCAGTGTCGGCAGCAGAGGTCCAACTGGCCACGTCCCACGGAAGGAGCAATTCCAAAGCATGTTCACACAACACATCACACGTGGAGCCACTACTGCTACTTTCGAGGAACAGCCAACAGATAACATACAACTCTTCCCGCCTCTTGGAATACAGGACACATTCTGTAAACAACAGTTTCCTTCAATCTCCCAACCCCACCCAAAAGAATAGGCTGCCTCTGTAGTCATCCAGCTAACAGCATCTATAATTAACCTTTTTCACATGAGTCACCAATGAGCAAAAAAATCTTAAGTCACCGACATAGCCCTAGAACTCCCATGGTTTCTCTGCTCTTTAAGTACCAACCAGAGCACACAGCTAAGATTACAGAACCAGAACTGGAACATGAGCCCAACGAAGTGACCAACTCTGGGCAGAAGCTAGTCAACCTGACTCCCTCCTCCCCAGGCCACGCTTCTCAAGGCCAGTTTGCTCACCGACTCTCTGAGCAGTAGTAGGGAGGCCACGAGAGGCCGGAGCATTACCAGTTGGAGCCAGATGGCGAAGAGCTGGACGAGGCCCAGACTGGCGTATAGCACTTGGCATTCCTTGGAAGCCTGGTGAAGACAAAAACTGTGCATCACTAATCAAGCATATGGACCACAACCTAGGCTGTGCCTCAGAGGGGGCAAGGAGGAGAGGCGGGGAAACCAGAATAGGTTTATCCTGGGTGACCAAGTCACCGTTCCCCACCACCTACCTTGAGGTCTCCCACCTTGCTGCCAGCGTGGATTAGGCCTCATCTGTGCTAACTGGTTAGGTGTGTAATACGGAGGTCTTCCCTGAGCCTGCAAGAAAGAGCATCCGAGCCCTTTTATTTGAAGGGCCTGAATCCACATGAAAGATCTCATCCTACTGCCAGGCCCAAGGCTAATTCAGCAGAAACTCTCTACTCAAAGGCGGGGGGGGGGGGGGGGGGGGGGGGGGGGGGTGGCGGCAGCCGCAAGGCCAGTTAATGGGGATTCTTTTATTTTAACTCTGTGGGGGGCAGGGAAGGAAGAGGGAGGGAGAAGAGAAATATCTTCATTTTCATGGGTCCTAACTCCAACAGTATGAACTCCAATATCCAAAACCCCTCTCCCCCACCACCACAGGCTGCCGGAGCAGTTGTCAGGGGGCAGGTTCCAAAGATCCATGAACACAAGCAGACCCACCTGTGGAACTGCTGGCACAAAGTAGCCACCAGCTGCAGGCTGGAACTGATTTAAGATGGCATTGGCAGGAAGTGCTCTCATTCCAGCCACCCGCTGCATATACTGGTTGGTCAGGTGAGCCTTTCTCTCTTCCTTTCTCTGGGCCAGGGCTACGTACAGCGGCTTGGAGCCCACGATGCGTCCATTCATCTCAGTGACCGCTTTGGTCGCCTCTTCAGGAGATGAGAAGCAGACAAAGCCAAACCCTTTGCTTCTCCCATCCTCCAACATTACCTACAAAGGGACCAGCTACTTAAGGAAAAAGTGTTCTATGTTGGGGGACAGCTATTAAGAGTCAAAAACCCTGGGTCCTGCCGCAAGAGTCCCCAAGTGTAGGATAAGGGTTCTCAGCCTTGTGCCAGGATGTCCCACAGGCCAATTAAGTCACAACCTCTAAGGACAGGACCTAGGCATTTTCACTTTGTTAGATCTCCAGGTGATCCTAAAGTTTCCAAACACTATGACATAGCTAATGGTTAAACCAGGAACTCAAAAGATGTTTCCTGATACCTGAAGCATAGCTACCTTTGGCTACCCACTAGAAATCTGGGCAGTGTCAAGCTATTTACTTGCAGAACTCATCTGCTCAAGACCTTGGTGCACAAAACCTTAATCATTGCTTATCAAGGTTAGGATATGGTTTTGAATTACCACATGCGGGCAGGAATTAGAAAACCAATGACCACCACCATTAATCCAACAGCAGAAAGATGGCCAGCTGGGAGAGACAGCTGGGATTCTCGTCCCAACTCTAATCTCTAAGCTGCGTGACCTTAACATTTACTGGCCCTCTGTGAGCCTCAATGTCCATGATGACCTCTAAGGCAAACTACCACAAAACCACATGTCTACTGGTTCTCTTCCCACATACAGCTAGTCATTCATGGATAGCTCTTTATCCTCACCTGAGGAGGTGACTTATTACTTTCCCTGGTCTACATCCTCAGAAATAATCGGTAGCAACAGGACGAGGTATGCTTGGCACCATTTTGTGTCTTAGCTTGCTGCCTGGACAGCCTCCTGAGGTGGAGGACATGAGAGTAAGGATGTATATCAACCCAACATCTTTCTACCAATGAGATGGGCCAACATGGTGTATGAAAACATGACACCCTGATCTTGAAAATAGGGGCTGTGAAACTTGAAAGACCTGGTTCTTTTGTTCTTTTCCTGCCAACTTAAGCACTGTGCTGATAAGCAAGGAGAGACCATCATTCTTCACACTGATGGAAGGCCAGTGAAGGAAGTGATAAGAGGGAAGGGCCAAGGAAACAAGGAACCTGACAGGGTGGCCTCTGGTCAACTCTGCTACAACTGATAATGTTCCTTTGACAATGCTCCCAGGTTTTGCATGACTTAAACTAAGAGCCAAGACAGGGTCACACCAAAGTCTTTTACCAGACCACTTGGCCTCTTTCTCATCCCTGAAAAGACTCTGACACCTGCTGCACCTCTGCTGAGCAGGAACAGCGTGTGCCTCAAGGCTACAACCCAAAACTTTCACACACCATCCACTCCCATCACCCCCCCCCCCCCCCCCCCCCCGCCACGGACCAAGGACGTGCAGCACACCATCCTCTAACGAGTGTACTCATGCTCAAGGACTCCAATTCCTTATCTCCACAAGGGGGTTCATACTCACTCACCCTGCTGTATCAGTTGATAGGACTATCAAAGAACACCAAGCAGACGACACACATGGCAAAATGTGGAAGAGTCATCTTTCCACTCCTCTTTGTGTGCCTTTAGCTTTTATAAGGCCAGGACAGAAGTTCCTAACCCCAGCTCCCAAGTCCTCAAACACCTTCATTCAAGGACAAAGTGTGTGGCAGAGTTGTAGAGACAGGCCCCAAGACAAATGGAAAACAACCCGTCTGGATTTCCTCTGCTCATACTGTTGCACCATCTGTCCCCACACCAGCACAAAGCAGCAAAGAATGGGAAAGATTCAGGTGCTTGAGGGGCGTTGGCAGGAGGGACTGCTCAGATTCACCTCCATACCTCAGTGCCTGGGAGAGATGGTGCCATTTAACCTAATGAAATTCCATTCTCCAGAGCACATACTCAGATGCGTAATATTGGAGGCCAGGAGGAATTATGCTAGATGAATGTGATAGCTATTTTCAGCAACGAACACAATTTAGATTCCACTCCTTCAATGAAATAAAAAAAATTACAATTTCTACTTTCGATCTCCAAACCACAGTATAAAATACCTTAGCGCTGGTGATTGATCCAAAAGGAGAAAACTCTTTTCTTAACTTCTCATCATCAATGGTGTCATCCAAGTTCTTAATGTAGAGATTCACTCCCTGAAGCAGAGGGGCCACAGTTAATGCACATCTGTACCCTATAGATGCCCTGAGACACTGGTTCTAAAAATGTGGTCCCCAGACCAGCAGCAACCACCTCCTTGGACGCTTCTTAGAAAAGCAAATTCTCAGACCAGGACCCCAGAAATTCTGGGGCTCAGAAAGCCATGCTTTCACAGGCCCTAAAGGGGACTCTGATGCAGGCTCAGGGTTGAGACTCCTGCCGCAGTTTCTGAAGGGACCCTCAATAAGGGTTTGGAATGCTCTGACCATTGTCCCCAGCAAGGCTCTTGCCACCATTCCAACAAAAGGCAATCATTTAAGTAAAAAGAACCCACATGACTAAATACAAGAGACTGAGGCTTCCGGGAGTGAGTCCCTAAATAATACATCAATCTCTTTTGCCCTTGTTCTAGAATCACTGCTGTATCTGGTAAGTATATCCTTCCAAACCTGGGGATCTTGGGAGAAAGGAGAGGAAGAGGCAGTTTCCCAGTTCCCAAAGAGAAAGGCTGATAAACAGAAAGGCGCTCTTGTCGGGACTGCACAGTAAACCCTCAGTGGGGAGGCTGTGCTGAGACCACCTCTCACCTGATACCGACTAATTCTCTCTTGCTTCAGCTGTTCAAATTTCCGCTTTAACTCGGCCTGCCGTTCCACTTTCTTCTGTGCGCGGCCTACAAAAATGACTTTCCCACTGATTTCTTTTCCATTCATCTCTTCCACGGCCTAAAGAGGAAACACAGGTCTTAAAACCAAGACGTAGAGGCTGGGCCCTTGCCCTGGAGGCCTCAAAGTCCCACCAAACATTCGGAGAGAAGGAAATCTTTCCTACAGGGTTGAAAACTAGTTTAATTCCATTTCCGAAGCCAGCTAAGCAAATCCAAACTTCCTCATGAGTAAAAGGGGGTTATTACTTAAATGGATTATTGGTCCATATGATACAGGAAAAAAAAATGGTAGTTTTATAAATACAAGCATGGCAGACATGAGCCAAGGCTGATAATCTGGCTGTAGCTAAGTCTCTCAGGTTCTCTTGTGGGCAGTGAGTGATGTATGTCAAGGGCCAGCACCATGCTTTATCTACAAAAATAGCTGCTGCCCTGTTATCAAGTCAGCAACTCCTGAGGGAAGACGGAGTCCCCTCACTATGAATGGAAGCAAACATCCATCCTACTCTTTCAACCTACAGGGCCGAACAGCTGAGGTGACAGGCTACATGCCCGGTGCTTTGGAACAGGTAAATGATGTATTACCATGTGAAGTCCCTCAGGCCAGTAACTGCATCACTACAATACCCGGGCAATTCCAGTTCTACTCTATTTACCAGCCAGGCCTGACCACACTCAGGGGCCACTTCCTGAAAATTTCTCCCCGACCCTCGTGGTACTCTCACCTTATTGGCATCCTCGTGTTTTTCGTAACTCACAAAGCCAAAGCCTTTGGATTTCCCACTGGGATCTCTCATCACCTTGACACTTAGGGTCTTACCTATTACCAAAGGACAGAACTATTAGTAACACCATCTCTACTGCAGCTCAAGGAGAGAAGGCTTCTCTAAGTGTCCAAATGAAGCCAATTCTTGCTGAACCCAGATGGGGTCCAGAAAGAGGCGCGGTGCCTGGTCTTCTAGTTCTGACCAAGCTACTGGAAAGGCCCTGGGGCTGGGACAAGGTAGGATAAAGCCAAGAGTCTATTCCTATCTACTCTGTGACCCTGTCACACAAGGTAGTTTACTTCTGGGCCTAGGTGCCCTTGTCTCTTAAACAACTAAGATCCACACGTTTTAGGTCTGGTGAACAATGGAAGGGGGCACATGGGGCAAAGAAGCCCAACTTACCAAACTGACTAAACAGCTCTTTCAGGCTCTCATCATCCACCTCTTCCCCAAAGTTTTTGATATAAACATTGGTGAACTCCTTGGCTTTGGCTCCAAGCTCGGCTTCCCGCTCTTTTCGAGACTTGAATCTGCCCACAAACCTAAAAAGAAATCATAGAAAACAGTGACTACCCAGAAGAACAAATCAGGTTTCCAGGGGCCCAAAGGAATACAGGTTAAAGACTGACAGGAGAGGTTAAAACACACAAGTCCCCATCCAACCACCAAGAGAGCAAGCTCAGAGATGCCCCAACTCCCCAGCAGAAAGAGAGAGGCAGGACTGTCCTGCAAGGATCAGTCCCAGGACTCCTGGCTCAGACCAGGGCTACTCCTACCACATCACACTGCCTTCATGAAGAAACCTGGTGACCATTATTAAAACGTTCATTTCTGTACATCTATGTAAATGCATAGAAAAGGTCTGGAAGGATACAAACCAAACTGTTAACAGTGTTAATCCTAGGGGTGAGATTGCTAGAGTGAACTATGAGGTAGCCTTTGCTTTTGCACTTCGCACATTCTGGTGTTTGCACTTAATGGGAAAATGTATCCACACACTGAAAATCTTTAGATCTCTTTCCAGTGATACCTTTGGAAGACTTGACCATTGGCCACATACACATTATCAATGCAATCCATCCCCTAGTCTGTTCAACACAAAGGACAGAAATGATTTTTGCTTGTTATAGCCAAGACTTATTGTCCCTTCTCTCTCCCTGAATGGCTTAAGACTCTCTTGTCCCCATTCTGCAATAACCATACCAAAGCGAGAAGGTCTACTATTAACAGCGTCTTCTGCAATCAGAGATTTTTTCATTATAACCAAATTAAGCATTACTGTGGAGCCAGCCTTGTATGAGAAGGCCACTGAGTCATAAGTTAGCCAAGTGGAGATCTGGGGACAATTTGGCATCAACTCCTAGCAAATGACCCCACGGACAGACCTGAATCACAGGAAGGCCAAGGTCACATGGCTAGTACACAGCTCCTGGTCAGTCCAGGGCCCTCTCCACTCTGCCGCTGGCCAAGACCCCTGCTCAGAAAGGGCTCAGAGCTGCCTTCTAGCAAGCCCCAGTTGCCGATGCTCATAAAACCCACGGACGAATGATGCTTTTAAGGGAGAGGCGGCAGGCAGGCCATGGCTTGGGCAGGAAGCCCACCTTGGCGAGTCAAAAGGGCTGCCACGGCTCAGGCAGGGAGACTCACCAGCCCTGGAGTGGAGAGGTAGGAGCAGGCCACACTTGGGCCGTGAGAACCAGTAGCCGCCTTGTGTGTGCCAGTTAATACCGAGGTGGGGCCACGGCTGGCTCATGCGATGGCTGTTGCTCCGGACTGGGACACTCACACTTTGCGGTCATTGAGGAGCATGCCGTTCATCTTCTCGATGGCCTTGTCAGCAGCCTCTTGGGTCTCGAAGTGGACAAAGGCATAACCCTTAGAGCCGTTCTCATCACACACCACCTGTCAAAGACAAGGGGGGGCCACTTTAGCACCACTGGCATCTCCAGGTATTTGACAACCACATGGCCTTCTCCTCAGAGTCTCCTGTGTCCGAGAGGCCGCTAGCCCATCCATAGTCAAAAGATAGGAGACTCCAGCAGATAAGGTTTTTCCTAATAGTGAGCACACTACAAGGGACCTAGTGATGTTCCATTTACAAATGGCAGCCACTATTAGGCTGCTTCCAGTCCAAATGTTTTATTTCATTAAAAAAACATTGAGATCTGGGTGCAAAACCACCGTGCCGCAGAAAAAGTGATCAATGGCCAAGCCCACAATACAATTTCAGTCTAGTAGGGAGTCAGATACCACCACCACACCAGTTGTACTAAATTCTCCACAAAAACAGGTGCAAAGGGAAGGAAGGAAGAGGATGAATTTATACTTCTGAGATGACTAAGTATAGCTGCCTGGAGACCAGAGGCACTGCTCTACTTCTCCCCCCAGAAAAGATAAACTCTTCAATGCCCTCCAAAGGTAGAAAACAGAAAGAATATTTCAGGCAGAGGGAAGAATAAAGAGAGAAACAAAAGCACCTGCTGGTTATACTGGATTGTGACACAAGATTATCTACAGGGAACTTTTAGCCTTTGGAGCCATTTCCAGCCAATTACCATATCCCATCGCCCAATTCTAAGGCTGCTCCCCATTTGGTATTTATCTTGTTTTCATGAGTCAATGATTATTTTACTGAAATCATTTAATCAATGCTTACCTTGCAAGACAGAATGTTTCCAAAAGCAGAAAAAGTATCATAAAGTGCCTTGTTATCTATAGATTTGTCCAGATTCTTGATGAAGACATTTCCCACACCAGATTTTCTCAAAGAGGGATCCCTCTGAGACCACATGATACGGATTGGCTTTCCCTTAATCACATCAAAGTTCATGGTATCCAAGGCCCGCTCAGCTGCAAGAGAGAAACGTATTTCGGTCAAGGATATAAAGCATCACTCCGTGCAGACAACTGCCACCATCCCAGGAACAGAGGACTCCAAGACTTTTCAAGGTAATCACTGTGATAAAAGGCAACTCTATTTAAAAGGCATCAGATCCCTCCAGCCTGCGTTGCCAGTGAGGGTAGACGTTCTGGCCAGTTGCTCCCACTTCCTGGCACAAGTCTCCAGCCCTCTGGACCTGCACCCTTGTTGTGTAAAAGGGGTAGGCGAGAGCATCTAAATGGCCTTCTGGCACCAATATCAAGTCACAATTCCATACATCTGACCGAGCTCTATCAGTTATAAAGATTTGCTGCTGACCACCCATGGTGACACAGGTGGAACAGTTGTGATATTATCTATTTCATAAAATGAGCAAACTTATGTCCAGGATGGCTAAACCGTGCAGCTAACTAGTGAGTAAGAAACTAATACTAGATTTTCTGATTATTTTTCAGTTAGATATTGCATCAAATTACCAACGAGCTGTCATTTAGTCTACAATCTGTCTGTCTAGGAAACAAGTGACAGAACAAAACCTGGGAACAACTGACTGGGGAGATAGTGCTATCCGTTTCTTGTATCTTCAGCCCACTTTCTTGTATTTTCAATTTCTGAGAACAGAAACAGATTCGAAAGGCCTCAAAATGATAAATACTAATGGTCACACATGGAAATATTTTTATTATCAGGATAATAAAGATGAAACCGCATCTTTCTGCCTAAGCACACAGTGCAGTAGACTCTGCACCTAGTGGTTTCAGGGCCTTGTGAAGTCTTAATCTGAGTTCTGTGGAATTCCGGACTTCAAGTGCCCTGGTGCTCAGCCAAGTTTTCCATCCACTGCTTTGGGATGCTTCCTTGGCTTCCCAACAAACCCATGTGTGTACCAAAAAGGACCAGAAGCTAAAACGTACCATCACCTGTCAGCAGGAACGCTTCTCTTATTGGCAACAAGTTCCCAGAGCTGGTGGCCACTTTTCCTGACTTACGCGATGAAACCCCCAGAATCTCCTCCATGAACAGACTGCAGGGGGGTAGTTCTCCTGTCTCAAGGAACCACCTCACTTATAACAGGGACAAAATTCCCTAACCCTGCCTCTCCACAAGCTCAGCTGTCCAGTCAGCCAAGGGAGTATCTTCTTTTCACCCCTTTCCAACCACCCTTCCCACCTTCTCAGGTGGCCTCATTGACTATGGGAAGGAAAGAGGTCAGAGAAAGGGGAGACTGGGCAGCTCCAGCTCAGGAAAAGTCCAGGCACAGAAGCAGTCACTTGTGATGGCTCTCTGCGATCCACAGCCCAGGACCCCAAACTGTGTCTGACTGATTAGCAGCAAAGAAGCCATTTCAACACAGCTCCTCAGTGTCTTTCCAGACAGTGCTGCAGAAGGCAAGTCGGCTTAGCCTAACAAATCTGGCTGCACTTATTTATAGCAGGGAGAGGTCCTGCAGAGGCATGTGTTGGCAGACACACTGACCAATGGCTTCTGCTACTATCTCTAAGTGACAGGACTTTTGTTCAGAAAGTGTCAAAAAGGCAGGCAACTGCCAATGTATCCACCACTCCCCCTAAAAAGGCCACACTTGGCCACCTTTGTGCCCTCCCTCTGGCCAGACACAACTCAGAGCACACAGAATTGATGGTATCAGTGCCTCTTGTCTCTCAACAAGTCCAACTCTCTGGTCTCAGCTGCAGCTCGGGCAAGTGACATTCTCTGTGTTTCATGGACAGTGAACAAAGTGTGGACAAAAATAGGGACCCAGAGATCCTTTGCCACAGAATGGCTTGTTTCCCCCAGTAATGGTGTCTACAGTTGTTCCCTTTTAATCTGAAGTCACGTGCAGCCCCTGATTAGGTTTCCTCTGGCCTCCCTCCGGCCACGCCTGCAGCATACCTCTTCACTGTTCCAAGCAAGGGCCCAGTCTGGGCTAGCGGGGCACTGCACTGGCAGTCCCAGCTGAGCCTCCCACCTCCTGCAGTCCCTTTGCCCTCTCTGGAGTCCCATTTTCTTCAAATGGGATGAAA
This sequence comes from Leopardus geoffroyi, assembly GCF_018350155.1. NCBI lineage: Eukaryota > Metazoa > Chordata > Mammalia > Carnivora > Felidae > Leopardus > Leopardus geoffroyi. The sequence continues at coordinate 30,662,025 of NC_059328.1, forward strand.
GAAAAGGGTTTAGACAAGGGTAAGGCACTGTTCACAGGTGAGGCGATAATCCCCACCAGCCCAGTCAGTTTCCACAGTGTTTCCCCAGACTACCTGGCTACCCTTTCTCCACACTTCAGGGCTTTGTCCAGAGAGTAAAGGACCCTTCCACCCCAGGAGCAGAGCCGGAGACCCGGGAGCTGGTCTGGCACATGCAGCGCTGGTGGCGCCAATACAAGTCCCTGCTCAAGTAAAACCAAAAGAATTGTTCTCACTGCTTCCTACCTTCCCTGAAAGACCCCTTATCAGCACAAAATCAGACAGACTCAGTCCAGGGTCAAAGTAGGGGAGACGGCAGCAGCTTTAGAACCTAAAATTCTGGCAGGAATTGTGTTTCAGATGTTCTGCCTTTTCCGCAGGCCTGTGAGGGGCAGGAGCCCATACTCACTGACCAGACAAGGTTCCCACTAAAGCAGGACCATGCACACAATGGAATGACAGTGACTTCCTCCAAATCCCGTTTTACAGTCTCCTTGGGTTCCAACCCCACCGCCACCACTGATTAGCCCAAGGTCACCCAGTTAGCAAGCAGTGGAAGCGAGACTGAAACTCCGGTCACCTGATGCCAGGATCCTCATTCTCAACCCCTGCATCCTGTGCTCCCCACCTCCATGGGGTAGACTCCTAGGGTCCCCTAGGATCTCACGAATTTGTGGATATAGCGTCTACTCACCGTCAGCCGGCTGCTGGAAGTTGACGTAGGCATAACCCAGGGAGCGGCGGGTGATCATATCGCGGCAGACCCGGATGGACAGCACAGGCCCCGCAGGACTGAACTTTTCGTACAGCATGGCCTCGGTGACGTCCGAGTGCAGGTCACCCACGTAGAGGGAGGCCATGGGGTAGCTGCTGGCCGCAGCGTTCATCTCCCCAGCCCCCACCACCCCGAGCCCCGCCAGGAGAACTTCTTATAGGGACCACACAGGACAAAAGGGGCTCTTCTCGGAGCCGTGGCCCGCGCCGCGGCTCACAGGTGGCAGACTGAAGCTAAGAGACGCCGGAGTAGCTCAGAGACACGGAGGACCGGAAGGAGGAGTTCAGGAGCTCGTTTGAGACTGCAAAACCGCAGACAAAAGGCTCTCAAAAACAATATGGCCCTCCCTGGGAGTTTGTAATTTGCAGCTGTCCTAGTCTGAAGCTCCAAATTTCAAAAAAGAAAAAGAAATAATGTATTAAAAACGGGGACTCCCCTCCAAATTATAAAAATTCTTCAAGAGGCGACCAAATGGTGCCCACGGCGGCCTCCAGGACACGCGTTTCTCTATAAATATAGGCCTCGGGCTCCCGGCGGTTTAAGATTACAGCAGCCAGGGGAAGAGGGAAACCAAATCTTGGTCGGTGCCGACTCGGCAAGCCCCGGGGGCCGGGCGCGCAGCCGCCTCCCACGCCGGGCCGGCGAAGGGCAGCGCGGACACGTGGTGCGCCCGGGGCTGGCGCGCTGGGGGCGAGGGCGGCGGGCGCGGGGCTGCCACGCGGCGCGGGGGCGGCCGGAGCGGAGGCGCGTGGACGCGGGCGGGCGGCTCACCACCGGGCCGACGGACGCCAAGGTGCGGCGGCGGCGGGCGCGGGCAGGCCGGAAGCGTGCAGAAGTGACTTCCCCGCGGGTTCTCCGAGGAGGATGCGCTTTTTCTTTCTCTCTCTCTCTCTCTCCCTTCTTTTTTTTTTTTTTTTTTTTTTTTAGATTTTAAAGCGTTTTCGTTTTTTTTTTACTCTTTTCCTGTTTTTCCTTCAGGCTGCTGGGCCTGAAAGCGGCAGAGGCTGCGGCGACCCGGGGCGGAGAGAGGCGGCCGGGGGAGCCACCGCTCCATTTATACCCGCCCGCCCCGGGCGCTGCTGGTCGAAGGGCGCCTCGCGACCTGGGCGCAGTCGTGCCCGCCCACTCGGCCCGGGGGCCCGAGGCGGGGCGGCCACGCGAGAGCGACCCGGCGCGGCCGCGCGGCGCCACAGCGACCCCTGGCGCGCGGAGGACCGTTCCGCTGGGGTCTCCGCCGGACCCAAGGGCGGCTTTCCTGACGGGGCGACAGTATACACCACCTGCCCCTCCGGGAATAGATAGAGCGCCTTCAACCCACCCACACACGTAACGTCTAGGATCAGTGTGTTGCTTATTGTAAAATAAAGCTGACATGAAATAAGTATAATTATATAATAAGTGGTTCATTATGTAAATGTTTGGGTGCAAATACAGAAGACATTCTGATGTTTTCAGAATACTAGGACCTAGAGAGAGAGGTACCGAGAACCCGACAGCCACATCTGCAGTAATACCCATGGGTGATGGGATTAAGTGTTGGGAAAGCTTCCAAGGAACAAAATGCAATCATCCCTCTATTTACATGGTGGTGGCATTCCTGGAAATTTAGTTGACATTTAAGGGCGCAAAAATATTTCTGCTTGGGCGGGGGCAGAGAGGGGAATAGATTTGAAATGGGTAAAAGGGAATTTAGAGGTACAAACCTCCAGTTACGAAATAAATCACGAGAATGAAATGTACAGCGTAGGAAATACCGTCAATAATATTGTAATAACTTTGTACAGTGACAGAGGGTAACTACATGTACAGTGGTGAGCATTTCATACCATATATAATTGTTGAATCACTGTGCTGTGCACCTGAAACTAATATGTCAACTACCCTTCAGTAAAAATTTTAAAAATAAAAAACACTTTGTTTCCACATAAAAAGGAATCCAGTGTAGACTTCAACAGTTATAAAAAGTTTTTTCATCCACGCGAGAATCTAGTAGGTCATTTGAAAGTCATGTGGTATATGGGACGAGTCTACATTATGTGGGACTGTCCCATGTGTTGCAGGATATACAACATCCCTTCTGCCCAAAATGCCAGGAACCACCCTTCTCATCGCTATGACAAACGAATCCAGAAATTAACAAAGGGCCCACAGACACTCCCATTGAAAATCACTGATTTAAGTAAAGCAATGAAGAAATACACATATTTGTATATACATTCATCCAAAGCAGTGGTTAATTGGGGCTATTCTTTGCCAACATCAGATATAGGTGCATATACCATGGTAGACAAGGCAGAGGAAGTCCCTCTCTCATGGAGAGTTAGTCCAGATGGTGTATTATATCAAGAAACATTTATGGAATACTCCTCTAGATAGATCCCCTCCTCAGGGAAGCCACTACCCTGCGGTCTGAAGTAGCCTGCCAACACTGTTAATCATTCTCACACTATCCTGTTTTGTTTTATTTTCAAGACTCTTATTAACTACCTAAAATTACATTGTTCAAATATGTGTTTACCTGTTTGATACCTGTCTTTTCCTCACTGTATATAAATTTCATGAAAGCAGGGACCTAGAACAGTGCCTAATAATGGCACACTCTAAATGCTCAATGAATATTTGTTAAAGAAAGGAATGACTAGTAGGCAATCATGAGAAAAGCCCACACAATCCCTGTCCTCATGCAGCTGACTGTCCAGCGGCGGGGGAGGGGGGGCTTGCTACTTGTAGGACCTCGAGCAAGCAAGTTTACCTCTGATTCTCAGATTTCCAATCTGTAAGTAAACTAATAACGATATCACTTAGTAGGGTTATTGTGAGAATGAGCTAATACACATATATACACACGAGTCTTTTGTGTAAATGTTATTTTTATCAAGCTACACTTGTGCTGAGAAGAGAGGGGAGTTACCCTCATGAAGACAAGGAGAAAAGCACATGTAAAAGCCCTGAGAAGGAGTGGGTCGGAGCTGAGCCTGCAGGACTGTGGTGCAGTGGGAGGTGGAAAAGACTGCCTGCAGACCGCCTACTCTGGGAGACTTGAAACACTTTGGACTTTATCTGAGATCAAAGAGCAGAACTGAAGAATTTTAACCGGGAAGCGCCTTGGCTCAAATTAAATTTTTAAAAATACCTCTCTGGCCACAGAAAGGAAAAGGAGTAGCGGGTGGGGACAGGGAGACCTGGAAGTTATGGCCACTAAGATAGATAGTGGCTGTGGAGATAGAGAAAGTGGCTTGAATTTTTTAAAAATTTAGTATAATTTGTGATTAATTGGATATGGAAGGAGAAAGTATAGGTGTCACAGATGGTTCCCAAGGTTCTGGGAAGTCAAAAAAAATTTCGATTCCCCATATCTAAACACAAGAGCATCACTTAATTGGTCTTAGAGGGGAGATACATGCAAAGTCACCAAAAAAAGCCACCTGGACCCCGGCCTGCAAAATCCAAAGAGGACTTTTTCCAGATTAAAAGAAGCCTGGGAAGAGGCTGGACAAATTAGCAGGCCAGTCAACCTGCTGAATAAGAGAAGATATTATCAAATGATATATCCAATAAAGAGTTAATATCCAAAATATGTTAATTAAGAACTTAGATAACCCAACACCAAAAAACCCCCCAAATAATCCAATTAAAGATGGGCAGAAGACCTACGTAGATATTTTTCCAAGAAAAAAAAATAATACAGATGGCCAACAGACACATGAGAAGATGTTCAACATACTCATCATCATGGAAATGCAAATCAAAACTGCAATGAGATATCACAGTATAACCATCAGAATGGCTAGAATCAAAAAGACAAGAAATACCAAGTGTTGGCGAAGATGTGGAGAAAAAGGAACCCTGATTCACTGTTGGTGAGAATGTAAATTAGTGCAGCCACTGTAGAAAACAGTAGGGAGTTGCCTCAAAAAATTAAAAATGGAAAAACCAAATGATCCAGTAATTCCACTATTGGGTATTTACCCAACGAAAAGGAAAACACTAATTCAGTAAGGCGCATGCACCCCTATGTTTATCATAGCATTATTTACCATAACCAAGTTACACAAGCAACCCAGGTGGCCCTTGATAGATGAATGGATAGAGAAGATGTGGCATATATGTACATAATAGAATATTACTTAGCCATAAAAAAGAATGAGATCTTGCTATTTGGGACAACACGGATGGATCTAGAAGGTGCCATGCTCTGTGAAGTAGGTCCGACAGAGAAAGACAAATATCACATGATTTCACTTGTATGTGGAATCTAAAAAACGAAACAAGCGAACAAAAAGCAGAAACACACCCATAAGTACAGAGAATAAACCGATGGTCACCAGATGGTAGGGAAGGGAGGAGGCTGGGAAAAATGGGTGAAAGGGAGTGGGAGGTACAGTCTTCCAGCTATGGAATGAATAAGGCACAGGTATGAAAGGTACAGCATAGGGAATAGAGTCAATTGTGTTATGGTGACAGATGGTAGCTACGTTTGTGGTGAGCATAGCACAATGTATAGATTTGTTGAATCAGTATGTTGCACACCTGAATCTAACGTATCATGTGTGTCAACTATACCTCAAATCAAAACCAAAACCAAACAAACAAACAAAAACTTACCAGGCCAGTGATCTTAGAAAGAGGGCTGAGCACATCAGTCAAATCTGCCTTTGCTGGGGCAGGAAAGGGTGCAGTTTTGCTTTGTTTTGTTTTGTTTTGTTTTTTCCACTGGGGTGGACGCTACCTTTAGGTCTGTACTTGATGGTATGACATATCAAGCAAGAGAAAGAATATGTCCAGGGTTGGGAAGAGGAAGAGGATACAACTTCAAAGTAAGGAGATGCACACGGGGGTAGCTCTCTGCAGCTGAGGGGTTTGCAGTATAGCAGAGATGTAAAAGCTTTACCTTCCTGATTCATTCGTCATTCAACAAACTTTATGGGGCATTCCTAAGAGCCAGGCTCTCTCTGCTCTGGGTGTGCTGGGGACAGAACTATGAGCTAAACATTCACAAACCAACCTGTCCTTATTGGGGAGAGAGATAAGAAACAAGTAAGTGTATGTATGAGTCTGTGTGTGTGTGTGTGTGTGTGTGTGTGTGTGTGTGTGCGTGCGCATGTAAAATTTGTGAAAACTGCTTTGAATCTAGAAACTTTTTGAAGGTAAGAACAGGGGAAACCCAGCCCCATCCTCCTAGCAGAAGGCCAACTCTACCTACAAAAGCTCTCTTCCTCATAAGCAACAAAGGTTCTGCCCCTCAGGAAGGAAGACCCTTCCTTGTGTACAGACAGGATCTTTGAGATCTTAGAGGTTTGTTCCAGGCACCAAGACAAGTTGTGAACTTCGGACATCGGTTGTCACATCTCAGGGCCTCCATATCTGTTTGATGATCTCAGTAAGCCCTTTAATGAAGATGGGCCTAGAATTTGACCACTGGAGAAAAGATGTTTTTCCTTTCCTGTCCTCCCCACATCGAGGAGAGCTGGGAATCTGCATGACCCCTTGCTGCCCTTTACAGTTAGTCAGAAAATGCCAAGAATAAACAACCATTTACTGAGCACTGACTATGTGGAAGACATCATTTTCAAACCTCAAACTAGGACTAAACGTGCATGGCATGGCCAAAGACCAGGGTATTAAAAGCTGGAACTGGCCTGAAAAATAAAACAAAAAACAAAAACAAAAACATCATCTGTGGAGGTCAAGGGTATAAATGAGGAGATTCATAACTGCTGTCTTCCTGTTCAGGGCCCCAGGCTGGATGCCGGCTACAAAGATGGACAAGACTTTGTCCTTTCCCTGGAACTGGTCACAATCCTGTGGGAACAAACTGACTTCCAGATCAATTATTACACTCAGTGCCTGTGGAGTTAGGTGCCACAGACAGGAGCCCTAGGCACTAAGGGAGTGGTTATCTGTACCAAGATTGAGGATCAAGGAAGGAGGAGGTGGTGATGAATCTGGGTTTAAAGGAAGATAATGTCTTAGAGGGTAGAAATAAAATGGAGGCAGGGAGAGAGCATTCCACAAACAGAAGTCCAGAGGTGGACAGGCCATTTATTAGCTTGGATAAGTCACTTCACATTCCTGGGCCTCAGTTTCCTCATTGATAGAATAGAAAAGACATAATATATGTAAACTTACACACATTGCCAGCCATAAGATAAGCACTTGACAGACAGTGGATTATACAATACTGTGTTATGACAGCATAACATTTTCAAGGTTGCTGTGAGTGGCCAATGAGGCTAGAACTCGTGTGTGTGTGTGTGTGTGTGTGTGTGTGTGTGTGTGTGTGTAGTGGGGAAGGAAACTGCAAAGTAGAGTTTGAGATTTTGCAGAGGTCCTTGAATGCCATTCTAGATTGTGGCATTCCCCAGAAGTAATTGACCCAATATTATTATTTGGAAATAATGACATTAACAGCAAACACTGCACAGTGCTTCCTACATGCCAGGCACTATTCCAAACTCTGTAGAGCAACTGGCCAAGATCACAAAGCTGGCAAGAGTGGGTCGAGACTTGAGTTTCTTCTTGCTCTAAATCTCATGCTGGCAAAAATAATACTAGTAATAATGATGACTAACATTTATTGAGGCTTACACATATCATTTCATTCAATCCTCACAACAGTCATGGAAAGTCGGTACCATCGTCAACTTGGCAGATGGGGGAATTGAGGGTGGTGAGGAAGTTGTGTGACATTCGTGACCTGACCACTGGTAGCTGGTAGGAAACTGGGAGCCAGGTTACTCTTAACTCCTTCAAAAGAACCTACTGTGGGGGGTGTTCTTGATCAACAGCCGTTGCCCCTTTGGCTTCACCATCACGCTCACGCAGGGGCCACAGCCAATGATGGGCATGGTGGAGGAATGCACAGACTGTTCCTGTCTGGCATTAGACTCTTCTAATGGATATCCTTGCTCATGGACTCTCTGCCTGGCCAAGATTTCCTCAAACCTTCACTGCAGTCTGAAGCTCTTCCTTCCCACTGACCTAGCAGGTGTCAGACTTATGTCATGGTCTATAGGCTCTCCGTGACTATTTCTGCTCCCATCCCCTTTATCCTTCACAGGCTTTTTCCCAATAAATCTCTCATACACCTAATCCCATCTTGGTGTCTGCTTCTTGGAGGACCCAAACTAACACATCGACCATATGCTCAATAATCCTGCCTCTTGCAGATGGCCCTTGAGGCTGACAATGAAGTTCATACCCACAAATTCATTTTATGTCGACAGAAAGTGTATTTGATAAATCAGGGTCTGAACACCTGGGAACAGGAACCTGTCATGAAAGTCTGATGGCCATAAGCACAGAGAGGGGCACCCAGGAGGGACAGGGATGTCCCAGGATGTTCCAGGGTAGCTCTGCAGGCTGGCAGCTTGGCCTCCTGACCCATGATCTGGTTCTGACACAGAAACAGACCCAGAGAAAAGAGGAGGCTTCAGCAGGCTCCACTCAGAGATGGACCAAATCATCCCTCAAAAATAGCCATCCATCTTTCTCTAGTTCATACTCACCATGCTGACTCTTCACTTGAAATTTGATGTCTGGAAAGAATTCATTCATCGAGAAGAGGCAACCTTGGTGGCCCATAGAGTTAAAGCCACATGGATGCCTTATATGAGAAAGAGCCCCAGAGCACCTGAGTGGCTCAGTCAGTTAAGCATCTGGCTCTTGGTTTCAGCTCAGGTCATGATCTCACAGTTCATGAGTTCGAGCCTTGCATCAGGCTCTGTGCTGGCGGTGTGGAGCCTGCTTGGGATTCTCTCTCTGCCCCTCCTCTCTCTCAAAATAAATAAATAAACTTTTAAAAAGTTTTTTAAAAGAAAGAGTCTCAAATTCTCTGACCTTTAGTGAAAGTCCTCTACATCCCTCCATATTACCTGGGAGCTTCTTAGAAACACAGTATCTCAGGTCCCACCCCTCACCTGCTGAATTAGGATCTGCATTTCATCAAGATTCCCAATAAAATTGGGAAACCCCGGGGCACCTGGGTGGCTCAGTCGGTTGAACGTCCAACATCGGCTCAGGTCACGATCTCACAGTTTGTGAGTTTGAGCCCCGCATCAGGCTTTGTGCTGACAGCTCAGAGCCTGGAGTCTGCTTCGGATCTGTGTCTCCCTCTCTCTCTCTCTGCCCCTCTCCTGCTCACACTCTGTCTGTCTCTCAAAAATAAATAAATGTGAAAAAAAATTTTTTTTTAAAATTGGGAAAACCCATTCTATTGTGCCCCATCCACTCTGCCCTTCCCTGGTACTAGGTGATTTTGACATCCATACGATGCAATATTATTCAGCAATAAAAAGTACTAGTACATGCTGCAGCATGAATGAGCCTTGAAAATATCATGATAAATGAAAGGAGCCAGTCACAAAAGATAGCACATTGTAGGATTCCATTTACATGAAATGCCCAGAAGAGGCAAATCGGTAGAGATGGGAAGTAGACTGGTCGTTCCTAGGACTGGGGGTGGGGAGAGGCTGAGGGGAAATGGGGAGTGACTAATAATGGGCAGGGGTTTCATTTTGACAAGATCAAAATGTACTAAAGTTGGTTTTGATGATGGTTGTACAACTCTGTGAATATATTAAAAACAATTGAATTATATGGTTTCAATAAGTAAATTGTATGGTTTGTGAATTACATCTCAATGAAGCTAGCATATATGTAAAAGAGTATCTGCCTCATAGAATCATTGTGAGGACTCAATAAAACCATGTGTGTAAAGCAAGATTAGCTACCATGGAGCAGACACAGACCCTGCCCTTGAGTAGCTCAAGGCTGTCACTTGAAAAAAATGACAAAGGCATAAGAAACAAAACCTCCAAAAATGAATGAAAAATTATTTCTGAATGGGGTACAGATAACATGTCAGGCAAATCATAAGAGAGAAGTAACTTGGCTTATCCATCCATCCATCCATCCATCTATCCACCCATCATCTGTCCATCCAATAATTACCTGACACCTATTCTATGCTGGATACAGGGAACCAAGATGAATTGCATGGGAGACAGGCATGCAAACAAATACATTCCATCACAACATGATAAATGCCTTGGAGAGGACACAGTGGAAGTCCAAGGGTGGGGTGGGGTGGGTAATTAAGTGCCAAGGCCAGAAAAGTTCTCTCCAACAGGGAACATCTGGGTCCTTCTTTTTTTCCTGACATAATTTACTTTCTCTTTCAAACTAAAAAGCAATTCTTGCTCGTTGAAACAAGCCAAACTTTACGTAAGAGAATAAAGATTGTTAACCTTAAAAATAAAACTGTCAGTTATTTTACCAGCAAAAAAGTGAGGTTTATTCAGAAATAGCAGAAAATTGCTATTTGGAACACTTGGAAAACAGCACATTCAGGAGAGGCTTTCTCTGAACTCTCCTTATCTGCCTAAAGACAAATCCTCCAAGAGGACTCAGTGGTAATCAGTCCTCTCCTGGGGAGTTTTGTCACCCAGAGAGGATTGACTCTTATCACAGAAGAGGAGACTAGAAGTAATGCCACACCCGGACAAACTTTGTCACAAACTATTCTCTGTCTCATCTATTCTTCTAAGGGATGCTTCGTCTTTTCTAAAATGCATGTGCTCTCCTCTAAGAGGCCTACATCCCCCCTCCCCTTTGCCTATCAAAATGGCGTTTAAGCCTGAATATTAAGCCATCTCAGAGACTTACTTGTTTTTCCCTGGGTATCTCCTCCAAATGCCTGAGGTTTACCTGTTAACACACTTGTACTCTTCCCTTGTTAACCTGCCTTCTATCACAGGGGTCTCAGCCAAGAAATCAGAAGAGTAGGGGGAAAATCATTTTGCCTCCCTCACAAATGCAATGGAGGGTGAGGGAGAAAGAAACACTCCCAGGTTTCTAGTGTAGGGTACTGGATAGATGGCAACAGTTCTGTGAAAGATGGGGACTCAAGGATGGAGGGAGGATGCCCAGGGAAGAGCCGGGCATACAAGTCTGGGTGGCCTTCAGAAGAGAGGTGACGGGCCAATATTTGTCACCTGGACCAATGCAATAGCTTCTTAGTTGGCCTCCTGCTCAGCTCTTGTTGACTTCCAATCTGCTTTTCACACAGCAACAGGAACCCACTAGAAAATCCTTTCCTCTGCGTAAAACCCTTCAAGGTTTCTCACTGCTATTCAAATAACCTCTAGACTCTTTACTATGGCTTATGAGGCCCACGAGCTTAAGAGCTCACGGATGCCTTTCTCTCCAATCTCATCTCACTTTATGCCTTGCCACCCCTGCTCCAGCCACATTGCCCTTCCTTCGGTTCCTTGAACTCTTCTCATTTCAGGGCCTTTGCACTTGCTCTCCGCTCCACTCCCCCAGGTTCTTACTGCCTGGCTCATTCTCATTCTTTAGGCACCCCTTTAAATATCACTTCCCACCAAAGGTCTTTGATGAACATCCTGTCCAGGCAGCGTCGCCACCACTTAACTCTGCCAGCTTCCTTCACAGCTATAGCACTGTCTGTCCGTTCTAGGAGGTCTATCTCACCAGACCATAAACTGCACCCAGTCAAGGGACCATTCTATCCTGTTCACCATTGTATCCCCATTGCCTAGCACAGTATCTGCCTTAGAGTAGGTGCTCCATACATTTTGGTTGAATGAACAAATGACCATATGTTTGTGAGCCATCGGCATGCGCATGACAGAAGGAGCCAGCGGAGGGGAGAAGAGAGAACACCGAAGCCTCATGGAAGGCCCACATGGAAGGGACAGTGAAGGAGACCGACAGTGTCTCCTTGAGAGAGAGAGAGAGCCTGTGCGTGAGCTGGGGAGAGGCAGAAAGAGAGAGGGGGAGAGAGAGAATCCTAAGCAGGGATTCTCTGAACTCACGAACCATGAGATTATCACCTGAGCAGGAATCAAGAGTCGGACCTTTAACGAACTAAGCCACCCAGGTACCTGCAACCCCATCCCCGGCTTTTTAACTTTTTTTTTTTTTTTTACATGGTAGTTTTTAAAGATGAGGGTGACTAGAGGTGTTTACTGCCGAAGGAGATAAGCCCATAGAAGAGACAGAAGATCTCAGAGGGAGTGAAGAATCGTGAGACAAGGTCCCCAAGGGAAGAAGGGGTGGGATCTGAAGCTCCAGTGGAGGACTTAGGCTGGGGCAGAAGAATGTGATTCCCTCAATTGTCCCTCCCCAGGAGGAGAAGAGTGTCTCCAGGCTCATCTGGAAGCACTCCACCCTGGCTTCCTACGTACACTCCAGCCACACTGGCCTTTTGGCCCTGTAGGACCTTTGCATTAGCTGGGACCTCTCCTAGGACTCACTTTCCCTGCACTTTTCTCATTCTCCAGGTCTCAGCTGCATTATCTCCTCCTTAGAGAGGCCACCTTCTGCAGTGGCTGCCTCTGTGATTCTCCTTTATGGCACTCTGCTTGTTATCTTCCCAGAATGCATGAAAATCTAGAATGTACTTCTGTATCTAGAGCACGTGTCTGTGAGGGCAAGAGCCTGGCAGGTCTTAGTCATGCTTAAGTCTTCAATTCCTAGCTCGCAGTTGCCCAAACCAGTAGAACCCAGGCATGGTGCCGTTTTTTTGTTGTTGTTTTTTTTCTCAACCTCTCCCCCAACCACATCCAGCCGATCATCAAGTCCTAGATCCTTATCTCAGACTGACCCAGCTGTGCCTTCTACGCCAACTGGTCTTAGCCGGGGTCTCCTCTCCACTCCCCTCTGCTCTGTGAGTTAGCAGTCAGGGTTAATCTTGCTAAAGTGGGAAGCCAGACCTGCCACTCCCCTACTTCGTCCCTTCAGAATCTCAGCATTGCTTTCAGAACCAAATGTCTTGACAAAGGCTTTCCAAACTGTCTGGCCCTGCTCTTCCCGCCCTCCTTACCCAAAGCCCACACTCCCAGCCTCCGCCTTCCAGTATAGCGTCAGGCTTTTTACAACCTTCAAGTCTGAAATCGCCTGCTCTAGAAAGCCTGCCTTCCCTTCCTCCGTGGACGCGCGGAAGTGCTGGAAGTGCCTCCTTCCCACCGCACGGGGGCGCTGGCGGGGGCAGTCTAGTTCACCCGGGTATCTCTGGGGTTTAGCCAGTGGCGGCACCTGCTAGAGCCCTCCTCCTACCCACCCCTCCCCGCTCCCTCATCCAAAAGCTGATGGAGCTGGAAGAACAGGGGGCAGTTTTGCAAGAGTCTTTTTTTTTTTTTAATTTTTTTTAACGTTTTATTCATTTTTGAGACAGAGAGAGACAGAGCATGAACGGGGGAGGGTCAGAGAGAGAGGGAGACACAGAATCTGAAACAGGCTCCAGGCTCTGAGCTGTCAGCACAGAGCCCGACGCGGGGCTCGAACTCACGGACCGTGAGATCATGACCTGAGCCAAGGTCGGACGCTCAACCGACTGAGCCACCCAGGCGCCCCTGCAAGAGTCTTAAAAGCGGAGACGTTCTGTTGTTTCACAGAATGTCGGGGTAACGGTTTGGAACAGCAATAGAGAAGGCCACTTCTGGTGGGGGGGGTGGGAGAATGGGTAGATAACAGGTCCTCAGGGAAGCAATGTCAGGGGAGTCAAGTCTTGCAGAAGGTACAAAGTTTGGGGGCAAGGCAGGCTCCTGGAGGGTGGGTCCAGTGGCTGAGGGTGCAGATTTTGGGTCCTATAGGTTTACAAGCCATCAACCTACAGGTGACAGAAACCACCTGAACCGCGGGCTGACTGGGGTGTCGTGGGAGCCCTTGTTGTTGGATTGGAGACCACAGGGCCTGACTGGATGTGACCCAGAAGGCCAAACTGCGGTCAGCCCGAACCCGCTTGTGAAGCTGGGCTCTCATGGGTGCGCTGAAAAAGCTGTCCAAATTCCCAGCAGTGCTGGTGCTGATACAGAGGTGGGAGGATCACAGAAGAATCCGCTTATCTGGGAAGGCCTTGAATCAGCACAGGGACATTTAAAAAAAGGAGATTTGGCTTCGGGTGGAGGGTAGGGCTTGTGTGGGGTGCGGGTGGGAAGGCCTAGATCCCCCTCCCTACAGATCCCCGAAGCTCCTCCCTGGATACCAGCAACAACCCCCTCAGCCGTCTCCCTCCGGCACCCTGACATCTACTCTATACGCAGCAGCCAGAATCGTTTTTCAAAAATGTAAATGAGACCGTGTCACTGGCCTCAACAGGCTGAAATCCTGTTACAGGCTTCCCATGGCTCTTAAGATAGGAACTGATAATAGTATTTTCCAAACTGCGGTGGTAAAGGGAATGATTGTAGGTGGGACATGGGGGAATTAAAAAAATTTTTTTTTAATTTCAGCTGTGTATTAGAAAAAATGTACATGGTAGGTCAATCCTTTGGTTTCATGAATATTCTTGCTCAGGGTAAGGATACAAAGGGAGCCAATTTGAAGACAATTTTAAAGGGAATAATAGTACAAATGGAATCCCGTGAACAAGGTACTGGAACAGTAGAGGCCCCTCTGCGGTCTCATCTGGGCCTCCCTGGCTCTTGCTATATGGCCTGCGAGTCCTTGAAGGTGTCACTCACCAGTCTGCCAGAAATGTTCCGGATGTTCTCCCCCAGCTCACCCCCCAACACTTGTCCTTGGGAACTCTGCTGCAGCGTCACTCTCTGGCAGGGTTTTCTTGTGGTCAGGGGCCTATCTCACAGGCCCTGCTATTTGCTCTTCGCAGCACTTCCTGCAGTTTGTGAGGATCTATTTTGTGTCTGGGATTCAACCCGCAGCCCCGGCTAGAATGCAAGCTTCTTGAAGCTGGGCTGTGTCTTGCTCACCATTGTACTCCCAGCACCTCGCACAGCACCAGCCACATATGAAGCACTCATTTGAATGAATGAGTGAATGCATGAGCAAATGAACAAGCCCAGGGACTTGACCTAGAGGCTCCTGATTGTTCACACCACCCACATTGTGGCTGCCTCCATGGAATTAGAAGGCCTTGGCCCTGGCCTTTGAACAAGGGGCCCCACATTTTCATTTTGCACGAGGTCTCACAAATTATGTGGCTGGCCCTGAACAGAGGGCTCAGGAAAATGGAAAGTGAGGACATTGGGGGTGGCATGGGGGAGGTGGATGACTCCTTCCAGAAGCATGGCTGAGAAGGAAGATCAATGGGGTTGCAGCCTCTCTTTCTTGACCTGGCCCTGGCTCTGCCATCACGGATCATGGACGCCAGATCTAGGCCCTCTTACTGAGGGGCCCCAGGACAGAGGTGCAGGTGGGGTCAAGGGGTTCTGCCCCAACTTTCCAAGTGTCTCTTCCAAGAGTTTCCAGCTGCTCCTCCCTGGCCTTGGGCTTGGCCTCTTGCCCCTGGCCTCTCCCCACCCCTCAGGGTCTGTTCTTCCCAGACTCCTTAGACCTCTAATGCCAGAACTTTGCTACAGGAATATATATATATATATATATATATATATATATACACACACACACACACACACACACACACGCACTCACATACACACACACAGATGTGTGTGCATATTTATATATATGGATTTAATTTTAAAATTCTTGAAATTTTTTAAAGCCTGGAGAATAATGTAACAAACATCCATGTGCTCATCACCCAAAATAATCAACTGTTAACATGTTTGCTCCAGATATATTTTTTATATAAAATAAAGAGAACACTACAGATAAAGCCCCTTTGTACACCTCCTGGTTCAATTCCTCTTCTTCCCTTAATTCCCAGGAGCTGTTGTTATTATTAATCCAATGTGTGTCCTTCTAATCTATTTCTACAAACAAAACAGAGTGTGTGTTCATAGCAGCACTAACTGTAACAGCCAAAATGTGGAAACAACCCAAATGCCCATCCACTGATGAATGGCTCAATGAAATGTGGTATATCCACATAATGGAATATTATTAAGCAATAAAAAGAAATGCAGGGCCACTACATGCTAACTTGGATCAGTCTTGAAAACATAACAAAAGAAACCAGACACGAAAGGCTACATATTGTATGATTCCAAATCTACAGGGTAGGCAAATCCATTGAGACAGAAAAGAGATTTGTAGTTGCCAAAGTGGTTGCTAGATGGGGGGGAAGGAGGAGTAAGTAATAAGTGACTGCTTAGTAGGCATGAGACTCCTTCTTGAATGATAAAAATGTTCTGGAATTAGATGGTGGTGATGGCTGCACAACTCTGTAAATATAATAAACACCACTGAAATGGGGGCATCTGGAAGGCTCAGTCAGAAGACCATATGCCTCTTGATCGCTGGGTCGTGAGGCATCCCCACAGTGGATTTAGAGATTAGTTAAAAATAAATAAATAGGGGCACCTGGGTGGCTCAGTCGGTTAAGAATCTGACTCTTGGTTTCAGCTCAAGTCACGATCTCATGGTTTTGTGAGTTCCAGCCCCACATTGGGCTCCAAGGTGAAAGTGCGGAGCCTGCTTGGGATTCTCAGTCTCCCTCTCCCTCTCTCTCTCTGCCCCTTCCCCACTTGCGCTGTCTCTGTGTCTCTCAAAATAAATTTAAAAAAAAAACTTAAAAAATTAAAAAAAAATAAACCTATCTTTAAAAAACCCCACTGAAGGGAGGGGGGATGGGCTAAATGGGTAAGGGGTCTTAAGGAAGACATTTGCTGGGCTGAGCACTGGGTGTTAAATGTAGGGGATGAATCACTGGAATCTACTCCTGAAATCATTGTTTCACTATATGCTAACTAATTTGGATGTAAATTTAAAAAAATAAAAAATAAAATAAAAAACCCCCCACTGAAATGTACCTTTCAAAATGGTTAAAATGGTGAACTTTGTCATGTGAATTTTATCTCAATAATAAAAAGCCAGAACAGGATTTTAAAATATTTTCCTAGGAGTGCCTGGGTGGCTCAGTTAGTTGAGCATCTCACTCCATCCCCGATATCATCGGCTCAGGTTGTGATCCCAGGGTGATGGGATCAATCCCTGAGTTGGGCTCAGTGCTGAGTGTGGAGCCTGCTTAAGATTCTCTCCCTCTCCCCCTCCCAACTCTCCCTCTCTAAAATAAAGATAAAATTCAATAAATAAATAAAAAAAATATTTTCCTGAGTTCTTTCATTCTGTGGATTATTTCTGCACCTTGTTGACCCATCCAACATTATATTGATATATGTAGGCCTGGTTCTTTTTCTTTTCTTTTTTTTTTTTTTTTCTTTTTTTTTTTTTTTTTTGCTAGTTGCCTTTTATTGGAGCACATTCCATATTTTCTTTTCCTCCTGGTGGACATTACAGTTGATGCAATTTTTCTCTACTAGCTGTGCTATGAACGGACTTGACAATGTCTCCTGGGACACATTTGGGAGAATTTCTCTAGGGTATACAACTGCTGATGGCAGGGAATACGAATTTTCAAAATATTGTCAAATTGCTCCCTAAGTGGTGGTGTCAATTACGCTCTCATCCACAGTATGTGAATTTCTATGAGTCCTTGCCACCAAAGCCTGTTATTATCAGACTTTGATTTTACCTATCTGATGGCTGTGCAGTTTCAATTTACAATGGTATTTCCTTTTTTTCTAGCTATCTTCTCTTTCATTGTTTCCCCTTTTTCCTTTTCTTTCCTTCTATCCTTGTTTTTCCTTCCTTCCTTCTTTTCCTTTTTTTGGTATTTTCTAGGCTCTTCTTGGACCTTTACACTTCCATGTGGATTTGGAATCAGTTTGACTAGTTCCATGAAAAACCCTATTGGGATTTTTCTTTTCTTTTCTTTTTTTGGAATAGTTCTGAAATCATAAATGTATTTGCAGGTTACCTGGATCATTACTATATTGAGTATTCCCATCTATGAACAAATTATATAGTTCCATTTGTTTAGGTCTTCTTTTACTTTTTTTTTTTTTTTCAACGTTTATTTATTTTTGGGACAGAGAGAGACAGAGCATGAACGGGGGAGGGGCAGAGAGAGAGGGAGACACAGAATCGGAAACAGGCTCCAGGCTCTGAGCCATCAGCCCAGAGCCTGACGCGGGGCTCGAACTCACAGACCGCGAGATCGTGACCTGGCTGAACTCGGACGCTTAACCGACTGCGCCACCCAGGCGCCCCCTTTTACTTTTTAAAATAGACTTTATTGGGGCACCTGGGTGGCTCGGTCAGTTAAGCATCCAACTTTAGCTCAGGTCATGATCTCATGGTTCGTGGGTTCAAGCCCTGCATTGGGCTCTAGCACTGATAGTGTGGAAACTGCTTGGGGTTCTCTCTCTCTCCCTCTGTCTCTGCCCCTCCCCAGCTTGTGCTTTCTTTCTCAAAATAAAGAAATTAAAAAAAATAGAATAAAATAAAATAAAATGAACTTTTTTTCTAGAGCAGTGTTAGGTTCACAGCAAAATTGAGCAGAATGTACAAAATTGTCATATAACCTTTGCTTCCCCCCCCCCCACACCACTGTCAACATCTCCCACATGTGCACATCCCACATTGGAGTAGTACATTTGTTGCATCGAGTAGTACCTATATTGACACATCATTGTCATCTAAAGTCCGTGATTCACATTAGGGTCCACTCTTGGTGTTGAATACCTTATGGATTTTAACAAATGTACAATGACATATACCCGTTATAGTATCACATAGAATAGTTCCACGGCTGTAAAAATCCTCTGTGTTCTGCCTAGCCTTATCCTCTCCTCCCCCACAACCCTTGGCAACCATTAATCTTCTCACCATCTCCATAGTTTTGCCTTTTCCAGAATGTCACATAGTTGGAATCACACAGTATGTAGCCTTTTCAGATTGGCTTCTTTCACTTAGTAATATGCATTTAAGTTTCTTCTATGTCTTTTCACAGCTTGGTAGCTTATTTTTTTTTAGAGCTGAATAATATTCCATTGTCTGGCTCTACCACAATTTTCCATTCATCTACTGAAGGATATCTTGGTTTGTTTCCAAGTTTTGGCAATTATAAATAAAGCCGCTATAAATATCTGTGTGCAGGTTTTGGCACGGACATAAAATTTCAACTTATTCGAGTAAATACCAAGCAGACTGATTGCTAAATTGTACGGGAAGAATAGGTTTAGATTTGTATTCCTTTACAAAGAAACAGTTGCATGATTTTCTGAGAAAACATCTAGCAAGTTTTGTTATATATATTCCTGGATGTCTCATAATTTGTGTTGCCATTGGAAATGACATCCTTTTGATTATATTTTCTTGTTTCCTGTTGCCAATCCAATAAGCATTCACAAGAATGCTACTGATTTATGTAGAATCCTCCAGTATTCAGCAATCCTACTAAATATTCTTATTAGTTTAATACTTTGCATGTAGATTCCTTTATTTTCTAGATATAAAATAAATCATATGCATCTAAGGATGGTGTTACTCTTCTATTTCTTAAACTTCATTTCTTTCTATTATTTTATTACATTAGCTAGAAACTCCAGTAAAATTGTGAGTAGAAAGCATTCTTATCTTGTTTTTTTTTTTTTTTATTTTTATTTTTATGGAAATGCTCGAGTTCCAGACTTGAGTATTATGCCTAGATATTTGGCAAATATCCCCATCAGGTTGATGTATTACCCTACACATCTTAATTTCCTAAGATTAGGAAAGAAATATGTTTAATTTTGTCAAATGATTTTTGCACATTTATTAAAGTGATCATATGCTTGTATCCTTCTAATGTATTAAGGCTCAGAATATAGGAATTGTTTTCCTAGTGTTAAACAATCCTTGCATTTTTGGCTAAAGTCTATTCTATATTTCTATAAAATAAGGATTCTGTTTTATGTTTTATTATTTAGGGGATTAGCATCTATAATCATAACTAAATTTGTTCTACAATATTCTCATCTCAGATTGCCCTTGCCTGGGCTTGATGTCAAGGTTATACTAGCATTAGAAAAATGTGTTAAGTGGTTTTTCTTTTTTGTCATCCTCTAAAGGGGTGTGTATAAAACAGGGTGTATGGTTCAGGGTTCTCCAGAGAAACAGAACCAATAGAATGTATGTTTGTATTTAAACACACACACACACACACACACACACACACACAGGGAGGGAGAAAGAGAGAGAAACTTATGATAAGGAACTGGCTCACACTTATGGAGGCTGAGAAGTCCCAAGATCTTTGTCAACAAGCTGGAGACCCAGGTGAGCTGATGTGACCCAGTGACCCAGGTCCACTCTGAGTCTGAAGGTCTGAAGGCTGGGAACCAGAGGAACTGATGGTGTTGGTATCAGTCCCAAAGCTAGCAGGCTTGAGCCACAGAAAAATCTGACGCTTCCAATTGAGTCAGAGGGCCAGAAAAGACCAGTGTCCCAGCCCACATAGCAGGCAGGACAAGATCCCTTTTACTCAGTCTTTTTTTTTTTTTTTTTTTTTTTTTTTTTTTTTTTTTTTCCTATTCAGCTCTTCAACTGATTGGATGAGGCTCACCAATAATGTAGAGGGCAATTTGCTTATTTGGTCAACCAATTGCAATGTTAATATCATCCAAAAATACTCTTAGTGTCCTTCTTTGTACACCTTCCTTGTACACCTTCTTTGTACACCTTCTTTAAAGTACACCTTCTTTGAAGGTGTGGACAACTCAACTGCAAAACCTACTGAGCCAGCCTGTTAAGTTTTTTATGTGTGTTTGTTTGGGTAGGGAGGTTGGGTAATTTATTTTTCATGAGGATGATTTCTTTGGAAACATTCTGCCTACAGGGACCACCATGGGCTAGTCTTTAATGTTTCCCTTTGAGGAAGCCTGATCTTCACTTACACCTTGAAGACTAATAGGATCTAGGAGACAAAAGAAACCAAGAATCATGGGCTGTTTTATTTTGCAGAAACTACTGGCTTTGGGGCGGTACCTACGAAGTCATTATTTTTAACTGACCACTAGAGGGCAGTAATAGATCAAGAACGGGTACATATATTAAATCAGCTAACATTTGGTAGATTTTTCCTTTTCTGTTCATTAGGACGCTGAGACTTAGGGAAACCAACAAACTTGTCTGAGTCACGTATTCCAATATATAGAACGTCTGGAATCTTAACTTAGGTCTGACTCCAAAATTTATTGTTTCTGGTATGGGTACAGTAAATAGTTACTCTAATTTCGTTCATATTTTCATTCATTTGAGAGCAAGACAGAGTGGCTTCAGATTCAGTCTTTGGAGCCAGAGTATTTGGATTAAAATTCTGGCTCCATCACAGACTACCACCGTAAGAGCATTGTGCCTCAGTTTCCTCATCTGTCATTGGGGATATCAGGATTTACTTCATAAAACTTGCAAAAATGAAATGAGATGAGTCACGAAAAGTGTTTAAAATAGTGTCTGGCACTTAGTATTGATATGAGCTACTGTTATTATTAACTCGACTAGTATTTAGTAAAAGACTATTGCGTTCAATATCACTGCTGTAGGTACTGAGGATATAGCAACAAACCTTCCCACCCACCTTCCACCCCACACACGCATAGGCATCCCTGCCTCTTGCAGCTTACATTCTAGGGAGGGAGATCCACAATTAAAAAAAAACAAACAACTTTTATATTCTTTGAGTATGAGTAATGAAGATGGCCAAAAATAGAGCATGGAAGGGAGGGTAAGAAGTGCCAGGGCTAGAGGGGGGCTGGGAATTGAACATGGGAGAATTGAACACCTGTCAGAGGAGGTGTCACTAAATGACATCCAGCAAAACCCATAGAAAAGGAGGGAGGAACTTCTGGATATCCAGGAGTCATGGTGGATATCCTGGAGCAGAGCATTCGGGCAGAGAGAAGAGTGAGGGTGAAGGTCCCGAGACAGGAAGGTGCCCGCCTTCAAAGAACAGCAGAGTCGCCGTGATGTTAATTTTATGTGTCAACTTGGCTAGGCCGTGGTGCCCAGTTCTTTGGTCAAACCCCTTCTCGCTGTTGCTGTGAAGGCACTTTCTGGCTGTGATCGCTAGTTCAGTCGGCGGACTTTGAGTAAAGCAGGTTACCCTCTGTGATGTGGGTGGGCCTCATGCAATCAGTGGAGGCCTTAAGAACAAAGACTGAGGTCCTCCTGAGGGAGAAGGCCGTCTGCCCCCACACTGTAACACAGAAATTCTGCGCGAGTCTCCAGCCTTCGGACTCCAGACTACATCAACTCTTGCCTGAATTTCCATCCTGCTGGCCTGCCCTGTAGATTTCAGACTTCCTGCCCCCATGCGATCGGAGCCAATTCCTTAAAACGAATCTCTCTCCAAATACATAATGTGCATCCTATTGGTTCTGTTTCTCTGAAATAATCAGACCAATGCAGGCCAGGGTAGCACAAGAGGGCGGTGACAGGGAGAGTTCTGTGCAATGGGCCTGGGGTGAGGCGTGGGGTGGGGAGCTGACGATGTGGGGCCGTGTGGCCGTGGGGAGGGCTGTGGGCTTTCGTGGGCGAGGAAGTCAGCAGAGGGTGCTGAGCAAAAGACTTGCATGTTCAAAGCTGCTGGGGTTGCTGTGAGGAGAATGGGCTGTGGGGCAAAGGCACAGGGGGCCTGTGATGAGGCCACTGCAGGGATGCGGAGGAGAGACAGGACACGCTGATGGCTTGAATTGGATGACACAAGCGCTGGTGGTGAGAAGTGGACAGATTCTGGATGTTTGTTTGTTTGTTTTAAGTTTAGTTATTTGAGAGAGACAGAGACAGCGTGAGTAGGGGAGGGGCACGGGGTGGGTAGAGACAGAGAATCCCAAGTAGGCTCCGGGCTGCCAGCCCAGAGCTTGATGTGGGGCTCGAACTCACGGACCATGAGATCATGACCCGAGCGGAAACCAAGAGTTGGACACCTAACCGGCTGAGCCACCCAGGCGCCCCTGGATGTATTTTGAAGGCAGAGCTGAGCTCACAGGATTTGCTGGGTGTGGACTGTGAGGGAATTAGGTGTCAAGGACAACCTCAACCTCGGGGCTTTCAGACAGAGCAGCTAGAAGGGCAGAGCTGTCCTTTCCTGGGACCCTGAGGATTTGGGGAGGAGTGTGTCAGGGAGGGGGCTGAGACTCAGAGGTTTGGTTTTAAGACATGTTAGTTTTGGATGCCTCTTAGAGGTTTGGCCATTGGGTGTCCACATCTGGACTTCGGGGGCTTGGGCTCAGACGCACATTTGAGCCCAAGGCTCAGGCTTGGAGCCGCCTGGCCCGCGACCACACAGGGAGGCCGGCAGCGCTCCGCCTGGGACTCGGGCCTGTGTGCTCCCCTCAGCACCTCACCGTGGGCCGTGTCCTGGAGCCTGCTGTAGCTCCCCACGCCGGTCCCACCCGGGGCAGGCGGGTAATACCCACACCTCTTCCAGGCTGTTCTCTGCACAGGGTCCTCACACTGCAGATCACCGTTTCCACAAAAAACAGGAACGAGCCCGGAAAACCCCAAACCTGGTTACCCATTAACCCAGCCCTGAGCGAGGGCCAAGTGGACGGGCCTCATTTTCTCACCAGAGCTGGTTACAGTTAGTCCAGGGGAGGCACGCGGGTTTTAGCTCTTGTGCCAACTTCAGTTAATTCTGTCTGGCTCTGGGTAGTGCTGTCTTAACAACAGGGAAGGGACGTAGCAATTGACTAACAATGTCTGTCAAGGGAACAGGATCCGGAAGTGGCTGTTCAGGTGTCAGGTATTTGTCATTCCTGGTCCCCCTGCAGAGGCTTGTGGGTCTTTACTTAAAGGGGCCCATTGCAGCACCATACAGCTTCCTGAGACTCTCAGGGTGGAGTCAGATGCTTTCAGTCCTGCCTGAATCAGACAGAAGAGCCCCCAAAGCCAACACCTGTCACCGTTTCACACATCCCACCAGCTACATAATGAGGGCCTCTCAGCAGTCCTTTGGATTAGAGATTCAGCTATACAAGCAGGATGCGAGGCCCTGGTGAGGACATGGCTGGCAACCACAGCCCACAGCTGTCTTCCTTAGTGGTCAGGCGACTTCCATGAACTGGAAAGTCTGTGGGTTTTTTTTTTTTTTTCATCTTCTTCTTTTTTAGTTGAAGCACATCTTTCAACCTCAGGAAGGTGTAGAATTAATTAACTTCTGCTGTCTGAATGAAACTTTCTTCCTTAGAGGGCACCTGATGTGGGTATACAAGTTAACCCTGGGCAGATTTAGATTTAAATATATAGCATACTAAACCAAGAATTAAAACTTTAGGGGGCACCTGGGTGGCTCAGTCGGTTAAGCGTCCGACTTCAGCTCAGGTCATGATCTCACAGTCCGTGAGTTCAAGCCCCGCGTCAGGCTCTGTGCTGACAGCTCAGAGCCTGGAGCCTGCTTCCGATTCTGTGTCTCCCTCTCTCTCTGCCCCTCCCCTGCTCATGCTCTGTCTCTCTCTGTCTCAAAAATAAATAAAAAAACATTAAAAAAATTTTTTTAAACTTTAGCATACTATTTCTGTTTAAAGAAGAAATCTACATACGTTAAGTTTTTTATATAAACAGATTAAAATTTTTTTAATGTTTATTTTTTTATTTTTATTAAAAAAATTTTTTTTAAGTTTTATTTATTTTTGAGACAGGGAGAGACAGAGCATGAACAGGGGAGGGTCAGAGAGGGGAGACACAGAATCTGAAACAGGCTCCAGGCTCTGAGCTGTCAGCACAGAGCCCGACGTGGGGCTCAAACTCATGGACCGCGAGATCATGACCTGAGCCGAAGTCGGCCACTTAACCGACTGAGCCACACAGGCGCCCCTAATGTTTATTTTTGAGTGAAAGAGAGACAGAGTGAGAGCAGGGGAGGGGTAGAGAGAGGGAGAGACACAGAATCCGAAGCAGGCTCCAGGCTCTGAACTGTCACCACAGAGCCCAATGCGGGGCTTGAACCTACAAACCGTGAGATCATGACCTGAGCCGAAGTCAGACACTTAACTGACTGAGCCACCCAGGCACTCTTATATAAATAGATTTTTAAGAGAAATTAAGTTTCACCATACTTATAGGTTGGGTTTATTAGATTTACAAGAACGATCTAAATCCTCAGGAAACTTTTGTTTTTATCAGATAAGTGAGATGCGGAAGATCCAGTCATCTATAAATGCACTTTAAAATATTTGAAGACACAAGTTTGTTAAAGGTCCATTTGAAGCATTTGAGAAAATCTGCTAGATCTTTTTTTAAATTAATTTTGTTTTTTAGGTAGGCTTCACACTCAACACAGAGCCCAACATGGGGCTTGAACTCATAACCCTGAGATCAAGACCTGAGCTGAGATCAAGAGTCAGACACTTAACCAACTGAGCCACCCAGGTGCTCCAGATCTGTTAGACCTTCAAACAAGATTTCTTTTTTTTTTTTTAAGTTTACTTATTTATTTTGAAAGGGGGAGGGGCAGAGAGAGAGGGAGAGAGAATCCCAAGCAGGCTCCATGCTGTCAATGTGGAGCCCAACTCAGGGCTTGAACTCACAAACAAACATACAAACAAAATCAAGAGTCAGATGCTTAACTGACTGAGCCACCCAGGCACCCCTTGAAACAAGATTTCCAAGCTGAGCTTTAAAGGTTAAGAAAGAACTAGTGTTTTGATTCAGTAATTTTACTGATAGAAATGAATTGTGGACTCTACAAATAAACTTTCTTCAATAAACCACCTTCATGAAACCACCCAAATGACCATCTACAGATGAATGGATCAACAAACTGTGGTATGTCCATACAGTGGAATACTAGTCAGCAGTAACAAAGGGAGGGACAACTGATTCACAGAATTTGATTGATGGATCTCTAAACCATATGCACAGTGAAGAAAGAAGCCAGGCTCCAACAGAAAGCAGATCAGTGTTTGCCAGGGGCTGGCATAGCACAAGGAGAATGACTGCCAATGGGAGCAAGGGAACTTTCAGGGTGACAGAAATGTTCTATACCACAATTTTGATGACCTGAGTGTATACACTGTCAAGACTCATCACATTGTACAGTTAAAATTGGTGAACTTTATTGTATGTAAATTGTACCTCAATACTGTTGCCTTAGAAAATAATACTATTCTCAAAAAAAAAAAAAAAAGAAAGAAAGAAAGAAAGAATATTATTCTCAAGGTCACTAAAACCTCCATATTCAACATGAGGAATGAAGCGAGATCACCTTCTGAGAATTTAATGGGAAGGGGAATGGGTTGTGAGGAGAGAGGCCAAGGAATAATGTGGTTATTGTAGAAAGCTGGAGAACCAGCTGGTGGAGAGGCAGAGTAGGCCCTCATTTGAAATTTCTGATTATGAATGAATCAGACCAATGACTTTTCTAGTTGATTGAATGACTCTTTTACAGCAGGTATAGAACAAGCAGGAAGTTAGTTGTAACCAAGATCCAGGTTTTGCCTGGTATATTATCTATTGCCACATAACCATTAGCACACAATTTCTGTAGGTCAGGAGGCCTGGCATGGCCTAGATGGGTCCTCTGCTCAGGGTCTTACAAGGTTGCAATCATGGTGTTGGCTAGGCTCATCTGGAGGCTTGACTGGGGAAAACTCCACTCTCAAACTCATCCAGGTGGTTGGCAGAATTCACTTCCTTGTGCTGCATGATGGGGCCCTGGCTTTTTGCTGGCTGGCTGTTGGAGACTGCTCCTGTGGCCCCAGAGGCCACTCACTGTGCCTTGCCATGTGGGCTTCTCCAACATGGCTACTGTTGGAGCCATGGCTGACTTTATCAAACCTGCAGAGAGAGTACCTCTATCCATATGGCTAAGACAGTCTTATATAAGATAAGGCAATCATTGGCGGGGGTGCAGCCCATCACCTCTGCCGTATGATATAGCTTAAACATGGGGATGACATCCCTCACATTTGCCATATTCTATTGATTAGAACCGAGCCACAG
Organism: Leopardus geoffroyi; assembly: GCF_018350155.1. Taxonomy (NCBI): domain Eukaryota; kingdom Metazoa; phylum Chordata; class Mammalia; order Carnivora; family Felidae; genus Leopardus; species Leopardus geoffroyi. The sequence continues at coordinate 30,688,525 of NC_059328.1, forward strand.
ATTCTGCCTGTATCTGTGGAGGGGATTATACAACGGTATGGAGACCAGGAGGTGGGGGTCATGGGGTCCATTATAAAGTCTGTTCCCACACCTGGTGACTGCAGTGGAGGGAGAGGTGGGACAAGGACTGAGGTTATTTGAGGGGGTGGTTACAGATATGAGGGTCCATGAGCCCTTAGCAAGATAAGGAAGGAAGTGGAACCAGGAGGTGACCAATGGCCGGAAGGGGATGGTGGGGTCAATGATTTGAAGAACTCCTTGAGGTTGGAGGGGTTTTGGTTTTTTTAAAAAAGTTTATTTATTTATTTTGAGAAAGAAAGAGAGAGCCCACAAGCAGGGGAGGGGCAGAGAGAGGGAGACAGAGGATCCAAAGCAGGCTCCTCATTGTCAGCAGAGCCTGATGAGGGGGCTCGAACCCATGAACCATGAGATCATGACTTGAACCAAAATCAAGAGTCAGATGCTTAGTACACTAAGCCACCCAGGCGCCCCAAGGTTGGAGAGTTTTTGCCATGGGAAGGCTGAGAGGTGGAGCTTGAAGGAGAGCACTTGGAGGCTGGAGAACTGAGTATTTGAAAAACAGGATTCTCTAGAGGAGCCATTTTTGATGATGGTGGGTTCTGTGGGTGTAGGCAGTTGAGGTCACTGGAATCAAAGGGGTCTCCATGGCCTCCCTGCTCCTACCCCTGTCCCCTTGCTGTCTATCCTTCACATGGTGATTCCTAATACATACACCAGATCATGAGTCTCCTGGACACTTAACCCTCCTATGCCTTCCTGACTCAGAGTAAAATCTAACACCCTCTCGTGACTTGTCCCCCACCCCTCTCAGACTTTATCTCCTTCTGCTCTCCCCTTGCTGTCTAACCCTAGCTACATTGGCCTCTGGGACTAGTCCTTGACCCTCCCTGCCTAAAACACCCTCTTCTCTGATAGTTTCATGGCTCCCTCCCCTCCCTTCCCCTCTCCCCCCCTCCTAACTTCCTCCCCTAGTGTCAGTTCAGACTGCTACCTCTGGCCTTCCCTGTCCATCCTATGTAAAACAGCACCTTTCCCTATCACTCTCTGTTCCCTTATCCACATCATCCTTCTTCCGCATCAAGCATTCCACCCATATATGTATTTGCCTAGGTGTTTATCATCTGTCTGCCTCTGTGAATCTGGGGATCTGTTTTATTTATTGCTGTATCCCAGCACCTAAATGAGCACCTGGCACATAGTCAGTACTCCCTACGTGTTGTTAAGAAAGCAGAGCTGGTTTCTATGTCCCGAGGGGTGGCTGAGTTGATACTGATGGGTCTGAGGCCAAAGCTTTGAGGTGTAGGCCAGGAGCTGTTGTGGAGGCTTGGGTACCTCCTCCTCTGATATGTGGAAGGGGTAGAAGATAGAGCACTTAGTAGGCTGTCGAACTTGGCAGTTAAGAGCTCTGCCACCTAACAGCTGTGTTATCTTGAACAAGTTACTCAGTCTCTCTGAGCTTGTTTCCTCACCTATAAAATGGAGATAATAATCGAAATAAAACCCAGACTGTGGAGTTGTGTAGACAGACTCAGAACCCACATGCAAAGCACTTGGTACTGGGCAAGTGCTCAGTAATGTTTGGATAATGTTATGTGACTTGTGCACCTGCTTATGATCCAGGACTTTCTGCTACTGTCCAAACAAGCTTTGACATTTACTATTTTTCTGATGTGGGGGAAAATTATTTTACCTCTTAATGTGACTGGGTTTCTCATCTGCATTATGGAGATAATAATTCCAGTCCTGGCTCCCTTGACCAGATTGTCGAGAGGTGTGAGTGGGATAATACCCTTGGAGGCACTTGAAATGTAACACGCTATACAATATAGGGCATTATTACTTTTCCTTCTTGTTGACTGGTTCCTTTTACGGTTGCTGGAGTTGTTCATTATTTTACAGAGGCTCTAACAGAACATCTGGGTGCCTGGGCTGGGGTGTTACACACCGGACTTCTTTGAACAGAGCAGGGCAATCCAGATCTTGCCCAAAGGCCTGAGTCAACCCTGACTTTAAAATGGCCCTGGGGCTCAGGGCAGGATAGGTTGGCCAGCTAGCTTTCTAAGATTCATGGGCTGAATGACACTCTTGCTTCTTTTTACTCTGACATGAAGTTAAAAAAAAAAGTCCTGAGAGCTGGGGTCTTTGGAGACCCAATGCCTGGCCTCTTTTCACCTGTCACTGTGTAATGATTAATGAGGTCCCTCTCAGCAGCCCTATTCATGAGAAACTCAATTTCCATAAACAGAACCCGCAGGCCTATGTGGCCAGCCTTTCTCCAAAGGTCCAGGTAGGCTGTGTCCCAGGCAGTCAGGAGAGAAGCAAGCAGGACAGGCAGTCTGGGTCAGGGAAGGTATGAACATCAATAGTGCCTCCTCCCCAGTGGCTGGGGAGCTGGGATGGTGACACTGTGACACACAAGCCCTCCAGGTGACACTAATCATTGGTTGCCTGGAACCCACTGGCAATCAGCCCTCCTAGTCTTACATTATGTTTTCTGGGGGAGTTCTCCAGAAAGTTGGGCCCAGTGCAGACACAATTCCATTTGAGGGTATCCAACCTACCCCTGTGGGATCAGAGAATTGTAGGTGGAGTCCCTATACCTGGTTCCTTAAACTCAAAGTAAATTGACCCCTGGACCATGTGTATGTGTGTGTGTGTACACACAGTAGTCAGTAGCTTACAGTGGCCCTGATTCTCCCATTCGTGTTGAACTCCCAGGCTGGAAGGTAAGGACCAGCTGATAGAGACTATCTGCCAACATCCATTCACATCTATTTCAGAGAACAGGGCTAAAATGCATTTCCCAGCCTCCTTTGCAGTTTGATGTGGCCAACCACCAAAGTTCTCACCAAGTGGATGGACATATATACACATGCTACTCTCGGGACTTGGCTTTAAGACTGGTCATGCCTCTACCAGACTTTCATTCCTCTCCTGCTGGCTTAAATCCCTGGAGACCTAGTGTCAACCATGTAGGCACAATGCCCTAGGGGATGGCAGGGACTCAAGATGGAAGGAATCTGGGTTCTAGAATGCCTGCATCGGGCAGAGCTTCTTGCTGACTTGGAAAATCCATCAGGCAGTGACACAAAAAATACATATACTTCTAGGGCACCTGAGTGGCCCAGTTGGTTGAGTGTCTGATTTTGGCTGAGGTCATGATCTTGAGGTTTGTGAGATCGAGCATTGTGTCAGGCTCTGCGCTGACAGTGTAGCTCTTGCTTGGGATTCTCTCTCTCCCTCTCTGCCCCTCCCTACCTTGCACATGCTCACTCTCTCTCCCTCAAAAAAAATATATAAACATTTTTTTAAAAAGAAAGAAAGTTCTATCTTCTTTCATCCACTGTGTTATAGCTGGGCCTCTTTGTTACAGCAGCCAAGGCTTACTCTCACTAGCACAGGGGAGAAAAGCATGATGGGCTGAAGGCTTCTCAGGCTAACATAATAGTCCAGCCCACCAATCCTTAAGGCCTGCCACTGGATGTCTTACGCTTTGTATTACAGGATGCAGCTTGGGAAGGAAGCAGTGCACTCTATTGGGTAAGACTGAATCAGATAGACCTTCATTTCCACTTTGGCTAGAACATTGATTAGTGTTGTAAATTTTGGGTGCTTTCACTAACAAATTGAATCTCAACTTCCTCTTCTGTAAAATGGGGATAATAATAGTACTTTACTCCCAGGGCTATAGGAGGATTATATGAGATCATGTAAATCAAGGGCTCAAAACTGTTTACTGTTATTAATGCAATCAGCTGGTATCCAGGCCTGATTCTTCCTACCCTCCTTCCTCAGGAAGGAGGGAAGGAAGCTAATGTCTTGAGTTTTCCACAAAGTCAAAAAATACTCAGTGACTCTTAAATGGATTATAAATTTCCAAAGCATCCAACACAAAATGTTTCTTATGGATCTACTATGGGCCAGGGACTAGGAGGCACCTGGAGGGCAGAGATGCCCTTGTGGAAATTAATTTCCACTTTGCTTCTCAGAAAGTATCAGTCCTTTCCAGGCTCACAAGCTGGAGTTCAGTTCACCTACTGAATAGAAATTTACGTTGACTAGTAAAGAAATCCCAACTCTTCTTCCCACCTCCTTATTGGATGTCTGGGCCCTGCCACACCCAGGTTAAATCATCATCTTGGTGCGGTGGCATCTGTGTGGCTGAGTCAGTTGAGTGTCTGACTCTTGATTTCAGCTCAGGACGTAATTTCAGGGTGGTGGGATCAAGCTCCACATCAGGCTCTGTGCTGGGTGTGGAGCCTCCTTGGGATTCTCTCTCTCTCCCTCTGTCCCTCTCCCCCACTCTCTCTTTCCCTGTCTCTCTCTAAAATAAAATAAAATAAAATAAAATAAAATAAAATAAAATAAAATAAATAAAAAGCATCTAGGTGTTACCAATGAATAGGTAGATTTGAACCTGGAAACTCCTTCTCCCAGTCACTACCCCAAGCAGGACTGACTTTCTTTCTTTCTTTCTTTCTTTCTTTCTTTCTTTCTTTCTTCCTCTCTCTTTTTAAGTTTATTTCTTTATTTTGAGAGAGTGAGTGAGCATGTAAGCGGGGGAGGGACAGAGAGAAAGAGATTCCCAAGCAGGCTCTGGGCTGTCAGCACAGAGCCTGACCATGAGATCATGATCTGAGCCAAAATCAAGAGTCAGACACTTAACTGACTGAGCCACCCAGCATCCCCCCCACCCCCAAGCAGCACTTTCTTAAAAGGTCTGACCTTGGCATTTGCCTTGGTATTCACCTGGCAGAACCTTCCATGGCTTGTATTGCCTATAAACTAAAGCCCAAACTCTGCATGGCACCCAAGGTTTTCCCCAATCCAGCCTCTTTCCATTAATGACACTAATGACTAAGATTGAGTGTTTCATATGGCACAAGCTCTGGGCTGAGGGCTTTATGCGTGTTGCCCCATTTGATTTCCACTAACTTTAGGAGATGGTGACTTGGCTTAGTTGTCTCATTTATAAAATGGGAACGTTCCAAGGAAAGCATCCCCACAGTGTCCGGGGTGTAGGTACAACAGTTAATAGCCATTACTGCATCATCCCTATTTGATTGATGAGGAAGCTGGGGTTTAGGGGTGTTAAGTAACTTGCCCAAAACCACAACGCTGAAAAGTGACAGAGGTGGAGCCTGAACCCAGGAAGTCAGGCTTCAGTGCCCAGGCTAGCCTGCCTTCCCTTCGTTGCTGAAGGCCTGCACTCAACTTAGAACCAACTTGCAGGGCACCTGGTGACGTCTCCAGGCCTTTGCACATAGGTTCCCTGTGCTGGTAGAATGCCTCCTCTGGTAGCTGTCCCCTCCCCCGTGGCCACCCTAGGCAGAGGCAGACAGCCCCTCTGTGTCCCCTCAGCCTTCTCAACAGGCCTCACTCCACTCTCACCTCACCAAACTGTCATTAGAAGGAGGGCACACACCCTCAGGGTGACAGTGTCCCCATCACCTCTGGCTCCACCATGCCTGGTCTGGCACAGAGCAGACCTCTGCAAATGCTTGTTAGAATTACCGCAAGCCAAATCCATCAGGGCAAGAGTGGAGACCGATACCTGCTGGCAGGGACGCCTGCCTGCTCTCAGCTGTCAGTGTGCGCTCCAGAGCGAGTGCACTTTTCTTTGGCCAGAGCCTCCTCCCCATTTGCCAGAACTTCCAGTACCTTGGCCCCGTCTCTCACTTTGCTCTCCAGCCTCCCCACAAAGTCAGCCAGCTGGGAGTTCACCCCTACAGGGGCCCGTACCATCCAGCAGCTTGAGTCTGGAAGATTCCTCACCTCCCCAGTTCATTTATTCAACAAATATTTATTGAACACCAAATTAGAGCCAGGTACTGCGCGTGGCACCAGATACAGGGTAGAGAGCAAAGCACACATGGTCTCTGGCCTCACGGAGCTTACATGCTGCCGGGGGAGACGGTCAACCAAGAAGTAAACACACATGATGTGTAATGGCAAGTGCCCCATGAAGGGGAAGAATAAGGGACTTTGAGATAGATGAACTAACTATTCAAGCAGTCAGGGAAGCCTTCTCTGAGGAGGTGGGTTAAAGCCAAGGCTTGAGGGTGTAAACAGCTCAGCCATGACAAAGGTAGGGGAAGAGCATTCTAGGCAAGGAAACAGCATATGCAAAGTCCTGGAGGTGGGAATAGGTTGAAATGTTGAGAAAAGGAAGGAAAGCCAGGGTGGCAGGAACACAGCGAACAAGATCAGAACTGGCTGGAAATCAGGTTGGGACCAGAAGAGGAAGAACTTGGATTTTATCTTTGGAAAAATAGGGTAATCGAGTAAGGGTTTTATACCAGAGTTGGTATGATATGATTTGCATGTTTAAAGCTCTTTCTGGTTGCCTTGAGAACAGAGTGACAAAGCAAGAGAGAAGCAAGGTGACCTTGTGGAGGGCAGTGATCTGGGGGCAGGTGAAGTGGCCACACCAGGGTGATAGCTGTAGATTCAGAGAGAAGAGTATTGACTCCAGAGATATTAAGAAGTAGAATCTTTCTGAGGTTTTTAGAAGAACTAAAACAACTTTATTGGATGCCTGCAACAGCCCCAGCAATGGGGTAGGAGTTGGGGACACCAGAAAGGGTTGGGGATAGAAACAAAAGATGCAATTCCTCAACCCCGGAAACAAATACATAGTCACCAATCCCCCCCACCATCTCTTGGGGGAGAATGAACCCAAGGTCAACTCAGATGCTGGAAGTTCTGGGCCATTTCCATCTTATTCGATGGTGTCAACAGACTCTCCTGGAGTTGGGGACTGGAAACATGGAAATGGGCTTTCCATATTCTCGGGCTATCAAGTTGCCAAACTGCAGGATTGTGGCACTGACATGGTGTCAGGGGAGCAGTGAGCCACCAGCTGGAATAGCCAGGGAGACGAGGAAGGGAAGAAGGGAGTCTCAGAGCAGAAGCAGCCCCTCCCATCCTCTGTGAGAAAGGACAAGTCGGGCTCTGCCTTCTGTCCCCCTCTCCCCGCTCCTGGGAGCCTGCTGACCACCCTGCCTTCCCTGTCATCTCCCTCAGGAGCACTCTAGGCCGGTGACCCCCTCCTTAAAACGACACCCTCTCTCCCCACTGCTACACATCTCAGATGTATCCAGGAGGACAGAGATCTGATGGACCTAACCCTGAGGACTGAAAGAACACTTCAGCTCTTCATGCCTTCTTGAGGAATTTGCCTTTTTTAAAAGAGATTTCTGGGTCATTTAAATGATCTCTGCCCTCTGCTCTACTTCTCTGAAAGGGCCCTCTCCCCCAGGGTTTTAGCAAACTCTATTTCTGAGCCCAAGGACCTCCTCAATTTAGTCTCTGGGGAGGGTAGTTCCATCAAAGGGTGGGGGTGAAAGAATCTTGCCAGGGGTGACATTTGAAGGAACTATTTAATAACCAGTGCAAATAAGCACCAAGGAATTGCCAGCTGGAGGACCCCATAGTCTTGGGTCTACCAGGCATTAACCAGCATGGGGTCCTGGGGGAAAAGCCACCCAAAGATACCTGGGGCAGGGGGCCACTTAGAGGCACTCGGGGGATGTGAATACTTGCCAACAAGCACAGAAGTGGTTCTACATTTTTTACAACTGGTCTGGCAGTACTGGTCCAGCTGAATGTCAGTCCTGGGTCTGCCCCGATCTTGTCCAGTCTCTGCTGTTCCACCAGGAATGGTCACCAGGCCATTTGTTCCCTCTCTTAGGCCCAGGCGGAGCTGGGTAATGAAACGGCCTCTGAGCAGAGCCAGCTGCGCGGAATCCTGGGTGAACAGGATCTCAGGCCCTTGACCCACCGTGTGACCTTGAAGGGCCGAGCCGCCTCTGACTGTCCCTCCTCTCACCCCTCCTTGCAGTTATTTTTGTCCAGCCTGACGGCCCTTGGCTGTCCCCACAGTCTGGGCTCTGTGAGCCGGATACAAACCAGGCAGCACAAACGTCTGGTGTGGAATCCCAAGAGGGTTCCTCTCTGGGCGCCATCACATGGGAACATGACCTTCCACACTGTGCACCCAACGGGGACCACACATCTGGAGGATGGTGACGGCGCGAGAGGCCGGGAGCTGGGTTCTCTTTGCTCAATCCTGGCTCTTGTCTGGGAACGCTGTCCCAGGCCTGCTGGTGAGAACGCCCTGTTTTGGAGTCTTACTGCTGCCCAGAAATCTCCCAGCTCTGTGCAGGGAAGTGTGGGTCAGCTGGAGGGTAGGTGTCTGCAGTGGGGAAGACGGCCCGAGCAGGCCCTGCTGGGCCCCTAATCCCTAGGCCTTGGCCGTGGTGCACAGGGCAGCTGTCCTGTGGTTCACTGCAGTGGGGTGGGCAGGGGCAGACAGGGGTTCTCCAGAGACAACTTTGTGGCCCCTGCTCAGTTACTGTCTCCGGAAGCGAGGCAGACACTACGTTCTGGCCCTGGGGGCCTGGGAAGGCTGCACCAGTCAGTCACTGCTCTGGCTGGGGGTCTGCTCTCTCTAGGCAAGCAATCTGCCCGAGGCCACTGTGCCTTTAGGTGAAAGCTTTGTTCCCAGACCTTAGATCCATGCCTGCTGCCCCCTGTGTGCCCGGGGGGCAGGTAAGAGTCTGGGCAAAGCTAGTGGGGGCCCTCCCACGACTTATCTGTCCAGGTAAGAAATGAGACGAGGCCTCTGAGATCACAACAGCTCCAAGAGAGCTGGGTGGGCAAGCTGGGACAGGCAGTGAGGAGGGGAGATGGGCCAGAGGAGGAAGGGGCGCCTCTGATGGGTGAGGAAGATGCCTTCATAGATAGATGAGCCAGGCCAGGAAGCAGGGCAGACGATAGCACTGTTTTTAGAGCTCCTGGAAAAAGAACCCTCCTCACTCCCGGGGAGAAGCCGGCTCAGAAAGCCCCGATTTCAGTGATTTCAGAGACCCAGGAGTGGCAGAGCACAGCTCCTGCTGGCCTCCCAGCAGCCCCTGGGGAAGAAGGCCTGGGGGCAGGAACACCCACATAAGC